>NC_068335.1:19320954-19940400 GCF_000147395.1 Oryza glaberrima | reverse complement strand
TATGTTTCTTACAACAATTTCACAAACGGACCTGCAGCTGAAATGGGATGTTCACAATCCAGTTCCGTCCCAGACATAACGGGCTGCATCTCCTAAAAAAACCAAGGCAAAATTTGCTACAGGACACACAAAAAACGTGTAATTGACTGAGGGACACCGTGAAAACGTGGAGCTGCCCCAGGACATTACAAAAAATGTGTAATTTGCTGTAGGACACTAGCGCCATTATTTTATCATTTCCCGGTTGAAAGTGGTCTCTTTTTTTTTCAAAATGCCCAGATTACCCTTGTCGCCATCTATAGCTGACTCGGTCGAGTCGAAATGGGGTCGATCTCTTTCGTCGCCACACACCACCGAGGAAAAAATCCCCAATCCCTAACCCTAGCTTGCGGCGGTGGCAGCGGCGGTGGCGGCGGAGGTGGCGGGGGAGGCTTTAGCGACGGCGGCGATGAAGACGGCGGCAACGACGGCAGCGACATCAGCGGCGACGAAGACCTACTCGGCTTAGGTGGCTGCGGCGGTAAAGATGGATGGCTCTGCTTCTTCTTCGGCAGTACGTCGCTGCACCGGTGAGTTGTTCTTGGGCAAATGTCCATTGTGCGGGACCCAGCTGGTGGCTCGGACCTCGAGGACCCCGAAGAATCCAAAAAAGAATTTTGTGAAGTGCCCTAATCTTGAGAATGTGAGTATATGCTTTAGAATCAGTTGAATTCGATTTTTTTGTTGTTCGGTCTGCTGATTCAATGAATTAAAATTTTTTGCAGACACCATACGCTTGCAGATTTTTTATGTGGGAAGGTCAATATGAGCAATTTTTGGCCGATGGCCATGTAGGTCTGGGATATTAGACAGGATATGAGCAGTTCAATGTTGAAGCACTGTCGTCGATGGGGATTGAGGGCTTACCATTGAAGGGATGTGCAGCACTGGGACGAATGTTAGTGTACCTGGCAGTTGTGCAAGCTTTGTTGTTGCTGTTGATATTGGTAGTTGTCATTAGCAAGTAGGCAAGCAACCAAAGAGTATGTTGGTACCTATGTAATGTGAATCTGGTTAATGTAATGTGGTTGTCTGAAATTGACTTGTTTGAAGAATGAATCATGAAATGATATTGAGAGATGTGTTGATTTGTATGTGTATTTGCATTGTTTGACAAAAATGCCCAATTTAATTGGCAGCATTTTAGCTGTAAATTTAACTGGTAACTCAAATATAGATAGAATTGGCAGAAATTTTGGCAGCATCTGTGCATAATTTGTACAATCACATGTCATAATCACATATCAAAAGGGCAAATTCAATTCCATTGCACAGCAAGATATAGTGTCATGATGAACTGTCACATAACCATAGCACAAAAGCCATTAAACTTGGTCTATACAAAAGCCACATATGACATATTGGCCACCACACTGCCCAGAGCAGATAGCTATACAAAAGAAGTGCACATAGCACATATTGGCATGGTGCCATACAGTCAGGTTAAAGGGGCATGTTTGCATCCCACATCTAAGCCTGCTAATGGCCTAAGACCCGCCCCATTCCCAATCCACACCACAGCAGTTAGCTCAAATAGTTCAAACCAACCCAACCCGCAAATCTCCTTTCAGAATCCAAACCAATCCAATCCATTTCTCACCTCAGTCCACACCGCACCAACCCATTCCTTTCCTATGGATTCAGTCTACCCTGTCAAACCATTTCAGACCATTTAGAATCCACCCCCGACCACAAACCCATTTGATTCACCATCAACCAGAACATGCATTTCGTCACGCACAGCCTGAACGGCAGCAGCAAGCCGGCGTTCATAGCGTCGGCGACATGTTTGCGTCGACCTCGCCGTCTGTCAAGCCGAGCACGCGGTGGCCGCGATGCAGCTTGTTCTAGCGTCGCCGCCATGGTCCACCCGTCTGGCGCCACCGCGGCGTCGTCGTCGTCGTCCCGTGGAGGCTACATGTTGAGCGACCGGTTCTACAGCCCGTCTCACGTCCGCCGCCAGCAGATGCTGCTGCTACAACAGCAGCAGCTGCTGCAGGGACAACGGCCGCCTTTGTCCTCCCCCTCGCCGGCGACGGCGCCCAGGGCGGCGAGGCAGAAGCCGCTGCTATCGCCGCCGCCGCCTCCCTTTCCGGCGGAGGCGGCGAGGCAGAAGGAGGTAGAGAGGCAGGTGGACGCGGTTGTTCAGTCAAAGCCGTGGTGTCGCCGTTGCCGTCCTCCGCGGATGTGAAGAGGCCGCCGGCGGCGGAATCAGTGCCGGAGCCAGCGCGAGCGGAGGAGGAGGCGGCCGCGATGCAGCTTGTTAATCGACCAGGGAACATGCATCGTCTCATCGACCGTTGGAGTGTGTTGTCCACGACTGAGACCTGATCTAGCCTTCTTAGTGGAAACCATTCACAATCCATGGGTTCAATCCATGGATTGAATCCACATTATACTCAAAAAATCATAACCATCACCAAACCGCCCCAATCCTCTTTTCCGGTGGATCCAAATCGATCCAACCCATTTATAGCGTGTGCCCATTTCAATCCAACCAAAGCAAACCCAACTACAAAACCAATCCATTTAACCCATTCCAATCCAGTCCATTAGCAGGCTTACCCACATCTACAAAAGCGAAAATAAACTTCATTTGCCACCACCAGCCTTCTTGCTTGGAGATTTTCTGGTATTCTTCTCCTGGTTTGTGGGTGGAGCTGCAACATCCAAATTGAGAGCCCTTGCCCTGCTCCTTGTTATAGGGCTTGTAGTAGTGACCACAGATGGTCCAGATCTTGTAGGTGTGGACCTGCAAAATGTGAACATGCCAAATAAAATCAGCTTTTAGTCTAGTTTGGGTTACACATTTGAATCTAAACATTTCAGTTGTAAAAAAATGCACAGCTTTGAACTTACACATTTGCTGCTGATTCTTGTAATGGAGGATCTTGCACAGATAGAACAACTTTCTTCACTCTTTTCCTTTTGGGCTTTGGTGGGGCTGGTGGTGGGGCATTTGGGTCATGAACTGGCTCATTGCAGGTTTTCTTGGTGTGGCCAAATTGACCACACCTCTTGCATCTGTACTTTCTTTTCCCTACTCCACCTTTTTCCACCCCCTTAATCCTTCTGCTTCTAGGTCTACTAGCTGACCTCTTCAATAGAGGTGGATGTAACTTGAATCCAATATTACCCTTAGCCCATTGGGTCTTGTCTGTCATTGGAACCACATGACCAGCATATGCCCTCTTGAATGCTACAACAGAGTAGTACTCGTCAACAAATTGTTCCAATTCAAGCCCCCTCCTTGAAATGATCAGAAAAATTGCATGTGTGCAAGGTATGCCTGTTATCTGCCATTGCCTACAGCTGCATTCTCTAATGTTCAAGTCAACAGTGTGCCTCCATGTCTTCAAGTCCCTACCAGTGCCACCTATCTCCCCTAGGTGCTTGTGGGCTGAGTACAGTTTATATCCAAGGTCCCTACTCCTAGCATACAGTGTCTTTATAACACTTGGCAGAATTTGTCCAGTCAGCTTCTTAGCAAGCCTTTTCCTAACAGAAATTCTCTCCATGATCATATGTCTGATCTTATCCATCAGATCAACAACAGGGAGTGATTTCTCATGCCTGATCCAACTATTGAAGGTCTCTGCTATGTTATTTGTGACATAGTCACACTTACTAACAGGTGAGAATTTACTTCTAGTCCAAATGTGCTTATGGAAGTCATCAATCCACTCTGTGGCTCTAGGACATGCCTCTTTCATCTCATTGTAGTGACCCTCATATATGTCTTGCCTATAGGCTCTTGAGGCAGGCCATAGATTCCTCTCAAACACTTCACCACTGAACCTCTTCTGAAAGTTCTTCACCAAGTGTCTCATGCATTCCCTGTGCTCAACTCCATTGTTGAATACTCTGGTCACAGTTGTGTCAATGCCTTTGCCAGCATCTGTGGACAGAACCAAACCCACTGGGGACCCTTTGCCATGTGAAGCTTATCCATGAACCAAGCCCAGTTTTCTGTACTTTCAGACTCAAATACCCCATAGGCAACAGGAAACATCCAATTATGGCCATCAACACCAATTGCCGATGCCAATTGCCCCCTCCACTTTCCAGTTAGTACTATTGAGTCAATCCCTAAATATGGTCTGCAACCATTCAAAAAGCCATCAACACAAGGTTTTAGTGCCACAAACATCCTACTGAAATGGTTCTTCCCATTCACTGAAACATGATCAACTTCCACAATGGATCCAGGACTTATCCTCTGTAATTCTGCTTTGAAGCTGTAAGCTGCATCAAAACTGTCCTCCCATTTTCCTAAGATCTCATCAAGTGCCATTTGTCTGCCGTCCCAAACAACGTAGTAGGAAATCTTTATCTTGTACATCTCTTCCAACACCTTCTTTAAAGTAGTAGCACCAATAGTTGGTTCTTGCCTCAATTTATTGATCACACGATCTCTTACCCAGGAATTTGTGGCCATGCAATTGTTCTCCACACCAGCTATGCTAGCACAATTATGTGGGTAAGGAAGCTTCTTTATCTGAAAAAATAGCAAATCAAATTATAACTTTCATGAAAAAAAAAATCAGAGAACAACAAATTCCAAATCAAGTAGGCTTACTTACTTGCCAAGTTCTCCCATTCGGCAGTCTAGAAGCATGAATCCTCCACTTGCATCGCTGAGCCTTACAGTATGCTCTATACCTCCTTGATTTGCTATAAGGCACTGCAAGTTCAACTTCTTTCAGTACTGCATACTGTCTAATGCACCTTTTAAAACAATTACCATCTTCAAATGTAACATCAATAGCTATCTTAGGATTGTCTACATCAGTTACATGTGCCACTGACTCCAACCCTCCTCGTCGTCAACGGCTAAATCATCTCGGTCTTCGTCAGAATCTGGCTCATAGTCAGGATCAACTGCCTCATCGTCTGACACCAAGTCGTTATACTTCTCTTTCTCATCATCTACACCAACATACCCAACCTCATCACTCTCACCCCAATCATCAGCCTTTTTCTTACTAGATGCCTTAGTAGGTTTGATAGTTTTATGACCAACAACTTGGCTCTCTTGAGTTGCTAATACATGGTCAATACAAGCAACATGTCCATCTCCTGTTTCATTACTAGCCGGCCCTTGACTATTGCCCTGATCCGTACAAGGCTCGGTCCTATTTCGTGGGTCATCACTCACATTAACAATCAAAGGGAGCCTCCTCATCTCCCATTACATGTCAAATGCATCAAGCAATGAACTATCGGAAGCTATCTCCGCATACCTCTTAGCACTTTTGTCCCAATAAGACACACTTATCTCCTGCTAACAACTATGTTTCACCTCGCCAACGAGATCATTAATAAGGTTAATCCAGCAAATTGTATCCTTGTCTAATACCCAATTAATATCACGAGAAACATGAAATTCTGGTCTACCGTTGTCATGAAACTCAACGTATGGACCAACCCGAATAGCAACTCTGCAAGCTGAGCTAGCGTCCATCCTACGCGGCAAAAAAACCCAAATAAAATGAACACATTTCAATCAAATCCCAAAAAACATCGCAACACATATCAGTGGAAATCAGAACTCTTCCTACCCTATTTCCTAACTAAAGTTCACAAAGCTTACCCTTCAGGAACCCAAGACATGTCCAATGCCTTCAAAGGAACCTCACAACTCGTCAACCGCATTGACGCCCTTTTCACTGCTAACTTCTTCCTCGGCGTCGCCATCCTCCCTGCCAATGTCACTTCTCCATCGCCCGCCGTCGCCGCCGCTGTTGCCGCCGTCTTCGTCGCCGCCGTCGCCGAAGCCTCCCCCGCCACCTTCGCCACCGCCGCCGCCGCAAGCTAGGGTTAGGGATTGGGGATTTTTTTCCTCGGTGGTGTGTGGCGACGAAAGAGACCGACCCCGTTTCGACTCGACCGAGTCAGCTATAGATGGCGACAGGGGTAATCTGGGCATTTCGAAAAAAAGAGACCACTTTCAATCAGGAAATGATAAAATAATGTCGCTAGTGTCCTACAGCAAATTACACAGTTTTTGTAGTGTCCTGGGGCAGCTCCACGTTTTCGCGGTGTCCCTCAGCCAATTACACGTTTTTTGTGTGTCCTGTAGCAAATTTTGCCAAAAACCAATGGCTTTGGATGTAGATCACAACCTATTTAGGCCCAAATAAAATGAAACGCATGTAGATCACAGTCAGGTTTTAAGCCGAAGTTAAATGGGCTACATTCCACCTAACAAGTACCCCTTCGTTCTTAAATATAAGCAAATCTAAATTGTTTATAGCAACTATACTAAAGTAATGAAGAAAGAATCATTTTAATCACCTCATTCGTTGAATTTTAAATGGCTTAGATTTTCTTCCTAAGCACTTAATTGATTGAAAATAGTTATATTACCGTATATTGGAATCAATGTTTCAGAAATAAACCTAGTCCCCTTTTGTAGACCCCCGTTTCTATAACAGGAATCATTCGTGTAAACAGTGCCATTTCCCTGGATCAAGTAGTCTGGTACACACGAGTTCATAGCTGAAATACCAAAAGCACATACACGAGAGTCTAGTGCTAATTATTACATCATAAGCCCGCAGGCATTCTCTTAAATCATCGAACCGAGCGGTCCGGAATACATCCAAAAGCAGAAATAGATAAGGCAGCGGAATTCAGGCAGCGGCATGCCATTGCCACAGGCAACGACCGTAACTAAGACCTACTGAGTGCCATCGTCTTCATCTCCCTCCTGGTAGTAGGCATAGGGATCCTCCGAAGCTTCATCTCCCACTTCTGATTAATTTTATATTTGCAAGGGTGAGTACCAACCGTACTCAGCAAGCCACCACAGCAAGAAATGCACATGATAGGGGTATTCAAAGGATAGCTATGGTTCCTTTGCGCAAAGCCAGTTTCGTAATTCTTTTCGCAAGCCTAAGACCTAGCACAGACTAACCAAATTTTAGTACCAGCGTTCATATTAAACAATGACGGTTCTGTCCACCATCCATTGTGATCCCAAGGATAGCTTCCCGCCATCGAGTCGTTATGGTTTTCTGAGGACGTCCACATTCCCACCTCTCAGGAAGTGGCTCCATCAGCATAAAAATCATCATGCAATATCCCATCCCACACAGGTTAAGAATTTAGAGTCTAGCCAAGTGTAATACATGTCCCGGTGCTCAATAACCACGAGCACGGCTATTCGAATAGATTTGGTTTACTCACACTGCAGTGGATGTACACTTTACCCGCACTCCGCAACTGCCCAACACATGAGCCTCGTCCCAACGCATGAGACGCGTCACGGCAAAGCTTTTCGATAACCTCGCATTGGCAGTACCCGCTCCATGAACTTAAATCCTCATGCACTCTAGGTGTCCATGTTTCTAGCAGTGAGAGGAGTTCTGGCGCTCCCGGGAAAGAGAAGTCTCACACACATATTAAATTATAGTTCAAGTTAAGTTCTCTCTCTCACACACTCATGGCAGTCCTACCAATGGCGACACCGATGTAGGGCACGCCTCTCGGCCCTACCTCAACGGCTGTCCCATCGTAGCGCACCTGCCTCACTCAGGGGTGAACCATCTATGCAGGGATACTGCCTCCGCTCGGCTATCTAATCCGCTAGGTCTATACCCATTCGAGAAGTACGGTTGTACGGGGGTCGTTTCATGCTTAACTTCATGGCTCGGTCCTTAATTGACCGGGGACGGTACTAGCCTTTTCCAGATACCACCCAAATCCTCCGTCCGCCCCAGTCGAAAACAGTTGTTTAGTTTTATTTCTCCTTTCACAAATCATGTCATCAATATCATGGCAATGTGGCGCTCATGTCTCCACATGCCGCATCTCAATTACCTTCCCAAAGGTAATTGCCCAAGCATATAGCATTTGATAAATATGAGTATGCATAATTCTAGAATAGCATTCCTAAGCAATTGTCATAATTGACTAGGGACTCATACGTAAACATGGTTACGAAGGAATGAGGGGTAAACAATAATCAAGGCATGGCATAATCACAAGTAGGATGTTCATCATTGCATGCAATTTTATTTGTAAACAAAATAATTTCGCAATTGGGATCAACATGTTCAAAGAATAGTGATGACTTGCCTTGCTCAAGGTCTTGCGGGTCTTGGTCCTCGCTTGGATCCGCAACTCTCTCGGGCTCTACAAGTACGTGCGAAGAATCGATTTTGAATTCGGTTAGAATTCAAGTAAAATCCAAATAAATCCAAGTGGGGGTCGAGCGCGTAAGTCAATTCTTTTATATTAACTTTACTATTCGCGAACTAAGGCAAACCCAATTTCGATTCAAACTATTTTGCGGGTATAAATATTTTGTTGTCATAAGTTTTTAATTTAATCTAACCGAGCATTATATCCATATAATAGGTTAGAAATTTCTATCGCGAGCTAAATATCGGACGGAATCCTAGAAATATTGTACGATTTAATTTAGTCTATGACTAAATGATTAAATATAATATACGTCTAAAATTCCTAGTGATTAAATCCGAATTTCTATCGTGAATCGATTTCTTATAGAGATTACCCAAATATAATTTATAATAGCCTATAAGAATTTATCTAATTAATTATATCTAAATCACTACCGCGAATTGATCATTTGTAGAGATCATTAAAACAATCTACAATAATCTATATAATTCACCTAATTGTTTAGTTTTTAAATACATCTATGATTATAGCATTATTTTGCAAATACTATATTTTCGTTAATCCTATACTTAAATTCTAATATTTTTAAGTGTCCTAAATTTCTCCTAATTTTTCCTACTTATTTCCTTCTCTTTTCCCCCTTTTTCTTTTCCTTTTCTTTTCTTTTCTTTTTCTCTTCCTTCTTTTCTTTTCTCTCTCCCTCTTCTCTCTTTTCTCTCTTCCTCTTTTTCCTTCTTTTCTCTTTCTCTTCCTTCTCTCTCTCTCGGCTCTCCCTCCTACCCGAGCGGCAGCGGCGGTGGGCGCGAGGGGGAAGAAGGGCGGCTCACCGACGGCGGCAGCGGCGACGACGGCGGTGCGACGACGGCGCACGGCGGCAACGCACGGCGGGGCGGTTCCGGGGCGACGGCGCGGCGGTTGCGAAGGTGGCGGCGCGGCGGCACGACAACGGCGGCGGCGCACGGCGGCTGCGACGGCGGCGGGGAACGCGGCACGGCCAAGGCGCGGCGCGGCGCGGCGGCTTCGTGGCGGCGGTGTGGCGACTCTATGCGACGGCGCGGCGGCGTGGAGACGGCGGCGCGGCGGCGTGGAGGCGACGGCGTGGTGGAGCGGGTAGAGGAGAGGAGGTGAGGATGGAGGGAAAGAGGGGAAATAGTGGGGTTTATATAGGAGAGGGGAAGAGATAAGGGGGGGAGAGAGGGGAGACGCGACGGCGGCGTGGGGCGCGAGGTGGGGGCGCGCGGCGCGAGGCGACGCGACGGCTGCGGCGACGCGCGATGTGACAGCGGTGGCGGCGGCGCGCGGCGACGGGACGGCGCGCGGCGCGGCGCGGGGCGCGGAGCAGAGACGGCGACGGCTCGGCAGCGACGACGCGACGGCGGGCGGCAGCAGCGGCGATGGGACGGCGCGACGGGATGGCGGCGAGCGACGCGTGACGGCACGGGCGCGGGGCGCGAGGCGGCGGCACGGTTCTCGGGATGACGCGACGGGCGGCAGCGGCGACGTTGGCGCGGCGCGGCAGGGGCGGGACGCGACGGGCGGTGATGCGACGGTAGCGCGGCGCGGGACGAGCGCGCGGCGCGGCGACGGGATGGGCGCGTGGCGGCAGGCGGGCGCGCGGCGCGGGGCGCGAGGCGGCGGCACGCGGCGCGAGGCCGACGGCGACGCGACGGCGATGATAGCGACGGCGGCGCGGCGGGCGAGCGGCGCGCGGGCGAGCGGCGCACAGGCGGGCGGCGCGCGGCGAGCGGCGCGCGCGGCAGGGGAGGGGGCGGGGCTAGGGGGACCGTGTCGAGCACCTGGAGTGCAATGAACAGTGACTTTTCTATTTATCCCGATTTTAGTGTATTTTCCATATAAATTTGATTCAACAATTCCTAATTTTTGCATATATGCATTTTACTCAATATTTGTGTTATCTCAACTAATGAATTCACCGTAGATTAATATTACTCATATTTTATTTTTATTTAATCTATTTGAATTTTTAATTAGGGTTAACTCTTATTCCATCGTATTTTAATTGATCCAAATATGGTCGCGATAATATTTTATTTATTCCTATCCACACCTAATCTTTATTTTAGTTTATATTTATTTTACCAACTTGTTTTTATGGTTTATTCCTAATTAACTATTCTTTACTCACGGTTAGTAAACTTCGAGATCAAATCCAAATAAAATAAGCGAATAGGATCGGCATGATGCAATTAATTTTTTTAAAGTTTTTGAAAATCCGTATTTTTAGAGTTTAGATTTTTGTCGGTCGAATTTTCAGGGTGTTACACCTTTCCCCCACGTCCGCGTCATCACCCTCGCGCAACCCTAGCCACCACTGCCACCTATCCCCTCTTTCATCCACTTCACTGCCACCAGAGCGAGCAACCAGCAAAGCCAACGGCTCGCTATGATGGTAGTGGTGGAATGTAGCTAGGAAAGCGAGTAGACGGCGCGTCGTGGAGTGGAGGTGATGGGGATGCGTCCATGTGAATGTCGATATCGGGGCTTTTCGATGACCGGTGACCTGGAGTCCAGGTGGCATCGTGGCGGGGTGTGACCAAGGGAGGCGACACGGTGCTGCTGCGGCACGCCAGCGACCTGTGCAAGCGAGGCAGTGGTGCGTCCACCCTCCATACTAGGCGCCCGACATAGCATAGAGGAGGAGAAATGTGAAGGAAGAAATCAACCGGAGATGGCGCCGTGGGCTAGATGCACGCCGAGGAAGGGCAGGTGAGCTCAATCCCTACGACAATCGAGACTACGGCAGCACCAGGCTACAGTTACGTACCAGATCTAGCGTGGGGAGAGAGGGTGTGTTCGGCCCGGTGGTGATCTGGCCCATGGCATAGGTTGATGAGGTCGATGGAGGTAGGACAAATCCACTTAAGGGGAGGGCAGGTGTACTCGGTCCTTGAGGCGGATTTATCCTACGATAGCCTAGGGTGCACAGTTAGGTTGAGGATGGCCCGTGGAGGGGCGTTGATGAACGGAATTCTCATGCCAACGACAATAGAGGTTGGTGTGGCAGTACGACTACAGCTGCAGGGGGATGCGGCAGGTGAGAGTCTAGCCCAATGGCTTATTGGGCCAACAAAGATGACACCTTTGAGTGTTGTTATATCTCTAGAGGGCGTTATTGAGGCACCTCGCTCTCCCGGTCTCCCCTTGGTAGGACACCTCGGGTGAAAACCATTTTCAGTTTTCCTGGGCGGGCGACGATGGTACTTTGGTGTCTTATCCTTCCTTCCTAGTGGCGTCGCCTAGGTCCTGTTTCCGCCTTCAGCCTTCGAGCAGTTGGGCAAAAGTTTTTGGACGATGGCGGGTCTGTGTGAGGGAGGAATGAATCTTTTTTTCTCTTGCCCTTTCCCTCTGCAACCCCTCTCGGTGGTTGTCTGGTAGTTCTTGGCTTCTGTTGTCCGTGTTGGTGGGCGGTTCAGTTGTGGCTGCGTTGTGGTTCTGGTGGCTTCCGATCTCGCATAGCGATTGGTGCGCTATTAGTCCTTTGGTCTAGTTATGTGCAGTCAGCATATGGGCCGTGTTTAGTTCCACTTCAAATTTTTTTTTAAGTATACGGACACATATTTAAAGTATTAAATGTAGACTAGTAACAAAACAAATTACAGATTCCGCTTGTAAACTGCGAGACGAATTTATTAAGCCTAATTAATCCGTCATTAGTAAATGTTTACTGTAGCACCATATTATCAAATCATAGCGTAATTAGGTTTAAAAGATCCGTCTCGCAATTTACATGCAAACTGTGTAATTGGTTTTTTTTGTCCACATTTAATGTTTCATGTAAGTATCCAAACATTTGATGTGACGGAATTTTTGAAAGTTTAAATGGAACTAAACACAGCTATGGTGGTCGTTTGTTTCTTCCTTTCCTATTATAGCTTTTCAGGACTATAATCATAATTTTTTTTCCATTTATATCAATATAAAACAACGCACAAGACGTTGTTCGTCCAAAGAAAAGTTTCAGAAATATTTATATTATGTATAAAATTTAAATAATAGAAATGGTTAGTATTTGAGAATGGAGGGAGTAAATCTTTTCTGGTTAACGTGGTTAATTTCCTAGTTAGATAAGGCCATGTTTAGTTTCTAAAAACTTTTTCCAAAAACATCACATTGAATCTTTGGACACATGCATAGATTATTAAATATAGATAAATTTAAAAACTAATTGTACAGTTAGGGGAAAATCGCGAGACGAATCTTTTGAGTCTAATTAGTCCATGATTAGCCATAAGTGCTACAGTAATCCATATGTGCTAATGACGGATTAATTAGGCTCAAAAGATTCGTCTCGTGGTTTCCAAGCGTATTATAAAATTAATTTTTCTATTCGTGTCCAAAAACCCTTTCTGACATCTGATCAAACATCCGATATGACATCTAAAAATTTTCTTTTCGGGAACAAAACATGCCCTAAGGACATAAAGAAAGTGTAAGGCGAGTGGGAAGTGCCAAACTGCACAACGCACAGTTTGTCTCACGCCGCTTGGCAGCCGTAAGAAAGTCATGAGAGAGATCTAGTCCAAAAGAAAAACAGAGGTAATATGCTCTGCATCAAAACGTGTGTTTGGTCTCCGGTGGTGAAGAAAGTAAGGTCCCGTTTGTTTTATCTTAAGATTATTATAATCTAGATTGTAGAACTAAATTATTATAAGCTGGATTATAATAGATTATAGAACTAAATTATCATTAGCTGAATTATAATAAACCGACATAGAATAAGTTGGTAGCTATTTGTTTATCTGGATTATTATCTGTTTGTTAGTTATTAACTACCCAATAATCTAAAAAAGCATCTTTAGAGTGGCTTACCAGACTATAGTAATCTCATATTATAGTAATCTGGCTTATAGATTATAATAATCTATCATAATAAGCTATCTATTTATTTTAGCTTACTAATAATAATCCAAATTATAATAATTCTAATCTGAATTAAACAGTCCCGTCCCAAAACTTTCTGGCTAGCATACAAATTTCAGCGTCTCGTAGCTACGTTCAGCGTATGTTAGGCTGTTAGCGCTGCAGCTTCCAGCCGAATAGCCTATTTTATTGCGCCAGGACGCTCGTCAGTTTTCAGTGAAGTTAGCAAGATCGGAAGGATTCTTTGCGGTAGATAAAGAATGTGATATTGACACTTCGCTGAGGACAAAAGAACTTTTTTTTTTCTAAAAAATTGCCATCACTTTTTATTTTATTTCAGTCACTATTCCCTATTTTGGGTTTATTTCATCCAGTTGTTTCCTATATGATTGCTAGTACTTCCATTATGTAAGTATATTTCAATATTTCTTATCTCCTGATAGGCAATTTATTGTCTTATCCTAATTCTGTTGTTCAGTGCGAAGTGCGAACCAGAAAAACAACACAACGTAAGATTCATTTTTTTATTATGTAAATACAAATGTATGCAATTTACAGCTTAAAATAGCCCTTTTATTATGAAGAACATGGCGCTATAAATATATAGCTAGATAAAAAAAAAGAAACTATGCTGAGGAATCGATCAAGGAAACTCAATCGTGCAGCAGCATTTCTCCTTATTATACAAACACACGTACAGCATACTTAGATTCAGCATCACCATGGCGAAAACAGTCGTGTCATGTCATCTCACTTTGCTTTGGATGCGCTCCAGCGAAGCAGGGTCTGCCTGAACTCGAGCAGCTTGTCGGCGTCATCCGGCACGACTCCCTTGGCCGCGTCGGTGGCGCGGAACCGCTCCTCCCACGCGGCCAGCGCCGGCGTCCTCGCCGGGTCAATCAGCCTGCGACCGATCAGCTTGTCGATCGCCGTGAACCACCCGAGGTAGCCGCCGAGCACGACGTCGACGAACCCGACGCCGTCGCCGCCGAAGAACGGCTTCCCCTTGGAGCACTCCCCGAACGCGCCCTCTAGCGTCTCCAGCGCCGCCACGGCCTGCGCCACCGCCGCCGCCCTCTCCTCCTCCGTCTTGCTCCCGAACAGGATGGCCAGCCACGCCGGCCGGACCTTGTCGTCGACGTAGGCGGCCCAGAAGCGCGCCACCGCGCGCTCGTAGGGGTCGGAGGGCATCACGGACGGGCGTCCCCCGGCGCCGCCCGGCCAGACCTCGTCGATGTACTGCACGATGACCTGCGACTCGTTCACCGGCCGGCCGGCGTGGAGCAGGACGGGGACGCTCTTGTGCACCGGGTTGGAGGCGAGGAGGAGGTCGCTCTTGTCGCCCAGGTTCTCCTCCACGTACTCGTACGGCAGCGACTTGAGGTTGAGGACGACGCGGACCCTGATCGCGTACGGGCTGCTCCAAACGCCCAGCAGCTTCAGCTCGCCGCTTCCCGCCATTGCCAAGTCTCTCGTTCTAGATCGCTAGGAACAAGTGGGTCGATGATGGTGAGGTTTTTTTGTTTGGTTTGCTTATGACGTTATACGACTCTGGCCATGGCGTTATATAGCCGGATATGACAGACTTGTACCGATGAACCTGGCCAGCTTGATGGTAATGAGAGCGTTCTTCGAACCAAGCTGATCGGTTGATGTCGCGAGCATGGTCGTCACTAATGATGGAGAAGGTCAAGTTCTTTCCTCCCTTTTGTTTTTGTTTGTTAGGACGATAATTTTGCCTCGTGGCAACAAGACTGGAGTAGCTGGCTGCTAGAGGCCTCTGTGCTAGTGCGTGCTGTTTTTTTGGGTTCAGTTTACTAGTACAAATGACTGTTTAACGGAAGATATTTGGAGATATAGGCGGCTGGATGAAACGCCTGTACTGTTGAAAAGAATCATGCACTGTTTGTTGAAAGGGAAGTAGTAGCAGCAGCCATAATAGAGGAGAGGGAGAACGATTGTTAGCAGCCACACCATTTAGCAGCATGTCATTGAGAATCTTGTTTCTCTTTAGAAAATGTGGAGAAAGGTACATATGTCTTCAATGTGCTCTTTCGTGGCCCTTTCGTTCCGTGCGAAGGGCACAATTTAGCTCAACAATTTGTCACTAACTCAGAGATTAGTGCGCACATGATGACATGATTCCTTCCTCTTCTGTATAACGCACTCTCATTCAACGGAAAAGGGCGCTCCTGGCCATGGTGTTCATTTGTGACTCTGCGTCACTGATTAGCGGCAACTGGTCACCGGTCAGCATAACAGAGACGGCTCGATGACCTTCACGTCCTACACAAAAATTGTGGCCCGCAAGCACATCACAGTCCCCGTTCAAAGCCCAAATATTATTGGCGTTATTGCTTATCGGAATAAGTTTACCTGACGTTCCTCACTTGTACACGAGTCTGTCTAAGATCCCCAAACCATAAAAATATGTATCCTTAACTATATAAAACCGTTCAAAAAATATCCTTAGACAGTATAGATGCTTGGTTTCACTGACGTGACATCCTAGTATATAAATAAATAGATAAATATGTGGGACCCATATATAAGTGAGAAGAAAAACTATAGGATCAGCAATCTTCTTCAATTTTCTTTTTTCTCTTCTCTTCATTTCTGTGTTTGCCGCAGACGGGGAGCGATAGCGGGGCGGCATGTGGCTGGAGCAGGCGGAGCGTCGGCTGCGGCGGGCAAGCGCGGCTCCGGGCACGGGCGAAGCAAAGGGGCGGGGGAAGCGGGGGGCGCGGCGGCCGACGAGCCCGATCGAGAAGAGAAGGGAGGCGAGGGGCCAACGAGAAGACAAGGGGGGTGAGGGGGCGCTCCTTCTCGCAATGACATACACGAGCAAGAGGAGCGCTGGCACAAGGCGGCGTAGCTAGAGCGGTCTTGACGTCGACATCTCGCCCATTGCTGCTCGCCCGCTGTGCCCCCCCACGTCCCCCGCCCCTCTGCTCTACCCGCGCCGGGAGCTGCCGCTCGCCCGCCGACGCGGACGCTCCGCCTGTTTCAGCCACGCGTCGTCGCTCGCTGCCGCTCCTCCTCTGGGGCAAACACAAAAACGAAAGAGAAGAAGAGAAAAAAGAAAATTGAAGAGGATTGCTGACCCGAATTTTTTCTTCTCACTTACATGTGGGCCTTATTTTTTTTTTTTGCTGATTAGGAGCCACGTCAGCGAAACCAGGTATCTCTACTGTCTCAAGACCTTTTTTAAATGGTTTTATATAGTTAAGGGATACACATTTCTGGTATTGCGGTTAGGAGACCACATACAGACTCAGCGTACAATTGAGGGACGTTAGTTGAACTTATTCCTTGCTGGTCTGACCCAATTCATCATGACAAATTCGCCCATCAGTTATTGAAGCCTGCACAATTCAGGCCTACTTATTCACAACGATAAAATTCCGTTAGGGCCAAGATACACGAAACACGATGGGACATTTTTACCAGCCCTACACAGTAAACGGAACAGAGCAATCCAAGCCGTTGACAGCAGAACACCAACACGAGTACACGAACACGACCCTAAAATCTAATGGAGGAACGCCTGCAAGAAGTCGATCACCTTGTCGACGTCGTCGGGGAGGACGCCCCTCACGGCGTCCGCCGCCTCGAACCGCTCCGCCCACGCTGCCAGCCGCGGCGTCCTCGCCGCGTCCATGATCCTGACGCCGATCATCTTCTCGATCACCCTGAACCACCCCAGGTAGCTGCCGAGCACCACGTCGACGAACCCGATGCTGTCGCCGCCGAAGAACGGCGCCGCCGCTGCGTTTGTCGTCTTCCCCTCGGAGGAGCGATCCCTGAACGCGCCTGCCTCTACCGTCTCCAGCGCCGAGATGGCCCGCGCCGCCGCCTCCACCTTCTCCCCCCTCTCCCGGGCGAACAGGATCGTGTACCACGGTGACCCCACCTTGTCGTCGACGTAGGCGGCCCAGAAGCGGGCGACGGCGCGCTCGTAGGGGTCGGAGGGAAGGACGGAGGCGCCCGTGCTGCCGCCGGCGCCGGCGGCGAAGGCCTCGTCGAGGTACTCCACGATGACCCGCGACTCGGCGATGGGCTTGCCGTTGTGGATGAGCACGGGGACCTTCTTGTGCACCGGGTTGGAGCCGAGGAGGAGGTCGCTCTTGTTCATGAGATCCTCCTCGACGTACTCGTAGCTCAGGCCCTTGAGGTTGAGCACGATCTGCACCCTGTTCACGTACGGGCTATCCCACACGCCCAGCAACTTGAGCTCGTCTCCTCCTCCTGCCCCAACCACCATGTTGCCAAGCTCTCTTTGGTTCGCAGGAGAGGACAGAATTTGATTGGATTTTGCCAAGCGCTTTGCCAATTCATTTTGATTTTATACTGAGCTTTTAATTTCGTGTGGTGGTACGCATTCATTCGATCGGTCATGATTTTTTTTTTTTGAGACGGATAGATAAGGTGGTTGAATTTTTTTGGTCGAAGGAATCGAGTGAGTGGACATATATAATAGCTTGAGTAGTGCTCCGGTAGGTAGGTTGTTACTCTTACGTCGGAATGTGATGTGCTGCTGTCACCTTCGGGAAATTTTGTTTTGTGCTACGCGGCGCAATGACCTTCGTCCATTCCAAAGCCCGAACAATCTTGACCGTTAATAGACCGGCGAATCAGGTGGGGATCGGGAGCGGGAGGGTGAACAATGCAGGACCACCAGTTATAACTTAATCGCTGATGAGAAAAAATGAAACAGATTAGGCCACGCCTATACATTACTATTACATTAAGAAATTAGAACAAGCTAGCGCGGGTCACGCTTGTTGTAGAACATGCAAAGGAAAAAATAAAGAATGAAAAGAAAAAGGCCGGAAGCCTGTAGTTGGTAGCATAGGATTAGCTTCTCTTCTTGGTTGCATTTGTCTGCACTGTGCTCACGTAAGTAGATTCCTTGATTGGTTTTTATTCGGTTGCCAAGATAATCAAGGAGGATATTAAAGGTTTTACAGTGTTGGAAAAATGAATTTGATGTTGATTGCCACTTTAGCAACATCATGCATTCGATCATGCGTGCGTAGATGCGCGCACCATCGGTATGCAGTTGGTGGTACAATTGGCCGCCAAATGCCCAACTCGAAGAAAGTACATTCCCGGCCCAACTAATATGGGCCGCACATCAGTCGCAATCCCATTCAAGCCCAACTAATATGGGCCGCACATCTGGCGCTATCCTGTTCAGGCCCAAATATAATGGACCGTCGCCGTCGAAGTTCATTTCTGACCGGCCCAACTATATAATAGTACCACTGGAGCTATCAACAAATACTGTACCGATAAGTCTGATCCGCTCACTGTACAAGTGTACATCGAACAGTTCAGATAGATCTGTAGCACCTCTACTTATAGCTTCAGTAAACCAGAGGATCTCAATTTGTAGCAGAGACAGGTCGCGTGTTCAAGATTCTATAATCCACTGAAATAATAATTCATAGCAGTAGTACGTCCAACTCTTGGCATTTTCCTGCCGTCAATAACGTACTTGACGGTACGCTCAAAAACTTTTCAAAATACAAATACGGATTGGAATTTTAATGGCTGGACGCCGCGGCGGCGGCACTCCACTTCGGCTTGAGCACGTTGTTGAGGTAAGCCTCAACCTTGTCCACCCGAGGAACCGAGCATCCGACTGCATCGGCCGCTGATCTGAAGCGCGCCGCCCACGCGGCCAGCTGCGGCGTCCTCGACGCGTCGAGGAGCGGCGGCGACACACCGCCAGCGATCTCGCTCACCCCCTCGAACCAGCACAGGTAGCACCCGAGCACGACGTCGAGGTACCCGACGGCGTCGCCGCCGAAGAACGGCTTCCTCTTGGAGCACTCACCGAAGGCCCCTTCCACGAGCTGGAGCGCCTCGACCGTCTCCTTCACCTTCGCCGCCTTCTCCTCCTCCGCCTCCGCCGCCGCCGTCTTCAGAATGGCAAGGCACGGAGGGAACACCTTGCTGTCGATGAAGGCGGCCCAGAAGCGAGCGACGGCGCGGTGGTAGGGGTCGGCGGGGAGCAGCGCGGCGGCGCCGCCGGGGAACGCCTCGTCGACGTACTCGACGATGACCAGCGAGTCGCACACCGGCTTGCCGTTGTGGATGAGCACGGGCACCGACTTGTGCACCGGGTTGCTGTCGAGGAGGAGCTTGCTCTTGCGGGTGAGGTCCTCGGGGAGGTAGTCGTGCGCCAAGCCCTTGACGGCGAGCGCCATCTGCGCGCGGATCACGTACGGGCTCACGCCGGACAACGACCCCAGCAGCTTCAGCTCCTCAGCCATCGATCGCTCGTCTCTCTTCTCTGATCGATGGATGCCCTGAATAGTGAATAATACGTAGTCTTGATGATGATCTATATAGCTTATTTGGAATGCTGGGATCGTGGCTGCCAAGATAGCGATATATATAGCGTTGCGAACAGTATGTTACGTATCCAATGACCTGAGGCTATATAAGCAGCGAGCAGTTGGTGTGCGTGAGTGATACCGTCAGGCTGTGCGGCTGGACAAAATCCATTTCCAATTATGCGCCAGCATTGTCGTGTGTTTGCTAAAATGATACTCCAAATATTTAACTATTGAAATAGGCTGCCAACTATTCGCTGTGATGTGATGCGCCGCCCTGCTCCTGCGCGTACGCACGTGTTCGCCACGTTGGTCGAGCATAATGAAAGGTTGGCAGCCTAGTAGCCGCCGGGGATGATTTTTCATTCTGTACTTTTTTTTTGGGGGGGTGAGCACGTTATCAAGGACACAAATTTATTGAAGATTAAGTACAGAGTAGGGTATTGAAATGTCCCACTACATGGCGTTTTATGATTTAACATACTGACAACCATCCTCTAAAACTGGATTGCAAGCTAATTATGGAAGAGAACTTCTAGAATTTTCTTTAAGACAATAGGGAGCAAACTTCCGGATAACACCACACAACAGTATCGTTGGGGACATGTGACAATTCAATTTGGATCCTCCGCAGTGGAGGAGAGAACGCTGTAGCTACAGTTCTCTTCTGTACTGTATAGGACCTGGATCCGTGACAATTGCAATGACTATATCGTGTGACCTTTTCTAGGCTGAGTTTAGTTCTAAATTTTTTCTTTAAACTTCCAACTTTTCCATCACATCAAAACTTTACTACACATATAAATTTTTAACTTTTTCATCATATCGTTTCAATTTCAACAAAACTTCCAATTTTGACGCAAACTAAACATACCCCTAGTGTACTCGCGGACAGATTTCTCTAGCTGCCTGGAATTTGAACTTTTTTAAGCTTGTTGTCCAGTCGTGGATTTCCTGGACGCGCTTTATCGGACTCAAATAAAAATTGACATGGAAATCTTTGTCAAATCTAAGGAACATTTACTGCATTCCTATCGACTAGAGTCGAACAAGAATGTAACCCCGCAAATAATTGGGGGAAAAGAAAAAAGAGCAAAGCAAGCTAGCTAGCAGCCCAAGCCGCAAAGCAGGCCCAACCAAGCAAGCAGCCCAGCAGCAGTAATAGCACTGCAGCATCAGCGGCCGGCAGCAGCAGCCAGCACCGTAACACGAATAATTGCCAACCTCGAGCAACATCAGCTTAAATAGAAAAGCTATCAGTTGATCTATAATACCGGTTCAAACTTTTTTCTTTGAAGCGAGAATGAAAGTGCAGTGTAAGTATGATTCAACTAAATGAATTAGGTCCAATAACGTTTTCGGGTCCTGGCCGTCACAAAGAACCTCAACGTATGAATAAGTTGGGTCCACACTATTTTCAGACCCTAGGCGTCACAAAGAAGCTCAACATGTGAATGATTTGGGCGAATACCGTTTTCAGGCCTGAGCAAGGCAAAACCTCAACATGGTAGTGTAGGTGTGGTGAGTTCGATTCAATGCCGTTTTCAGGAGTCCTTGTTGTCAAAAGAACCTCAATATGGTTACCGCTAAATCCTACAGCATGCACACCATCAAGGTTGGAGTAGTGCACACCTTGCCAACCTCCACCAAGCCAATGTCTCTAGCCAAAACTACAAGTCCCCTCCTGCAAAGCTTGCCACCTATGACACTTAGGGAGAGCACGGGTGACTGCTAAAGACATCGATCTCTCTAGGTCTACCATTTATAGCGCTAGATCTATGGACCCGCTATTCCATCGAACTCGAGAATTGGCCTCACCCGATCTGATGTGACCATCGCCTACCGTCTTGTCAGACCCACCGCCTATGGAGGTAATAACTCTGATCGAGCACTGCCACGCTAGCCCTCCTGCCTCCAAGATCAGCCTCCTCACTTATGGTCTTGAGCATCTTGTGAGGCTTCAGATCTCAATCTCTAGTATAATACTCGGCCTTTCATCGTCGTGATGATGGAGCTGACATTGACAACCCCTCGAGCTTTACAAAATAGGACTAACCTGACTATGGTAGAGACCAGGTGAAACCTAATATAAAGTCCATCGGTGGAGGAATTAAATAGCACACCCCCCCCCCCCCCCCCCCCCGGCTTCACTGGTGACGGTGAAGTCACAGGGGATGGAAGCTAAGGGGTCGGGGGGATTGGGGATTTTTTTTCTTTTACTCTAGCTTAGAAGTTGCCTCTTAGGATAGAGCTCGTCATATAGTTCATGATTGTCCTTTGAGGAACATTGAGGGGTGTGTGTGTTGTATTAAAAAAAATCTTATTGGAATATATTTCTTTGAAAATCCATGTAAATAATTTTTTTTCTTTCGGGAGGATAACCACAACTGTGACAAATAGGCAGATGTACAATGGTACTAGCTTGTTTCTGAACCTTTTGTAATGCAAATAAAATATAAATAAATCATTAGAACTACTAGTTCAAACACAACGTGTTAACAACTAATTCAAGCATCCTCAGCTTCTCCCCTCCCCTCCGGTCCTACTTTCTACATAACCCTAATCTGTTATAATATTTTTCCTATCCACCACTCACTACTAGAAAACTAATTTTCCCAAGCGGCCAAAACTAATTTTCGCAGTCGGGAGGGAGGTCCACCTGCGCCACAACGACTGCGAAAATCATCGATTTTCGCAGCCGGGGCAACGGCCCGCCTGCGAAAATGCAAAAAAAAGAACAAAAAAAAATCGCCGCATGCCGCCGCCACGCCGCCGCCCCCCTCCCCGGCTAGATCAGAGAGGGGAGGGGAGGGGAGCCGTCGTCGTCGTCGCCGCCGCTCCACGCCGCCGCCCCCGCCACTGGCCTCCCCCCTCCCTCCTCCGGCCAGATCTGGGAGGGAGGGGGCGAGGGGAGCCGCCGGCGGCCGCCCCGCGCGCGTCGTCGCCGCCGTCGCCCCCGTCGGCCTCCCCTCACCCTCCTCCGACCAGATCTGGGAGGGAGGGGGCATGGGGAGCCGCCGCCGGCCGCACCGCGCCGTCCCGCGCCGTCGTCACCGCCGTCGCCCCCGTCGGCCTTCCCCCTCCATCCTCGGGCCAGATCTGGGAGGGAGGGGGCGAGGTGAGCCACCGCCGGCCGCCCCGCGCCGTCGTCATCGCCGTCACTCCCGCTGGCCTCCCCCTCCCTCCTCTGGCCAGATCTAGGAGGGAGGGGGCGAGGGGAGCCGCCGCCGCTAGCCGCGCCGCCGCATGCAGTCGCCGTCCCCGCCGCGCCGCCGTTCCCGCCGCACCGCCGGAGAGGAGAGGAGAGTCAGTGAGGGAGAGGGATCTGAGGGAGAGAGAGGTGAGGGAGAGGATAAGTGAGGGAGAGAATGGGACTTAGAAAA
Source organism: Oryza glaberrima (assembly GCF_000147395.1). Classification (NCBI taxonomy): domain Eukaryota; kingdom Viridiplantae; phylum Streptophyta; class Magnoliopsida; order Poales; family Poaceae; genus Oryza; species Oryza glaberrima. The sequence goes on along the minus strand of NC_068335.1, from coordinate 19,917,602 downwards.
AATCTGCTCCAGAATGGGTCTATTTATATTGCTCCTCATTTTCGCAGGCGGACCATATAAGGTGCACCTGCGAAAATGATTTTCGCAGGCGACGCTTAAGTGGTCCGCCTGCGAAAATAGATTTACGCAGACGGACAGCGAACATCACCCCAATTTATATTTTTATAGGCGGTCATTTGGCTCCAAAAGTCATGTCCGTCTGCGAAAATAATACCCCAACGTTGGGGAAAATGTTTTTTATTCTAGTGACTTATATATATTCTGGTTAATGTGACAACCAACTACCATCCACTTCTCCCTCTCCTCTCTAATTTCGAGTGTTGCGCGCGTATTAGTCACCAATAAAACATACTCTCATTTTTTTTCAAGGCCCAGATTATTTGGTGATGCCAATAGGTTTGTGTGGTGTGATAGGATTCATTTGTCACATCGGGGAGATAGTGTTATTCGCAAATATTTGGCCATGCGATATGTGGTGCTCTGGCAGCGTGTACTTGGGGGCCATTATTTTTGAAGTTGATTGGAAAAAGAAACAGAAAGCATGTGGATGAGCAATGGTTGGGCTTTTAGCAATGGGGAATCAGATTGGTTAAGGATTTCTATTGGGCCTTCAAATTAGAATGGGAGAAACTTGTGTACTTTGTATACTTGGTTTCTCACTTTTAATTTATAGGGAATACTTCTATGGATTACTACCACTATTATCACCGATGGAAACAATCTAAACTACTGGTTTATGAGTTCTACTACAAATAGAAAAAAAATATCCTACCAATAATCAATAGTTCTATGGTCCACTAATTTGTAAGAAAAGATGAAAGGTCTAATTGATTCTGCTACTTAGTAGGGACCATCATAAAAATTGTCTTTTTAAGAGAGACGTCACAAAACTTTTGTTAAATTTACGAATTGTTTTAATTCTTTATTTTTTGCAACCTAAAAATGTAGTTCACCTAACCAATGAACAAAATGCAACGAAATAATTCGGATAAGCCTCAAGTCAGCTGGTAATTGAAGATATCATATATAACATTTTACAAAACAGTTATAGTACAAGAAATTATGGCACGACTAAATTAAGTCAAACGTTGTATAGGCTTAAGCTCCAATCAAACGTCACTTATGTACATGCCGCCAGATTTCTGACAATTTAGGCTGTGTTTAGATTTATGGGTGAAAATTTTTGTCATGTCACATCGGATATAAGGACACACATTTGAAGTATTAAATGTATTATAATAACAAAACAAATTACAGATTCCGCTTGTAAACTGCGAGACGAATTTATTAAACCTAATTAATCTATCATCAACAAATATTTACTGTAGCACAACATTATCAAATCATATAGCAATTAGGCTTAAAAGATTCGTCTCGTAATTTGCATGTAATCTGATTAATTAGTTTTTTTAATATATTTAATACTTCTTATATGTGTCTAAACATTCGATACGACAGGGTGAAAAAACTTGTCAGGGATCTAAACAAGCCCTTAAGATGGTAGCTTTTGGTCTCATACTCTCATGTTCTTCGTCCCTCTGTCACAGCAGCTGCCTTTTACGACGTGAGAAGTGTCAAATCTAAACGGCGGGTCTTAATTTGTTGCATTGCATCAACGCCATTTCAGAAATTTAAAGCGTTAGGTGGCCAGTAACTGTAGTGGATTTTCTGAAAGCCATCCACTTCGAGTCAGATTTGCGAAAGTGCAAGTCTTAAATCAAACCGATCCGTTTTCCATTTCTAGTACAAATCAAATGGAAAAAAAAAATCTCTTTTCGGATCACTACACCAACTCGTACTAAATTTTGGGATTTCCACTACACCCAAGAGATTTTTTTTTTGCAGAGTCGGGGGGAAAAAATACAGAGGGTCTGCACAATTTCATTACTTACTTACTTACTACTCCATCCATTTCCAAATATTTGATGTTGGTTAATTAGTTTAATTTTGGGCAACCAACATTAGTAACAAGAAAATCCAGTTCTTGCAGTTGCACTTAAAATGCTCATTAGCTTACAATTAATCTATCAATTTTTAGTATATTAATATTGCACTGACCAAATTAACCCCAGTCTACGCTTGCTGGAGTTCCTTCATGCTCCTCCCAGTAGTCTTGAGCTTGTGGCGACATAAAAAGGCCCAAAACGGGTGGCCTATCCTGCACTGCATCACAAAACCTCATCTAGAGCATCGAGCTGAGAGGTAAGGAAGAGAAGAAAACAATGGCGGGGAAAGACGACGACGTGAAGGTGCTCGGCGTGGTGGTGAGCCCGTTCGCGATCCGCGTGCGCATCGCGCTCAACATCAAGGGCGTGAGCTACGAGTACGTCGAGGAGGACATCTTCAACAAGAGCGAGCTCCTCCTCACCTCCAACCCGGTGCACAAGAAGGTCCCCGTGCTCATCCACGGCGGCAAGCCCATCTCCGAGTCGCTCGTCATCGTGCAGTACGTCGACGAGGTCTGGGCCGCGGCGCCATCCGTCCTCCCCGCCGACCCCTACGACCGCGCCGTCGCCCGCTTCTGGGCCGCCTACGTCGACAACAACGTGAGTACTGTACTGTACACTGTACTGGCCATGGCCATGTCTCCAAAGCTGTTCGATGAGCAGCTGCTGGTAATAAGCTTGGTTGGCTTGCAGATGTTCCCTGGAATGGCTGGCGTTCTTTTCGCGGCGACGGAGGAGGAGAGGGCGGCGAAGGCCGAGGAGACGCTGGCGGCGTTGGCGCAGCTGGAGAAGGCGTTCGCGGAGTGCGCGGGCGGGAAGGCGTTCTTCGGCGGCGACTCCATCGGGTACGTCGACCTCGCGCTCGGGAGCAACCTGCACTGGTTCGAGGCGCTCCGCAGGTTGTTCGGCGTGGCGCTGCTGGACGCCGGCAAGACCCCGCTCCTGGCGGCGTGGGCGAAGCGGTTCGTGGAGGCCGAGGCGGCCAAGGGGGTGGTGCCGGACGCTGGTGTGGCGGTGGAGCTCGGCAAGAAGCTGCAGGCTCGTGCAGCAGCGGCTTCCACCGCTGCCTGAGTGGCTTGGAATAATTATTCGTTTCGGATGGATCAAATCGATGGGTTCATGTGAAGATAAAACCGTGCGTTATATTAGAGTGCCATTTGAAGTCTTGTTTAGTTCATTTGTGGGGCTATTATGTAAAGTCTGAGCATGCGTGCGTGTGTATATATATGTATGCTCTCTGATTCATCGATCATTTGCAGATATACAGTGCTATTGTTGTGTTATTTAACGTTTTACTGCTCTACGCTCTATCACACACACACTGTATGCGTGGGGAAAAGAGAGGCCACGTAGCACTGTATTGGTTACTGCAGGAAAGGGAAACAACTACTGAATTGAGTTGAGAGTGCAGAAGATGATAAGCAGATACAGTGCTACGATTCCTGAACAGAGTAACACGCTGACGTCCCACGAAGGCGCAAAAGGTCGGTAACGGATTCTGCGGTGATATGGCAACGGATCTACTACCAATGCAGGCCGCCTTCGTCGGGCTCCGCACGGCCCATAGGCTTGGCATATTGTGCCGGGCTGAAGCCGTGAAGCCCGTCACTACCGCACGTGGAGTCTCAGGCCGCGCGCCTGCGAGTGGTTGACGGCCCGGGTGTTGCTAACTTGCGCGCGCCAGCTGCCCCCCGGCCCACGGCCTTTTTTTTTTTACTCTTTTATCGCCGATTTTTTCTTTCGTTTTTTTTTGCGATTTTTTTCCTTTTTTTTTTCGTTTTTTTCTGATTACTTTTTTTAATCTTTAGCAAACTTATTTTTTAAAAAATATTTTGAGTTGAAAGTTTTTAATCTTAACTTGAAAATTTTTAATTTTGATTTGAAAGTATTCAAATCTCGAGTTGAAAGTTTTCGAATCTGAGTTGAAAATTTTTAAATCTCGAGTCGAAAGTTTTCGAATCGAAGTCGAAAGTTTTCAAATCTCGAGTTGAAAGTTTTTAAATCTGAGTCGAAAGTTTCATATTTTTTCAAATCTTAACTTAAAATTTTTCAAATCTGTACTTGAAAGTTTTCAAATCTCGAATTGAAAGTTTTAGAATCCGATTTGAAAGTTTTCGAATCTGAGTTGAAAGTTTCTGAATCTCGAGTTGAAAATTTTTAAATCTGAGTTGAAAGTTTTCAAATATGAGTTGAAAGTTTTCAAGTCGAAATTGAAAGTTTTGAAGTCGGAGTTGAAAGTATTCAAATATGGGTTGAAAGTTTACACATATATGGAAAAACCACCTATAGGGCCGTGTGGGCCGGCGCGTACGCGCCAATTAGGATTCCTGGACAGGGGTCAGTATCAGATGGGCCTTTGACCGGTAATTTCCAAAAAAAATCAAACCTCCTAAGTCCTTTTTCCCACTAAAAAGAACTGTAGGAGATTATTATGACAAAAATAGTGACGTTCCACTAAAAAAATATAATAGCGATGTTATGCGGCTATATTTATGTGCTCAATAAATCTTGAGTATGATATTTTGTGAGGATGAAGTCGTATGGTCATACATACTCCCTCCGTCCCTTAAATATTTGATGCCGTTGAGTTTTTTAAACATGTTTGATTGTTCGTCTTATTAAAAAACTTTTGTAAAATATGTAAAACTATATGTATACATAAAAATATATTTAACGACGAACAAAATGATATGAAAATAATTAATAATTACTTGATTTTTTTAATAAGACGAACGATCAAATATTTTTTAAAAAGTCAACAGTTTCAAATATTTAGAAACGGATAGAGTAGTTAAATAAATGATGTTACAGTTCGTTGTTTCTAATATAAATATCCGGTGTCCTACTAATAGCAGTGTATTTCTCGGCCAATTTAGGTTTACTGAGAGTGGTGATCGAATTGATCGAATAAAATTCGGTTATCCAACATCTAAGATCGGCGTTCTACTGATATCAGTATAACTCAGTCTCGGTCTCGATTTCCCTATGGATAGTATCGATGTCGTTATCGTCTACAGTTTTGTTTCCGCTTCCAAGGAAAAAAATTGGAAAGGCAAACGAGAGAGGCAGTTTTCCAACATATTTCTATCTTTAATTAAGTTGGAGACCGGAGCGGAGCCCCTTCATCTTCATCCTCTTCCTAGCACTCCAGTGGACTTGGAGTTGTGGCTATATAAAGGCCCAAGACGTGTGGTGTTTATCCTGCACAATCGGTCAGTCGCACAGATAACACCATAGTATCAGACAAGACCTCATCTCAGTATCCAGCCGAGAGGAAATCAAAGGAAGAGAAGGGGAAAAGCAATGGCGGGCAAGGACGACGACGTGAAGGTGCTCGGCCTGGTGATGAGCCCCTTCGCGATCCGCGTATGCATCGCGCTCAAGTTGAAGGGCGTGAGCTACGAGTACATCGAGGAGGACCTCGCCAACAAGAGCGAGCTCCTCCTCAGCTCCAACCCGGTGCACAAGAAGATCCCCGTCCTCATCCATGGCGGCAAGCCCGTCTCCGAGTCGCTCGTCATCGTGCAGTACGTCGACGAGGCCTGGGCGCCCTCCCCCACGTCGCCCTCCATCCTCCCCGCCGACCCCTACGACCGCGCCGTCGCCCGCTTCTGGGCCGCCTACGTCGACGACAAGGTGAGTACGTACAGAGCACTGTACTATAGTGGTGTAGCTCTCGTGTTCGATCTGTGCTTCTGTTGGATCTTGGATGAGCAGGTGAATATGCTTTGCATGCTTGCTTGTTTGTCTGCAGATGGTCCCTGGTATGGTTGGCGTTTTGAGGGCGGCGACGGAGGAGGAGAGGGCGGCGAAGGCCGACGAGACGCTGGCGGCGATGGCGCAGCTGGAGAAGGCGTTCGCCGAGGTGGCCGCGAAGAACGGGAAGCCCTTCTTCGGCGGCGACACCGTCGGGTACGTCGACCTCGCGCTCGGTTGCAACCTGCACTTTCTCGAAGCGATCCGCAGGTTGCACGGCGTGGCATTGGTCGACGCCGGCAAGACCCCGCTCCTGGCGGCGTGGGCGGAGCGGTTCGTGGAGGTCGAGGCGGCCAAGGGGGTGGTGCCGGACGCGGACGACGCCGTGGAGTTCGCCAGGAAAGTCCAGGCTCGTGTAGCAGCTGCTGCTGCTTCCACCGCTGCCAAGTGAGTGGAAAATCGTTTTCGATTGGATCATTGGGTTTCTTGTAATAAAGAAAAAATCGTGTTATTACAGTGCCATTTTCAAGTCATGGTTAGTTTATTTGTGGGGTTATTAATGTGTAAAGTCTGGACATGTATGCGTGTTATGTTCTCCGGTTCATCGATCATAAGCAGCTATACAGACATACAGTGCTAGTGCTATTGCCATTGTACTGCTGCTCTACTCTCTCTCTCTCTCTCTCTCTCTCTCAAACACACATATATGCGTGGGGAAAAGAGAGGCCACATGGCACTGTATTGCACATGAGAAACAACTACCCAGTTTAGCGTGCAGAATAAGAGTAGATCCCGTCCACAACAGAGAGACCCCACGATGTCAACGGGTGACAACGCCCAAGATGCCGGGCGTCGATGGTCGTAAGACTAATCTACGTACGCCGTCCATTCAGCGTTGTAGCGACTGATCAACAACAGCTATCAAGGCAGGCCGCCTTCGTCGGGCCCTGCACCGCGTGGTTCGTGACGTTGTTTCCACCGATCCACTACTTGAGCGTCCGATTTTTTCAAAATACATTAATGGTTAAATATTTTAGTTTACTACGGAGTGAAATATTAAATAGTACGTGGTGAATCATTTTAAAAAATTAATTGGCACCCCACGTCTTTGCCGCGGGTTTTGTAGTTTTATCATCAAATAAAATCATAGTTTTAAATGGTTATATGCAACTCTACGTATATATACAAAATATATGATAATGTGGATTTATATATGTCTTATGTTATTACAATACAATTTTATTTTTCCAAGCGTCGTTGTGTATTGTTATAATATATGTATTATTTTCATGCGCAATATGGGTATCGTTAGGGTTAGACAATTTTCATTTCTCTACTTCACTTAAGTTTTTTCTGAAAATAGATTCAGGTAACGGTATGTAATAATTATATACTATCTTATCATGCATAATAAAACAAAACACATATATTAAACAATAATTTGAGCTGTATTCGGAAAACATGGTGTTATACACATAATATGTAACAGTGCTATGTGTAACTGTGAGGTGGAGCAAAGGAAGGTGAATTGATAACTAATAAATGATTGAATTGGATGAATAAGTAGTTTCTTGATCCAACGGTTATTATCTTCATACTAATCTGATCTAATGGCTTAAAATTGTTGATGATGTGGCTTCTTGCATATCTTGCTTTTTAGGAGTAAATGTCCCTTAATGGGTATCAACTATATAAAAAGATAGGATTAGCAAACACTGGAAAACATATGTTAAAACATGTCGTTATCATATACGGAACAATATGTTCCAATAATTTGAAATATATGTTTTTTTCACTAGAATATAATCACACGATATCTTATTATAAATATAGATTGATAAAGAGTTTAGATGAAAAATTGTTTTGAAGATTACTACATGCATACATATATGGATGAATATATGGATGAAGTGAAGAGAGAGCAATTATATGACATGAGAAAGAGAATGGACATGTATGTTTGCTAGCCATTGAGTCATTTATTTGACTTTTTTGAAAAACACAATAAAAAACACACTGAAACATATCGCTACATATAAACATTGATGAGTTGAACATACTATTTTTTTATCAGAATATAATCATAAGATATCTTTTATAAAGAATTAATTATAACAAATATAACTGTATGATCGAATTAAAAATTATAGTTTAGACGCTTTTTTTTTAAGATGTTCATATTTATTATATTTATTTATGTGTGTATGGATGGAATGGTGAGAAGTAAAGTAATAATATAACAGCATAGCAGGAAGTAGCTGAGCTGCGTTCCATTTTTTTTATCTTCCGTTATGCTACCGATAGGAAGCATTTTAGTTGTTTCCAGAGTATTTTTGTGGCAAGTACTTCTCAGGCCTAATACGTCCCGTTTATTTCGCTCCTACTGGGCCTGGGCCATGCTATACAAGGGGTGAAGGCCCAGTTCACAGATTCCGACCCGTCAATTTCCGGCGACCGTGGCGGCGGCGGCGTGCATCGCCACGTGAAACTCGCGCAGCCGCTCGACGCTGGGTATCGCCTCCTTGGCGGCCTCCAGCGCGGAGAACCGCGCCGCCCAAGCGGCCAGGAGCGGCGTCCGGGCCCCGTCGAGGAACGCGACGCCGACCAACGCCTCCGCCGCCTTGATCCACCCCAGGAACCCACCGAGCGCCACGTCCACGTACCCCGCGCTGTCGCCGCCGAAGAAGACCTTCCCCTTCATGGCTTCCTCCAAGGTCTCCAGCGCGGAGAACACCTGCGCCGCCGCCTCGTCCTTCTCCTCCTCCTCCTTCGCTTCTCCCATTGCTCGGAACTTCGTAGCAAACTGTAACGCACACATGTCCATGATTAGGAGCTGCATGTGAACTTCCATTGGAAGTTGTAGAACAAGTAGAGAGATCTACCTCGTCATCGATGTAGGTGGCCCAGAAGCGGGCGACAGCGCGTTCGTGGGGATCGGAGGGGAGGAGGGAGGCACCGGCGCCGGGGAACGCCTCGTCGATGTACTGCACGATGATCTGCGACTCGCAGACGGGCTTGCCGCCGTGGATGAGCACGGGCACCTTCTTGTGCACCGGGTTGGAGACGACGAGGAGCTCGCTCTTGTCCCTGATGTCCTGCTCGACGTACTCGTAGCTCAGGCCCTTGAGGCCGAGCGCGAGCCTCACCCTGACGACGAACGGGCTCGGCCATGTGCCCAGCAGCTTGAGCTCGTGGTTGTTTCGCCCTGCCATTTTGCTCCTACAATTTACAAACAAGGTGATGTTGGGGACGGAGGGAGATTGATCTGATGGCGTTTATATGCAAGCTTTTCCAGAGAATAATGACAGAGTTTCGTGTCGTTTAGACCAAGGCACGGCGATGATTATTACTATGTTCCGGGAAGTTGGCAGAAGGTTTGCTGTCCGTTCGAACCAATGATCTCTAGTTCCATTCCAGACATATCAGTCTATACTACTCTCTCTCCGTTTCACAATGTAAGTCATTCTAGCATTTCACACATTCATATTAATGTTAATAAAATCTAAATAGATATATGTCTAGATTCATTAACATCAATATGAATGTGGGAAATGCTAGAATGATTTATATTGTGAAACGAAGGAAGTACTGTACATTCCCTTTTGGAACGAAATTTCTGAAATAGCTGAAATTCTGGTTCCTCCGTTAAATAGTAGAGACGAGTATGTTCTCTTAAACAATATAAGATTATTTAGAAACCGTGTCTTTACAATAGTTGTGACGACAAAGGCTCTAATCATTAACTCAAAAAAATATTCCTTTTATTAATATTCTTTCCATTTTTTTACACCCATACAACCATATTTCCATATTACAGTAATTAAGAGTCATCGTTAAGCCGTTGTTATGTATAACAACGATGTTTTGTCTCTCCTATTTCTCTTTCTTATATGTCAACAATTATTCCTAATTAGCATCGCCATTGACCGCTAGGATGTTCTTTTGGCACTTTTTTGTATAACAAAATTAGCATCAGTTCGTCCATAGGAAGTGTTGTAATCTTAACAGTTATGTTTGCTGAAAATGTTTGAGTAAAGTGCTGTCACACCCCAATCCGGCACCGCCGTACAACGGCACCTGACAGGAGCGTGTCGTAGGAATAACGGCGCGAACCGCTTCCTACAAAACCGCGATCTCAGTACCAGTCCCAGGACATAGTGCTGGTACCCACGGTGACAAATATGAATCATTGCAAATCCTTAAAACAAATAGAGAACTTATTTACCTTAACTTAGGTTGCAGCTCAGGACAGCCTGAGAATACAACCGAAGACACAGACAAGGAAACACCAGCAACAGCAGCAGCAGCGGAACCAACGGTCTAACACCCAACACCACAGGCGACGGCTGGGAACCAAGACGAAACCCTAATCTTCACTTCACTTCATCTTCACTTCACGATGGAGGAACTATATATATTTATATAGAGCAAGGGTGAGTACTTTCGTTATCAGCAAGTCACGGGAACTTAGGTGTTTAATGCAAGCTTGGAAGAGAGGCAAGATTGTTTTGCAAATCCTTTGTTTGAAATCATTTTTGAAATCACTACGTGATTTATTTCTTTTTAAGTTTGGGTCGAAAGGAAACTTGCGTCTCGATTCGACTTAAGAGATGATTTTCAACAACTCAAATGGTAATGTACCGACCTCCCGGGTCAGATCATTACTTATCGGCTCCCAGAGCCATTTCACTTGATTAGGCGGCTCCCAGAGCCTTTTTCATTTTTGCGGACTCCCAGAGTCCAGCTGCCCAGCAGCAAAGCAATCCGCTTCCACTCGGAAAGCCTAGTCTATGATGCCCGTAGACATCCCGAATCACACAGATTCGTTTCTGACCACTCAGGTCATCCATCTGCCACATAGGCTGATTCTGGTTACGATTCCCACACCACAACAACTTTTCACAAAGCATTGGCAAACAAATCTACGCAACGGGAAACACCTCACATCCGCCCTTGACCGTGGGCACGGCTGTTCGAACAGTTAGTTAACCTCTGCAGAGGGGTATACTTTACCCACAAGACACAAACTTACTCCAGACACTGGCCGGTGTCGGAGGTTCGTGACAAGGCCTTTCCAAAGCCAATCCTGGGTCACCTCATGCCACATAGAGGGTCTCCCTGACCAACATCGGGCCAACTCCGGCTTTCCCTTAGGACTCCCGGGTGCCTTCCTCTGTTTCGGACTCCTAGGATGCCTCTACCCCCACATCCCGGCTTTCCGCCTCTATTGGCATACAAGATTTCCCAAAAGCAACTAATTACTTAGCCAGGGTGTCCCATACCACCATGTGGTTGCACTTGTTATGCTTGATGAATTTCCCACAGGAATCGGTCCTTATATGCGAATACGGGACGACGCCACATAGGCACAACACCCGCATCGCGAGTTCTCACAATTCATTTTATTTTCAAACACACCGACACCACATGTCGGGTTTTCAAGGCTTCTCAAACCCATTTCACAAGTTTTCGACAATCAACGGTGTATGTGGGATATTTGGTATACGCGCTCAGAGAGCACGGATACCGAGGTACCACAAGGGTGGAGCGACAAGGAATCAGGGTAGTACAACCTACAGGAATTAGTGCGACTACTGGGTAGGTCCGTCGGTTTGGCACACAAACCGAGGCCAACAAAGTTAAGTGTGTGATTCTAATAATGCGAATTGCAAACAAAATAATAATGATTTTCCAATTATAGGAGCAATTGATCAAAGGGTGACTTGCCTTGCTCAAGGTCTTCACGAAGCTTCACGAATCTTCGAGAAAACCATGATTGACGAAAATCCGGTAACCGCAACTATACGCAAACAATCAGAACCTAAACAAAAGACCAATAAAAGATCCTATTTAGACTAAATTATAGTGCCATTAGATAGATCTCAATTTTACGGAATTACTGGAAGTGGAACGGGGTCAATCGGACGAGCGGTTGAGGAGATATGGATTTCCTAAGATTATTTGGATTTTCTGTCTAAAGGAAAAGGATTTATTAAATCCTTTGGAAAAGGAAATGGACGAGGGATGTGAATCAGACTTGTCTCGGGTGGCATTGGCGCGGCCCGAGGGACTTGCGCAGCTCGGGCAAGCCTAATGGGCCGGCACGGCCGCGAGGAGGGCTGCCCAATGGGGCGCGGGAGGGGGAGGAGACCGACCGGGTGGACCGTGGTCCACCATGCGGGGTCCCGGGACGGGCCCACCTGTCGGCAGCTGGGTTCATGGAGGAATGGGTTCACGCGGGGGCGGCGCTAGGGTTTGGTGAAGATGGCGCACGGGCGGTGCGCTGGATGGACCGAGAGGCAGCGGGCCCACGTGCAGCCATAGGGCTCTCCATGGACCGCGCGCACCGGTCGAGGAAGGGGGAGGCGGCAGGCTGGTCGTGCTGACCCGGTCGCGGCCGATGTGGCTCCGACGTGGCGCCTACGTGGCAACCACGCGGGCCGGCGGGAGGAGGAAGAAGGGGGCGCCGGCATCCGACGGCGGACGGCGACGGCATTCGTCGGAGCGATTCGCGGGGGTTCAAGGGAGGGGTAGTACACCGGAGTGGCGGGAGGGACAAGAGAAAGCAAGCCATAGGCTCTGATTCGCCGGGGGATGGCCGGAATCGGCGGATTGCGGCGGCGGCGGCCGGCGGCAAGATAAGAGGGGAAACGCGACAGGGCGACGAGAGCTCGATTCAAAGCGGTGGGAGTATCTATGGGGGTCGGGGAATCCGTTTCCGGCGCCGGATGGGGCGAAGGAGCACCGAGGAGGGCTAGCGACGGCGGCGGCCTCCTGGAGCGGGCGGCAATGGCGGCGAGGCCATGCCGGGAGGCGGCGGCGGGGCTTGGGGCTTCGTCTACGCGTGTTCGAGAGGCTAGCCGAGCTACCACGCGAGCTGGAGGTGGCGAGAGAGAGCGAGGAAGGGGAACGGAAGGCTACCGCGTCAGGACGGGCGCTGGGAGATGGCCGACGGTGCGAGCGGGCTCTCCGGCCTCGGACCGGGGAAGGGGAAGAAGGAGGGTGCCTGGAGTCCTCTTCGGCTCCTCGCGCGCACGCAGGCTTCACCAGCACGCGCGACAGCGAAGGGATGTGAGGTCGGCAGCTGCGAGGCGGCAACAATGGCGCGGCGGCGGTGGAAGAGAGATGCCGAGAGAGAATGAGATGGGGAGGCTCGGCCTGGGCTTTATAGATGGAGAAGAGGCGGTTTGGGAGGGGGAACCGACATAGGGCGGTCAAGGGTGCAAGGACCGCGAGCTGGTGGTCACGGGCGCAAGTGACCAGGCGGTGATAGGGCATGGCGGTGGTGGTCAGGGGAAAAAGCAGAAAAGGGAGGGAAAAAGGGGAGCTCTGCTCCTTGCCGATTTGGGCGAGCAGAGGGAGGGGGGAGAGCGCGTGAGAGAGGCGCTCTGTCTCTCGGTTTTGGAAGCACGCGGCGTGGAGTAGTGGGACCAGGTGGCAGCGCGGGCATGGGCGGCGACCAGGCGACTAGCCACGCGCGAGCGCGCGCGCGCGGGAAACTGACGGGCGGCGGTGAAAATCGAATGGCGGTGGCGGGAGGATTCAAACCGCGGCAGCGGGAATCGGCAAAGCGGCGGTGGTCGACCGGCGAGAGAGAGAAATCGAGCGAGAGAGAGAGAGAGAGAGAGGAAGAGAGACGACGCTCTCTCGGGCGGCGCACATGCATTGCACTTGTGAGGAGGAGGGAGGAGATAGGCAGAGGGGAGATGGGCCAAGGGGGACAAAATCGACCCACAAAACTTGAGGGAGGCGATTTAGATTTTCACAAAGAGGGCTGATTTGGAGAGAATTGAAGTTTGGATTTGGATTCAAATTCAATATTCAAACTCGAGAGTTCAGGGAGGAATCAAGGAAGACTCAAGGTAGTGTTTGATATTTTTGGGGATTGGGAGTGAGTGTTTGGCGAGGATTCAAAGGATGCGATTGAATTTTGAAGTTCGATCTCGGAGACTTGATTTGGAATAGGGATTTCGAGGAGGAGGATCAAGGAGATTTAAATTGAGATCTACTGCATGACTTAGACTCGCACACAAAAAACGAAATTTTCGCATATAGGATTTTGCCGAATTAGTTTTTAATGTCCCACGAGAAGCGGAGCGTTACAAGTGCACAGGCGGTCCTTAAACTTGTAGGAGTATATCATATAGGTCCCTAAACTCCCAAAATGCATATCTAAGTCACAAAACTTGTCATACTGTGTCATCTAGGTCCCAAATCGCCACAACCTCTTCAGAATCCTACGTGGCGCTGATGTGGCATGCCACACGGACAAATAGTGGCATCATTTTGACTGACAAATGGGACCTATTTATTATTTTTCTTTTTTTCTTTTCTTCTCTGTTTTTTTCCTTTCTTCTCGTTTCTCTGTGACCCGAGCAGAAGAAAGGAAAAAAAATAAAAGAATAATAGAAGAAAACAAAACGAAAAATAAAAAGAAAAGAAGAAAAAAAAAGAGAAAATGACACGTCACGTCCATGTGGCATGCCACATCAACGCCACGTACGATTCTAGAGGGGTTGTGTCGATCTGTGACTTTCATGATACACTTTGACAAGTTCTGGGACCTGTATCTGTATTTTGAGAGTTTAAGTACCTAATTGACACAACCTTACAAGTTTAAGGACCACCTATGTACTTTACTCAAAATGTTTTTCCTTCTCTCAATCTTACTAAATTTGGTCAGGGCACTTCTTCGCCGCTGACCAAGAAAATAAAACTTTGTTCAAATTTCATCTTTTTTGGCATGTATTGTTTTACAAGGATATATAATGTCTGTGCGTTTTTTAAAATAAAAGGATACAAATATATTTATTGGTCATAAACAAACACGACATGGAACAACGACAGACTGACTGAACAAAACACTGGCATGGAACAAGTTGCGCAACGTAGGCAGAGGCGCAGAGCAACAATGAAGCAGTTGACACTTGACACAAACAGGACACAAATTATTAACTCGCTTTCCCCAAATCGACACTTGCAGGGGCGAGTCTGCTCAGCTCATCGCAGTTGGTTGGTGAGTGGTGATCAGTTGGCTGCTGCGTTCGCGGCGTCAGACTCGGCCTGCCTCATCTTGGCATACTCGATCAGCCTGCCGAACTCCGGCATGGACGCCTTCGCCGCGTCCAGCGCGAGGAAGCGCTCCGCCCAGGCCGCCAGAAGCGGCGTCTTGGCGGGGTCGAACAGCTTGATGCCGGACAGCGCCTGGGATGCGCGCACCCACCCGAGCTGGCTGCCGAGCGCGATGTCCACGATCCCGGCGTTGTCGCCGCCGAAGAATGGCCTCCCCTTGGAGCACTCCTTGAACGCCTCCTCCAGCACCATCACCGCCACGAAGATCTGCTTCAGCCCCTCCGCCTTCTCCTCCATCGACTTGCTCCTGAACACCTGGAACCATGGCGCCACTAGCTGCATTCGCAAACCAATAACCAAGCATGCTTGACATCAGCTCCGATTCGATCATTTCATGCAAGCTCAAGCTCCAGACGCTGTAGAAGAGTATCTCACCTTGTTGTCGATGTAGGAGACCCAGAAGCGAGCGACGGCGCGTTCATAGGCATCGGTGGGGACGACGGACGGGCCGACGCCGGCGAAGGTCTCGTCGATGTACTCGACGATGATCATGGACTCGCAGAGTGGCTTGCCGTTGTGGAAGAGCACGGGTACCTTCTTGATCGCCGGGTTGCTCTTGAGGAGGAGCTCGCTCTTGTTCTTGAGGTCCTCCTCGATGTTCTCGTAGCTCAGGCCCTTGAGGTGGAACACGAACTTCACTCTGGAAACGAACGGGCTGAACCATGTGCCCAGAAGCTTCAGCTCATCTCCTCCTCCGGCCATTTCTGTCGATCAGTTTCAGGAACTCGGCTGTGGGGGTGGCTAGAGATTTGAACCTCTTACTACTTCTGCTCGTGTTTCTAGTTTGTGTTCTTGATGATCACAACGAATGGTTTGGAGATGTATATATAGTTGGAGTTGGGTGCGTAAAGCCTGAGATATTGACACTGAACTTGTTCGATAAGGAGACCGGGAAAGATATAATTTGTCTCTGATCCAATTGATTTGGAGAGGATATGTATAGCTGGCAACTCGATTCATTTCCTAGTATATGTAATCTTCCGGATTTGCTACAATCCTTTTAATTATTTAATTGAATATGGCCAGAACATGTGCTTAAGCTGTAACAAGTCCACCTAATCAGGCCATAACCACCCGGCACGTCTTTCCTCGATGAATATGTTTTCGGTAATACTCCTGATCGGTTGACCAATCTCTATAGAAAATTCAGAACCGTCACTCCATAGTCCTCACGAGCGCCACAAAATATAAGAAAAATAAATTTAAAATTATACCGTTGAAGTTTTATTTCCTCAGAAATATACGAGATGAGAACGGATTTACACAAATAAACCGTTGTCCCGGTTCGGTAGTGCGAAATCATGACGAAATCGTAGGACGAACGCGTGATACTGATGGAAGCGTGATGACAGGGGCAAACTCGTAAGGCGAAAATGCCAGACCGGCCTCGGTGTCGCTTGTTGGCCGAGCGAGATGGCCACACTGGATAAAAAGCACACACTTAAATATAACATGGAACATATCCGATGCATCACCGAGGCAGCTCTCTGGGCAGAGAACTTAACGGAAGATGATCGATTTGTAATCTCTGTTTGGAAACAGATCTTCTCCTCCCCCTTACAATCTATCAATCTTTTGTAATGAGCTTCTTACCTCTAATTGCAATGATAAATTCAGGTGGGGAATCTCTCCCCCCCCCCCCCCCCGATTTAGTAAAAAAAAAAAACATGGAACATATCAATTTTTTTAAGAAAAAACTGAAATCAAGTACAAAATATGGCACCATATATTTTTTTTAGCAAAATAGTTCTTTATAATATGAGTTTTTTTTCCATCCAATGGTACCTTGCGGTATCAAATCCCAGCCATTGGATCTGGTAGAGTTTGGTACCGTGAGGTACCAATTCTGTCCCTGATGCGGTACCTCTTGGAGAATAGAGGTGGAAGGGCAAAAATATAATTTCACGTGCAATAGATGGATGGGAGGAATAGATGGGCGGATAGGGTGATGTTCCCACCAACGCCATCGCCGCCTGGAGTGCGTCGATCTCGTCCGCGTTGTGCCGAAAAAGAACTCCTCCTCGTCCGCCCCTTGCCGCCGGGAAGGACTTATCCTCCTAGGCCCCTTGGCGCTGGGAAAGAATCCTCTTTCTCCTTCCATCGGCACCAGGAAGGAATCCTCCTTCTCCGCCCGTCGACACTTGGAACGATGACTTCAACTCCGCCGCTCCTACTCACACGCCGTTGGCACCGGGATTGAGTGCACCCCTGCTCATTTTCTCTCCCGATCCTACCCATCCCGGATTCAACGGTCGGATTAGTTTTGGTAACAACGGGTACCTATACTGCTGGGTATAACTTGCTGGACGGTAAACATGCTCTTATAATATACTGTGACACACAGGAATTGATAGGCAGGCAGATAGAGAGATTTGTTTAAGTGTCAACCTTTTGGCATGTTCATTTTTTAAGGTCTGTCGCCTTTTTATTTTGTGTGCAGAATATTTTATTTTATTGGTCATAAGAAAACACAATTTCCAGTCGTGCAACAGTCGTGCCACCACCGTGCACGTGCCATATTATTTTAACTCGATTCCCCCCAAAAAAACATGTGCAGGGGTTCGTTCCTCGCAGTAGAGCGACGTCGCAGCTCGCAGGTGATCACTTGCTTGCATTGGCGGCATCGGTCTCGGCCTGCCTCATCTTGGCATACGCGAGCAGCCTACCGGACTCCGGCATGGACGCCTTCGCCGCGTCCAGCGCGAGGAAGCGCTCCGCCCAAGCCAGCAGGAGCGGCGTCTTGGCCGGGTCGAACAGCTTGATCCCGGACAGCGTCTCCGACGCGCGCAGCCACCCAAGCTGGCTGCCGAGCGCGACGTCGACGATCCCGACGGCGTCGCCGCCGAAGAAGGGCCTCCCCTTGGAGCACTCCCTGAATGCCACCTCCATGACCGCCGTTGCCTCGAACATCTGCTTCAGCCCCTCCGCCTTCTCCTCCTTCGTCTTTCCCCTGAACACCTGGAACCATGGCGCCACCAGCTGCACAGCCATGCGTTTCATGCTTGACATCAGCTAGACCATTTCATATGCTCTGACACGGGAGATGCACTGTACACAAGAGAGTATTTCACCTTGTTGTCGATGTAGGAGACCCAGAAGCGAGCGACGGCGCGTTCGTAGGGGTCGGCGGGGACGACGGACGGGCCGACGGCGGCGAAGGTCTCATCGAGGTACTCGACGATGACCATGGACTCGCACAGCGGCTTGCCGTTGTGGAGGAGCACGGGGACCTTCTTGATCACGGGGTTGCTCTTGAGGAGGAGCTCGCTCTTGTTCTTGAGGTCCTCCTCGATGTTCTCGTAGCTCAGGCCCTTGAGATGGAACACGAACTTCACTCTGGAAGCGAACGGGCTGAACCATGTCGCAAGAAGCTTCAGCTCATCTCCTCCTCCGGCCATCTCCGATCCGACCAAGTCCGGCAGTATCAGCTACTACTCGATTTAATTTGTTTGCAGTTTGTGTTGTTGATCACGAGGAGGTAGAGAGGTATATATGGTTGGATATGGATGCATCAAAGTCTGAATCAGTGGCATTGATTCACTGTTCGTCGACAAGGATACTTGGTGATGTGCAACAGTGCACACGGTCCATCGAAAGTGAGGAAACCGCAGGCGACCGGCGCGGTGGTTGTCAACCCATAAGATAGTATTCGAATCCCGTGAGTCATTCACCGCTGGAAACACGTTATCCGGCGGTAAAATGGGTGCGGCAGGCGGCAGCGGAGCGGCGATTTCTCCCAAGCCCGCACGCAGGTTGGGAAGCAGAGTTCTGATTAGAACTTTAGAAGTCAACAACTGGGTGTCTTTGCTGTTGTAAGTCAAAGCATGACGAATTGGCGGTGTGCCGAAACAGAGCACAGATGAGACAGCACTTTGTCCAATTTAGGCCCAATCTTGTGTGACCAAATACTTTTGGCCCAACCCAACGTGGACGGACTATTAGATCCTCCCTCCAAGCCACAACATAGGCCCAGTTTGAACCGATGGGCTATTTTTTAGCCCTCCCTCAAATAGTTCAAATAGCCTAAAAGTTCTTGACAGGTGAGCTGTTAGGGCTATTTGGAAATAAGCCCTGTTTGGAGAAGTAGCCCAGAGTTATTTGGAGAACTATTTTTTACACAAGAAATAGCCCTCCAATGAAATAGCCCTTGAGCTGTTTGGATCCCAGGGCTATTTAGCCTTTAGTGCACTTTCCCAATTATAACTACCCCTTTTCTCTCTCTTTCCACAGGATCTTTTGCGCATGTGTCTTGGTGTGGCCGGCCGTAGTTGTGCAGATGATGGAAATCCTCGCCGGCCGGCGGCGGCTCGGGCGGGGAGAACGAATAACGGCAGCGCTAGTGGGGGCCGACGTCGCCGCGAGTGACGGCCGCTGCGCCGGCGAGGAGTGGAGGCGGTGGCGTTGGTGGGGGCCGGCGGCGCGGCAGGCGACGGCCGCTTCGCTGGCGAGGAGTGGAGGCGGCGGCGTTGGTGGGGGCCGGCGGCGCGGCAGGCGACGGCCGCTTCGCCGGCGAGGAGTGGGGACGGCGGCGCTGGTGGGGAGGAGGAATAACGGCGGTGCCTGCGAGGAGTTGGGGCGGCGGCGCTAGTGGGGGCCGGCGGCGCCGCGGGTGACGGCCGCCGTGCCGGCGAGGAGTGCAGACGGCGGCGCTGGTGGGGGCCGGTGGCGCGGCAGGCGACGGCCGCTTCGCCGGCGAGGAGTGGAGGCGGTGGCGGCGGCGAAATGAGAGGCCCCTGCGCGCGGATAAGGTCGTGCGGAGAGAGAGGGAGGAGCGGGCAGCTTTTTTCCTTTGGGTTTTCTGATCCCGTGCGCCTGTGGGAGAGAGAAAAGCCACTTTTTTGTGGGCCCCACCCAAAATAGCTCCAATTAGCACCTCTTGGGTGGGATAATTTTTTTTGGGTGGGCTATTTCCAAATAGCCCTCAAATAACTTACCCTTTTGGATTTTTTTAGGCTATTTGGGCTATTTGAGGGAGAGCTAAAAAATATCCCTTAGATCCAAACAGGGCCATAACCCATAAAAAAACTATCCTCCTCAAGGGGTGCTAATTGGGGCTATTTCGGGTGGAGCCCACTAAAAAGTGTATTTTCTCTCTCTCCATGGGAAAGTGCATTAAATGCTAAATAGCTCTCAAAATAACCATTGGATCCAAACAACTTAGGGCTATTTTATTAGAGGACTATTTCCTTATGCTAAAAAATAGCTCTCAAAATAACTCTTGACTAGTTCTCCAAACATGGCCATATATACAGACTTCAGCCATCCATTAGATTGGTGATATTATTAAATTTTTTTCCATAGAGATTATTGAGCTACTCCATATATATTACTTTCTCTGTCATACTGATTAACACGCGATCAAACTTGACATATTAAATATACTTTGAATTTTTCAAATACTACGATGTTTGTTGTAAAAAGTTACAATTATATAAAGTAAATTCAAATGTCAATACAATCCAACGATATTATTTTTATTCAATCTAATTCTAGTTTATGAAGGTAACAAGTTTTATACTAGAAAATAGAAAATATAGTACACCCGATATCTTTTTAAAAATGCTAAAATTACCCATATTTAGATACTTCGTATTACTACTGTGTATAATGAAAGAAATGGACAGATGGAGGTGCAAAGCACGCGCTCCAAGTCTCCAAGTCTCCAACAGCCCAACACCAACGGGAAGAGTGATAATATTGTGGGAGTGGATTTTGATCTCTCAAGAGAATATCCCTATATAGTTTTCATGTCACTTAAATGATTATGAAAAATTTGAGAAGATGTATTTACATATGATATATCACTTCACAAACATACAAGTTTAAATTCAACTTCTACATAAGCTAGTTAACGTATATTCTCAGTGAAATTTATTTTTTTCGTTGTAAGATATAGAAGCTGAATTTAAACTTGCATGTTTATGAAGTGATATATCACATGTTAATATATTTTTCATAATTTTTTTATAACCATTTAAGTGACATACAAACAACGAGTGGACATCCCCTCGAAGCATCAACATAGCTTCCCCAATATTGATCAGTTGCGCGCAGCTGCTGCCTCTGCAGCCTCCAGCTCGACATGCCTCATCTTGCAAAACTCGACCAACCTGCCGACGTCCGGCAGCGCCGCGTTGGCTGCATCCAGCTCGCCGAAGCGCCGCGCCCACGCCGACAGGAGCGGGGTCTTGGCGGCGTCCAAGATCTTGGCGCCACACAGCTCCTCGGTCCCGTGCAACCAGGAGAGCAAGCCCCCCAGCGCGACGTCGACGTACCCGACGGTGTCGCCGCCGAAGAAGGCGTTCCCCTTGGAGCACTCCTCCATCGCCGTCTCCAGCGCGTCGACCACCGCAAGCGTCTGCTTCATCCTCTCGGCCTTCTCCTCGTCCGTCTTTCCCCTGTACGCGTGCACCCACGGGGGCAGTAGCTGCACACGCACACGGCACACGTACACGTCAATCTTTGATTAGTTCAGCACATCGGCAGATCAAAATGCTAAAGTTAACTTCACTGATCAAGCCAATGAGTGATCGATCATGCAAACCTTGTCGTCGATGTAGGCGGCCCAGAAGCGAGCGGCGGCGCGATCGTGGGGGTCGGCGGGGAGGAGGGTGACGCCGGCGTCGGGGAAGACCTCGTCGATGTATTGTACGATGACCTGCGACTCGCAGATGGGCTTGCCGTTGTGGATGAGCACGGGGACCTTCGCGTGCACCGGGTTGCAGCTGAGGAGGAGCTCGCTCTTGTTGGTGAAGACATCCTCCTCGACATAGTCGTAGATCAGGCCTTTGAGGTGGAGTGCGAGCTTCACTCTGCAAACGTAGGGGCTCGCCCAAAATCCCAGGAGCTTCAGCTCATCTTCTGCAGCCATTTCCTATACTGATGCGTGTTTCACTAATAGTGTACAAGTCTGAACTACTTCTTCAGCTTAAATGCTTAATTGTGCTTGCTGCAGTATCTATATAAACATTGCAGTTCGGGAAGGATATGCTCATGCTATGGTTTGATGGATATAATTTTCCACACCTATTTGCAAGAGATTGTGACGTTGAACCTAGGAGCCAGTCAGCATGGAGTAGATTAAGAAACTAGCCATTTAAAAATTACTCTGTTGTAGTACTTGCTGCTCAAGCTATAGAACCCTTCTTCTGCTATAATGATAAAATATTGTCAGTGGGCATGTGAATCAAGCTAGTAAGAAAGCTTGTAGATCTTTGACAATATAATGTCGATTATTTTTTTCTGCAAATTTTTTCTTTGAAAGTACACCGAGTCATTGATCCGAAGGCTAATCTATTGCTCTCACCAGTAAAAGAAAAGAAAAAAGAAACCATTGTTTGAATTTTGTAGGTTGACGGGTGTCTGCATTACACACAATGATTTGTGCAACTTCGTTTTCAAAGAAACAATCTTACAGGTTGACCGCGTGTATTTGTAGTATGATAGTAGCACAATAGTTTCTGTTCTTTTGAGTGGAGAAAATACACAAAACGACACAAAACGGAGCGGCAATTTCTCCCAATCTCGCACGCAGGTTGGGATTGGGGAAGCAGAGTACTGATTAGAAGTCAACAACTGGGTGTCTTGCTGTTGTACGTCAAACATGACGAATTGGCGGTGTGCGATCTAGGCCGAAACAGAGCACAGATGAGACGACACTTTGTGCAATTTAGGCCCAATCTTATGTGACCAAATACTTTTGGCCCAACCCAACGCGGACGGACTATTAGATCCTCTCTCTCTAACAAGCCACAGCATACAGACTTTAGCAATCCACTAGTCCCGCGCTTTGCTGTGGTATATATGTTAGATAATGGAGAAATGATGAATGATTTGGATTGAAATATTATAAAAACGATTTGAAATGATGATTTAGTATGTGTATGTTTAGTTTTAGAATAAAATGAATTGTAGATATAATTACTATGTGTTTGCATGTTGAGTTTTGTAAGCTTAATTGGTTGATGTGGCATGCTTGCATGTAGGTTTTAGTAGTGCTAATAAATACTATGTTTGCATGTTGAGCTTTAGGAGTGTAGTGGGTATTAGCTTTATAGAAAGAAGAGATTAGATTGGTGAAATTATTAGATGTTCCCATAGAGATTATTGGTGCATGTTTGGATTGATATCTCGCCAAAATTTTGGTAGTACCAAATCGTAGATAAGTTTTGGTACTACCAACTTTGATAGGATAAAGTTAATAATCTTCATTTGGATTGAAGCCAAAATACACCCATAAGAAACAAGTTCATGGGCAAAGCCAAATTTGTGACAAACATAGTGTTTTAATAGACATTTTTGGTTTGTTAGCAATCCAAACTAGCCCTGACCCCTGAGCTACTCCATACGTTGAGCCTGTTCAAATTATAGCCAAAATAAACCTTACCAAGTTTTAGCAATGCCAAAATTTTTGACAAAATAACAATATTGTTAAAATTTTGCTAAAATTTTGGCAGGTTTTTTTTATGTATTGACTAAATTTGGCAAAAAAAAATAAACGCATACCTTTTTTTTTTTTTTGGCAACTTTGCAAAAAAAAAAAAGGTATGGTTGAAAATGGCATCAAAGTGAACAAGCCCGTATTACTCCCCTCTATCACACTAATCTATTACATTGTTTAAGGCGCGATTAAACTTGACACGGTTAAATATATTTTGAATTTCTCAAATATATAATGTTCACAAATTTGTGAAAGTAAATTCAAATTTCAATCCAATTCAATGATATTATTTTTTATCAAACACAACTTAATTTATAATAAAATATTATTAGTCAAATATTTAGTTATTTAAATTTTAAAGTACGGTTTATTCAGTTGTAGGAACACATCAACACAACAACCTGACAACACATTCAGTTGCGGGAAACTGTTGTAGCTGCCATTGCAGCCTCCAGCTGAACACGCCTCATCTTGGCAAACTCGACCAGCTTGCAGACGTCCGGCAAAGCCACCTTGGCGGCGTCCATCTCGCCGAAGCGCCGCGCCCACGCCGACAGGAGCGGGGTCTTGGCGGCGTCCAAGATCTTGGCGCCACACAGCTCCTCTGTCCCGTGCAACCAGGACAGCAAGCCCCCCAGCGCGACGTCCAGGAACCCGACAGCAAGCCCCCCAGCGCGACGTCCAGGAACCCGACGGCGTCGCCGCCGAAGAAGGGCTTCCCCTTGTAGGACCACTCCTCCATCGCCGCCTCCAGCGCATCCACCGCCGCGAGCATATGACGCATCCCCTCTGCCTTCTCCTCACCCGTCTTTCCGCTGAACGCCTGCTTCCACGAGGGCACTAGCTGCAGAAGCATTCGTATATATACATCAACTTCTGATCAGTTTAACACGCAGACCGATCAAAGTGATAACCTTGTCGTCAATGTAGGCGGCCCAGAAGCGAGCGACGGCGCGGTCGTGCGGGTCGGCGGGGAGGAGAGGTGCGGCGGTGTCAGGGAAAGCCTCGTCGAGGTACTCCATGATGATCAGCGACTCGCAGATGGGCTTGCCGTTGTGGATCATCACGGGGACCTTCTTGTGCACCGGGTTGGAGCTGAGGAGGAGCTCGCTCTTGTTGTTGAAGTGATCCTCCTCGACAACGTACTCGTAGCTCAGGCCCTTGAGGTGGAGCGCGAGCTTCACTCTGGAGACGTAGGGGCTCGCCCATGTTCCCAGCAGCTTCAGCTCACCTTCTGCGGCCATTTCGGTAGGACTAATTAGGAGTATTAATCTGCTGCTCTGAACTTCAATTATTCAGATTAATTGTGCTTGTTTGGTGTCGAGATCGCCTTGAGTAGCGGTATAAATATGCAGCGAGGGAAAAGGCACGAAACATTACAATGCATCATCCATGATGCTCATGCTATAACGTTTGATGGATATGATTACTAGTACTAGCTATTTACTGTTAGATAGATCTCCCACCCGTCGGGCCCAACGGCACAACGGACCTTGACCGCGCCCTGATCGGGGGCGTCCAGCCCAATGGCTGGTGAGCCCCCGTCACACTGCGCCATATAAAAGAGGGGTGGAGGTCGGCACGGCACAGAGTACGAGATTCACCGCCGCCGCCAACTCCACCCTACAAACCCTAATCCGATCGAGAGGGGGCGCAGCCAGTGACGGGAAGCGCCACCGCCGCGCCACACCTCATCACCGGGACATCTACGACCGTCACTCCCGCAGCCGTCATCGCCGCTGACCTCACCGGCGCCGCATCCACGACAACCGAGCGCCAACGACGATGATGACCGGCACTTCTTCATCCCCCAACACCTCAACCGGTCGGTCTATCTAAACCCTCTCCCGTTTTCAATCTCTATAGTTCAAACATCAATCCCAAATAGAACCACCCGACTAGATCTAACCTAGGTGATCCTAGAGCAAAGTCTAACAATGGTATCAGAGCAACCCTAGTGATTAGATCGGTTCGGGGAAAGAAATCCAAAGAAAGAAAAGCACAAGATCCGCACGGATCAAAAGATCGAAACCCTAACCCTACCTTGTCGCCGGCCGTCGCCGGCAAAAGGGGGGAGGGCAAAGGGCACAACCGAGGAGCCACTCGACGGCCGTGCGCGCACCCGCCGGTGCACGCGCGCGCCGGCGAGGGGGCCCGCGGCGGCGCCGCCATCTCCGTCTTTTCGGCCGCCGCCATCTCTCTCTCACACGGTGGGGGTTAGAGACGGTGGGGGGAGCGGAGAAGAAGAGAAAAGAAAGGCGCGCCGGTCATGGCGTGGCGGCGCGAGGGCCGCCGGCGTCGGTGACGCCGCTCGGCGCGGCCGCGCGCCCGCGAGAGAAGAGGAGCTAGGGTTTCCGGCGGCGGGGGGGGGGGGGGGGGGGTCGGGTTTTGATCTCCCGATCTCCCCTCCCGGCCGTCCGATCGAAGCCCTAGCAGATCGGACGGCCGGCGGCGGTCGGGCCAAAAACGGCCCAAGAGGGAGAGCGCGCGCGGCGACTTTCCCGGCCCAGGCCCAGGTTGCGGCCTGGGGGGAGGGGGGAGCGCCCGTGCGCGCCAAAAAGGCCGCGGGTCGACCGGAAAAAGTCCATATGAGGTCCCTCGGAGGCCGAAAATGAATAAAAGAGACCAGTACCAATTTTTCCATTTTATTTTGTCAATTTTTCATGCAAATTTCAATAGAATTTTGAATAGATTTTTGCATGTTTTACCTCTGTTTAAATTTGAACCAAGGGGAGAATTTTCACAGAGAGAGAATTACAGAGATTTTGCTACTATTCATATGATTTTTATATAGTTTTCCGCTGCAAATAGATGAAATTGATGAAAATTAGTGTTTCTAAAATTAAATTTCGAACCAACGGGAGAATTTAATTTTAGGAACATTAATTATGTGCTATGATGTTGTAATTTTTCTGACCAACGTTGATAATTGCAATATTATAGTTATGGTGATATGTGTTATGTCTAATTCTGCCCAACGGTGATATAGGCTTAATGCATAATATTTTAATGTTAATTTTGTTCTCACCGCACATGATTATTTCAGGTGGCTACTCCTTGATGGGTTGCATTAAAGATATTCCGACCCTAAAAGGAGATCTAACCTAGGTGATCCTAGAGCAAAGTCTAACATTTACAAGTAATCGTGACATTGAGTGTTCTTTGGGGAGCCAATTAATCAGCAAGGAATGAATTAACAAACTTTTGCCATTGAAAAATACACTCTGCTGTGTACTTGCCGCACAAGTCATGGAACACCCGTCTCCTGCTAAAATAATACTCCTCCAGAGAAGAGTAGAGTATTGGCAGATGGCGGCGAACGCGCGCTGGTGGATGCGGCGGTGGTGGCAGCCGCGGGTGGATCCAGCGGCGGCGGCTCCCTCCGCTCCCTCTCGTCTCCCTCCCACGGCAGATCCGGCGCCAGTGGCGCTGTTATCAGCAGCCGCAAGTGGATCCGGCAGCGGTGGTGGAGACTATGGGCTGATCCGGCGGCGGCAGCTCCCTCTGTCCCTTCTCGCTTCCCTCCCACAGCAGATCCGGCAGTGGTGGCAACGTCAGCGGCAACCACGGGTGGATCCGACGGCGGTGGCTCCCTCTGTCCCTTCTCGCCTCCCTCCCACAGCAAATTCGGTGGTGGCGACAATGTCAGCGGCAGCCACGAGTGGATCTGGTGGCGGCCGAGGGTGGATCCAGTGGCGGCCGCGGGGGTGGATCCGCTGTGGGAGGGAGGTGAGAGGGAGAGGAGGGGGCGAGGGAGAATGAGAGATTTGTGGTGGGGGGCAAGTACGGATAAGGACGGGAGATGTCGCGCTCGGCTCGGTTTTTGAAAGAACTGGTAACCTATGGTATACTGATACCTAGGCAAGTACGGATAAGGACGGGAGATGTCGCGCTCGGCTCGGTTTTTGAAAGAACTGATAACCTATGGTATACTGATACCTACAGTATATTATAGGTGTCGGTTAATTAAAAGCCGACACCAATAATATATTGTAGGTACCTTTAAAAAAGATACATGTAGTATAGGTGCCGGTTTTTCTCTGAAACCAGCACCTTTGTTTAAAGGTTCCTATTTTTTTTAATTTTCAGCCCGTAGAGATGGGAGAAACACTATATGTGTCGGTTTTGGCTGTTCCGGCACTTATATAGTGTCAATATGCATGTGTGTTTCTATAGTAGTGTAACGACAACAGCTAGTGAAAATATTGAGCAATCTAATCCAGACGTACATTTGTCCGAGCAAGCTAGCCAGCCGGAGACACGTACGTAGCCACGCCTGCTTAACTTAACTAATTCAGTCGTTTGCGGCGGTGGCGGCATTCCGTGCGTACCGCACCTTGGTGTGCTCCACCGCCCTGTCGACGTCCTGCAGCACCGCCTTGGCGGCGTCGAGCTCGCCGAAGCGCTCCAACCACGCCGCCAGCAGCGGCGTCCTCGCAGCGTCGAAGAGCTTTCCACCGGTGATCATGTCGTTGGCGTGCACGAAGGAGACGGCACCCCCCAGCACGACGTCGACGTACCCGACGCTGTCGCCGCCGAAGAAGCATCCCTTCCCCTTGGAGCACTCCTTCAGGCCTCCCTCCAGAACGTCCACCGCGACGAACATCTGCTTCATCCACGCGGCCCTCTCCTCCTCCGTCTTGGCCCTGAATACCTTCTTCCATGGCGCCAGTAGCTGCACGCACTAGAGCACACACATCTCGTCAACGATTCGATCATCATCACCATGGCAGTGCAGAGATTCACACAAATTCAGAAGAGCTCAAACCTTGTCGTCGATGTATGCGGCCCAGAAGCGAGCAACGGCGCGTTCATATGGGTCGGCGGGGAGGATGGAGTCGCCGGCGCCGGAGAAGACCTCGTCGATGTACTGCACGATGATCTGCGACTCGCGGATGGGGTTCCCGTTGTGGATGAGCACGGGCACCGTCTTGTGCACCGGGTTGGAGGCGAGCAAGAGGTCGCTCTTGTTGCGGAGATCCTCCTCGACGTACTCGTAGCTCACGCCCTTGAGGTGGAGCGCGAGCTTCACTCTGGTGACGTAGGCGCTCGACCAGTGGCCGAGCAGCTTCAGCTCGTCGTGTCCGGCCATCTCTCCTGTGCTCCGATGGACACGATGTGTCGATGTGTGTGTCTTGCGTTAATGGGTTCCTCTTGGTCAGAACGAGAGGAAAAATGCGTATGCTCATTTCAATGTAGTGCGTGGTGTTCTGTGTTCAGGTTGGGTTTTCGACTTGTGGTTGTGGGTGATTGTGGAGAATGGAGCAATGCATCAAGCGTCATTCATGATGTTACCTCTGTGCTGATTTTTCCATGTAAAAAGATGCGTGTGCTGTTTGCCTTTGATTTGTTTTTTTAGAAGGGTAATTCTATCATTCTTTAACCTGAAGTCATCATATTTTGGAGCGTAGAATTTGATATCTGGTATAAAAAAATTTAATGAAAATTAAAATACCTCGAAATACATTTTTAAGGACTGTAAAATTCTTATATTTAGAACAAAGGAAATTCTTCCGTTTAGAACAAGAGCAATTTTACAGATCTTGAGGAGGTATAAAAATTTTAGTATAAAATCATGGCCCATTTGCAGGTTGACCGGTCCAACCAGTAGCGGTATTGCAGCAAGCATTGATCAAATGGGCCTTCAGGCAGCCCATTTGCAGGTTGACTAGTCCAACCAGTAATGGTTTTATGTCCCATTCACCTAAAAACCGGTTCAGCTGGTTCTAAGCAGACATGTTTGGTCTTTGAAGTAAACCAAACCGTGCTTAGGTCTGGTTTCGGTTTTCTCCAGTCGAACCATCGGTCCTCCAGTTTTTTATATTATGGTATAGATACGATCCGAGTATTTGGTATGGATACGATCCGAGTATTTTTTTTAGTGCTCAAGTTTTTTTATACAGTTTCTTTTTCTATTGTACTTAAAATAGAACGGAGGGAGTATATATTGAGCAGTCTGATCCAAACCAGACAACCGTACATTTGTCCGAGACAGCCAGAGACACGTCGTACGCCGGCTTAACTAAACTAACTCAGTTGTTTGCGGCGGTGGCGGGATATCCCGTGGTACAAGCACAACACCTTGTTGTATTCCACCGCGCGCCCTGTTGACGTCCTGCTCGCCGATCGAACCGCTCATCATTTGCTTAGGAAACGATTTATTTCATGGCAATTATTTCAGCAATCAACAGATAACGACCACAGCGAGTGAAAATACTGAACAATCTAATCCACAGCTGTCCTCCGTACATTTGTCCGAGCAATTGTTAAATATGTAATCCGAATTTTGGGCTCACAATATATTCGGATTAGTTTCCTAGTAGGAGTCCTATTAGGTGTCTTTCTATTATCCCCTATATATACTCTTGTAAGCCGTACGGGAAGGGATGACGTTCCCATTGTGATTCCCCTACGTTTGTAATCATCTCCTATATAGTGATCATTGCCGGTCGGCGCCCGTGGTTTTTCCCGCAAGGGTTTTTCACGTAAAATTTGTGTCTCCATTGTACATCTATTTTTATAACAAGTGGTATCAGAGCATTGGAGATTCGATCAACAACTATCCCACCGTCGTTCTGCAATTCGGTGAGATTATCCACCGGCGCACGTTCATCATCGGCGACGGCAGGCGCGTGTCGTCGCTCGTCTCGTCGATTCGTCTCATCTTCGTCGTGCTGCCTACGCACGCGAGAAAAAACAGGAGGAGCAGCAGTCGGTCTCCACACCACACGTCGGGAGGAGAAAAAGCAGCAGAAACCAATCTAATTGCGCACGGATCCCAAAGTGAAGAAAAAGTAGGGCAAGTCAGTCAGAGCCATCATCACCCTGTTCTGTGAATTCAATTTCACGTTGAGAATTGCTACGGCCACCTAAGCTTGTGTACCAGGAGATTCCCTGATCTACGCTACGTGCACACAGAAAGTGCACCCAGAGGTTCGCGATTTTGCTAGGTTTACCCTAATTTCTTACTAGCAAATTTCAGGATTAATTCCTATGGCGAGTTTGAAGTATGATCTACCGCTCCTGGACCGAGACACAAGATTCTCTCTTTGGCAAGCGAAGATGCGAGCCGTTCTTGCACAGCAAGACCTCGATGATGCGCTTTCTGGATTTGACAAGAGGACTCAGGATTGGTCCCACGATGAGAAGAAAAGGGATCGTAAGGCTATGTCATATATTCATCTTCATCTATCTAACAATATTTTGCAGGAGGTGATTAAGGAGGATACAGCCGCTGGGCTGTGGTTGAAGCTGGAACAGATATGCATGACTAAGGATCTGACCAGTAAGATGAACCTGAAGCAAAAGTTATTTTTGCATAAGTTGCAAGATGATGGGTCTGTAATGGACCATCTCTCCACTTTCAAGGAAATTGTTGCTGACCTTGAGTCTATGGAGGTAAAGTATGATGAAGAGGATTTAGGCCTTATTCTATTGTGTTCATTGCCTAGCTCATATGCAAACTTCAGGGATACTATACTTTATAGTCGTGATACTCTAACTTTGAAAGAAGTTTATGATGCTTTGCATGCCAAAGAAAAGATGAAGAAGATGGTACCCTCTGAAGTTTCAAATTCACAAGCAGAAGGCTTGGTTGTTCGGGGCAGGCAACAGGAGAAGAACACAAAGAACCAATCAAGAGATAAAAGCTCAAGTAGCTACCGTGGGAGATCAAAGTCCAGAGGCAGGTATAAGTCATGCAAATACTGCAAGAGAGATGGACATGATATCTCTGAGTGTTGGAAGCTACAGGACAAAGACAAGAGAACTGGAAAGTATATACCATAAGGTAAGAAAGAAGAGGAAGGTAAAGCCGCAATTGTTACTGATGAGAAGTCTGATGCAGAATTGCTTGTTGCTTATGCTGGTTGTGCACAAACTAGTGACCAGTGGATTCTTGATACTGCATGCACCTATCACATGTGCCCTAATAGGGATTGGTTTGCCACTTATGAAGCTGTGCAAGGTGGTACTGTTTTGATGGGTGATGATACACCATGCGAGGTTGCAGGTATTGGAACAGTTCAGATCAAGATGTTTGATGGCTGTATCAGAACATTGTCAGATGTGCGGCATATTCCAAATTTGAAGAGAAGTCTCATCTCTTTATATACTCTTGATCGCAAAGGGTACAAATATTCCGGTGGAGACGGAATTTTGAAGGTAACTAAAGGCTCTCTTGTTGTGATGAAAGCTGATATTAAATTTACCAACCTGTACCATCTGCGAGGTACAACTATATTAGGTAATGTTGCAGCAGTTTCTGATTCATTATCTAATTCCGATACTACTAATCTTTGGCATATGCGTCTTGGGCATATGAGTGAAATTGGTTTGGTAGAATTGAGCAAGCGAGGATTGCTAGATGGACAAAGCATCGGGAAGCTCAAATTTTGTGAGCATTGCATCTTTGGCAAGCATAAGAGGGTGAAGTTCAACACATCTACACATACTACTGAAGGTATTCTTGATTATGTGCATTCTGATTTATGGGGGCCTGCTCGTAAGACATCTTTTGGAGGTGCTCGTTACATGATGACTATCGTTGATGATTATTCGCGAAAAGTTTGGCCTTATTTCTTGAAGCACAAATATCAAGCTTTTGATGTGTTTAAAGAGTGGAAAACTATGGTTGAAAGACAAACTGAAAGGAAGGTGAAAATCCTTCGTACTGACAATGGGATGTAGTTCTGTTCTAAGATATTTAAATCATATTGCAAGTCTGAAGGCATTGTGCGTCACTACACCGTTTCTCACACACCTCAACAAAACGACGTAGCTGAGCGTATGAACAGAACAATTATATCAAAGGCCCGTTGTATGTTGTCTAATGCAGGTTTGCCTAAACAGTTTTGGGCGGAAGCCGTTTCCACTGCTTGTTATCTTATAAATCGATCACCTAGCTATGCCATTGATAAGAAGACTCCAATTGAGGTATGGTCTGGTTCCCCAGCAAATTATTCAGACTTAAGAGTATTTGGTTGTACTGCTTATGCTCATGTTGATAATAGTAAATTAGAGCCTAGAGCTATTAAGTGCATTTTTCTTGGTTATCCGTCTGGTGTGAAAGGCTATAAGTTATGGTGTCCTAAAACTAAAAAGGTTGTGATTAGTAGAAACGTTGTCTTCCATGAATCAGTTATGTTACGTGACAAACCTTCTACTAATGTTCCTGTTGAGAGTAAGGAGAAAGCAAGTGTGCAGGTGGAGCACTTGATCAGTTCAGGGCATGCACCAGAAAAAGAAGATGTTGCTATTAACCAAGATGAACCTGTTATTGAAGATTCAAATTCTTCTACTGTTCAGCAGTCTCCAAAACGTTCTATTGCAAAAGATAGGCCCAAAAGAAATATTAAACCTCCTCAAAGATATATTGAAGAAGCGAACATAGTTGCTTATGCTTTGAGTGTGGCAGAAGAAATTGAAGGTAATGCAGAACCTTCTACATATTCTAAGGCTATTGTTTCTGATGATTGCAATAGATGGGTAACTGCTATGTATGATGAGATGGAGTCACTTGAAAAGAATCATACTTGGGAATTGGTGAAGTTGCCAAAGGAGAAGAAACCTATCCGTTGCAAGTGGATCTTCAAAAGAAAGGAAGGTATGTCTCCAAGTGATGAGGCAAGATATAAAGCAAGGCTAGTTGCTAAAGGTTATAGCCAGATTCCAGGTATTGATTTCAATGATGTCTTTTCCCCTGTTGTGAAGCATAGTTCAATTCGCACTTTACTCAGTATTGTTGCAATGCATGATTATGACCTAGAGCAAATGGATGTTAAGACTGCATTTTTACATGGGGAGTTAGAAGAGGACATTTATATGGAGCAACCTGAAGGTTTTGTTGTTCCTGGAAAAGAGAACCTAGTCTGTAGGTTGAAGAAATCTCTTTATGGGTTGAAGCAGTCACCTAGACAGTGGTATAAGAGATTTGACTCTTTCATGTTTTCTCAGAAGTTAAGAAGATCCAATTATGATAGCTGTGTTTATCTCAAAGTTGTTGATGGTTCAGCTATATATTTGCTTCTTTATGTTGATGATATGTTGATTGCTGCAAAAGACAAATCAGAGATAGCAAAGTTGAAGGCACAATTGAGTAGTGAATTTGAGATGAAGGATTTGGGTGTAGCGAAGAAAATTCTCGGTATGGAAATTATTAGAGAAAGACATTCTGGCAAGTTATATCTTAGTCAGAAAGGTTATATTGAAAAAGTTCTTCGTCGTTTCAATATGCATGATGCAAAACCAGTGAGTACTCCTTTAGCTGCACATTTCAGATTATCTTCAGATTTATGTCCACAATCAGATTATGATATTGAGTACATGTCTAGAGTTCCATATTCAAGTGCAATTGGTTCACTTATGTATGCCATGGTATGTTCTCGTCCTGACTTATCACATGCTTTGAGTGTTGTCAGTAGATACATGGCTAATCCTGGCAAAGAGCATTGGAAAGCTGTTCAATGGATTTTCAGATACCTACGTGGTACATCTAGTGCTTGTTTGCAGTTTGGGAGATCTAGAGATGGATTTGTTGGTTATGTGGATTCAGATTTTGCTGGAGATTTGGATAGGCGAAGATCGCTCACAGGTTATGTTTTCACTATTGGAGGATGTGCTGTTAGTTGGAAGGCAAGTTTGCAAGCAACGGTTGCCTTATCTACTACTGAAATAGAGTATATGGCTATTTCTGAAGCTTGTAAAGAAGCTATTTGGCTTAGAGGTTTGTACAGTGAGCTTTGTGCAGTTACGTCTTGCATTAATATATTTTGTGATGGTCAAAGTGCAATATGCCTTACAAAGGATCAGATGTTCCATGAGAGAACAAAGCATATTGATCTGAGATATCACTTTATTCGAGGTGTGATTGTTGAAGGTGATGTCAAGGTATGCAAGATAAGTACTCATGATAACCCAGCTGATATGATGACAAAGCCAGTTCCTGCTACTAAGTTTGAGCTTTGCTCAAGCTTGGTTGGTGTTACAGTATAGTCCTAGACACTATTTGGCGCGCGGTGATTTTACCTACATGAGGTATTTTTTGGTGATTGATGTTTTTATGCTACAAGAGGAAATTCGCCCCAAGGTGGAGATTGTTAAATATGTGATCCGAATTTTGGGCCCACAATATATTCGGATTAGTTTCCTAGTAGGAGTCCTATTATGTGTCTTTCTATTATCCCCTATATATACTCTTGTAAGCCGTACAGGAAGGGGTGACGTTCCCATTGTGATTCCCCTACATTTGTAATCATCTCCTCTATAGTGATCATTGCCGGTCGGCGCCCGTAGTTTTTCCCGCAAGGGTTTTTCACGTAAAATTTGTGTCTCCATTGTGCATCTATTTTCATAACAGCAAGGCACGCAGCCAGCCGAGAGCCCGAGACACGTCGCGACGCCTGCTTAAGCTGAGTAAATTCAGTTGTTTGCGGCGGTAGTGGCGGCATTCCGTGCGTACAGCACCTTGGTATACTCCACTGCCCTGTCGACGTCCTGCAGTACCGCCTTGGCGGCGTCGAGCTCGCCGAAGCGCCTCAACCACTCCGCCAGCAGCGGCGTCTTCGCCGCGTCGAAGAGCTTTCCACCGGTGATCACGTCGTTGGCGTGCACGAAGGAGACGGCACCCCCCAGCACGACGTCGACGTAGCCGACGCTGTCGCCGCCGAAGAAGCATCCCTTCCCCTTGGAGCACTCCTTCAGGCCTCCCTCGAGAGCTTCCACCGCGACGAACATCTGCTTCATCCACGCGGCCCTCTCCTCCTCCGTCTTGGCCCTGAACACCTTCTCCCATGGCGCCACCAGCTGCACGGCACGCACGAGATCACACACGTATCATCTCACCGATCATCGGCAGTGAAGAGAACTGAATTTATTCACACACAAATGACAAATTGATCAGAAGAGAACCGAATTTACCTTGTCTTCGATATAGGCGGCCCAGAAGCGAGCGACGGCGCGTTCGTGGGGGTCGGCGGGGAGGAGGGAGTCGCCGGCGCCGGAGAAGGCCTCGTCGATGTACTGCATGATGATCTGCGACTCGCGGATGGGGTTGCCGTTGTGGATGAGCACGGGCACCGTCTTGTGCACCGGGTTGGAGGCGAGGAGGAGGTCGCTCTTGTTGCGGAGATCCTCCTCGACGTACTCGTAGCTCACGCCCTTGAGGTGGAGCGCGAGCTTCACTCTGGTGACGTAGGCGCTCGCCCAGTGTCCGAGCAGCTTGAGCTCGCCTGCTCCTCCTCCTCCTGCCATTTCCTGCACTACGCCCGGGGAGTTTTCAGATTTCCTAATCAAAATCAAGTATGCGCCTGCGTATATAAAATCCGACTTGATCGGTTGCTTAAGTTGCAAGTTGCAACATATGCAGAGGTTTGACTATGGAGATGCAGACATGTCTTCCTTGCACGAGAAGCCGAGGAAATTACCACCATGAAGGCATTTGCGGTTTGACTTGAGAGAGGATCGAGCCAGGAATATACAAACCTCCCGTTGATTCCACGAGTACTGGGTTTGTGCCAATATAATTTACAAGGTGATGAATGGGTTCGGTAGAACCGTAGAACACTGTTCAGCTAAAATAAGGCCACGGGGGCATGTCACATGTGGATAAAATAGCTCGCAAGAATTAAAAAAAAAGGTTGATCTTCGCATTTTCAATCCAAATTTTCCCTTTCTATTTCTTTTAAGAACTTAGATTGTCCATTTTATGCGTTTCTCTAGTTGTCTTATTCAGGGTTAGTATATATCAAACCACTTTATGAACCAAGATTTGTTATGGGCCTGTGGGGAAGATCTGTTAGTAATAAGGCTTGTGGGCCCTCAGTTAACTAGGCCTATCGAAATGCCCACTAACAATTAATAAGGCCGCGATAAAAGCCCAATGAGGTGGCATATTCTTTTCCCCATCACACATATTATAGAAGTAACTTAAAACAAAACAACGGCGTTAAAAGTAAATCTATTATGAGATAAAATATTAGTCTATCTATAAATTAAATTTAATCAACATATTATAGAACTAACCAATAAAGTACACACAACAGCACATGCCATTTTTTCTTCTTATAAATTTTTCTCTAAAATTATTTATCCGATTACACCATTATGTATGTTGCAATTAAATCTTTACAATAAGATCTTATATAATTATATTGTGATAAAAAAAACTATGTTGTAAAAGTTATTTTTATTACATATAAAAATTACTTTTAGATTTAATTAAATTACTTTTTATACATTCATAATTTTCTGAGTTGTTTATTTTATTATCATTTTTAGTCAATTTCATAATTTATACTGATTAAATTTAATTTCTGGATAGACTCATGTTTTTACCCCCATAACAGATTTACTTATAATGCCGTGTGACAAGTTTCTTTTCTTTTCTTTTAAGTTACTTCTATAATATGAGCTAGGGAATTTTTTAATTTTAAAAATAGACTCTTACAAAATTTATTTACAGAATTTGAACCTTTTGGCGACGTCAGCCCGTGGCAAAATAATATTGACACGCTACACATAGCGGCCGTGACAGTTATGTCCCGCCATGCCAACGAGGGTGGCGTGATCAAATAATGCCATGCCAGCCAGACCGGTGTGACCAAATAGCACGCTGTCATGCCAACTAGACTGTTGTGACAGTATTAGTGTTTAGATCTGGAAAATATATTTTTGAAAGGGTTTATTTTTAAATTAAAAATTTAAAGTTCATAAAATAAAAAAAATCGGAGCCGGGAGACGCATCACATCTGTTTGGGCAGGCACAACACTCCGCATCTTTTACTTTTGAGAGAACGTGGATCAGGTTCTTGATAGGAATCAGCTAACATGGTCAACAAAAGTGGCATTGAATAATTCAATAATCTGCAGCAGATCTCAGTACTTCTCTTGGACGTCGCAATGCCGGCCTAGTTTACTGCTTGTCGATCTGCAGCCGTGCCGGAATCCCTTGGCTGGAACTTCTTGGTGTACTCGACCACCTTGTCGACGTCCTGCAGGACGGCCTTGGCGGCATCCAGCTCGCCGAAGCGCCCCAGCCACGCCGCCAGCAGCGGCGCCTTGGCGGCGTCGAAGAGCTTGGCGCCGGAGAGCTTGTCGCTGGCGTGCACCCACGACACGAGGCCACCCAGCACGACGTCGACGTAGCCGACGCTGTCGCCGCCGAAGAAGCACCCCTTCCCCTTGGAGCACTCCTTCAGTCCTCCCTCCAGCACGTCCACCGCCGCGAGCGTCTGCTTCATGAGCTCGTCCCTCTCCTCCTCCGTCTTCACCCTGTACACCATTCTCCACGGCGCCGCTAGCTGCACAGTCCACACGCCGGTGAGCGGCGTCGCACCGGTGAAAATACACGAGAGTTAAGTTGCAATTTACACGCGCGCGTACCTTGTCGTCGATGTAGGCGGCCCAGAAGCGAGCGACGGTGCGGTCGTAGGGGTCGGCGGGGAGGAGGGAGGCGGCGGAGGAGGGGAAGGACTCGTCGATGTACTGCACGATGATGCTCGACTCGCAGATGGGGTTGCCGTTGTGGATGAGCACCGGCACCGTCTTGTGCACCGGGTTGGAGCGGAGGAAGAGGTCGCTCTTGTTGCCGAGATCCTCCTCGATGTACTCGTAGCTCACGCCCTTGAGTTGGAGCGCGAGCTTGGCTCTGCTGACATACGGGCTCGCCCACATGCCGAGCAGCTTCAGCTCGTCGCGTCCGGCGCCGGCCATCTCTCCTGTGCCTCCGATGGACACGATGTGTCGATGTTTGTGTGTATGTGTGTTGCGTTAGTGGGTTCTCTTGGTGTTCTGTGTTCAGGACTTCAGGTTGGGTTTTCGACTTGTGGGTGATTGTGGAGAATGGAGCCGTGCATCAAAGCGTCATCCATGATGCTACCTTTGTGCCGATTTTTCCATCTAGAAAGATGCGTATGCTGTTTGCCTTTGATTTATTCTTTTTTAAACAAAGGCTCAGTTGCTGCAGAATTAATAAGTATATGGTCCATTGGTTGTAGGTTAATCTAGACCGTTCCTTTTTTAGTTTTTTATTAGGGCATCATTACTTAAAAAAAATTAAACAATTAATACAACACTTAAAACATTGCGCAAACGCACCACAAACTTTAAGATTTAAAAATTGATCTTAACTTAATTTAAGTTGTGCCCAATAAATTAAATATAATTATTTTATTAACTTATTATTCACACTAGTTCACCGGATTTTTATGGCTTGATGGGATTGGGTAGAACCCACCTTAATTTCATTTCATCCCTATAACATTGTAGAGCTGGTATTAACTAATGTCATTTCCACCGGATATGATCAACTGTTACATATACATTGAATTTGCTCTTATACTATATCTTACGTACTCTCCTCTGTTCTAAAATATATCTAATATTTCTAATATAAATCTATATAATAGATATAGCTATATTTTAAGTATTTAGTACTAGACTAATTTATTCTACTAGAAGTAAAACTTAACAATCAACAAATAAAATTACTTTAATTGGTGCTAATATTGGTAGAATATTAATTAATACTTCTCCACCGAGTTTAGATAGCCATATGGCTCAAGGGTTGACGGCATGGCCCGACTCAGGTCGTGCTCGTGCCGGCCGTGCCCGACAGCCGTGCCGTGCCTAGGTTGCTACCTCGGCACGTTGGGCCGACACAGCCTGGCACGAAGTTCAGGGATGCTAAACAGATTTATTTTCAACCATATGTAAGGCACGACACAAAAAATATGGAGGAAAATTAGACGTACTATATGGCACGGCCTAAACTTATTTAGCTATATATATATATATATACATATATATATATATATATACATATATATATATACATATATATATATATATATCACAGCCTAAAGAGAAGGATATGAAATAGACTTATTTCAAAAAAGACACGATGGGCCACCCGTGCCTTCGGGCTGGCACCAGTGGCGATCCTAGGTACATTTTCCCGGATCCTCGGACCCTGGGTAAATTATTCAATTCTAACTAACTTATATGGTGTTAATTAGTATATAAGTAAAAAAATTAGATAATTAGTAAGCATTGGACCCCCGATAATTTTTGTTCTGGGTTCGCCACTAGCTGGCACGGCACGGCCCGACTGCTGGTGGGGCGTGCCTGGGCCTGAGGTGTAGCCTGTGGACAGGCACGGCACGGCCCGAAATGCCGACCGTGCCGTGCAGGCCCGATCGCCTTGGACTGTGCCTGGGTGGGGGCGGGCCTTATGGCCATCTATACCACCGAGCTTTGCTCCCGCTAGCAGCCTTCAGCATCCTCGCCAATCGAGTTCCACCTCCAACCTCTAACAACCTATGCTGTCAGGCCCCGGCTCCAAATTAACCGATCTCCGCCTCTAACCGCACCCACCCAACAGAGACATGTAGAGAGAGGGATGAGATATCTGGGCTATGATTTTCTTTTTCTAATTGGATTGTCACCTAAACGCCATGCGTACTATCTCGAGCCGGTCTAGAATAATTTTGAAAGAGTTATTTACCTGATTTGAAGTACGTGTATTGAATTTATAGTTTTCTAGT
Organism: Oryza glaberrima; assembly: GCF_000147395.1. Classification (NCBI taxonomy): domain Eukaryota; kingdom Viridiplantae; phylum Streptophyta; class Magnoliopsida; order Poales; family Poaceae; genus Oryza; species Oryza glaberrima. The sequence goes on along the minus strand of NC_068335.1, from coordinate 19,877,847 downwards.
TTAACGAATTATTTGGACCATCGCAATAGTTTAAGCGGGTAATTTGAACTTCTTCCTTTCTTTTATTGAGTTAAATGCGCCAGAATCACATGACGATCCGATCGAACGGATCACTGGAAGAAAAAAAAAAGTCACAACTCAACCTCACGGTGTGGAAGGACTATGGTGCACCAGCTTTCATCCTCCACGAGACCACGAGCAACGAGAACGGACACACACCAACTACAGGTTTGCTTCGTCGGCTCACTTCTTGTTCGCAGCAGCCAAGGCGGCAGCAAGCTTGGCGTAGTGCGCCATCCTCATCTTGCCATACTCGATCAGCTCGGCATTGTCCGGCAACACCGCCTTGACAGCGTCCAGCGCGACGAACCGCTCCATCCACGCCGCCAGGAGAGGGCTCCTAGTGGCGTCGAAGAGCTTCCTCCCGAACAGGACCTCGCCGGCGCGCGCCCAGCCGACCACGGTGCCGAGCGTGACGTCGAGGTACCCGGCGGTGTCGCCGCCGAAGAAGGGCTTCCCCCTGGACAACTCCTTGAACGCCGTCTCCAGGTTCTCGATCGCGGCGAGCATCTGCTTCACCGCCTCCGCCTTCTCCTCCTCCGTGAGGCCCAACGACGCCTTCTGCCACGCCGGCATGAACTGCGACGACAATGCAAACACACACACACCCCTCATCATCAGCTATTCTCTCTTGATTTCTCTGGCAATTGGTCGTTTTTTACCTTGTCATTGATGTAGGCGGCCCAGAAGCGCGCGACGGCGCGGTCGTAAGGGTCGGAGGGGAGGAGGGACACGCCGGCGTCAGGGAACGCCTCGTCGACGTACTCCACGATGATCTGCGACTCGCAGATGGGCTTGCCATTGTGGATGAGCACGGGCACCTTCTTGTGCACCGGGTTGGAGCTCAGGAGCAGCTCGCTCTTGTTGTGGAGGTCCTCCTCGACGTTCTCGTAGCTCAGGCCCTTGAAGCTGAGCGCGAATTTCGCTCGCAGGACGTACGGGCTCGCCCACAATCCGAGCAGCTTCAGCTCGTCTCCTCCTCCTCCTCCGGCGGCCATTCTTCTCTGCTTGGGCGAAGCTTTGAGACTGTTCTGGTTTGTATTTTGTTTTGCTATCGCTTGATCAGAGCAATCAATTATATGCTTGTCTGATGGTGGTAACAAGTAACCTTCATGTATTGATGCTTGACGTCACCATAGGAGTTATTGAATATTATCTGATGGGGATATTGAATCAATGATTCAATGCCCTCTCCATTATTATACACCAACTTGTGGTCCTTCCGTCCTTTAATTAGCTTCGGACATGGCCACATGCACATATCGATCGCTGCACAGTCCTCATCAGTCATCAGGTAGGAGTATAATAGTTGTTGCATCTGCTAAAAAATGGTAAGGCTCCATTTAAAGTCGAGGAATTTTCGAGAATTTCTACAGGAGTTGAACAAGTCCTAAATAAGCACGGTGAATGACGAGACAGACTTGTTTTTAAGCCAAGACTGGTAATTTCCTCAATGCCATTTCTAGAAATTACAAGAAGAGATTCTCCAGAACACTTCGAACTCTGAACTCGCACATCAAAAATAGACTGCACAACAACATAAGGGAATGTACAAAGGCTATTATTTACTATTATTTACCGTCTCTCTCTGGTGCCACCTAAACAAATTTGCTTACATGGAAGAAAGAGAAATGAGAGCAGGGAGACATCGATGCTTCAGGTGACAACGGCGCGACATCGACTCATCTAGCAAAAAGAACAAGGAGACGAGAGGAGAGACGGGCGCTATACAATCCGAAGAAACGCAACTTCAGATCAAATATGCAAATTCATGATTTAATTAGTGTGTATTAATGTAAAGTCAACTAACCATTGTAGGGGGTGGGTTTTTTTTTTTATGTGGAATACATGAGAGCCCCCTACTAGACCCTACCTACATGACCTAATCATTCCACCACACCTAGCAAGAGGATGGTGCATACTTACAACTGAAAAAAAAAAGGCGTGGTGACACTAATGTTTGATCTGATTAATTATTTGAAATGCTACCATTTTAAGCATTTTCATACAAAGAAGACACATATGTGCACATTTTCATTCAAACGAAAAACATATGTACATTGCCCATTTTTCACCCACAAAAACAATGTTGCATGGAACATTTGATTGTGCGCAACAATGTTGTATTGATTTTTTTTTTGCATTTTCAATGAAATACATCTGGTCATTTCCATGAAAAAAATTCAAATAATATTGTAAACACATTCCCATTAAAACATACATTTCCAAATATGCACATTTAATTTCCATGAAACATGTGCAACTCCATTGTACAAAAACATATACATGTTGAAAAAATAACAACTGCACACTACCATTCAAAAGAACACTTAGCATCACTCTTTATTGCCCCCCTTATGTTTTCTTTTTCAGAATAACATCTGCATTTTACATCCGTATGTTGCCTATTTTGTTTCAATTTTATTATAACTATTTAAACGGCATGTGAGAAATGATATAGTTCGCCATTGCAGGCTTAAAATCATTTGTCCAAACATCATATACAATATATGACAATGAGAAAAAAAAGTCTCTGCTACATCAATTTTTTTATTTAAAAGAGGCAGTTGGTGTTGGTGACGATGAGTTTGCCATCATACACTCTCATCACCAACTAAAATACAGGGGCCAATAAAGATTGAGACATACATACCATCCATTCCTGAAGTTACGAAGGATAGTAATGCATATATACATTAATTATTTCCATGCAGATTAAATGTTGATAGAAAAATCAAAGATTTTTATAGGATAAATTATGATGACACGAGTCATATACGCTAAATTTGATATGCACTTAGAGAAAAGAGAAATTTGATGGTCCTTAAGAGGTAGTACTGTGCAAATTTCCATTCCTTACTGGAGGTACTAAGAGATAATAAATTTTATATTAGAAAATATTGTACATCCCGTTACCTCCTCAAGGAATGTAAAATCACTCCAGAGAAAACCTAGCTAATTATGTGTCAGTATATAATGATCTATATCATTGTAATATATTTGTTCAATTTCTTATGCAACTATTTAAATAACATGTATTCACCTGGAGCATATGCATCTGGTTGAACAATCTGACGTCTAGGCACGCAATTGAAATAGAAAATTCAGTTTTTATATCACATACTACTAAACAATTTAAATACCAAAATTCAACATTTTCCTTTATTGGAAGAAATGATGTCCCGGTAACAAGGAGATCCGATCGAACGGATGACCCGGAAGAACATCACACTTTTGCAACTTGAAAAATGACAATTGGCCAAAGGCCCAAAGCAGTGACAATGAGATTTGTTTCGGTTCAGCAAAAAGTAATTGAGGTACCGGTACCTCACAGTACTAAATCGTTTCCCATCGATGGACATTGTTAGATTCAACGGTTGGAAACGATTTGGTACCGTGAGGTATCAATACCTTAAGATACTCTTTGTTGGAGCAGAGCAAATCTCGTACCAACTGGGAACTGACCAATACAGTATTGTTTCGGCTTCAGTTGTTCGCAGCGGCAGCCCGCCTCACCCTGACGAACTCGACCAGCTTGTTGTTGTCCGGCATGGCGGCCTTGGCGGCGTCCAGCGCGGCGAAGCGCTCCATCCACGCGTTCAGGAGAGGGCTTCTAGTGGCATCGAAGGTCCTCCTCCCGTGCAGAGCCTCGCCGGCGCGCATCCATCCGATCATGGCGCCGAGCGACACGTCCAGGTACCCGACGGTGTCGCCGCCGAAGAAGGGCTTCCCCTTGGAGCACTCCTTGAACGCCGTCTCCAGGTTCGACACCGCCTCCAACGTCTGCTTCAGCGCCTCCGCCCTCTCCTCCTCCGTCTTGCCCATCGACGACTGCAGCCACGACGGCATCAGCTGCAACGACGACACACGCGAGCACACGCACACAACATCACACCAATCGATGCAAATTCAGATCGATTAACCGAGGCAATTTGACGATTACCTTGTCGTTGATGTAGGCAGCCCAGAAACGAGCAATGGCGCGATCGTAGGGGTCAGATGGGAGGAGCGAGACGCCGGAGTTGGGGAACTCCTCGTCGAGGTACTGCACGATGACCTTCGACTCGCAGATGGGCTTGCCGTTGTGGATGAGCACGGGCACCTTCTTGTGCACCGGGTTGGTGCTGAGAAGCAGCTCGCTCTTGTTGCTGAGGTCCTCCTCGACGTACTCGTAGCTCAGGCCCTTGAAGCTGAGTGCAAGCTTCACTCGGTGAGTGTATGGGCTCACCCACAATCCGAGAAGCTTCAGTTGATCATCTCCTTCTCCAGCCATTCTCTGATTAATCTCTGGCTGAACAGTCGCTCGGTCTCTTGGAATGCGAAGCTTGGAGGTGGTTAAATGGTGTTTTGGCTTGTGTTTTGTTGTGCTAGAACTTGACCGGAGAAAGATCGAATATATATGTTTGTCTGATGGAGGGTAACCAGTAAGCTTCATGCGTGATGGCTACGTGGATTTAAACAACCACATAATGAGAATACGAGATATGTACTGTATTGCTTAATGGACGGCCTGTTGAATGCGCTCGATCACACTGTTGAGTGTTGAGATGTCCTCAAATCCTGTGATCGTCGAATGTAAGTGTGTGTGATGGTGACCGCCTGACTCATGCATCGATGAGTGGTGACAGTATAACAGCATCATTCCACCAGACCACCTACCTAGTAAGTGTGAAATCACAGTGATGACTATATTGCAACAGATAATTAGATAAAATGTTAATAGCAATAGTTTGGTGTTTCGAGGTGTTATGGCAGCTTTGGTTTGACCGGCGTGGAAAGGACTATGAATTTTCGCTTTGAATATGTTTTTTTCTTTGAATTTTTTTCTTTTTGAAACAAACTGCACAAGACGGTGCGAGTTTCATGTATTTGCTTTGAATGTTGCTTGAGGGTCTGAGGAGCATGGTTGGTGATAAGATCGAAACTAAACCCTAAAGGAATGAGGTTCAGATAGTTAAGAGAAGGACCGGTGCATATAAAATTCAGATTTACGTATGATATGATGTATGTTGTATGTGTATATTGAAAGGGGTCAAATTTAGAGGTAGTCTAAATTTGAGAAGATTGATGAATGAATTGGAATAAATGTGTGAGGGAACGCCAGTAGAATTGAGAGACCTAGCTAATAAATCAAAATTTGGAGAGTGCAAAATTAAGAAGATTAGGAAATAGTTAGAATAAATGCGTCAGGGATTTCTAATAGGATTGGGTGTCCTAACTGATGTGGTTGGTTTTGACTATATAAATACTACTAGAAAAAGATAGCAATTACGTACCTAAGATACTTATGTGGAGAAAAAGAATGGGTTTTAGAATTTCTACTTTTTCATCTAGAGTTTAGTTGGTGAGATGACATATCACTACTACAAAACACCGGTTCTTAATAAAAACAAAACTGACACCCAAATATTGTCACGTCGCATGTACCGTTTTTCTTTTATAAAAATCGACACATATAGTAACCTTATAGGTGCCGATTTTTTAAATAAAACGACACCCTAAACTGTTGAGCCGAGTCGATCGACCGAGTCCCTTCGTCCTTATCCTCTCCTCACCTTCTCCTCCCCTCCCGCGACTCTCTCTCTCTCTCTCTCTCTCTCTCTCTCTCTCTCAAACTTAAACTCGCCAGTGGAGGCGGCAGTGTGCGTGCTCTCGCGAATCCTAGGTGAGCGACTCCTAGCGGCTCCCACGCAGAACGTGGGCACCATGGCGCAGCATTCACGTCGCACACCGTGCATGAGGTGGGAGGGAGGCAGTGAGGGGCGGAGAGGAGGCGGAGAAGGGAAAGGGGAAGCAGATGCTACAGTCGGTGGGGGTGCTGTTGCATGGTCCGTCAACAAGATCAGGTACCTCGCCGTGTACAACAAGTAGAGCACAACCCCTCCCCCTGGGCCCGCTCACCAGGGCGACGTGACGATGCCGTCTCGAGCTCGATAACCACCAGATCTCGTTGTGTTCCCTTTCCCTTTCCCAATCGTTGCCGCCCATCCCTTCGATGACGATGAGTTTTTTTTGTTGGATTTGTTATTTAGTCATGACTTAGAATGTACAACAGGTCTTATTTTTTTAATTTGTGATTCAGCTTGTACATAAGTTTTTTTTGTTCGATTTTTTTGGGGTAACGGGGAGCAACTCAATGTATCGGTTGGAATCGAGCCGATGCATGCATTGAGAATTTGAGACTTTTTTTGCCACATGTGTGCCTCAAAGGTGTTTGCTGTGGAACCACACCAATTATCCAAGGTCATTAGTCCTGCCTGAGTGGTACTAGATAGGAAATCCCAGCATCTATGGGCTTGTTCGGCTGCCATACTACAGTAGTTGTGTTGCTGCCTCTGTCGTAGTGATTATAGGTGCAATATTGTAGCAGTTGGCTGTGTTGTATCCACATTTAGGCATACTTAAATTTCCCAACGAACACCAAAGTGCTTTTCTCTAGTATAGTGGATGAGTAATTCGATACACACTATAAACACTTTGATGTAATAAATACCATCTTTACACAAAGGAAAATGTGGTAATCTCATTCTCTTTCGTGTTCTTCTAGTTTTGCTTAGTTTTTGTTTTAGTTTTATTTGATTTTATATTTCAAAACAGTGACAAAACAATAGAAAAAAGTTCCCTTTTTGTCCTTTATTGTCCAGAGGCACTTTTAATGTGGATCCTGCTAGGTTGCTTGTGGGGCTACTTTCTTTTTTTGCATTATTTGTGGGGCTACTTAATTCTAGAACTATCCACACAAAAGGTGTGGTCGGTTGGTGACTCATGTTTGATATGATCGATTGCTTGCATTATGCAATATCATTTATTTTATGACAATACTCTGAACAACAATAGTCGAGCTATCCAGATGTATCGGTTAACAGTGAAATTTGATAAGCCCGGAGTAGTCATCGGCTTAAAGACAACATTGGCTTCGAAGTCCAGAGATTAGCCGATGAGAGTTGTCAAGTCGTCAGTTGTCGGATTCTTGCTATATTCGGTTAAGGAAATTGATCTACTAAAGGAAGCTTATCCAGAAGAGACCGAGTTCAAAGAGAATGCGGCATGGCAAGTTATCTATTAATTAGGAATAGTTTGTTAGTTTCCTTTTATCTTTAGGAAAGTGTGTTTAGTGTCCTATAAGGACTTTATCTTTTCCTTTTATCTTTAGGAAAGTTTCTTTCTTGTCCGACAAGGACTTGTATCAACCCATGGGTATAAATATGTACACCCGGGGTCTATGTAATCTATCGCTACAATCAATACACTTCGGCGCATCGCCATCTTTTACCTTTTCTACTTTATTTTATCGTCCGGCGGGACTTGGCACCTGACGCGGGGCTGCATCGGTGTTCGATCTCCTGCTAAGGGGTAAGTCCAATGTTCCGCCGGCCTGGGCAATTGTATTATTTACGTCGGCGTTGTTCAAGGCTGCATCAGTACATTCGACCTCTTGGATTGCTCTGGTTTGGATGATATATTTGCCTACTTATTTATCATATGTCTCTGTTAATATAGTCTTAGCATATCAATTTAGCTCTATCGGCTGCTTCTCGTTTTAGGGTTTCTGTCGGTATCGGCTAAATCGCGTTGCTAGATTAGATTAGCTTAGACATCTACCACCCTGAAAACTCAGTCAACGGCTTGATTGTCTAGATATTATGTTTCTTTTCATACTTAGTGCTGCATCAGTTAAATTTGATCTACTAAGTCGTGCTTAGAACCATAATCTCTACCCTACTTTTTGACTGCCAATAAGGGTTTCATCGGGGTTTCAGCCGGTGAGTTATCTGGACGTTGCATCGGCTCATAAGGATTGCATATACATATGAATTGGATTTAGCCGATGACAACAAAGGTTTCACTGTTTAATCTAATATTGTGGATTTCATGACATCGGACCTCCAGCCGATGTGTGCTTTAACCTTCGGATCGATGCTGTTTTATCATATTATTATTTGCCGATTGGTTTATACTGGACTATATTATTGTTATATTTTATTATCAGCAGGCGATTGCCTTTATATCATTTTCTACATTGGACATATGGCCGATTGCTTAAACCCTATCGCTATCGGCTGGTATCGACATCGGCTATTATCAGCTATCGGCTGGAACTACTCCATCGGCTTGTCAGCCGATCGGCTGTTTTGATCTACTATTTGCATATCTTGTTAATTGCAGGATCAAACTGACTGGCACGCTCGTATCTAATCAAGATTTGGATCTGCACAGGAGCTAAGCAGATCTCCCAGGTCGGTGTGTTCGATTTTCTCGTCAACACAGATTGGCACGCCTGGTGGGACCACGGATTTTATATCCACATGTCTGAAGAAGAAGTCAATGCCAAGATCATTCAATCTCGGCTCGGGGGCAAGCGTATAAGTTTCAGCATGGTGAAGCACATCAGTATCAGCTCATGAAAGCCGATTGCAAGAAGCGAAGGAAGATCGGTTTTGGAGTTATCAAGACAAGAAATTTTGAAGCATGAATTCTCATACTCCTAAACTGGGGGGCATGTGTTAACAGTGAAATTTGGTAAGCCCGGAGTAGTCATTGGCTTAGAGTCAGCATCGGCTTCGAAGTCCTTAGATTAGCCGATGAGAGTTGTCAAGTCGTCAGTTGTCGGATTCTTGCTATATTCGGTTAAGGAAATTGATCTACTAAAGGAAACTTATCAAGAAGAGACCGAGTTCAAAGAGTATGTGGCATGGCAAGTTATCTATTAATTAAGAACAGTTTGTTAGTTTCCTTTTACCGTTAGGAAAGTGTGTTTAGTGTCCTATAAGGACTTTATCTTTTCCTTTTATCTTTAGGAAAGTTTCTTTCTTGTCCGACAAGGATTTGTATCAACCCACGGGTATAAATATGTGCACCCGGGACCTATGTAATCTATCTTCACGATCAATACAATTCGGCGCATCGCCACCTTTTACCTTTTCTACTTTATTTTATCATCCGGCGGGACTTGGCACCCGACGCGGGGCTGCATCGTCTTTGATCTCTGGCGAAGGGATAAGTCCAATGTTCCGCCGGTCCAAGAAATTGTATCATCTACATCAGCGTTGTTCAAGGCTGCATCAGTACATTCGACCTCTTGGATTGCTCCGGTTTGGATGATATATTTGTCTACTTATTTATCATATGTCTCTGTTAATCTAGTCTTAGCATATCAATTTACCTCTATCGGCTGCTTCTCGCTTTAGGGTTTCTGCCGGTATCAACTAAATCATGTTGCTAGATTAGATTAGCTTAGATATCTACCACCCTGAAAACTCAGTCAACGGCTTGATTGTCTAGATATTATGTTTCTTTTCATACTTAGTGCTGCATCAGTTAAGTTTGATCTGCTAATTCGTATTTAGAACCATAATCTCTAGCCTGCTTTTTGATTGCCAATAAGGGTTTCATCGGGGTTTCAGCCGATGAGTTATCTGGATGTTGCATCGGCTTATAAGGATTGCATACATATTGGATTTAGCTGATCGCAACAAAGGTTTTACTGTTTAATCTAATATTGTGGATTTCATGACATCAGACCTCCAGCCGATGTGTGCTTTAACCTTCGGATCGATGCTTATTTATCATATTATTACTAGCCGATTGGTTTATACTGGATTATATTGCTATTTTATTACATCATCATCAGCCGATTGCATTTATATCATTATCTACATTGGACATATAGCCAATTGCTTAAACCCTATTGCTATCGGCTGGCATCGGCATTGGCTATTATCGCTATCGGCTGGAACTACTACATCGGCTTGTCAGCCGATCGGCTGTTTTGGTCTACTATTTGCATATCTTGTCAGTTGCAGGATCAAACTGACTGGCACACCCGCATCTTATCAAGATTTGGACCTGCACAGGAGCTAAGTAGATCTCCCAGGCCGGTGTGTTCGATTTTTTCGTCAACAACTGGAAAAAAACATTTTTTCAGGTGGACTAAACAAGTTTTCGTCGATGGACAACTGGTCCGCATGCAAATGAACGCCTGCGAAAATAGCTCCCAGCATTAAAAAAAAGGGCAGCCACCGTCCACTGCCGTTTCGACCGGTAGCAGCAGCTTCCTGTTCTCCGTTCTCCTCCCATTCCCCCATCCAATCCAGTTTCCATTCCCCATCAAACCAAATCAAATTCACAAAAGCATCACAAATTAACATAGAAGAATCATAGTAGTTCACAATCAAATCAAACGCATCACAAATTAACTTTCAAAATCAAAACAAATGCCACTGCCTCCACCATCACAGCCGGTAGCTGCCGCCGCGACCGCCCTCCGTGCCACCGGATCTGGGAGGAGGGAGGGGAGATGCCGCTGCCGCCCTCCGCGCCGCCAGATCTAGGAGGAGGGAGGGGAGACGCTGCAGCCTCCGCCCTCCTCGCCGTCGCAGCCTCACGGATGCACCCCGCCGCCGTCCAACCCGAGCCGCCGGCCACCGGCCTCCCCCCTCCTCCCTCCGGCCAGATCTGGGAGGAAGGGAGGGAGGGGAGCTGTCGGCCGGCGAGCACACACTGCGCCCCGCCGCTGTCCGCCCCACGCCGCCGGCCACCGGCCTCCCCCCTCCCCCCTCCGGTCAGATCTGGGAGGGAGGGAGGCGAACCGTCGCCGGCCAGCGAGCACACACTACGCCCCGACGCGGGTCCGCCCCGCGCCGCGGGCCACCGGCCTCCCCCCTCCTCCCTCCGGCCAGATCTGGGAGGGAGGGGAGCCGCCGCTGGCCGCCCCGCGTCTGCTCCTTCCACTGCCCTCGCTAGGGTGCGCCACCACTGCCTTGTAGCCGCCTCCGGCCGGCGGCCGGGGAGAGGAGAGGTTAGGGAAGGGGAGAGTAGAGGACAGGTGGAGGGGAGGGGGAAGAGGGAACGGGAGATGAGAGGAGAAATGGGACTTGGAAAAAAAACCGCTCCGATGTCGCCTCTATTTATATTGTACACTAATTTTTGTAGACGGACCATCCGCCTGTGAAAATAAAGGGTATTTTTACAGGCGGAATGGTCCGCCTGCAAGACAGTAAGCTTCAGCCCGGTTTATATTTTTGTATGCGGTCATTTGGTTTCAATGGTTATGTTCGCCTGTGAAAAAAAAAAACCCACATTTGAAAAATGCATTTTCTAAGTAGTGGTAGGAGTGAAGGACTAATTAAGGAGGACGACCAGTAGAGATAATTCCATTACACGTTGCCGGTGTGTACTTACGAAAACTTAACGACTTCACAATTTTATTGCGTATAGTAGCAAAGTTCACACAGTCGTCACATCGTGCGACAGGACTAGCTACGTACGGTACGGGTGGCACACCAACACCAACTTCATCTCCCCACGAGAGTACCAGACGTGGCCATGCTGGCTCAGTTGGTGGCAGCTGCTGCCCACTCTGCCTGCTTCATCTTGGCGTACTCGGCCAGCCTGCCGGTGTCCGGCAACACCGCCTTGGCAGCGTCCAGCGCGGCGAAGCGGTCCAGCCACGCGTCAAGGAGCGGGCTCCGGCTCGCATCGAACAGCCTCATCCCGTGCAGGGCTTCACCGACGCGCACAAACCCGATCACGGCGCCGAGCGTGACGTCCACGTACCCGACGGCGTCGCCGCCGAAGAAGGGCTTCCCCTTGGAGCACTCCTTGAACGCCGCCTCCAGGTTCGCCACCGCCGCGAACGTCTCCTTCATCGCCGCCGCCTTCTCCTGCTCCGTCTTGCACATCGACGCCTGCAGCCACGACTTCAACAGCTGCAACAACGATGCACACACAACGCATCAGTTCATCTCGTCATTTTCGATCGATGCAAATTCAAGACGATTGGGTTGAGGCAATTCGTCGATTACCTTGTCGTCGATGTAGGCGGCCCAGAAGCGAGCGACGGCACGGTCGTAGGGGTCGGATGGGAGGAGAGGAACGCCGGCGTCGGGGAACGCCTCGTCGATGTACTGCACGATGACCTGCGACTCGCAGACGGGCTTGCCGTTGTGGATGAGCACGGGTACCTTCTTGTGCACCGGGTTGGAGCTGAGAAGCAGCTCGCTCTTGTTCTTGAGATCCTCCTCGACGTAGTCGTAGCTCAGGCCCTTGAAGCTGAGCGCGAGCTTCGCTCGCAGCGCGAACGGGCTCGCCCACATCCCCAGCAGCTTCAGCTCATCTCCTCCACCGGCCATTGTCTTCCTCTCTGAAGCTCTGAGATGGTTTTGGCTTGAGTTGTCTTTTGCTAGCTAGCTAGCACTTGATCGGAGCACAACACGAACCGTGAATATTTGTATACGCTATAGAAGACTAGTAGTGCGTCACGAGTGATGCTTGATTGCACAATTGAAATAGGGGTTTCCACAACTACTCTTTAACACGTCGAAAGCTCTTTTCAGTGTTCAGATGTATTCAAAAACATGCGATCAGTAACTTTAGTCAAAACATGTGCAGATAAATCAATAATAAACGGATATGGTGACACCGACACGTTTGACCAGGCTGATTGTTTTCAAACTGGAGTACACTTTTTTTTTCCTGAAAATACTCCAGTCAGCATCTCTGAGACTGTCAAGATGCGTCTTCTACTCTTTCTTGGAGAAGAGGAAGCTTAGGATCTGGGGCATTAAATTAAACAAACCTACAGATCATGGCGCTGCTCCCCGTCATAGTATCGCTTTGCTTTACCAGTTAAAGTACGTTTACTTTGACCTGTGAGTTTTGAGAGCCCAAGAACAAAACCAGTGGCAGTGGATGACATGGACATCGCGGGCACTTGTGGGTGTTTGTGCATTGGGGCACAAGAAATGATTACAAAACCTTAGTAATATTTTTCGCAAATTATTTCACAATTATTCGCATGCATGTATTTTGGCTTTTGGGAATAAGAGAGTATCACCAGGGGCGGATCCAACGTGGAGTCCCCCTATACTCATAAGACCCACGGATATCTCCGTAACACCCCCTTCGATTTTTTCACCATAATTGATAAATTAAAGGTTTCTAAATGGTTGGAGATTGAATATACTACGTAACTGAGCCCTTCCAATTTTTTTTCCTGGATCCGGCCCTGAGTATCATTAAAGATGTCAACATACACCCCTAGTGTAAAATTACAAGAAAATATATACCGTCAATATAATATAAATATTTTAAAATTTAGCCACAAGATTAAAAATGTGGTGGTTGGCTTACTTGGCTATGAAGGTGTTGGCGCGCGTGGACTCATGGTGGCTGCTGGCGTCTCATCGTGGTGAAGGATGATGAGGAATAAGGAATGAGATCGATTAGTGAAAACACGTAGTATCGTTTCACACTATATTCTACGAATTTACACCCAATAGTGTAAAAAATATTTTTACCCTTTTAATTTTATACTACAAACTATTTAAGTGAGAGAACAAATCAATCTAAACTCTTGGATTATTTATATTGGTGATATATATTACCACTATATACTGTAAAAGTTCCCAAAATTAAAGGTACAAGCACCATAGAACATACGATTCATCTGAATAATTAAATGGTATGAGTAGTTGCAATGCTTGGAACAAATTATTCACCGAATTACTATCACAGATATCTATCAGGATAATTAAGTACTTTAATAAAAAATAAAATTAATAAATAGCTCGTAACAACAAGTGATCTGCTAACACCATATAAGAAATTTTTTTTTGAGAAATCATACTTTTAGAAATATGGAGTAAATAAATCGCAACAATAATATGATAAACAAGCTAAAAGGAATGGGGGGGGGGGGGGGCGGAATCCACAATATTTGAGATAAAACTTCACCCTATAGGCTCTTTTATAAAGAAAAAAAATGGGTTACGTCCCTGTCTCTGTCGTAGGTACCCAACCAATAAACTTTTGAATGGTAAAAAAAGACAAAGTGATGGAAAAAAAATTCCTACTACACACTGCCGAATTTTCAATGAAGGAAATGGATAAATAAAGGAGAACAAAACAACCGTGCAAGTTGCAAAATCTCTGAAGGGCAACAGGGCCAACAGCGAGTAACAGAGAAAACAGAGGACAAGCATCTTCATTTTTTTTAATAATAGAATAAAACATTCCGGCCTTTATTCAAAGAGTTACAGTCAATTATTTCAGAACTCACACAGAAAAAAACTTATATAGAAAGTTCACGATAGTATAAACAAAGCTAAGCAAACACAAACTAATAGACACCAACAGAAGAAAAAGATCCCCTAACTACTTAATATACTTAATAAACAGAGGACAAGCATCTCCATGACTTCATTGAATATTCCTTGCATTATTCAGACATAAATCAAGATACTGATACAGAAAAAACACTAAATCAACTAAATCTATTCTTTTCCAACAAGCACATTAGTTTCTCCCAAATAATTTTTCCAACAAGCACATTATTTTCTCCCAAACAATGGGAGTTACCACGACATAACCAAACATATCCATCTTAGCTTTTTGAAGCCGCCGCGGCAGCCGCAGCTGCCTCTGCCAGCCTCATCTTAGCGAACTCGACCACCCCGTCGACATCCGGCAACACCTTCTCGGCGACGTCGAGCTCGCCGAAGCGCTGCGCCCACGCGGCCAAAAGAGGGGCCTTCTCCTCGTCGAAGATCTTGGAGCCAGCGAGCACCTCGGTCGCTTTCACCCACGAGATGAGGCCACCAAGCGCGACGTCCACGATCCCGACTGTGTCGCCGCCGAAGAAGGGCTTCCCCTTGGAGCAATCCTTCAGGGCTCCCTCCAGCGTCTCCACCGCCGCGAGCAGTTGCTTCATCCCCTCCGCCTTCTCCTCCTCCGTCTTGCCTCTGAACGTCGCCACCCATGCCGGAACGAACTGCACGCACGCGCCACCCAACACATCATCGCATCAGTGAGATAAAAACCTCGAGAGAAATGCCCGGGAGTTTTCTGGCTAGTTTCACAAGGTGGTGGGCTAGTCGATTTGGGTCTAGAGCATCATCCTTCGAATTATTTGATATTAGATCATTCCCTAATATTTGTGTTTTGAGATAACAGCTCGAACTGTGACACAAATGAAGGAAAGGTAGCTTAGCTATCCTACCTTGTCGTCGACGTAGGCGACCCAGAAGCGAGCGACGGCGCGCTCGTAGGGGTCGGCGGGGAGCAGGGCGGCACCGGCGCCGGCGTCGGGGAAGGCCTCGTCGATGTACTGCACGATGATCGACGACTCGCAGACCGGCTTGCCGTTGTGGATGAGCACGGGGATCTTCTTGTGCACCGGGTTGGAGGCGAGGAGGAGCTCGCTCTTGTTGACGAGGTCCTGCTTGACGTACTCGTAGCTGAGGCCCTTGAGGCCGAGCGCGAGCTCAACCCTGGTGACGAATGGGCTTGGCCATTTGCCGAGCAGCATCAGCTCGTCTCCTGATCCGGCCATCTCGCTGGGGTGAGAGAGCGGAACAGAGAATGATTGGATGAACACGCTTTGGATTGTGTTTTGCTGCGTATACTTGGATGCTTGATCAGAGCAGGGTGGTGATGTATATATGGTGCTCCAGATTGAAGTGGAGGGTGGCGGGTGATCGATGCATCATCCATGATGCCTGCGGCGTGCCAATGCATCATCCATGATGTCATCGATGAATGCAGACTGAGATTATTCAGAAACGAATAGATTCTGCTGTTTTGGGAATTAAGTTGACTAGGTTCCATTTTACTACCTCAGGTTCTAAACAAATGATAATGTTGTTGATTTCCTTTTACAGATGTTTCACCATTTATCTTATTAAAAACCTTACATAATTATTATTTATTTTATTGTAACTTGCTTTATCATTAAGTGTACTTTACTCATTACTTACATTTTCACATATTTGTGCATAAGTTTTCAATAAGACTAACCGTCAAACATATGTCAAAAAGTAAACGACATCATATATTAAAATTTAGAGGAAGTGTCATTTATGTGGATTCCCCAAAGTTATTAATATATAGTTGGCCACATAATCAAAAGATGAAATTGTCAATAGGTTTGGATCATTTATACTGTGATGCAATACTACAATAGAGATGACTGTAAACTGTAAAGGAACAATCGGTTGATTCACTTTTCCCCAAATTCTCCCATCCGTGTGGTATGGTTTAGCCGAATTTGGGCTGTTTAAAATGCATCTGCATGGGGTACCTAACTCTAATAGGTGGTTTGTACCATGCCGGGATCAGGGTTCAATATTTCGTTTTTGGCATTTGTATCCAGAGGTGGGGTACGGCGAAATTTCCAAAATTTTGAAAAATTTCAGTCCAAAATTATTGGAATTTTTTAACAAAATTTGGTCAAATTTTTTTAAAAAAACAAATTCTCAAAAATAAAAAATTATGGTAGAAGATCCTCACCAACTGGGACCTGCACACAATTGTTGTGCCGAACGCGTCTCCCATTGCTCCCCTATCCATGTGGCCCACTTGATGAATTAAAAATGAATTCAAACAATAAGTTTGAAAAAAAAGAAAGAGAATACTAACTAAAAGGAAAAAAAAAAGACATATACTCAGAAATATTGTGTGGACACATTTGATCGGGCTAATTGTTTAATTACAAACTACAAGTTACTTATTTTTCTTTCTTTTCTAAAAGCATTTTAGTAAGTAACCAAGAAAGTCATGTCTTCCACCCTTTCTTGGAGAAATAAAAGAGGAAACATAGGAAATGGTGCAATAAGGCCATTTACAGTGGAGGCACATGGCGAGTGCCCATTAGCTCGCCACATCATATCCGTGGCTCCAGCTCAGGCTCTGTCGTGCCATCACAGAGGCACCCATGTCCTGTAGCGGACACGGCTGTCTCGTCTGGCCACTTTAAAATTACTTGATTTCTAGCCATTTCAATAAATTTTAGCGAGAGAAATATTGTTTTCGCAATATGCAAGAGACATATTCACTGCCAATTTCAATAATACACCAAAATGTTTTAATAATTGGCTCAGGTAGCTAACATATATTTGCTAAATCCTTAAAATTTGTGTGATTTTTTTGGCTTTCAGTTGTTTTTATTACTTAAGGGTAACTAGGATTTAGTCCAACTACACTTTTCCTTATGTAAAAGCCCAGGATGTAATAATTTTCGTCATCTTTGGAAAAAAAAAAGTTCACTCTTGTTCCTCTAAAAACTAATAATTCCATTTATTGGAAGAAACGGGCTAACCAAAACCACACGAACAATATCCAACCGTAAGAACGCAGACAGACAACAAATTCACGTGGCAAACAAAGCCCACATCGCCACATGTGACGGGACTACAAGTGGCACACCATGACACCAAATTCATCGTCGAGGCCCAACCACGTCGCGAACCACGGCCCCTGCATGCCAGTTCAGTTGTTCGCAGCCGCGGCGGCTGCCCGCTCCGCCTGCCTCTTCTTGGCGTACTCGGCTAATGTGCCGGCGTCCGGCAAGACCGCCATGGCCGCATCCAGTGCGGCGAAGCGGTCCACCCACGCGTCCAGGAGCGGGCTCCTGGTGGCATCGAAGAGCCTCATCCCGTACAGGGCCTCGCCGGCGTGCACCCAGCTGACCAGGGCGCCGAGCGTGACGTCCAGGTACCCGACGGCGTCGCCGCCGAAGAAGGGCTTCCCCTTGGAGCACTCCTCGAAGGCCGCCTCCAGGTTCGCCACCGCTGTGAACGTCTCCTTCAACGCCTCCGCCTTCTCCTCCTCCGTCTTGCCCATCGACGCCTGCAGCCACGACTTCAACAGCTGCGACGACGCACCAAGCGCAGCAGTTGACAGTTAATCAATCACCAGAAACATCGTCATTTGGTATTGATTCGATGCAAATTCAAGACAGGGCGTTGCGATTGATTTGAGGCAATTTGTGAATCACCTTGTCGTCGATGTAGGCGGCCCAGAAGCGAGCGACGGCGCGCTCGTAGGGGTCGGAGGGGAGGAGGGGCACGCCGGCGCCGGGGAACGCCTCGTCGATGTACTGCACGATGACCTGCGACTCGCAGATGGGCTTGCCGTTGTGGATGAGCACGGGCACCTTCTTGTGCACCGGGTTGGAGCTGAGCAGCAGCTCGCTCTTGTTGCTGAGGTCCTCCTCGGCGTACTCGTAGCTCAGGCCCTTGAAGCTGAGCGCAAGCTTCACTCGCAGAGCGAACGGGCTCGTCCACATGCCCAGCAGCTTCAGCTCATCTCCTGCTCCGGCCATTAGCTTCTTCTAGCTGTAGCTTGGTGGTGAACTGTGAATCGTGTGAGTGAGGTTTTGAGATTTGAGATGGTTAAATAAATGGTTTTGGTTCGTGTTCTGTGGACGGGGTAGCTAGTATACTGATTGCGTGGCTCGTTGAATGCGCGCTCCCATATTCAGATGTATTGAAACATGTGATCCGCTAACCTGGTCTAAAAAATTAAACGAAGGCATATTGAAAAGAAGTAAATCGCTACATGAAGGTATTGAAAATGACACCTGGATCGATGACCTGGAGCTAAATAGGAACACTACTTTTACAGTGGACCTGATCAGCCAACTTGTGTCCCTATGGAGCGCAACCCAGGACATCATGCTAAACCAAAATGAGTCAGACCACATCGTCTGGAAGCTCTCGAATCATGGAGAATGCTCAACCTCTTCGGCATACAAGGCTCAGTGTCTAGGAACAGTCGGCACCAACTTCAATCCCCTAATTTGGAAATCTTGGGCTCCTGCAAAATGCAAATTCTATGCGTGGCTTGTAATTCAAAATAGAGTCTGGACTTCCGATCGACTAGCTATAAGAGGATGGCCAAATAGCGGAGTGTGCCCCCTATGCCGTACGACGAACGAGACGACATGCCATCTATTAGCTTCCTTTAGATACACCAGAAGGATCTGGAGACTGATGGTCGGCTGGGTGGCTTATCAGTAATTGGACCTGAGCAATTGGGAGCCATGCCAAAGCGTACATGAATGGTGGGAAATGCTAGCCAACAAAAAAAAAAGTGCCCAAGAAAGGGCTGCGATCCTTAATCCTACTCATAGCCTAAGAAATCTAGAAAGAAAGGAACCAAAGGATCTTCGAGCACAAGGAAACGGTAGCCCCCAACCTTATGGCAAAAATAAAGGAAGAGGCAAGAACCTGAATAATGGCAGGCATAAGGTGACTTGGAGAATTCCTCCCAACTTAACCACAACGCTTATGTAATTTTGTACAGCTCTTTTTTTCCTCTAGGGGATGTATTTTTTTACGCCTATATCTAGTGAAATAGCACAATCTCGTGCCGTATAGCATTCCCCAATAATTGTTACAATTTTATTTTAAATGCATACATATGCATAAACTTATCTTAAAATGTTCGATACTCTCTTAAAAAGATACCAAAGAGAAATAGCCTTTCTGGTAAAATTTGATGCCTCTCAGTATCCCACGTATCAAATTTATTATCTCTCGGTACCTTCTTTTTAATGCCGGTAAAATTTATTTACGAATAGGCATTGTTATTAGATTATGACCGCTAATATATTATAGGTGTACCTTTTCATTGTCCCGCACAGTATAGTCTTCTCTCTTTTTTTTCACAGCCAAATCTGTAATTATTTTCATTGGGCCATGTTATTAAGTTGTAAAGACCTTTCTCACCCAGACGCCACTTGTACTAGTTTCTTTTCTCTAATTAACACTATTCATTTCGGTTTATAACATTTTACCTTGGACAAACTGTTCCCTAGATATTTTTTCAACCCAAGTTACTACTACTGTAGTAACACATCTGAACTCGTAACGTACACGACACTCGACTGAGAAACAGATGGAAACAATCCCAACATCCGTTCGTCTTCGGCATGACACGACAAGTCAACTGTCACTTCAGTTGGTGGCGGCGGCGGCGCGAGCCTGCAGCACCTTGCCGAACTCGATCATCTTGTCCATGTCCGGCATGACGGCCTTGGCGGCGTCCAGCTCCACGAAGCGCTCGGCCCACGCCGCCAGCAGCGGGGTGGTGGCCGGGTCGAACCTCTTGACGCCGCGCATCACGTCGGTGGCGCGCACCCACGCGAGGAAGCCGCCGAGCACGACGTCGAGGTACCCGACGGTGTCGCCGCCGAAGAAGGGCTTCCCCTTGGAGCACTCCCTCAGCCCGACCTCCATCTTCTCCAGCGCCTCCACCACCTTCTTCTCCCCCTCCGCCCTCTCCTCCTCCGTCTTCCCCCACGACGCCGCCTGCGACGCCTCCACCAGCTGCGAACAAATCAAATTGAATCAAAAACGGAAGAGTCGGAGACGATGCGGATGATCGCGATGTGAGGTGACATGGTACCGACGTACCGTGTCGTCGTTGAAGGCGGCCCAGAAGCGAGCGACGGCGCGTTCGTGGGGGTCGGCAGGGAGGAGGGTGGCGCCGGCGCCGGGGAACGCCTCGTCGAGGTACTGGAGGATGACCTGCGACTCGCAGACGGGCTTGCCGTTGTGGATGAGCACGGGCACCTTCTTGTTCACCGGGTTGGAGCTGAGGAGGAGGTCGCTCTTGTTCATGAGATCCTCCTCGACGTACTCGTAGCTGAGGCCCTTGAGACTGAGCGCGAACTTCACTCGCAGAACGTACGGGCTCGCCCACATGCCCAGCAGCTTCAGCTCGTCTCCTCCTCCGGCCATGGCCTCTGCCTCAAGTCTCACTCTCGACTCTGTATTTGCTTGTGAGCGGTGTCCTCTGTTCTGTCTGGTTGGTGTTGAGGAGGAAGGACCGAAGGAGACGAAGTGTATTTATGGAGCTAAGGCCCCCCAAATCGTATGAGATTAGTCTGCACTTGAACTCAGCAGTTTGCCTGAAGAGGGCGATTTTTCTTTGTTTGACTTGATTGGCAAGCTATATTTGGATGAAATTTCTGGTTTGGATAGTCAAATTCATATACTTGGACAAGAATTCATATGCTTTTCTTTTTTTTTGCGGGAATTCATATACTTTTCTGGTTTGAAAAGTGTGATCATAGTCGAGTCAAGCCATTCTCTTTTTTTCTCCTTCGGTAATTAATTACCCTCCATTCAAAAAACTTCATTTCTACCAGTACAAGTATTTGTGGGACCGAGGTATTAGTATATTGGCCGATGCTAAGTTGCTAACTCAAACAACCATATAAATTTAGTAGGCGATGACACTTGTCTTAGGGTGTGTTTAGTTCACGCCAAAATTGAAAGTTTGATTGAAATTGGAACGATGTGATGAAAAAGTTAAAAGTTTGTGTGTAGGAAAGTTTTGATGTGATGAAAAAATTGAAAGTTTGAAAAAAAATTGGGAACAAAACCAAGCCTTAGACTTCATTGCAAAGGAAGCATAGGCTGACAAATCTCTTCCTGTAACGCTCCGCTTCTTGTGAGACGTTAAAAACTAATTCGGCAAAATCCTATATGCGAAAATTTCGTTCTTTGTGTGCGAGTCTAAGTTGTGCCAAGGATCTCAATTCAAATCCCGTTGTTCCCTCTCATCGAAATCAAAATCCTCCACCTCAAATTCCTCTTCCGATTCAAGTCTCCAAATCAAATTCCGAAATTCAATCGCATCCTTTGAATCCTCGCTAAACACTCGCTCCCAATTCCGAAAAATACCAAACCCTATCTTGAGCCTTCCTTGTTTCCTCCCTGAACCCTCGAGTTCGAATATCGAATTTGAATCCAAATCCAAACTCCAATTCTCTCCAATTCAATTCCTCTGCAGAAGTCTATTTTGCCTCCCTCAGGCTCAGTGGGCCGACTCTTCCTCCCCGGCCCATCTCCCCCTCTCAGTCCAGCCCACCTCTCCCCTCCCAGCCTTCCTCTCCCCTCGCACATGCGTTGCACGCGATCGAGTCGAGAGAGAGAGCGCCGCTCTCTCCCTCTCTCCCTCTCTCTCTCGCTCGTTCTCCCTCTTCTCTCACCGTCGCCGCCATTTGAACCCGCCACCGCCTTTGGTTCCCGCGCACGCGCCAGTCGTGGCCGACCGCCCGGTCGCCGCCACCGTCAGCGCCTGCGCCGCGCTGCCGCTCGGCCCCGCTGCCTGCCGCGAGCTCTGCAGCGCGTGCCCGAGCCGCTCCACGCGTGTCCTGCCAAAACCGTGAGGCCGAGCTCCCGCTCCCATCCCTCTCCCTCCCCAACTCGGCAAAGAGAAGAGCTCCCTTTTCCCCTCCTTTTAGCTCCCTTTTTCCCCTCCTTTTCCACTTTTGCCCGACACCGCCGGCGTCATCACCTGCCGCCGCCTTGGCTGCACGCGTCAACGACCGCCAGCTCGCCGCCCTTGCATCCTTGACCGCCCACGAGGTCGGTTTCCTCCCTCCCCAAACCGACATCCCCCGCGCCTATAAAGCCCGAGCCTCCTCCCCATATCCCTCTCGTTTTTCCCTCGCCTTCACCGCGCCATTGTTGCCTTCCCGCTGTCCTTGCCGTCGCCGTCTGTCGCCGAGCACCGAGGGAGCCGGTGCGTGCGTGGACGCGTGACGAGGAGCTCCGGGCGCCACCTCTCCCTCCCTTCGTCTCGCCGCGACTCCATCCGCGCCGCCAACGCCGCACCCCTCTCGTCGGTGAGCTCCCCACCGTGTTCTTCGTCTCGATGAACGCAGTGCCGTCACCCTCGTGCTCTCGCGCTTAGACGCCGCGCCGCGCCCGTCGCCGTTCGCCATAGCTCGCCGGCCGCCTTGCCCTGCCCCGGAGGTCGCTCACCGTCGCCATGACTCCCTAGGCTAGCTCGTCGCCGCCCGTCGCTTGAAACGAGTTCCCGGAGCCGTGTAGAAGCTCCTTCCCCGGTGAATTGGACTCCCGTTGCCCCGACGAATTTTTTTCCCCTTTTCTCCGCCGGCGATGGCCGCCGCCGCAATCCGCCGCCGTCGGTCCCCCGCCCGACGATTCCTTGCGCCGCCACCATCCCCGGGCCCCCTCGAACCTCCCCGGCTCGCCGCCGCGGCCGCCCGCCTCGTCGGCCGCGCCCACGCCGTGCCACCCATCCCGCCGCCGCACGGCCGCCGTCGCCGGCCGCCGTCACGCCTCCCCTCCCACATCCGAGCCGGTGGATGGAACCCCCTTGGCCCCCTCTCGCTTCCGGTGCCCGCCGCTCGCTCCGGTTCGCCGCCGCTCGCCGGAACGCCTCGCGCGTCGTCGGCCGTCCGATCTCCGGGCGCGCCTCCTCCTCCCGTCTCGCCTTGCCGCCGTGGCTGTCCACGTGGACGCCACCTCAGCCGCTCGGCCGCTTGACCGAGTCCACCCCTGCCCAGTCAGCCACCCCCCTCTCTCCTCTGGCTCGTGGGCTTGGCCCATCGGCCGACCCCCCCTCCTCAGCCTATTAAAACAAACGAAGTCTATTATTCCTCCCTCTTCCCAAGCCGAGTGTCCATCCCCCAAGAACAAAGTCCATTTAAATCCCCTCCTTGAACGGTACACCCTTGGCCCCACTCGTCAGTGACTGTCAATAATATTCTTGTGAATATTATTTCTATAAATTCCATAAACCATTTCTCGTATTCCGGAAAAGTCCGATAAATCATTTCCTTGTCCGGAAAATCCCATTCGAGCTTCCAAAAATTCATATCTGACAATCCGTAGCTCCGATTGACTCCGTTCAACTTCCAGTAATTTCGTAAAATTGAGATCTATTTAATGGCACTATTATTTAGTCTAAATAGGATCTTTCCTTTGGTCTTTTGTTTAGGTTTTTGATTGTTTGCGTATAGTTGCGGTTACCGGATTTTCGTCGATCGCGGGTTTTCTCGAAGAATCGTGAAGCTTCGTGAAGACCTTGAGCAAGGCAAGTCACCCTTTGATCAATTGCTCCTATAATTGGAAAATCATTATTATTTTGTTTGCAACTTGCATTATTAGAATCACACACTTATTGCTTGGCCTCGGTTTGCCTGCCAAACCGACGGACCTACCCAATAGTCGCACTATTTACCTGTAGGTTGTACTACCCTGATTCCTTGTCGCTCCACCCTTGTGATACTTGGGTATCCGTGCTCTCTGAGCGCGTATACCAAATATCCCACATACACCGTTGATTGTCGAAAAATTGGGAAATGGGTTTGAGAAGCCTTGAAAACCCGACATGTGGTGTCGGTGTGTTTAAAAATAAAATGAATTGTGAAAACTCGCGATGCGGGGGTGGTGCCTGCGTGGCGCTGTCCCGTATTCGCATATAAGGACCGATTCCTGTGGGAAACTCATCAAGCATAACAAAGTGCAACCACAAGGTGGAATGGGACACCCTGGCTAAGTAACTAGTCGGTTCGGGGAAACCTCGCATGCCAATAGTTGGGAACGCCGGGGCGGGGTCGGTTGGAGCCAAACCGGGTTCCTGGTAAGGCAAGAACATGAAACTTGCCAGATTACCGATCGAGGTTGTTGGAGTTTGATTTGTGAAAACTAAAATGGCCTATATTTATGTGAGGATTTGATCCTTCTATGTGGCATGAGGTAACCCTGGGTCGGCTTGGGAAAGGCCTTGTTGCGAACCTCCGATACCGACGGGTGTTCGGAATAAGTTCGTATCTTGTGGGTAAAGTGTACCCCTCTGCAGAGGTTAACTAACTGTTCGAACAGCCGTGCCCACGGTCATGGGCGGATGTAAGGTGGTTCCCGTTGCGTAGATTTGTTTGCTTGTGCTTTGTGAAAAGTTATTGCGGTGTGGGAATCGTAACCAGAATCAGCCTATGTGGCAGATGGATGACCTGAGTGGTCAGAAACGAATCTGTGTGATTCGGGATGTCTACAGGCATCATAGACTAGGCTTCCCGAGTGGAAGCGGAATGTTGTGCTGCTGGGCAGCTGGACTCTGGGAGTCCGAGAAAATGAAAAAGGCTCTGGGAGCCGCCTAATCAAGTGAAATGGCTCTGGGAGCTGATAAGTAATGATCTGACCCGGGAGGTCGGTACATTACCATTTGAGTTGTTGAAAAGCATCTCTTAAGTCGAATTGAGACGCAAGTCTCTTTTCAGCCCAAACTTAAAAAGAAAGAAATCACTTAGTGATTTCAAAAATGATTTCAAACAAAGGATTTGCAAAACAACCTTGCCCCTCTTCCAAGCTTGCATTTAACACCTAAGTTCCCGTGACTTGCTGAGTACGAAAGTACTCACCCTTGCTCTATATAAATATATATAGTTCCTCCGCCTTGAAGTGAAGATGAAGTGAAGTGAAGATTAGGGTTTCGTCCTGGTTCCCAGCCGTCGCCTGTGGTGTTGGGTGTTAGTCCGTTGGTTCCGCTGCTGCTGCTGTTGTTGGTGTTTCCTCGTCCGTGTCGTCGGTTGCATTCTCGGGCTGTTCTGAGCTGCAATCTAAGTTAAGGTAAATAAGTCCTCTATTTATTTTAACGATTTGCAATGATTCATATTTGTCACCGTGGGTACCAGCACTATGTCCTGGGACTGGTACCGAGATCGCGGTTTCGTAGGAAGCGGTTCGCGCCGTTATTCCTACGACACGCTCCTGTCAGGTGCCGTTGTACGGCGGTGCCAGATTGGGGTGTGACACTTCCAATCCTATTGATATCACCATCTATGTTGACAAATCTCTTTCTTTTCTACATGATATATGAGGGTAGAATGGTCATTTCATTCATACCGCTGCATGCGAGGATGACTTGACATACTCATGTGGTATTTTTTTGGGTCTAAGGATTATATTAACCTACATAATTAATTTGGAGGACTTGCTTGGACGATATGAAATATCGAGGGCTAAATTAAGCCCGAAGCGAAACTTCAGGGATTGTATTGGCTATTCACCCTTCTTTTTACTATACATGCATATGTTTGTTGTTCCACTCGTATGCACCAAAATCAGCTAGCATCATGTTTGACTTGAGCCCATGAATAAATTACTTCACATTATCAACTGAAAGATAATGTTAGCCATTAGTTATATGTAAAGATATCCTAT
Organism: Oryza glaberrima; assembly: GCF_000147395.1. Lineage (NCBI taxonomy): Eukaryota > Viridiplantae > Streptophyta > Magnoliopsida > Poales > Poaceae > Oryza > Oryza glaberrima. The sequence continues at coordinate 19,852,024 of NC_068335.1, read as the reverse complement.
ATTAAGATACTGAGACGAGTTGACTACTTAAGAAATTTTAAATATATTAATGTGTAGAAAATACAAATGAATTTACATCATAATATAAAATTATATCGATGCTAGCCGCATAATTACATCATAAATTTATATAGATGCTAGCCACTTGATTGCGCAAGAGCATATTCTGGTACACAAACTTCCCGTGTACTGTCCGTGCACACCAACTAACAATTATCATGGAAAGTTCTTGAAAAAAATTGGATTTTTACTCCTAATAATATTACACATCTTTGCAACGTCTGATATTCAAATTTATTATATTTTAACCATAAAAAAGAAAAATCTAATAGCTTTAAGAATAAAAATCTATCAGAATTTTCTCTTTTGTTATGGCTAAAATATAATTTATTTAAAGATAAGGTTTCACATATAAGTGTAATACAATTTAAAGTATGTGTCCATTTTCTTCTAGAATTTTTTATGATATTTGCTAGTTGGTGTGAATGGAAAGTTTGTATGCATAGGATATGGTTCATGATTGACCTAACCTACTACTTTACTTTAATAACAAATAAATTAACACTCTCTATTTCATATTATAAATCGTTTTTATTCTTTTCTTAGTGAAACTTCTTTAAATTTAATTAAGTTTATAAACAAATATAGTAACATTTTCAACACCACACAAACATACTATCAAAATATATAATCAATGTTACATTCGATAAAACTAATTTGGTGTTATAAAGTTACTAAATTTAATCTGAGTCAAACGTAAGTTTGATTTAGAAAAAAAAATATATAATACGCCGTCCCAAATTATAGGGCGTCCTCTTTTTTAAAGAAAAATCAAACTCGATAACTTTTGACTCATAATCATACTAAACATATATATGCTAAGTATTATGCTTTCATGTGTTGCTAAGTTCATATTCGTTAGGAATATATTATGGAATAAATTTTTTTTTGAACTAGGGCTTTGGAAAGCCCCAAATATGTCTCTGAAAACCGTGTAAAATAATATAGCCTTAAAATTTGATACGGAGGGAGTAAAACATGAGTAGATAGGGAATGGATTCTAGTACCTTCATTAGATGTCCCCTTTATACTTTTTTTCAAAGCCAACACAAATAGTTGTGAAAAACTATTGAAAAAAAATGACAATATAAAGTACAGTGACATCTATTGGTCTATCAATAATCAACTTGAAATTCGACCTACACATAAAGAAAAAGATAAATTCAGGTGCGAACAGAATGCTGCTATTTGTACGTTGAATTTGTCTTTTTATATCTCGATGCGTGAGTTAGTTTTATCCTAAGATTTTGTGTAGTGAGCATATACTATATATATATATATATATATATATATATATATATATATATATATATATATATATATATATATGTTGTATGGGCATTGTTAAATTTTTTAAGAAATTTTTATAACCATTTGAACATCCACTTAGATGGATTAAAATAGCTTCCCGAGTAGATAGATAGATTGACATACCTGCATAGTCGGAGACGACTCCAACGCGAGATCGCCACGTCGTGCCAACCAGCTCCTGTTTTTCCTCCGTTCTGCTCGTTAGTCAGCTAACTGGATTACTACTAGGAGCTACTACGCCTCTGCCATGAAGCCATGAAGGAACCGACTGCGCACATGGCTCCCGTCGTCCACCGTTTCTTCCTCGTCGACGTCGTCGTCCTCTTCGCCGCGGCCGCGGCCGCTGCCATCCCTGCGTCGGCCGAAGCGGCAGCGTCGTCGTCGCAGACCGACGCGCTGCTGGCGTGGAAGGCCAGCCTGGACGACGCGGCCTCGCTGTCCGACTGGACGCGGGCCGCGCCGGTCTGCACCTGGCGCGGCGTGGCCTGCGACGCCGCCGGCAGCGTCGCCTCGCTCCGGCTCCGGAGCCTCCGCCTCCGCGGCGGCATCCACGCGCTCGACTTCGCGGCGCTCCCGGCGCTCACTGAGCTCGACCTCAACGACAACTACCTCGTCGGCGCGATCCCGGCCAGCATCTCGCGGCTGCGCTCACTCGCCTCTCTCGACCTCGGCAGCAACTGGTTCGACGGCTCCATCCCGCCGCAGTTCGGCGACCTCTCCGGCCTCGTCGACCTCCGCCTCTACAACAACAACCTCGTCGGCGCCATCCCGCACCAGCTCAGCCGGCTCCCCAAGATCGCCCATGTCGACCTGGGAGCAAACTACCTGACCGGGCTCGACTTCCGCAAGTTCTCGCCGATGCCCACCATGACGTTCCTGTCTCTTTTCCTCAACTCCCTCAACGGCAGCTTCCCGGAGTTCGTCATCCGCAGCGGCAACCTCACTTTCCTCGACCTGTCGCACAACAATTTCTCTGGGTCCATACCAGACATGCTGCCGGAAAAGCTCCCGAATCTGATGTACCTCAACTTGTCCTTCAACGCGTTCTCCGGTCAAATTCCGGCGTCGATCGGGAGGTTGACGAAGCTCCTGGACCTTCGGATTGACAGCAACAACCTCACCGGTGGCGTCCCGGTGTTCCTGGGGTCGATGTCGCAGTTGAAGGTTCTTGATCTCGGATTCAACCCGCTGGGCGGTACTATCCCACCTGTTCTTGGCCAGCTCCAGATGCTGCAGCAGCTCAGCATCATGAACGCCGAGCTCGTTTCAACTCTGCCGCCTGAGCTGGGAAATCTTAAGAATCTCACTGTCATGGAGCTGTCCATGAACCAGCTCTCCGGTGGATTGCCGCCGGAGTTCGCCGGGATGCAAGCAATGCGGGTGTTCAGCATTTCAACGAACAACCTCACCGGTGAGATCCCACCGGCGTTGTTCACGAGCTGGCCCGAGCTCATATCCTTCCAAGTGCAGAACAACTTGTTCACCGGCAAGATTCCGCCGGAGCTGGGAAAGGCAGGGAAACTGATAGTGTTGTTCATGTTTGGAAATAGATTATCAGGCAGCATACCCGCAGCATTAGGGAGTTTGACAAGCTTGGAGGATCTTGATTTGTCAGATAATGATCTGACAGGAGGTATTCCACCTGAGTTGGGTCATCTCAGCCATTTGACATTCCTGAAGCTGAGCCATAACTCCATTTCAGGACCGATTCCGGGAAATATGGGCAACAATTTCAAGATGCAGGGAGTTGATCATTCGTCAGGGAATTCCTCTAACAGCAGATCTGGTTCGGATTTCTGTCAACTGCTCTCCCTAAAGATCCTGTACCTGTCAAACATCAAGCTCACTGGTAAGCTGCCCGACTGCTGGTGGAACCTGCAAAATCTGCAGTTCATCGACTTGTCCAACAATGCATTCTCAGGTGAAATCCCTACAGTTCAGACGAACTACAACTGTTCTCTTGAATCGGTTCATCTTGCCGACAACGGCTTCACCGGTGTTTTTCCATCATCGTTAGAGATGTGTAAGGCGCTGATCACCCTAGATATTGGGAACAACAGATTCTTTGGAGGTATTCCTCCTTGGATTGGGAAAGGCCTTCTGTCGTTGAAGTTTCTTAGCCTGAAATCAAACAACTTCACAGGTGAAATCCCTTCAGAGTTGTCGAATCTCTCTCAACTTCAACTGTTAGACATAAGCAACAACGGTTTGACAGGATTGATTCCCAAATCTTTTGGCAACCTAACTTCCATGAAGAATCCAAATACTTTATCTGCTCAAGAAACATTAGAATGGTCTTCTTACATAAATTGGCTGCTTTACTCGGATGGAATCGATACAATCTGGAAGGGGCGAGAGCAATTTTTCGAAAAAACAATTGAATTACTAACGGGTATCAATTTGTCAGGTAACTCATTGTCGCAGTGTATCCCTGATGAGTTAACAACCCTCCAAGGCCTTCTATTTCTGAACTTGTCAAGAAACCATCTGTCATGCGGCATACCTAAAAACATTGGTAATATGAAAAATCTAGAGTTCCTTGACCTCTCATTGAATGAACTTTCAGGAGCCATTCCTCCAAGCCTTGCTGATATATCTACTCTTGACATTCTAAATCTCTCGAATAATCATCTATCAGGTAAGATACCCACTGGGAATCAACTTCAAACCCTCAGTGACCCATCAATATACCACAACAATTATGGTCTATGTGGCTTTCCATTGAACATTTCATGCACAAGTTCTTCACTTGCATCGGATGAGAGATTTTGTAGAAAATGCAAGGACCAGTATCTATCCTACTGTGTGATGGCTGGAGTGGTTTTCGGGTTTTGGGTATGGTTTGGAATGTTCTTTTTCAGTGGAACCTTAAGGTATGGTGTTTTCGGCTTTGTTGATTGCATACAGTGTAAGGTTATGCAGAAGGTGTACTGTATTAATCAATTTCTTTCAAGAGGAACTACTGCTTAGTATCTGTAAGCTGTGGTTTCTTAATGTACCTTCTTATGATGAACTATATTTAGTTTTTCCATTGTTCTGTAATTGGCACCGAAGGACAGAAGGACATGCTTCCTTTGTATTATGACTAAGAAAAATGTAATTGGAAGAAACATTTCAGAGAATACCTAGTATAGGAAAAAAATCCAAATAACCCCTTCAACTATTTTGACAGTTCGAATTTACACCCCTAAACTACAAAACCAGACATTTGACACCCTTAACTTTCAGACTTAACTTCTGTATTATTGAAAATTACTGATCATCAACAAATACGTCGCACCAGTCATTATAGAATAGATATTAAATTTTAATATATATTGAGTACATTGTTTAATTTTGAATTATGACATGCTAAATTAAAAAAAATATGCTCATGTTAGTTACATACTCCCTAATTATCAATTTTGAATTTCAAAATATTAAATGAGTGGCATATGTGTAAGGTTATTGATGCACATGTGAAGTGCAATGTTTTTTTTTTTGAGGAGATGTGAAGTGCAATGTTTCGTACTCATCGATTTTAATATATTTTCATAGACTTATGTTTAAAAGTGCAGGTTTATTTTAATAAATTTTAGTCATAGTCTCTTTTTGCATAAATCAAAAGGTTAGCGCTATCATATATTTAGGAGAAAATCTATACACCGGTATCCCATGGAAACAGGATACTAATCCGGATCCCCTCCTCCTACCTCATTCCTCCCCCAAATCAGATGGCACCTGAGGTACAGCCCTCCCCGGCCCGTCACTGTCGCCCCACCGCTCGCTGTAGCCGGCGGCCGCTGCCGCGGGGGAGGCAGCGATGGCGAGGAGCTCAGCGGCGGGCGTGGTGAGCAAGAGGGAGAGCGGGAGCGGGGCGGGGCGCGGAGGTCGAACACGTGAGGGAAGAGGTGGATGTCACACCCCAATCCAGCACCGCCGTACAACGGCACCTGACAGGAGCGTGTCATAGGAATAACGGCGTGAACCGCTTCCTACGAAACCGCGATCACAGTACCAGTCCCAGGACATAGCGCTGGTACCCACGGTGACAAATATGAATCATTGCAATCCTTAAAATAAATAGAGGACTTATTTACCTTAACTTAGGTTGCAGCTCAGAACAGCCCGAGAATGCAACCGACGATGCGGACGAGGAAACACCAACAACAGCAGCAGCAGCGGAACCAACGGACTAACACCCAACACCACAGGCGACGGCTGGGAACCAGGACGAAACCCTAATCTTCACTTCACTTCATCTTCACTTCAAGGCAGAGGAACTATATACTCAATTTCAACAATGGTGCCCGGGCACCATGGAGCACCAAACAAATTTACTATATATATATATATATATATATATATATATATATATATATATATATATATATATATATATATATATATGTATGTATATATATATATATAGAGAGAGAGAGAGAGAGAGCAAGGGTGAGTACTTTCGTACTCAGCAAGTCACGGGAATTTAGGTGTTTAATGCAAGCTTGGAAGAGAGGCAAGGTTGTTTTGCAAATCCTTTGTTTGAAATCATTTTTGAAGTCACTAAGTGATTTATTTCTTTTTGAGTTTGGATCGAAAAGAGACTTGCGACTCGATTCGACTTAAGAGATGCTTTTCAACAACTCAAATGGTAATATACCGACCTCCCGGGTCAGATCATTACTTATCGGCTCCCAGACCCATTTCACTTGATTAATCGGCTCCCAGAGCCTTTTTCATTTTCTCGGACTCCCACAGTCCAGCTGCCCAGCAGCACAACAATCCGCTTCCACTCAGGAAGCCTAGTCTATGATGCCCGCAGACATCCCGAATCACACAGATTCGTTTCCGACCACTCAGGTCATCCATTTGCCACATAGGCTGATTCTGGTAACGATTCCCACACCACAACTACTTTTCACAAAGCACAGGCAATCAAATCTACGCAACGGGAACCACCTCACATCCGCCCATGACCGTGGGCACAGCTGTTCGAATAGTTAGTTAACCTCTGCAGAGGGGTACACTTTACCCACAAGACACGAACTTAGTCCAGACACTGGCCGGTATTAGAGGTTCGCGACAAAGCCTTTCCCAAGCCAACCTAGGGTTACCTCATGCCACATAGAAGGATCAAATCCTCACATAAATATAGGCCATTCTAGGCATTCACAAATCAACTCCAACCACCTTGATCGGTAAGTGAGCAAGCTTCTCATCCTTGCCTTACCAGGAACCCGGTTTGTCCGACCCCGCCCCGGCGTTCCCAACTATTGGCATGTGAGGTTTCCCTGAACCGACTAGTTACTTAGCCAGGGTGTCCTATTCCACCTTGTGGTTGCACTTTGATTATGTTCGATGAGTTTCCCACAGGAATCGGTCCTTATATGCGAATACGGGACAGTGCCACATAGGCACAACCCCCGCATCGCAAGTTTTCACAATTCATTTTATTTTCAAACACACCGACACCACATGTCAGGTTTTCAAGGCTTCTCAAACCCATTGCCCAAATTTTCGACAAACAACGGTGTATGTGGGATAATTGGTATACGGGCTTAGAGAGCACGGATACCGAAGTACCACAATGGTGGAGCGACAAGGGATCAGGGTATGTCAGCCTACAGGAAGTAGTGCGACTACTGGGTAGGTCCGTCGGTTTAGCATGCAAACCGAGGCCAAGCAAGTTAAGTGTGTGATTCTAATAATGCAAGTTGCAAACAAAATAATAATGATTTTTCAATTATAGGAGCAATTGGTCAAAAGGTGACTTGCCTTGCTCAAGGTCTTCACTGAGCTTCACGAATCTTCGAGAAATCCACGATCGACGAAAATCCGATAACCGCAACTATACGCAAACAATCAAAAACCTAGACAAAAGACCAAGAAAAAGACCCTATTTAGACTAAATAATAGTGCCATTAAATAGATCTCAATTTTACGGAATTATTGGAAGTGGAACAGAGTCAAACGGATGAGCGGTTGAGAAGATAAGAATTTCGGAAGCTTAATTGGAATTTCTGGAATAGGAAAAATGGTTTATGGAATTTTTGGAATAAAGAAATGATCTATTGAATTTATGGAAAAGAATATTCCCAAGAATATTCTTTAATTACTCATTGATATGTGGGTCCAACAAGGGGGAAAGATGGACTTTTGTGTATGAGAATTGATTTGGTGGAGGGAGGAAATATAGACTTTTTAGGCCGAGCGTGAGGCACGGCCCAAAGGAGATTGGCCCATTAGGGCTCGGGTGGGGAGAGGGAGGCGGTCTGGTGGACCGGATCCACCGCGTGGGGGTCCCAGGACGGGGGCCACTTGGCGGCGGCCTGGTTCACGGTGGGGGGGGGGGGGAGTGCACGCGGGGTGTGGTGCTAGGGTTAGTGGGCTCGGCTCATGCCGCATGCGCCGGATGGACCGGGAAGAGGCGGGCCCACGCGTCGGCGGCTAGCGCACCGTGGACCGCGCGCACCGGGATGGGGGAGGGAGGCTGACGGGTTGACTCGGCCTAGACGACGTGGCGCCTACGTGGCGGCCGCGTCGGATGGCGAGAGGAGGAAGACGAAGGCCGGCCGGATGGACGGCGGATGGCGGCGCGCATCGGTGGAGCGGCCCGAGGCACGGCGGAAGGAGGGGAGACCACCGGAGTGAAGATAGACGCGAGAGGAGGCGAGCCAACGGCTCGGATTTCGCCGGGAGAGGTCAAGGGCGGCGGATTGCGACGGCGGCGGCCGGCGGCGAGCAAAAGGGAAAATCGCGGCGGGGTGATGAGAGGTCGATTCAAGGTGGCGAGAGTATCTCCGGGGTGCAAGGAATTCATTTCCGGTGCCGGATGGGACGGAGGGGCCCCGAGGGAGGCCGGCGACGAGCGGCGGCTCCCCGGAACGGGCGGCAATGGCGGCGAGGCCATGCCGGGCGGCAGCGGGAATTGGGGCTTCGTCTACACGCTTTCGGGAGGGCTACCAAGCTACCGTGCAAGCCAAAAGACGGAGAGGGCGAGCGAGAAGGGAGAACGGAGAGAGGCACTACCGAGTCGAGACGGGCGCTGTGATGGGTGATCGACGGCGCGGGAGCGAGCTCTCCGGCCTCGAGCCGGGGAAGGGGAAGATGACAGCGCCCGGAGTCCTCTTCTCGCGTCCTTCGCACGCACCGGTCTCCCTGGTGCTTTGGCGACGGACGGCGAGGGCGACTGCAGGGCAGGGGCGACAATGGCGCGGCAGCATGGAGAGTGAAGCGGGAGGGGTTGAGAGGAGGGCTCGGCTGCGGTTTTATAGGCACGGGAAGTCGGTTTTGGGGGAGGAAACCGACTTAGGTGGTCAAGGGAGCTCGGCTGGCGCGGCGCTTGCGGTCAAGGAGTGGCAGGAGGTGGTCACGGGCGGCCGGGCTGAGAGGGAAAAAGCAAAAGGGGAGGGGAAAGTAGCTCGGCTCCTTGTCGATTTGGGCGAGCAGAGGGAGGAGGGAGAGCGCGTGAGAGAGGGGAGCCGAGGCTCTACCTCCATGTCTTGGACGCACACGCGCACAGGTGGAGCGAGTGGCAGGGCGACATGGGCGGCTGCGCGGCGCAGGCGGCCAGGGCTAACGCGGCGACGACCGGGCGGTCGGCGAGCGCGCGCGCGAATACGAGGGCGCGGCCGGATTTCAAACAGCGGCGGCGGGAAATCGGCGCCGAGGAGAGGGAGTTCGACGAGGGAGAGAGAGAAACAGAGAGAGCGAGCGGCGCTTTCTCTCTCGTCTCGGCTGCGTGCAACGCACGTGCTTGAGGGGGACGGTGATGGGCTGGGAGGGGAGATGGCCGGGGGAGGAAACCGGTCCATCCAAAAATACAGAGAGGTAAAATAGACTTCTTCCGAGAAGTAGATGGATAGATAGGTTAGATAAGTGGATAGATCGATTGATGGACAGAGAGGGATCAAGGAGATTTAAATTGAGATCCACGGCACGACTTAGACTCAGCACTCAAGGAACGGAATTTTCGCATATAGGATTTTTTTGTAAATTAGTTTTTAACGTCTCACGAAAAGCGGAGCGTTACAGTGGAGGAAGTGGAGCGCGCCTCGCCGGTGGAGCCGGAGCGGTAGGCGGCGAGCAAGGTCGGGGAGCGCAAGCGGCTCGACAGGCGACGCATCACGCGCAGCGTGTCCACGAGCGGCGGCGCTTCCACGAGCGGGAGGTGCACTGACGTAAACCTGGTACCTGGTACCCTGGTATCGAACTGGTACCTAGGTATCAAATCTTGGTACCTGAGTACCAAGCGTGGTACCCCAAGAGAGAGAGCGAACGAGGGCATCTCGGCTTCACTTGAGGCGGAGAGATGTCACCGCCGGCCACCGCGGCTGCTGCTCGCATGAGGCAAGACCACAGCGCTACAGCACGTGGCGGCAGCGCCGCTGGTGGACGCGCTGCGTCGCCCGCTGAGCCGTTCACGGTCCCCTACCTCGCCCGCAGCCTCCCGCACCGGCTCCACCGGACACGCCCCGAACTAGCCTTGAACGGAACTAGCCCATGACGCTCCAAATTAACCTGTTCATCGATACCAGTCCCAGGAAACAGTGCTGGTATCACAGGAAGACAGAATATCACAGCAACAGAGGTCTCTTTATTACAGAATAGGAGTACAGTCATGTTGGGCTGCGGACAGATCCGAGCTCACAACTGCATTACAAAAGGGGAAAGCGGAAGCCAAGACTTGAACCAATCATCACAGACGCGACTTGGGAACTAGGCCGAAACCCTAAAACTCATCGTAGCCGACTTGCTCCTGGAAGAACTCCTCATCAGCAGGATCCACTTCATCTTCTTCAGCAACTGGGGGGGATTATTTATATAGAGCAAGGGTGAGTACAGGAGTACTCAACAAGCCATGGGAATTAGGTGTTTAATGCAGGCTTCAAGGGAAAGGCTGTTGTTTTTGCAATTGATTTTATTTAAACTCCTTTTCAAAACAGCTAAGTGAGTGCTTCTCAAACGACACGGATGAGACAGTGCGTCTCGTCCGATCGGAGTATGTGCAATGTATCACTCTTTGAATTGATTCAAGGTTGGCACCCGGCCAACAGCTTTCAAACGGCCACCCGGGCCTGGCTGATCCCATCAGCCGCAGATTTTCCAAACATCGATCCCATTCCACAACAGCAATTTCACAAAGCAGTAGTCAAACAAAACTATGCTAGGAATCACCTCACATCCGCCCATGACCGTGGGCACGGCTGTTCGAACAGTTTAATAACCTCTGCAGAGGGGGGTACACTTTACCCACACGACATTACTAACCCGGATCACCCAGCCCGTGCAGAACGGCCATGTCTGGAGACCTTGAGGCTTTCATGACAAGGCATTTCGAAAGCCGACACAGGTTTACCATATGCCAACAAGTGTGGTCCCAGACCAACAACAGGTTAGGTCACAGACCATATTGTGCCAGGAAGCCCGGGGGTTCTCCCCAACACCACCTCGTTGAATCCACATGTCTCTTGGCATCATGGTTTCCCCGATTAGCTAATTACTCAGCCAGGGGTGTCCCATTTCACCCATGTGGTCGCACTTGTCTTATGTTCGGATGAAATTCCAAGGAAAATGGTCCTTAAGTGCAAGAGCGGGAAACCGTACTCTCGGTACGTTCCCCGGTCTGCGGTTTTGGAAATTCATTTAGTTCGCAAGCACCAACCCAAGTGTCGGGTTTTTCAAGTCTTTTGTAAAGCCCCAAGTTTTACCCATCATTGGATATTTTAAATTTGAGGGAAGGTGTTCCGATGCGCGTACCCGGAGGCCCGTGCATCGAAGCACAACAGTTGACAAAGGAGGTTTAAGTGTTCAATAATTCAAGGAGGGTAATTGCAGTAATTAGGATTGGGACCGGTAGGCTATCTCGCAAGCCGCGGCCGAAATACTCGTGTTAATCCTATTCATGCAATATTTGCGGAAAAGAAATACTTAGATTTGAATTATAGGTGCAAGATGATCAAAGGTGACTTGCCTTGCTCGAGATCTTGGGCTTGATCCTCGAAATTCTCGCACTGCGGGTCTTCGGTCTCCGAAACTACACGCGAAACGGGACAACTCAACAAACAGCGAAAATAAAGCCCTATTATTGACCTCTAAGCGTGCCATTAGATAGATCTCGAGATTTGAGGATTTTTTGGAAGTTGAACGGAGTCAAACGGACATACGGTTGAGAAGATATTGAATTTCTAAGATTATTGGATTTTTGTTCTAAAGGAAAAAGAATTTAATTAAACCCTTTTGGAAAAAGAAAAGAAAGAGGGAGGGGAAATAGACTTCCCTCGGGCGGCTAGGGCGCGGCCCGAGAGAAAAGGGCGCAGCTCGGCCGAGCTTAACGGGCTGGCCGGCTCGAGAAGGCGGCCCAAGGCATGCGCGAGAGAGGAGGAGAGAGGGAGCCGGTGGGCCGGGTCCTTCTCGCGTGGTCCCGAGTGGGACCCGCTTGTCGGTGGCTCGGCTCACCGTGCGGAGGGAGCACGCGGCGCGCGCTAGGGTTCGGGGAGAGAGACGCGGTGCACGCGCGCGGTTCGCGGAGGACGCGGATGCGGCGGGCCCACGCGCAGCCTCACGGCTCGCGGTGGACCGTGCGCGCGAGCGGGGCCGGAGGGAGCGGCTGACCGGGGTCGGCTCGACCCGGTCTTGGCCGAGCTGGCGCCGACGTGGCGCCTACGTGGCTGCCACGCGGGCCGGCGGGAGGTAGACGACGACGTCGGCCGGAACGGACGGCGGACGGCGACTGCGAACGGCGGGGCGAACCACGACGATACAGGCGAAAGCGAGCACACCGGGTGGTTGCACGAGACGAGGGGAGACGAGCCAACGGCTCGGATTCGCCGGAGGGAGTTCGACGGCGGCGGATTGCGGCGGCGGCATCCGGCGGCGAGAGAAGAGGGAAACGGCGACGGCGCGACGGGAGATCAATTCGGGCGAGCTAGAGCATCTACGCGACTCCGGGAATCCATTCCTTGCACCGGATTAGGAGGAAACGCACCGAGGGAGGCCGGCGACGAGAGGCGCTTACCGAGCTCGGGCGGCGACGGCGGTGAGCACACAGTGGGCGGCGGCAAGGCTTGGGGTGGCGCCAGCTAGCTACGGGGAGGCTACACAAGCTTCTACCGAAAGCTAAGGGGAAGAGGGGGAACGAGGAGGGAGAACGGGGAGATGCACTACCGTGCGGGACGGGGCGCAGTGACGATGGGCCGACGGCACGGGAGTGATCTCTCCGGCCTCGGGCCGGGGAAGCGGAGGAAGACGATGCGCCCGAAGTCCCCTTCACGCGTCCTTCGCACGCACCGGCTCTCCCGGTGCTTGGCGATGAACGGCGGAGGCGAGACAGAGGGGCGGCAATGGCGCGGTGATGGCGAGTGAAACTGGAGGTGGAATCGATGGGAGGGTGCCTTGGTTAAATAGGAGGCTATGTCGGTTTGGGAACCGACCTAGGACGGTCAAGGGAGCGAGCTAGCGCTCGGCGGTCGCGGCCAAAACGGCGACAGGGGGGGTGACGCCGGCGGAAGAGAAAAGGGAAAAAGGAGGAGAGAAAGGGGGGCTTGCCCCTTTCCACTTTGGGAAAAGGTGGAGGGAGAGAGGGCGACGCGGCAGAGGGAGGAGGAGCTCTGCCTCCATCCCTTGGAAGCTAGCGCGCGGAGTGGCGGGGTCAGGTCGTGACGACGGCGATGACGGCGGGGGCGGTTTGGAACGGAGCGGCGACACGGGCGGCAGGCGCGGGCTCAGGCGCGGCAGAGGGCTGACGGCGGCGGCGACTTGCTGGTCGGCCACCACAGCGCGCGCGCGGGGGGGAGGCGACGGGTGGCGCGGCGATTTGGGCGGCGTCGGCGGGAACGGCGGCGAGAGCGGAGAGGGAGGGAGAGGCGCTCGACGCGGCTCATGCACACGCGCGTGCGGCGCACGGGCAGAGCGAGGGAGGGGGGAGAGAGAGAGAGAGAGAGAGAAAGATGGGCCGAGAGGGAATCGGCCCACCGAACCTGAGGAAGGCAAAATAGACTTTTCGAGAAGGATTGAGATTAGGGATTTGAATTTGACGATGGATTGGGGATTTGTGATCTGGAATTGGCACTGAAACGGACAACAAGCAAAGAAACAATCTTCGCACATAGGGTTTTTAGAATTTAAATTTTCCCGCTAGGTGCCACGACAGAACGGGTGCTACAGCTCCACCGGCGAGGTGCGCTCCACTTCCTCAGCCTCTTCCCTCGTGTGTTCGACCTCCGCGACCCGCTACCACTCTCCCTCTCGGTTACCGCGCCCGCTGCCGAGCTCCTCGCCGTCGCCACCTCCCTCGCAGCGGCGGCCGCCGGCTCCGACGAGCGGTGGGGTTATGACAACGGGGAGGGCTGCACCTTGGGTGCCATCTGATTTGCGGGAGGAGAGTGAGGTAGGAGGAGGGGATCCGGATTAGTACATGATACTGGTGTATTTTAGCCATTACTTTTTTATAGAAATAAAAAAGAGTCAACGCTATCATATATTTAGAGGTAATTTTAATACATTTTAGCCATTATTTTTTTATGGAAATAAAATAGAGTCAACGCTATCAGATATTTATTGGTAAATTTTTTGATAGAAATATAAGAACAAAAGGGCATACATGTGCTTCTTAAGTTGTGAAAGATCTCCCATACTCACACACACTGACCCACCCCTTCATTCAACATTTATTTTCATCGAAGAAAATAACACCTTAAACAGAACTAGAACTAGAAGAGAACTGGTGTATCTTCAGTTGGTGGCAGCAGCAGCGGCGCCAGCCATCCTCGCCATGGCGAGCTCGATCAGCTTGTCCACCTCCGGCATGGCGGCCTTGGCGACGTCCAGCTCGACGAAGCGCTCGGCCCACGCCGCCAGCAGCGGGGTGGTGGCCGGGTCGAACCTCTTGACGCCCTTCATCGCGTCGCCGGCGCGAACCCACGCCAGGAAGCTGCCGAGCACGATGTCGACGTAGCCGACGGTGTCGCCACCGAAGAAGGGCTTCCCCTTGGAGCACTCGCTCAGCCCGACCTCCATCTTCTCCAGCGCCTCCACCACCTTCTTCTCCCCTTCCGCCTTCTCCTCCTCCGTCTTTCCCGACGACGCCTGCTGCGACGCCTTCGCGATCTGCCAAAAATAATAATCCACCGCGCATAAACAACACGGAAATCGGAATCGACGCGGATGATCAGATGGATGGATCGATGCGAGGTGGTGGTGGTCGAGTTGGTACCGTGTCGTCGCAGAATGCGGCCCAGAAGCGAGCGACGGCGCGTTCGTGGGGGTCGGCGGGGAGGAGGGTGGCGCCGGCATCGGGGAACGCCTCGTCGAGGTACTGCAGGATGATCTGCGACTCGCAGATTGGCTTGCCGTTGTGGATGAGCACGGGCACCTTCTTGTTCACCGGGTTGGAGCTGAGGAGGAGCTCGCTCTTGTTCTTTAGATCCTCCTCGACGTACTCGTAGTCGAGGCCCTTGAGACTGAGCGCGAGCTTCACTCGCAGAACGTACGGGCTCGCCCACATGCCCAGCAGCTTCAGCTCGTCTCCTCCTCCGGCCATGGCTTTCTCGTGTCTGAACTCTGAACTCCGATGGTCTCTGCTCTGTATCAGCTTGTGAGTTGCGAGCTCTGTTCTGTTTGGTGGTTGGTGTTGAGGTGGAAGGAGATGACGCGTATTTATAGAATTAGGCCCAAATTATATTAGCCTGAGCTCTGAAATCTGCAGTTTCCACGAAGAGGCCGGACGACTGTGTTTTTGTTATATTCTGGTATAAAATTCTGGTTTGAATAAACAATCGAAAGTTTATATGCTTGGGCAAGAATCAAAGAAAAGTATGAGCATAGTCAAGCTGGTCATTCATTTTTCTTTCTTCATCAATGACTAGTATATTGGGTGATGCTCTCAAAAACTCAGCCACGATTGCACTTATCTTGACTTCAGTACAAAGAAGCGTAGGCTGAGTGGCTGACAAATCTGTTCCAATCCTTTTGATATCATCATTTGTATTATTCACGTAAACACATAATACTCGTCTCTACTCCATTATTTGTCATCTGATACGTCAATCTGCAAGGCTGATAGATAAGGTTGGGTCAAGACTGCCAGGCTGGAAAGGACATTTTTTTACCTCTGCGGGACGTCAAACACTACTTACCTCTATTTTAAGTGCTAGGCCGACACATCATTTTACGGTCTTTCAAGCACCCAAATGGGTACTTAAAAGAATTGACCGTTTCAGAAGATCGTTTATGTGGAAAGGCAAATATCCCGATCACTCAAATCCTAGCGACAGTTTGATCAACTAGCAAACAGTTTGTAAACCCAAGAAATTGGGTGGGGCTGGCCTCCCAAACCTGGATAGATTCTCAAGAGCTCTTCAACTCCGCTGGCTCTAGTTCAAGTGGAAGGAGGAGGACAAACCTTGGGTAGGCATTAATCTACTCTGTGACGATTTGAACAAAAGACTTTTTCAAGCAGCAACAACAATATCAGTGGGCAACGGTGCTAAAACTAGTTTCTGGCATGATAATTGGATCCAAAATCGATGTTTAAAAGATATTGTGCCCAACTGTTTCAGTCTGGCAAATAGAAAGCAAAGAATCGTGCAAGTTGAGATGAGAGACAACAAATAGCTTACCTCTTTTAGACAATTCACCTATGTGGAGGAATTGCATGACTCGGTGCAGCTTGGAGGTTTGCTCCAACTGGTCTCGCTTTCTCAAGATCCGGATGACATTTCCTGGGATTGGACTGAACCTGGTTCCTACACAACCAAGAGCATATCTCTTTCAATTTTAAGGTTCCTTCGCTAGGAATGATTTTGTATCTCTATGGAGGGCCCTGGTTGAACCAAAAATGAAATTCTTTGGATTGTTAATTCTTCATAAAAAAAACCCTTAATGCCCAGAATTTGCTCCAGAGACACTAACCATGCAATTGGATATCTTGTCTCTGTACCTGTGCTTTTGAAGATACATCATCTGTTCAGTGAATGTGTCTTTGTCAGACAAGTTTGGAGCCTAGTTTGCCAATTCCAAAACCTGACCCCCCGCAGGTTCCAAAGAGCAAGCGCATGTGATTAGAGGCTCGTTGTTAACTACCTGGTTGAATATTTGGTTAGAAAGAAATAGAAGAATCTTCCTAAACTCTTCTTGTTCAGAAACCGAAGTAGCTTACTTTATCAAACAGGACATACCTTCTCTATTGTTAAATTCCTGCCGTCCTTCCCCTTAAAAAAAACGTCAATCTGAACTTGTACCTGTTTCAATCTGCACTTGTACCTGTTTTCTTGTGCATATACATTATTAGGGAGATTAGACTACTGCTTCCTCTCTGAATTCTGATTGCCATGTGTGCGTATGCTGTGACGCTCAAACGATGATCAGTAAAAATAAAAGAAGTCAGCTCATGTTATCACCAATCTGGTTGACTGGTTCCAGAACACTAAGTCTCCATTCGGTGGCACCAGTTGGAGGAATATTTTCTTTTTTCTTTTTTGGGAGTTGGAGGAATAATTTTAACACACGTAAAACGAGAAAACTCATTACTACATAATTAATTAAGTATTAACTATTATAAAATTAAAAAATAAATTTATTTAATTTTTATAAGTACTTCTACATAAAAACTTTTTACTAAAAACATAAGTACCGTTTAACGGTTTGAAAAACGTACGAACGAAAAGTGAGAAAGTTGAAGTATGGAGCTGAGAAAAAAAGTGGGCCTAAGTTCTGTAAACTAACACTAAGTCTTGTTAATTTATTTCCCATTCTCTTGTATTATCCATATACATTTTGTGTCACGCTTGCATTTCTTGGTCGGGTGCTTCCATACATGATGCGACGTATTTTCAACTACAACATAGGCGGCCCTGTTTAGTTGCCACATAAAAATTTTACACCATATCACATCGAACGTTTAAACAGCTGCATGAAATATTAAATATATGCTAAAAAATAACTAATTACACAGATTGCGACTAATTTGCGAGACGAATCTTTTAAGTCTAATTGCTCCATGATTTGACAATTTGGTGCTATAGTAAACATTTATTAATGACGGATTAATTAGACTTAATGAATTTGTCTCGCGGTTTATTGACATATGCTGTAATTAGTTTTTTATTAATGCTCAAACACCCTATATAATACCCGATGTGACACGCCAAAACTTTACACCCCGGATCTTAACACCCCCATAGTCAAATTTCTATAGCTACAATATTAGCAAGAATACAATTCAAATTAGTAATATTACTTTACAAACTAGGTGGGGTCTGCATCACTTTGGAAATATGCAATATTAATACATTTAAAATTATGGGAATCCATATGGATGTGTTACAGACAAATTTTAAACTATTACACCGTACCTATGGTACAACTTTACTTCAAACAAATAGTAATATTACTTAAAAAGTGAGAAGCGAGCTTAGTATAAGAGTAACATCCCGACATACAACCTAGGAGTAGTTACCAAGAGATACTAAATTTACAATAAAAAATATAGTATCTTATGATATCTCGTCGGGGACTATAAAATTGCTCGTACATGTTGTAATAAAAAATAACAAATGTGAATGTGAATAATGAATGCATTAGATAGAGTTTACACTAATTTGTTATTTATATTATATTATTATTAGACAATAATCACTATGAATACATAGCCGCCCTTTTGCGCGCCAACCAATCGATGTAATAGTGTTCAACCACCCTCTTGGATCAGCGCACACCTTCATCTGGCCTCAGGCCTCTGCGGCGGCGGCGGCCGCCGCCGCCGCGGCTGCTTCTTGTGCCTGCTTCTTCTTGAACTCTATCATCATGCCGGCGTCCGGCATGACCGCCTTGTAGGCCTCGAGCTCGCCGACGCGCTCCAGCCACGCCGCCAGGAGCGGTGTCTTGGCGGCGTCGAACTGCTTCAACCCGAACAGCTCCTCCATCGCGTGCACCCACGGGACGAAGCCACCGAGCGCGACGTCGACGTACCCAACGGCGTCGCCGCCGAAGAAGGGCTTCCCCTTGGAGCACTCCCTCAGGGCTCCCTCCAGCGTCTCCGCCACCGCGAACGTCTGCTTCCTCCCCTCCGCCTTCTCCTCCTCCGTCTTTCCCTTGAACACCATCTTCCACGCACTGAACAGCTGCATCATTCGATCAGCACCAAAATCGTCAGAAAAGCTTGCGTGAGAGAACTGATGTACGGTGATCATACGAATTACCTTGTCGTCGATGTAGGAGGCCCAGAAGCGAGCGACGGCGCGGTCGAGGGGGTCGGAGGGGAGGAGGGCGGCGTCGGCGCCGGGGAACGCCTCGTCGAGGTACTGCACGATGACCATGGACTCGGAGATGGGCTTGCCGTTGTGGATGAGCACGGGGGTCCTCTTGTGCACCGGGTTGGAGCTGACGAGGAGATCGCTCTTGTTGTGGAGGTCCTCCTCGACGTACTCGAAGCTCAGGCCCTTGAAGCTGAGCGCGAGCTTCACTCGCAGTGGGAATGGGCTCACGTAGACGCCGAGCATCTTCAGGTCATCTCCTCCTCCGGCCATGGCTATCCAACGCTCTGAGGCCTAAGCAGTAGTACGTCCCAAGGATTGGAGCTTTTGGCTTTTGTTTTGTTGGGTTCCTTGTCTTTTGGAGGTACGAAGCTATGATAGGTGGTGTATATATATAGAGAGAGAGAGAGAGAGAGATTTGCCTCTGCCTGCAGGGTTAACTGATGGAGAAACTATTCAGCCAGTGACCAATTTGTTTTGAATATACTTCATAGATTTTTCTTGGAAGTGGATTTTTGTCCCTCAAGAGGGTATCCACTTGTTTTATGCATAGCATTCAGAAAGTTATAAAAAAATTTGAAAATTTTATCAAGATAAATAAATATATGATATATCTTTTCGCAAACATGCGAGCTAAAATTCGAATTATATAATTCGAAACAAAAATAACAAATTTGACTGTGAATTACACGTTCTATTCGTAGTCAAATTTATTATTTTTGTTTCTACTTGTATAAATTGAATTTTAATATGCATGTTTGTAAAGTGACATATCACATATTTATCTATCCTACTAAATTTTTTCAATTTTTTATGAAATTTTAAGTAACATGTAAAAATGAGGGGATATCCCCTTAAAGCATGAATTGAGTTTTCCATTTTTCTTGCCCACCACTACTATGCAATACTATTCTCCATCACCCTGTAAGTTTTGAGATGCTGACAATCCATCCAGATTGCAACTTTCTACTGCCCTTGCTTTGCATAAACGCAGTCGTTAGACTATCTCCAACAGCCTAGGCATAGCGACAACCAAACCCAAAATGCATGCTCCAGGCTACTGTAGCAGAAAAAAACAGGGTCCAACAGAGTACCCATACTAAGGACCTATTTTGGGTGCCAACCGAGGCGGAACTCAAATATGAGCGCCCTCTCTCCTCAACCAAAACACCTAGCGCAACTGTTTCGTGGGAGGTGGAGAGAAGAGGAAAGCGCACCTGGCCCCGGCGATAGGAAAAGCTCCGCCGCCGGCGAGATCTGCTTTGAGCTAGGATTCGCAAGTATGGATCTCTCTCCAACCCCACCCTCCTTCATCCCTGGTCCCATCTCTCCTCTCTCTCGACGTGGATTTGGCCGCGGCCGCTCGCACCTTGGCCAAGGGCGCATCGCGCCACATGCTGTGCCTAGCCCCAGCGACGCCGCTCAAATTTTTGTTGACCGCACCCTCCCCGGCATGTTTGTGCCATGTTTAATTGAATCTCTGTTGTAATAGGATGATGGATAAAAGTATTGGTGGCTCAAGTGCTCGCGCTGGCGAATCTGAAGAAATCTTTCGGACAGATCAGTGGGCTTTTGGTTTTTCTGCCGCTTTGCATTCTTTTGAAAAGGAATGTGACATCGAACAAGCAAACAAGCAGCCGGCCTTGTCCGAACAAGCAAATGTTCGAACGGAATTAGCCACAAATTAAAAGGGAATGTGACATCGAACAAGCAAATGCTAGAAATCATATTACCTGTGTTCTGATTGACTCTGCTGCGCCAACGTTCGGCCTTGTCCGAACGGTCACTCGCCGGCGACTACCTCGCTGCCACTGAGACTCCCTTCTCACATGCAGCCGGGGCAACAAAACAATCCCGCCATCGAGCCAACACCGCAGTCCCGCGCCCCGCGCCCGGTATATATCGCACGACACCCTCCGTTTCCCGCGTAAAAATTTCATCGCGGGCCCGCGAAGGAAACTGTCCGCGTTGCAGGGTTTCCTTTTGCGTTCGTTGTTGGAGAAGGCAAGAAATAGGTGCGTGACCCTTTTGCCATAGGCGACACATACCATCCAATGGGTCTCCTGTTAAGGGTATTATTGTTAGAGATAGTCTTATATGGTGCTGGTCTGTCTCTTGTTCCTCGTTACTTGCCTGGTCTGTGCTACACACGTGGCACAACTACTGTAATATCTGATCAGTGACGCTTGCTTGTTCGGCTGTTCCGTTGTTCGTCATCGATGACGGCTGCGTTTGATATGGCTGTTGTGCTTGGCTAGTTAGCAAGGAAAATAAGACGAGCAATTAACGTGTATTTAATTAAGTATTAATCATTATAAATTTGAAATATAAAATCATTGCTTAAAGAAAAAATATATAAAAAGTTTCTTTAAAAAACCATATCGTTTAGCAGTTTAGAAAGCATGTTCGTAGCTCAAGTAATAAGCAGAAATTTTGATCCAGTATTATCATCTATTACCTTATGCCTCGTGTTACTGCAAGGTTTGAATGATGAGCTTTTTTGCCGTCCAGCATGCTGTTGTGATATCGAATCTGTCATGGTTACGGATAAAACATACCTCTTATCCTATGACTGACGAAACATACGAGTATGGTATACCATCATCTATACAATATACTTCCGTATATGATAAGGAAATCTACAAGATATTATGGAAAATATCCTCACGGACTGGTGATTAATAGAGTCCTACTCGGAGATGATTGGGTTTATCCTATATATATCGTGTAGGGTTCATTGTCTCCGAGTTCTACTTGGAGACTAAGGCAACTCACGGTATAAAAGGCACACCCCCTGAGGGGTTCAGATCATCGAATCATAGTGCCAACACACCTACTATAATTTACGAAGCCGGAGGACGCGAAGCCAGACTCGTCGGGAGATCTCGTCAAACCATCTCGACAAGGGTCTCGCCGGTAACGCCGGATTCGTCTACTCTCTTTATACTCTGTGGTTTTCCATATAAATCTTATATAAACTGGACTAGGGCTATTACCTCACGAGGGGCCTGAACCAATATAATCTTTTATCTTTGTCTGTCTTGATGTCGTATCATATAGATCCTCATACCAACATACCTCAATACCCTATTTATCCTGTCTACGGGTATCCCTCGTCGACAGAATCCTATCCATTAGTTTGATTGATCCAATGGCTAGCGTAGATCAGTACCACGAGGTACCATTTTAGTCCTTGGGGTGGTAGTGCTCATAAAATAGAAGTGGAAGGGTAAGATTGTCCTTTCACATTGCAAAAATTTTTTTCTCGGTTTGAATTTGTATGGACGGATGAGTGGAGAAGGCAAAGACCAACCAATGCCGTGGCATTCATATATCTTTGCATCGCCGCATCTTCATCCCTCATCTACTTCCATGCGAGCTACGTTTCCACCTCTCTGCCTACTTATGTGACTCTGCCGTCGCTGCCCGCCACTAACACAGTCGATTTAGTCGCCCATGCCGCCGTGCGGAGGTGGAGAGACGGCGGCATGGGGGATGGATAGTACACAGGGATATTAGCCGGCGTCGCCCTGCACGGAGGAATGGCACTTCGGCAAGGAAACGATGCATACTTGCATTTCGGGAAGGAAGAATGTGGCGGTGGCAGTGACGTCGCAAGCTTGTTCCGGGTGCTGGCTTTATTTCGTTCTCGATTGTACCCCTCGTGATTAAACGGTTGGATTTGTTTTGGTACCTGGCAATACCAGTACCTAGAGGTATCAATGCTAGACCAGAGCAAACCTCTTGAATGATAATGTCTTGGGTGACGGCCTTTCGAAAAAGAAATGAAAATGGGAGTAGGAAAAAATACATTTGTATGAAGAAGTTTATTTGAACAAATATTATTGAAACAAATCAACGTATGAATTAATATAGACGTAGCACATCATACATCATCTTGGTAGAATAGCCACTTCCCACTTGGCAACTGCGACGGTACATGGAGAAGATACACGGTGCGGCAATACGAACTGATGAACATAGTTGCAGAAACAAGACGAGGTACAGCCATAGGAACTGCGAAAATGTGGAAGCACACGACAATCTATATGGTTGTGTTTCAAACTTCAAACTCCCCTCCAGGATTCAGCAAACTTCAACTGGCCTCACCCGCGGCGGCTGCGGCCGCCCCCGCTGCCTGTGCCTGCCTCATCTTGGCGAGCTCGACCAGCCTGCCAATGTCCGGCATGACCTCCTTGACGGCGTCGAGCTCGTCGAAGCGCTCCAACCACGCCGCCAGGAGCGGCGTCTTGGCGGCGTCGAACTGGTTCAGGCCGAACACCTCTTCGATCGCGTGCACCCACGCGACGAAGCCTCCGAGCACGACGTCGACGTAGCCGACGGTGTCGCCGCCGAAGAAGGGCTTCCCCTTGGAGCACTCGCTCAGTGCTCCCTCCAGTTTCTCCACCACCGCAAACGTCTGCTTCACCGCCTCCGCCTTCTCCTCCTCCGTCTTGCTTCTGAACACCAGAATCCACGCACTGAACAGCTGCAACGCACAGAACACACGCAGATCGATCAATCAGCTTAATTCACAAACATAAGAGAGAAATCAAGTAATCAATAAAAGTGCATGGTGATCTGACGAACCTTTTCGTCAATGTAGGCAGCCCAGAAGCGAGCGACGGCGCGATCGTGGGGATCGGCGGGGAGGAGGGTGACGCCGGCGTCGGGGAACACCTCGTCGATGTACTGCACGATGACCTGCGACTCGCAGATGGGCTTGCCTTTGTGGATGAGCACGGGGACCTTCTTGTGTACCGGGTTGGAGCTGAGGAGGACATCGCTCTTGTTCTTGAAGTCCTCCTCGACGTAGTCGTAGCTCAGGCCCTTGAAGCTGAGCGCAAGCTTCGCTCGCAGAGCGAACGGGCTCGCCCACATGCCCAGCAGCTTCAGCTCTTCGCCTCCCCCGGCCATGGCGATCGAATGTTCTTCACACGTCTCTCGAAGATTGGAGCTTTTGGCTTCTCTTCTGCTCGATCGACTCCTCCTTGGGAAGAAATTAAGAGGCCAGGACGTATATATATAGACCGTTCCTGTGGCTGCAGTCTGCAGACCTGCAGTCTTGACATATCATCTCAAACTTACCCGTGAACAGAGCAAAACAGAGTATAGTATACTGCCCTGTGGTTGCGTAGTCTGCATACTTGGCATAAACTACTGGTAAAATATTTTGCGTCAGTGATCTGATCAGTGACGTGCACCTTGTGTCTTCTTTTTTCCCAAGAAATAGAAGGTAGCTAAAACGTGTTCCAGCTGTAACGCGAGCATGGGGTCTCGTTAATTTCATGATTTGTTTCATCATCAGAAGAGTATTTCAGGTGTTGAAATGAAGGGAGGCTGACCATTCAGGTCAAACGTAAGAATACAGTATAGCCTTGTCCATGCCGCCGAGTGGTTTATCAATTTTTGCTAGTATGTTTGACTAATGGAATGATCATTTCTTGTTTTGCAAGCAGTATGCATCAGCATCAGCACATCAAAGTCATCAGCTACTTTAGGCTGTTCCAAGAAGTGACATATCCTCTCCGCTACAGCGTGAACGAGACATGATGGTATGCAGCATTCAGGATTGTTCTCAGCATGCAATTTCCTGGTGATATTCCTGTTCTGAACTAGGCTCTGAACACCGGTTTAATGAGAATTACCAGCGCTCGGTGAAATCCGATAACTAGGCCCCAGTTCATCAAATTTAACTTAACAAAATTCAAATTCATCTTTTACCTTGTTGATTTCAGGGGTAACTATTTTTTGGAATCTTTGTTGTTCTGAGGACAAAATTGGTCCTATTTGGGAGCCCGTATATCCTGAAGGACCTGAACAAGGAACAAGTTCACTTTGGGTCACTCTATTTATCGTCCAGTCCGATTTTCGTCCCTTGATCACAAAACCGGATACAACGCATTCATCAACTTACAAAACCGTGCAGAAAAGGTCCCTCGGCAGTATTGTGCTTGGTTTTGGATGACGCGGCGCCTACGTGACTCAATTTGACTAGGTCCTCGTCCCACGTGGCATTGACTTGGCGCTTACGTGTGTAGCGCCCGTTCCGTCGTGGCGCCTAGCGGGAAAACTAGCTCTTAAAAATCCTAATTTCGAAATCCGTTTCTTTGCTTGTTGTCTAGTGTCCGTGCCATCTCAGATCTCAAATCCCCGATCTATCGTCGAGTTCAATCCCGAATCCAAATCCTTCCCAAATCAAATCCCTCCGCAAAAGTCTAATTCGCCTCCCTAGGGTTCGATGGGCCGAATCCCTCTCGGCCCATCTTCCCCTCCCTCCCCGGCTCTCTCTCTCTCTCTCTCTCTCCCTCTCCCCCGCTCTGCCCGAGCGCTGCACGCGCGTGCGCGCGAGCCGCGCCGAGCCGAGCCCTCCCTCCCGCATCCCGCTGCCGTTCCCGCCGACACCGCCAAATCGTCGCCGCACACCGTTGCTTCCCGCGCGCGCGCGCCGTGGTGGCCAACCGGCCAGTCGCCGCCGCCGTCAGCCTCTGCCGCGCCTGCCGCCCGTGTCGCCGCTCCGCTCCAAGCCGCCTCCGCCGTCATCGCCGTCGTCATCGACTCGGCCCCGCCACTCCCCGCGCGTGCCCCCAAGGGACGGAGGCAAAGCCCTCCGCTCCCTCTGCCGCGTCGCCTTCTCTCCCTCCTCCTTTTCCCGAAACGGCAAGGAGGCAAGCCCCCTTTTCCTCTCCTCCTTTTCCCCTTTTCTCTCCCCGCCGGCGTCATCCTTCCCCCACCTCTGCGCCGCTTGACCGCTTGCGCCACCCGCCTCATCTCCATTGACCGCCCAAGGTCGGTCTCCAAACCGACATCGCCGTCCTATAAACCCAAGCGCCTCCCTTCCTTTTCCCCTCCCAAATCTTCCCCGTTTTCGCCCGTGCCATTGCCGTCCCTCCATCTCTCTCGCCGACCACCGCCGTCGCGTGTGCCGGAGGAGCCGGTGCGTGCTAGGACGCGGAAGGGGACTCCGGGCGCTCGTCTTCTTCCTCTTCCCCGGCCCGAGGCCGGAGAGATCGCTCCCGCGCCGTTGGTTCTCGCCACTGCGCCCCTTCCCCGCACGGTAGTGTCTCCCTCCGTTCTCCCTTCTCGTTCCATCTCCTCCCCTTAGACTCGGGTAGTAGCACGAGTAGCCTCCCCGTAGCTAGCTGGCGCCGCCCCGACCGTTGCTGCCGCCCGCTGTGTGCTCGCCGCCGTCGCCACCCGTGCTCCGTAGCACCCGCTCGTCGCCGGCCTCGCTCGGCGTAGCTCCGCCCAATCCGACGCTAGCAACGGATTCCCGTAGCCGCGTAGATGCTCTCACCGCCGGGAATCGACCCCTCGTGACCTCGTCGCCGTTTCCCCCTTCCCTCGCCGCCGGTTGCCACCGCCGCAATCCGCCGCCGTCGAGCATCCCCCGGCGAATCCGAGCCGTTGGCTCGTCTCCCCTCGTCCCGTGCAACCTCCCGGTGTGCTCGCTTTCACTTGTATCGCCGTGGTTCGCTCCGCCGATCGCCACCGCCGTCCGCCGTCCATTCCGGCCGCTATCATCGTCTACCTCCCGCCGGTCCGCGTGGCAGCCACGTAGGCGCCACGTCGGCGCCACCTCGGCCGCGACCGGACCAACCGACCAGGCCAGCCGCCCCCTCCGTTTCCCTCCCCGTGCGCGCGGTCCACCGCGAGCCGTGAGGCTGCGCGTGGGCCCGCCGCACCGCGCCCTCCGCGAACCGTGCGCATGCGCCGCGCCTCCCTCCCAAAACCCTAGCACGCCCCGCGTGCATCTCGCTCACGGTGAGCCGAGTCGCTGACAAGCGGGTCCCACCCGGGACCACGCGGGATGGACCCGGCCCACCGGCTCTCTCTCTCCTTCCCGCCCGCGCGCGCGCCTTGGGCCGCCTTCTTGGGCCGGCCAGCCCATTAAGCTTGGCCGAGCCGCCCCTTTCTCTCGGGCCGCGCCCTAGCCGCCCGAGGAAAGTCTAATTTCCCTCCCTCTTTCTTTTCTTTTCTTTTCTTTTTCAAAAAGGGTTTAAATAAATCCTTTTCCTTTAGACCAAAAATCCAATAATCTTAGAAATTCAATATCTTCCCAACCGTAAGTCCGTTTGACTCCGTTCAACTTCCAAAATTCCTCAAATCTCGAGATCTATCTAATGGCACGCTTAGGGGTCAATAATAGGGCTTTATTTTCACCGTTTGTTGAGTTGTCCCGTTTCGCGTGTAGTTTCGGAGCCCGAAGACCCGCAGTGCGAGGATTTCGAGGATCAAGCTCAAGATCTCGAGCAAGGCAAGCCACCTTTGAACATCTTGAGCCTATATTTGAATTTAATTATGTTACTTGAAAAAATATTATGCATAGGTAGGATTGCACTTAATCTGTTTACACCGTCTGCAAGGCAGACTGGTGTGCCTACCAAACTTGTTTCATCTGATCCTTCCATTGTAATTGTTATACCATTTTCCCTTGAAACCACCTAGTTGCGCCTCGGTAATCGTGCACCCTGCACGGGTATCGACGGTCGCCTTCAAACTTAAAATCTGAGAAACATCTTGGGTAAAACTTGGGTTTTACAAAAGACTTGGAAAACCCGACACCTGGGTCGGTGCTTGCGAACTAAATGAATTTCCAAAATCGCGGACCGGGGAACGTACCGGGAGTACGGTTTCCCGCTCTTGCACTTAAGGACCGTTTCCTTGGAATTTCATCCGAACATAAGACAAGTACGACCACATGGGTGGAATGGGACACCCCTGGCTGAGTAACTAGCTAATCGGGGGAGCCTTGATGCCAAGAGACATGTGGATTCGCCGGGGTGGTGTCGGGGAGGACTCCTCGGCTTCCTGGCACAGTATGGTCTGGGACCTAATCTGGTGTTGGTCTGGGACCCCTCTCGTTGGCATATGGTGAACCTGTGTCGGCTTTCGAAATGCCTTGTCATGAAAGCCTTAAGGTCTCTAGTCGTGGCCGTTCTGCATGAGCTGGATGATCCGGGTTAGTAATGTCGTGTGGGTAAAGTGTACCCCCTCTGCAGAGGTTATTAAACTGTTCGAACAACCGTGCCCACGGTCATGGGCGGATGTGAGGTGATTCCTAGCGTAGTTTTGTTTGACTACTGCCTTGTGAAATTTGCTGTTGTGAAATGGGTTTGATGTTTGGAAAATCTGCGGCTGATGGGATCAGCCAGGCCCGGGTGGCCGTTTGAAAGCTGTTGGCCGGGTGCCAATCTTGAACAATTCAAAAGACTGATACATTGCACATACTCTGACCGGACGAGACGCACTGTCTCATCCGTGTCGTTTGAGAAGCACTCACTTAGTCGTTTCAGAAATAAGTTCAAATAAAATCAATTGCAAAAAAAACAGCCTTTCCTTGAAGCCTGCATTAAATACTTATTTCCCATGGCTTGCTGAGTACTCCCGTACTCACCCTTGCTCTATATAAATAATCTCTCCCCAGTTGCTAAAGAAGATGAAGCGGATCCCGCCGATGAGGAGTTCTTCCAGGAGCAAGCCGTCTACGACGAGTTTTAGGGTTTCGGCCTAGTTCCCAAGTCGCGCCTGTGATGTGTGGTCCAAGTCTTGGCTTCCGCTTCCCTTTTGTAATGCAGTTGTGAGCTCGGGATCTGTCCGCAGCCCAACATGACTGTACTCCTACTCTATAATAAAGAGACCTCTGTTACTGTGATATTCTGTCTTCCTGTGATACCAGCAATGTTTCCTGGGACTGGTATCGATTAACAGGTTAATTTGGAGCGTCACGAGCTAGTTCCGCTCGGGACTAATTCGGGGCGTGACAACGTGGCAATTAGGTCCCGAAAAAATAATAAAAAAACATGGGACCCACATATCAGCTACACAAAAAATAAAAAAAAGGTGGGACCCATGTGGTCCCACATGTCAGCCTCCCTCTTCTCTCTATCCCCCCTCTCTCTCCTCTACACAGCGAGGAGAAGGGCGAGCAACAGCATACAGCGTGCGGTGGGCGAAACGACGGCGCCTCCGCGGCGGGCAACGGGCAGCGGACGAAAGGACGGAGGGCGGAGGGTGGGGTAGAGGGACCGCGGGTGTAAGTGGAGCTGTGGCGGGCGGTGGGTGGAGCGACAGCGCCACGCGGCGGGAGAGCGGAAGAGGAGCGGCGGCTTGCCGCCCCGCCTCGCTCGCCTGTTCTCGACATCAATGCCGCCATCTCCACCCCTCCACCACAACCGAGCCCCTCTCCCCCAACCACCGACCCCGCTGCCCCTCGCCGCCTTCCCCACCCACGCCTTCTCCTCCTTCGTCGCCGCTGCTGGTTGTAGCCGCGTCGCCCCGACAAGCGCACGCGATCATCCTTCCTCACCGGCCAGCAAGCGCGCACGGAGAGGGAAAAATGTGGCTGCCAACGAGGGGGGCGGAGAAGGTCGCTGGCCACCGCCCGTTGTGCACCGTCGCCGTCGAGCCCCACCCACGGCGCCCCACCGTCGAGCCCCACCCACAGCGCCTCACCATCGAGCTTTTCATTGCATTGCAGAGGGAGGAGACGGGGATGCCGACCAGCGCGGAGAGGCCGGGCCACCGCTACTATTCCGCCCTCTTGCCGGCTGCCGACCCCAGCGCACCGCTACTCCTTTCACTCCCTCCCGTCGGCCGGCGCGTGCTGCCCCCTCTCCCGCTAGCCGCCTCGATAAGCTCGCCTCCTCCCTCCCTGCGCTCTCACCACGCTGCCCGCCGCCCGTCTTCGCTTCGCCCACCGCCCGCCGCCACTCTGCTTCCACCTACCGGCCCTCTGGTCCGCCCTCCGCCCGCCGCCCACCACCCACTGCCGCTCGCCCTTCTCCTCGCCGTGTGGGGGGGAGAGAGGGGGGATAGAGAGAAGAGGGAGGCTGACATGTGGGACCACATGGGTCCCACCCTTTATTAATTATTTTTGTGTAGCTGACATGTGGGTCCTACGGTTTTTTATTATTTTCCCGGGATCCAATTGCCACGTCAATGCCACGTGGGACAAAGAACTAGTCAAAGGGAGCCACGTAGGCGCCACATAATTCAAAACTGGGTACAATACCACCAAGGGACCTTTTCTGCACGATTTTGTAAGTTGAGGGATGCGTTGTATCCAGTTTTGTGACCAAGGGACGAAAATCGGACTGGGCGACAAATAGAGGGACCAAAGTGCACTTATCCCCCGAACAAAGCAATTGACCGATGGTCGAGCAGAACAGTTTCCTTGACCCATTAAGGCCCAGCAATTGACCTACAGCCCAGCAGTATAATGGCCGAGCACAGGGCCCAGAAGTACAGAACCACCCGTCGCGTTGGCACACGATCGCTCTGCAGCATACAAGTACAACAAGTGACCCATCTCATCTGATAGTCAAACCTGCCTGTCTCCTCTTGTGATCTAGGGATGGAAATCGACCTGTTGGTCTCGCAATCGCTGAGGGTGAAAGCAGTGCAGGTACTGCACTTGCTAGGTCTCGGTTGTCACTTGTCACCGGCCTAGGGGCTAGGTTTAAAGCTCCGAGAAAGATACATGCTCCATAGTATAAGTTATTTGTAGTAGGTGTCACCATTATCATATCTCACTTTTCATTTTCCCCTCTCTCTCTCCCTCCTCTGTGCCTTCTAACCCCCCACGGAAGCCAAGGCATCGGACAAAGAAAGCGAAGTGCCAAGCGTAGACAGTGTCGGCTGGAGGGGTAGCTGGGTGGCCAGTTCCAGCATGGCGCTCACAGGCACACCACCACTTCTTTGCTCCCCGGAAGCAGCGGAGGTCGGTGGCGCAGGAGCAAGGGAAGCGGGAGCTTGACGGCATGGATCAGGAGGTGTGGGCTGACATGGGCACCACCGTCAGGGTCGGGGCGGCACCGCCGTCAGGGTCGGGGCGCCACCGCTTCTCCACCTCTGCACCCAATTGCTGCCGCACCCAACTGCCGCGGGCAAGCTCCTGTTGTCGTCGTCGAATGGGATGGTGAGCTTAGGGCGGATTTGGCTCGGACATGGCACCCCTACTCCTCTCCCCTCTTCAGCGAGCTTCTCCTACACGGATCAAAGAAGGCAAAGCTTGACGGCACGGATGGAGACGCATATGGGCGGGCGAGGGCACTGTCATCGGGGTCAGGGTTAGGGTCACCGCCACTTTACCACCTCTGCGCCCCTCTCCGGCTTCTCGATCCAAAGCTGATGGCGATGAGCTGCAGGTTGGCCACCATTCTTCCCCCCTTCCTTCTGCTTTCTGGCCATGCTCGGATGCACTTCCCCTTTTTCAAACAACATTGTTGTATTCTCTAAAGAGGCTCTCGTTATCAAGTGGAGGCGCGCAAACCCGGTGTAGACATGGTCCCCAACCCTCCTCTCTCCTCGGCGCACAATTTACCTACATGGATAGACAATGTCACACGCCCTCAAGGACTAGTGGCTGTGGAAATTGTTCCATCGCTAGCAACCACAGAAAATCCTCCTCACATGACAAAAGGGAACACATCAAGAGACGTCAGCCCAATATACTAGTCCAAGGCTCCAAGCATCACGCCACCGAGAAAAAAATAAACCATATGACACACACAACGACGCACGTAAGTGGTCGTCGAAGCTTCCAATATAGTAAGAGAAAAGCGCTCCATAATTGCGTATATATAAACACATGAACATCAGCAGCAACCTCCTCACTGCACCAAGAAGAAGCAGATAGCGAAAATGTCGTCGACTAACAGTTCAGGCGATCCGGCGGCGGTGCGCGTGGTGGGCGGCTGGGCGAGCCCCTTCGTGAACCGCGTGGTGGTGGCGCTGAAGCTGAAGGGCGTGGAGCACGAGATGTTGCAGGAGACGGTGGGGAAGAAGAGCGAGCTGCTGCTCCGGTCCAACCCGGTGCACAAGAAGATCCCCGTGCTGCTCCACCACGGCAAGCCCATCGCCGAGTCTCTCATCATCGTCGAGTACATCGACGAGGTCTGGCCGGCCTCCAATGGCGCCCCGTCCATACTCCCCCGCGACCCCTACGGCCGCGCCGTCGAGCGGTTCTGGGCAAAGTACATCGATGACAAGGTAACTATCCCGGTATCCCCTCGTTTTTCCATATCAGATTCAGAAAGTTATAGAAGATGGTAAGTAGTACAAATATGCAAACATGTAATTCAAATTCAATTTACACGAGTTGAAAAAAAATAACAAATATGATGGTCAATAATGCGCATTAATCAGTTATATCATTTTCCGTCATATATGTCGATTGTTTTCTTAGAGAATTTTTGCTCTTGCTTTGATGATGCAGATTCCTCCAGGGATTCGGGTGTTGAGAGGATCCGTGGAAGAAGACAAGGACAAAGCCGCGGGCGAAATGTCCACCGCTCTGCAGCATCTGGAGGAGGCATTTGTCAAGTGCAGCCAAGGGAAGCAATACTTCGGCGGCGACAACATCGGCTATCTGGACATCGCTCTGGGGTCATTCCTCGGATGGATCAGGGCGGTGGAGAAGATCGCCGGCGTCGAGCTCCTCAACGAGACCAAGGTTCCGAATCTGGTTGCTTGGGCAGATCGCTTCTGCGCACACCCGGCCGTGGTGGACGTCGTGCCTGACGCCGATAGGTTCGTCGAGTTCACGGTTCAGCATGCTGCGTTGCTGAGGGCTGTGAATGTTCCCAAGTGATGGAATGGATCGGATGCTGCTTTCACCAATTGGTTGAGTTTCACCGTACGTTTCAACGTGCTTCGTGTTGCCTGTACTATGGTCATTAGTGAAAGAACGATTAAATTAACAATGACCTTTTGACTAACACGCATATCAATAAGATGCTGTTTAGTGGCCATCAGCCCCCATCACTATCGTAACTTTGCAAGAGCAAGGATAATAATATAGCCACTTCTTACTATTAGCCCATCCTAAAATCAACACATATAATAGATTAGCTATAAGATTAGCTATAATTTTCTTCTCCTATCTCTATCTCTCACTTATACATTTAATGTATTTGTCTTGAAACTTGTGTTAAGCTAGCTCTTGCATGAGAGCCAACACCCTTCTCTTTTGTTTACCTCTCTCCTCCACATAAGCTTATAGTAGGCTTATAGCTCACTATTATACTTGCTCTAAGGAGTAATAAGCACCCCATAACAATTTTATGTGTCCTAATTTGCTGCTACTCTCAAGTT
Source organism: Oryza glaberrima (assembly GCF_000147395.1). Lineage (NCBI taxonomy): Eukaryota > Viridiplantae > Streptophyta > Magnoliopsida > Poales > Poaceae > Oryza > Oryza glaberrima. The sequence goes on along the minus strand of NC_068335.1, from coordinate 19,819,322 downwards.
GTGTCATACTACTTTGTTTATGTATGTGCTACTACTTTGTTAACTAGAATATTGCTTCCTGAATATATATGGTTTAACATTATTTAAACCATTATTTAATAATAAAGCAGTGTTGGGGATTTGTCCCATTACTTATCGTCTCTTTTTAATTTATTGTACAATGGTTATGTGTCTTAGGGTAGAAGCCGGGTATGTAAACTATTTTTATTATCTAAAAGAACTATGTCATACTACTTTGTTCATGTAATTCTTCTCTGGGTAGTGCGAAACGAAGAGGACCCGAGGGCCCCCGCGTCGTCCTCACGGGCGGCGCACCGCCGCGCAGCCTCCCTTCCCATCCCTTCGCCTTACCGTTGCCAGAGTGTGCCACCGAAGAGCCTACTCGGTCACAAGGAAGGTAGCAGCGGGGATTCTTCTTCAACTATTCCCCCACAGTAGGGTGATCAACGTACGATAGAACTAAAATGTTCCAAAAAAAAATGAATTGTGTTTCGGAAGGTTAAGTTCTACTGAATGACGTCCTCCGTGATGTGATGTAGTAACACCTGTTTCAATAAGAGGATAGAAAAAAAAATGAAAAACTAAATTGTATTTTTGAAATGTCAATCTCCACTGATTGATGTCCTCAATGATGTGAAGTAACACCTGTAGTATTACAATACCCCCAGCACCTGATTTTAGAAAATTATTTTATTCCACTCCTTCTGAATGTTCTATCTAGACGCAGAAATTGTTCTATTGCAAGTTTAAAAATTAATTTATACAAATTTTTAAAAACAAATATACCTGTGACACGCACATTATTCGTAATCATACATATTCTTTTGCATATAAACCGAATTTAAACTTACATGTTTGGTAAATGATATAGCATAGAGGTAAAGTCCATTTTTCTATCTGAAATACAAAACCGGTAATTTGTTTTCCAAAATTCTAAGAAAACATATTAAACAAAACTCTAAGGATATATTTTTAGTGGTTTTGTTTGAATGGAGATGGTTTTCTTAGTTCACATTCTTTTTGCACATATCTTATCTTATTTTATCTACATATCTAAAGCTGGCCAATCTCCTTGCCAGCTGATTGGTGGATAGGTAGCCAAATAACTTCGTGACACGTGGCAAAAATTTGGAGAATAGCATGCTGATTTAATTTCTCAGGCCACCTCACGTGGTTACACTCCTCTAGATTCTTCGTGTATGTAGGCGTACCAGACCGATCCTTCCACTCTTTAGCGCATATTTAATTAAGTGTTAGATTTTTTACAACAATAAATTAATACGATTTTTAAAAACAACTTTATATATATAAATATATTAAAAAAATACACCGTTTAATAATTTGGGAAGTGTGCACGCGGAAAAAGATAGGGGAGTTAGACTCAGCTAAAAACAGCCACTTTAGCCGCACAGGCCCACGAGAGCATGTAATATATCTGTGTGGACTGAACCAACTTTGGCGGTATAAAAACCAAAAAGAAAAGAAAAACTATGAAAAATAAATAGGAAATGTTTGGCAAAACAAGTCATCAAAAAATAAAACTATTGAACAATTACAAAATTATAAAAAGAACTAGGGTGTCTCTTTAGCACACTCTGGATCTAAGATTTATTTAGAGTCTGGTATCCCTAACTTCACAAATGCATGGATACTTGTGATTACGCTTATAACATTTGGTTAAATCATTATATTCCTATTTTAAATAAAATTTGAAATTTTAAAACACCAAAATCAAACATACAAACTTTTCGAGCTACCATGAATTTAAGATCTGATGTGCCTAACAGCGCCTAAGATTAATAAAATTGACACTTCTGTTTTCTTAACACTGTTAATACATCCATCTTACTAAAAAAAGTAAAATTATGTAATTATTTAGTATTGAATTGTTTATCATTAAATGTATTTAGACATGATTTAAATTTGAAAATTAAAATTTCTTAGGATAGTAGAACAACAATTTCGAGAATCTTTTAGACAGTATTTCCAATCATGCGCGAGAATCTCACCATCCATCCCATGGCTAAAAATTCAAAAGATTTTCCTTCACTTTTCTTACGACAGTAGAGTAGCAATTCTGAAAAATCTATTAGACATTATGCACGGGCTAAGTAATACGAGGCGGGCCAATAGGCTGATTGGTAGATTCGATCGGCGTCAAATTTGCTGACACTACGTGTCCCAATTTCGAGAAACGCCGCTAGCATTGCTCCGTTGCTACGCGCGGGCGTATTTTGGCTGGGCCATGATCCATCGAAGCTGCGTGCTCGTGCCTTGGTATGGGCCATACTTATCTCCCCCCACACTCATCTTGCGGACCAATTCAGCCGCCCATGACATGCTACGTGATAAAAGGAATAAGTCCACTTTAAGTCTCTTAATTTATCATCCAGTCTAATTTTCATCCTCATTTCGGAAATCTGGATACAACACATTCCCCAACTTACAAAACCAGTGCAAACGAGGTCCTCGGCAGTATTTGACCTCGATTTTGGCTGACATGGCGCCTACGTGGATTGTTTGACTAGGTCTTCATCCTATGTGGTATTGACGTGGCGCTTATGTGGCAATTTGATCCAAAAATAAAACGAGCAAAATTGAAAACTAAAGAATTTTTTAAAAATATGTGATGCCCATATGTCAGTCCAACAATAAAACAAAAAATAGTGGGTCCCACGTTCTTCACCTCATCCTCCTAAGCTCTATCTTCTCTCTCTCCACTGGCGCTCTCTCCTTTCTCCACCGACAAGCGCGCACAGAGAGGGATGAGGTGGGGAAGCTGGCGAGGGAGGTGGGAGACTGGTGTAGGGGCGGTGAGATCGAGCCTGCGATGCCGCCGCTCCGCCCACTGCCCGCTCCGCTCCAAGAGACGCCCTCCTCAGAGCTCAAGCCCCGCGAGACCATCTACTTTCCATCACCGACAACCCCACGGAGCCAAGAACGGAGGGCAAACGTCAAGGGGGAAGGATGATGCCAGAGGGGACGACGACGTTGAGGACATCGCAAAGATGGTGACAGTGTGGCGCGCGGCGAAGGGCGACCCCGCGACTAGGACACTCTTCATCCACGGCCTCGGTTGGAGCATCAAAGTCGATGACCTCCACTCCGTGTTTTTCTGCTTTGGCTTCGTCATCTTCCGCTCCCACCGCTCCACGTTCCACGCCCTCTACCGCCCACATGACAAAAAGGGTAAGGGAGAGAGGAGTAGGGAGCGGTCGCCGTTGCCTGTCCCTTTCCGCTCTGCCAGCCTGCTCCGGCCACTCCACCCCACTTCGCGCTCCACACCATCTGCCACCCACATGCCAGAGAAGTGAGAGACGAGTAGGAAACGATTGCCGCCGCTCCGCTCTATCAGCCTACTCAGGCCGCCCGTCGCACGCTTCGCCCAGCCCATCGTCGGCTTCGGCCTTCTCTTTTTTAGTTTTCATAGTTTTTCATTATTAGACGTGATTTCTGTAATAAAGTAAAACCCCAAAGATATTAAAGTAATCTATATATTTTACTAAAGCTGGCGGTTTTTACCTAGCAGTAATTTTTCAAATAAATCTCCAAGTTATTCATGAGAGAAGAAAAGTAAATCTAGAAAAAAGAGATTAGCATATTAGACCAAATCCGGAACCTTCCAAACCATTCTTCTCCTTCAAATTAATCATTCCATCAGAGAAACAGTAAAAAAGGAGATCGATTGGTCGATTGGTGGATGTTGTGTTCAACCAGCAAGGACGGAATCATAAGTATCTTCCTTCATGACCAAATTAATATATCTTCTCAATTTCATGAGTTTGATGAAAAAATATGAAAATTTAAAAGCGTGGATGGAAAATGTGATGTTTTTCATTTTTCATAAGCGCAACAGACTTTGCTACAAGGATCGTTGATAAAAGAATATCATTTAAAAGAATATCTATAATATAGTTATCTATATGTAACTCACATTTGTCATTCGACGTGAATCTGATGGTTGACAAATCGACCGTTTCAAAAAAATATACATGTCAACAATTTTTTAGCTAATCTGTTCAAATATTTTGTCTTTCATGCATTCTAAAAATATTATGCCTTTCATGCATTTTAAAAATAACTCTAACTAGCACACGGGCTAAATAGTTGGCACGCCAACATGCGTGCCTAATTTTCTAGTCTTATATAGTGAAAGTAGCAGGCTTTCTTGTACAAGAATGCACCACATCATCACAAACATATTAGCCGTCGGATAAAGGATTTGGATAAACAATGGCCATTCGATTGAAATGGTACATGTATTAAAAAAACACAAATGAGCTAAACATATGGAAATTTCCGGAGATTTCTGGTACCTCCTCCTAGACGCATGATAATAAAGAGAGGGGATAGAGAAAGAAGAAACACGGAGCTTCTAGTGATTTCTCTTATAAATATATAGTGCAATTTAGTTAAATCTATAGTTGGCTAAACATATGGAAATTTCCGGAGATTTCTGGTACCTCCTCCTAGACGCGTGATAATAAAGAGAGGGGATAGAGAAAGAAGAAACACGGGGCTTCTAGTGATTTCTCTTATAAATATATAGTGCAATTTAGTTAAATCTATAGTTGGCTAGGAAAATCAATACTTCGTAAAGAAATTAATTTATTATGTCAAAACTCTCTTATAAGCTTAAATAGACCATATAAAAAAGTTCTTAAACAGGATCAAAAGTCGCGCAAAGCGTGACTATATGTGGCTAGTTTTGTTGATGTAGATATCAGTTATAAGTGGTCCACAACTATAAAACCTACCTGAATGAAGCTCAGGGGAAAAAAACAATAGATATTGATCAGAACCATCCTAAAATATGTTTAAGCCTTTAGGGTGTAAAGTGTTGAGTTTTAAAAGTTGAAGGTGAAAAACAAAGTTAAAGGTGAAAATGGATTTTGAGCAAAGTTGTAGGGCAAAATTGAGCTTAACCCTATGGATTTTTAGACTTCTCTATAATTGACTAGATGTGAAAAAACAACTCATGAAATTAATGAATTTCCCTGATATCTTGTTTCGCAGGTAGTAGCGACTAGCGAATATGACATCACTACAACGTGAACTACGGGAGCAGGGATTGTTCTCAACATGCAAGATCCTGGTGCTACCAAGGTTATTCCAACTTCCAAAACCCGGTTTGACTTAACAATTTAAATTTGAATTATATTATATTAACCCCTAATTAGCTGGAAATTTTCCTACACGTTAGAGGATGGCCCATTAAAACTTAGGTAAATATATGTAGCCTAATGTGCAATCCACTCAAATAAATATTATTGAACCTAATCTAAAAGTTCTCTCTCGTTTCTTGCATGACACTATAAACTGAAAAAACAATTAGCAAGATAGATTAATATGAAATATATCACCCTATAAACATGTAACCTCAAATTCGATTTCTACGAGCTGTAACAAAAATAACAAGTATAACTGACAATGTACACTAACTATTTTTAGTTTAATTTGTTATGTTTGTTGTAAGTTCTAGAAGTCTAATTTGACTTTGGATATTTGTAGAGCGATATATTTCATATTAATCTATATTATAGATTTTTTTAAAAATAATTATTATTTAGGTGATATGTAAAAATGAGACAACGTCCGGTCGAGAGATAAAAATCCATCTCCAAACTAATCAACATACCAATATGGACGTAACACGTTGTAGAATACCCAGTTGGCAACTTCAGGGACACATGGAGAAACATACACGGTGCGGCAACATGAACTGATGAAACACGGTTGCAGAAACAATAAGAGGTACAGGCGTACAGCCAAAAACTGCGAAAATATCAAAGCACACGATAATCAAATATACTTGCGCTCAAACTTCAATATACCGCCGCCTGTGCCTGTGCCTGCCTCATCTTCTCGAGCTCGACCAGCCTGCCGATGTCCGGCATGGCCTCCTTGGCGGCGTCGAGCTCGTCGAAGCGCTCCAACCACGCCGCCAGGAGCGGCGTCTTGGCGGCGTCGAACTGGTTCAGGCCGAACACCTCTTCGATGGCGTGCACCCACGCGACGAAGCCTCCGAGCACGACGTCGACGTAGCCGACGGTGTCGCCGCCGAAGAAGGGCTTCCCCTTGCAGCACTCGCTCAGTGCTCCCTCCAGTTTCTCCGCCACCGCGAACGTCTGCTTCACCCCCTCCGCCTTCTCCTCCTCCGTCTTGCCTCTGAACACCGGAATCCACGCACCGAACAGCTGCAAACGCACAGAACACGTATACACCAATCAATCACACAAATGCCAAGAGAAAATCAAGTACTCCTCAACAAACGTTTGACTTTTCGTCTTATTCAAAAAAAACTTATGTAATTATCATTTATTTTATTGTGACTTGATTTATTAAAATGTTCTTTAAACGTGACATAAGTATTTTTTATTTGCATAAAAGTTTTGAATAAGACGAATGGTTAAACGTTGGTTAAAATATCAACGGCGTCATACATTAAAATATGAAGGGAGTAATAATCAACAGAAGATTACTCTACTAGTACATGATCATCGTAACAACCTTTTCGTCGATGTAGGAGGCCCAGAAGCGAGCGACGGCGCGATCGTGGGGGTCGGCGGGGAGGAGGGTGACGCCGGCGTCGGGGAACACCTCGTCGATGTACTGTACGATGACCTGCGACTCGCAGATGGGCTTGCCGTTGTGGATGAGCACGGGAACCTTCTTGTGCACCGGGTTGGAGCTGAGGAGCAGCTCGCTCTTGTTCTTGAAGTCCTCCTCGACGTAGTGGTAGCTCAGGCCCTTGAAGCTGAGCGCGAGCTTCGCTCGCAGCGCGAACGGGCTCGCCCACATCCCCAGCAGCTTCAGCTCATCTCCTCCTCCGGCCATGGCGATCGAGTGTTCTACGCACGTTTCGAAGATTGGAGCTTTTGGCTTCTCTTCTGCTCGATCGGCTCGCTCTCTTTGGGAAGAAGTATCGAGGACGCAGTCACACGGTATATATATATATAGTCGGTGCCTCGGCCTGCAGTGTTTTTCGTGCATGTCACCTAAATAGTCATAAAAAATATGAAAAAAATTAGCAACATAGATTAATATGAAATATATCACTCCACAAACATGCAAGTTTAAACTGAACTTCTACAAATTGTAACAAAAATAACAAATATAGTTGCGAATGTGCCATAACTATTTTCAGTTTAATTTGTTATTTTTGTTGCAACTTATAGGAGTTGAATTTGGTCTTGCATGTTTGTGGAGTGATATATTTCGTATTAATCTATGTTGTCAATTTTTTTCAATTTTTTTGACAACTATTTAGATGACATGCAAACAACGAGAGGATGTCCCCTCGAGGGATGAAAATCCACATCCGTGTTTTTTCAGATAAAACAGAGTAAAGCAGAGAGTATATCATCCTGTGCTTGCGTAGTCCTACTTGGCTCAGCTGCTGGTAAAACATTTTGCGTCGATGATCTGATCAGTGACGCGTACCTTGTGCCTTCTTTTCTCCCAAAAGAAAGTAGAAGCTAGCAACACGTGCTAATGACCCAGCAAAGATATTTCTCTGGGTTCACCGGCATTGATGTGGTTTTTCGGAACGTCCAACCTTCGCTGGGTTCAGCTTTGAGAAAATGCCAAGACGAGATCAAGTTTTGGGCTGTGCGTTTCAACGCTGAAGACAGGGTCATAATCCCGGTCTGGAAACATGTAATTTCTTCCTCCCTACAATCACTTGATCTATTGTAACCTCTACGCTTTGTCTTCCCAAACTGTTGTTTTTGGGACTTGTCTAAAAAAACACGTGCTAATGACGGGCACCTACTGCGTTCCTTGAATCCTTCGCTCCAAACTGAGCCAGATTTTCAGCGCATGTCAAAACAGAAAGCTGATTAGCACACAACTAATTAAGTATTAACTATTTTAAACTTGAAAAAATATATTTATTTGATTTTCTTAACAACTTCTGTATAGAAAACTTTTGAAATAAATACACCATTTAATAAGTTAAAAAAATACGCTAACGAAAAATGAGCAAGTTAAAGTTTAGAATTGAATTAAAGAATCAGGCCTTAAATTTGTTTCATCACCAGGTCAAACTCAAGAATATTACCTCCGTTCTAAAATGTATTAGATTAACATCACCAACAACTCTGAACCTGAACTAGATTTGACGCAACCTAGCATTACAAAGCTGAACAGGTTGTTTAGATTCGCAGATGATGTCAAATCCAATCCTACATAGCTACTTCCTCCGTCCAAAATATTGTGACCTAAGATCGGGCCGTCATACAGCAATCAATCTGTCCGTCTGCCATACCACTGGCGAGTCTGTCCATCCGCCCCATTGCCGGTGTCGCTACTCAGTGCTGCCATTACCATGCTGGTGTCCGAGTCCGTGCCATTGGGGATCGAAGAGCAGAGGAAGAGGGTGCAGGCACGGGCATTTACCAGGAGGAGAGGAAAAGGATAAGGAGCACACAAGCGCGCGCGTGTGCCATCGGGGTATAGCGCACGCTGCAGGAGAAACCTGTCTGGAGACCGCGGCCATTGCCTGGACGACGAGGAGCAGCGTCAGTGCTGCCTCTCGTTCATCTCCGGCCTCACCTAATAATGTGCGTGCTGAGACGGAAGTAGAAATGATGGAGAAGGTGGCCAGCGGCGCGGACATAGCAATCGCTTGAGGGTGTGAAATAGTGGCCATGGAGATTGTGTTCCATCGCTACAACCACAGAAAATCCCCTTCACATGACGAAAGAGAACACATCAAGAGACACATCAGCCCACTGCTAGACTGCTAATTAACCAGTCCGCTCCAAGCGTGACAAACACCAAGATAAACCATAGTGCCATACTATGACGCACGCAACGACGTACGTCAAAGCAGCTTTCAATAGTACAACCTCCGCCTCATTATAAGTACAATCATAAGTTTCCGTTTCCAATTTTGATCGTTCGTCTTATTTAAAAAATCTTTATAATTAGTATTTTTATTGTTATGAGATGATAAAATATAAATAGTATTTTACTCGTGACTTATGTTTTTAAATTTTTTTAAAAAATTTTTAAATAAGACGGACGGTTAAAGTTGGGCGCGGAAAACCATAACTGCACTTATAATAGAACGGAGGTAGTAAGAAAAAAGCGGTCCATATAAACTAAACTAGTGCACAACTACACATCAGCTTCAGTCTGCTCACTGAACTCGAGTAAACCAGCAGCTTCTGTTTCTTGGCCACATCGAGTAAAAATGTCCTCGTCGTCGACGAGCGGTTCAGCCGAGCCCGCGGCGGCGGTGCGCGTGCTCGGCAGTTGGACGAGCCCGTTCGTGATGCGCGTCGTGGTAGCGCTGAAGCTGAAGGGCGTGGAGGAGTACGAGCTGTTGCAGGAGACGAGGGGGAAGAAGAGCGAGCTGCTGCTCCGGTCCAACCCGGTGCACAAGAAGATCCCCGTGCTGCTCCACCACGGCAAGCCCCTCGCCGAGTCTCTCATCATCGTCGAGTACATCGACGAGGTCTGGCCGGCCTCCGATGGCGCCCCGGCCATACTGCCCCGTGACCCATACTGCCGCGCCGTCGAGCGGTTCTGGGCACAGTACATCGACGACAAGGTAAGTACAGACACAGTCTCGCGCGTCCTCAAACTGCAAATTCATCTGAATTTTTCTTCTTTTTAATCCTTTTTAGCCGGATGATTTTGCTCTCATCTTGGATAATTTGTGTGCAGTTTCCTCGGGGGACTCGCGTGTTGAGAGGAACCGTGGCCGGAGACAAAGACGGAGTGGTGGTTGAAATGTCCACCGCTCTGAAGCATCTTGAGGAGGCATTTGTCAAGTGCAGCCAAGGGAAGCAATACTTCGGCGGCGACAACATCGGCTACCTGGACATCGCTCTTGGGTCGTTCCTCGGATGGATTAAGGCGGTGGAGAAGTTCGCCGGCGTCGAGCTCCTTGACGAGGCGAAGGTTCCAAACCTGGCTGCTTGGGCGGATCGCTTCTGCGCGCATCCGGCCGTGGTGGACGCCATGCCTGACGCCGATAAATTGGTCGAGTTCGCCGTTAAGCATGCCGCTTCGATGAAGGCTTTGGATGCTCCCAAGTGATCAGCGAATTAAGCATTCTCCTTTGTGTTGCATGTACTGCATTACATCATCGGATCTGGTTCCATAATTTTTAGTGTTTAAGTAGGAAGGAAACCGTGTTGATGCGCGGGCATTTTATTTTTTATAATAAAAAAACACTAAAAGAAGTATTATCTTATCATATTCATCTTATATATTCACCATAAGAGTAAATTATTTTATAATGGTAACTAAAGAAGAAGAAAAAATAACTATGCCGTGAAATAAATCGTAGTCTTTGTTATACTAAATGATTAAATGATAAGAATGTCTCTCAAATTTTAAACAAAAATCACTTAGTCTCGCTTGGATGTAAATTTCAGAGAATTAGTAGATCCATTATAACCTACTCATTCCGTTTTATATTATAAGTCGTTTAACTTTTTTTCTATTTAAACTTTTTGAATTTGACTAAGTTTAGAGGAAAATATAGTACTATTTTAAACACAAAACAAATATATTACCAAAATATATCAAATGTTAGATTTAATATAACTAATTTGATATTTTAAATATTGCTAGATTATTCTATAAACTTGGTCAAACATAACAAAGTTTGCCTAGGGAAAAAGTCAAACGACTTATAGTATGAAACGGAGGGATACCCGTTAACATTTTGTTAATAATTTTTTTACCACTGTGTACATAAGATGAAAGCACAAATTTTGAAACTTTGATAATGATGTCATTTAAATGGCTTTTTTCTTAAAATACGACTCATATAAAGAGAAATATTATTGAGGACAGTAAAGTGAATCGTTTTTAAAATTTTATAAGTAAAATGAGAAAAAAAAATTTAGATGTTAAGTGATCCAATGAAATAGTCGGGAGATTAAAATGGAATTTTTAAATAATGAAAAAAAATCCCCAATGCCTGCAAATCGTTTTCAAATAATTGATTTTGTGTTCGACCATTTGATCCCGAATTCCAGCCACGAGGCTTCCATCGTCGTCTCATTTTCATGCTCATTGCTTCACCTATCTAACTCCAACATTTGCTCCACTGTTAATTTTTGTTCTTAAATTGCTCGATGTTCATGTGGTACGCTGCTGTGTCGGTGCCATGAACCGACGACTATAATTTGTGTGCACTAGGACATCATCCAACTAGGGCTAGTCCTTTGCCAGATGTCGTCCCATTTATATTTTAAAGTTGTGTTCGCCACTATAAGGCAATCCCACCGGAAAAATTGAACACTAGGATCAGCTGCTATAATAAACCATGTATACGCACGCAACTACCAACGTCAGTGATGCTTCCAATTAATAGGGTCTGTTTGGAACAACGCCAACTCCATCTCCACCTCTCCTGAAACTGGAGCTCAGCCAAACAATTTCAGCTCCACGTGGAGCTCTATCACAAAATGAACTAGAGTGGTGAAGCTGGGTTTAGGCAGCTCCACAACTTCACTCCAAACCCAACTCCTTGAGCTAAATTTAGTAGTTGGAGCTCTAAAAAAAGCCCATAGTAAGCAAAATGAGCTTCATAATTCCATATAAACACATGCATATCAGCAGCAGTCTCCTCACTGAACCAAGAAGGGCACTAAAGCAGTAGTCTAGTCTCCCGGCCAAGCAAGAACCAAAAAGCAATTAAGATCGAACTCGAGCAAACATGTCGTCGACTAACAACAGTTCAGGCGAGCCGCCGCCGGCGGTGCGCGTGCTGGGCGGTTGGGCGAGCCCCTTCACGAACCGCGTGGTGGTGGCGCTGAAGCTGAAGGGCGTGGAGCACGAGATGTTGCAGGAGACGGTGGGGAAGAAGAGCGAGCTGCTGCTCCGGTCCAACCCGGTGCACAAGAAGTTCCCCGTGCTGCTCCACCACAGCAAGCCCCTCCCCGAGTCTCTCGTCATCGTCGAGTACATCGACGAGGTCTGGCCGGCCTTCAATGGCGGCGCCCCGGCCATTCTCCCTCGCGACCCCCACGGCCGCGCCGTCGAGCGGTTCTGGGCACGGTACGTCGATGACAAGGTAAGGGCATGTCTTGCGTAATTTTTTTTTGTCTCTGAACATTTTCTTCTTGTTTCTTGGAGAATTTTTGCTCTTGCTTTGATGATATTTTTGCAGATTCTACCAGGGCTTCGGGTTTTGAGAGGATCGGTGGCCGGAGACAAGGACCAAACCGCAGGTGAAATGTCCACGACTCTACAGCGTCTGGAGGAAGCATTTGTCAAGTGCAGCCAAGGGAAGGAATACTTCGGCGGCGACAGCATCGGCTACCTGGATATCGCTCTGGGTTCGTTCCTCGGATGGATCAAGGCGGTGGAGAAGATCGCCGGCGTCGAGCTCCTCAACGAAACCAAGCTTCCGATCCTGGCTGTTTGGGCGGATCGCTTCTGCGCGCACCCAGCCGTGGTGGACGTCGTGCCTGACGCTGATAAATTGGTTGAGTTCACCGTTCAGTATGGTTCTGTGCTGAATACTGTGAATGTTCTTCCCAAGTGATGGATGGTATGCTGCTTTGTGCCTGACGATAAATTGGTTTGAGTTCACCGTGCAACGTGCTTCGTGTTGCCATTTAGTATGGTCACTAGTGAAAGATGATGGTCATTTACGTTGTTTTGTTTCGTTTCTTCGGAACTGTAGTTTCCCTTTCCGTCTGAGTCTGTAATTTTGCTTGTAAGACTTCTCTCTTGAGTCTTTTATTACTACTTCTCTCAGTCTTTTATTACTACTGCTACTGATGATGATGATGATATTCTAATGACCATCAGCCATTCGCTACCGTATTTAGTGTCAGATGGGGATAGGCTAGCTACCAGCTAGCGACGCGTAAAGATGAAGGTTGCACGGGAGAACGGGGTCATCGTCAGAGTTGGTTTGAAGTTTAGATAAGATAAAGAGATCAAATTAGAGATTTATTAAAGTTTGTTACTATCTAGATGCAGTATATAATCTGAGACTTGCGGGATTGTTTTTCACGTTAACTAAGATGTTAACCAGCCGAAAACAATTGTCACCAGCCCATAGCATTATGTAACTCTGGTTTTATCCATATATTAGGCTCAAAGTCTTAACAGATCACCAACCCAGGTACGAGTGCTCCAAAAGGCTCCAAAGTTCTCACCGCCCTGCGAATTTTTATTGATTTTTAAGCCATTTTATTTTTAAAAAAACTTATTTTTAAATCTGAACCTCTTAGCTGCGCCATATGCAGTGGTTGTGCTAGTATTGTCTTGTCACGTCAGTCTAAATAACGTGGCTAACAATTTCACTTTTGAAAATAAGTTCTTTTTGAGAAAAATAAAAAACGCCCTGCAACACAAGAGATCTGGACAGACGAGGCATCCCGGCGTCATGTGCAGCCAAGGGAAGCGATACTTTGGCGGCGGCGACATCGGCTTCCTGAACGCCGTTCTGTGGTCTCACCTTGGTCATTGGCCGTTCAAGGAGTCGATCGGAGAAGATCCCCGGCGTCAACGGCCTCGACGAAGCCAAGTTGGCCCTGTAGCTGACCCATGCTGTGAGCAGTGTCATGCCTGACGCGGACAGGCTCGTGTCGAGTTCAGTCTCCATTGCTACCATTGAAGGATTCCAACTTCCAAGTGATCGAAACATGACAAAATCATATCTTGTTGCTTTCTCAATCAACAATTTGCGTTAACTTTAGACGAGTAACAGCATGTGAAATGTAGTAATATGCTTTTGTTATGAAACAAAGTTGCCTCCGCATCCGCAGCCTGTAGGGACCGTCTGACTATGGTAGTGCAGTGTAGGGCTGGAGCCGCCCACATGTGGTGGAATGCAATTATGCAAATGGGAAAAAGCCGCGAATTTTGGCTAGAATTTCTCAAAGGCATTTCAAACTACAAATCTACAGTGGTCTCAGACTAGCCGCCGCCCTACCAGAAGTTGCAAATTCATCGTAGGCTTCTTGAATTTCAGGTGCACCGTGCACGTACTCGTAAATCATTGCCGGCGGAAACTTTATTAGTGGAGTTATAGTCCAACACTCAAACGATCACCAATGGTGTGTGATTATTCAATCCATTGTTTTTTACTTTGCGTTCACAACCATTTTTCAGTAACTCGCCAAAACCATTTTCTTTCTGGAACTCCAGTTCAAAACAGTTTTTGTTTCGACTTTCCAGGAGGCTGAAAACCATATTTGTAGCTCTTCACGCGGGTATAAATAGACGCCCACATTATCACTAAGCAAGATATATAAGCCTATAAGGCCTGCATCTGTGGTGTGCATGCAGCAGCAAGCATATCGCGCACACGACGAGCTTCCATATATGGGAATGGACGGTGACTCTTCATACTCACCGGCATTGGCCGCCATCGCCGGCGCCGTCGCGCTGGTGGCGTTCTGCTCCTACTACCTGGCCGTCACCCGCGCCACCGGCGACGGCGAGGCGAGGCGGCGGCGGCGGCGGCACCCGCCGGTGGTCGGCACGGTGTTCCACCAGCTGTACCACGTCCGGCGGCTGCACGACTACTACACGGCGCTTTGCCGGGAGCACACGACATTCCGGCTGCTCGCGACGCCCGGCCGCCGGAACATATACACGTGCGACCCGGCCGTCGTCGAGCACATCCTCCGGACCAACTTCCCCAGCTACGGCAAGGTAAGCTGAGTAACCGGGCCTCGCATGAATCGCGCACCCATTCTGGCCCAACTACTTATGGGCCCGCACGTGAGTTAAAAGCCTGTTAGGGCCCAATTGTATTGCTCTCATCTTACTAACGGCGTGGGAAATTTAAAAGGAGATAAATCAAAAAGCGTTCTAATACAAGGTGCTTTCGTTGATAACCCTAGTGACGAAAATCTGGGAGAAGGCTAAAACCTAAACCCTAGCAGGAGCTAAACGACTCTCAAAGATTATCCCTTAGATTTATATTTTTTTCTTCTATACTCCCTCCGTGATAAAATATAAATATTTTTAGACTTCGACATAGTTTTCGAGATGCTACCTTGATCATGCATATCTACAAAAGTGAGATGTTTTAAATAAAAAGAGTTGTACTCCCTTCGTTTCAGGTTATAAGACGTTTTGACTTTGGTCAAAGTCAAACTACTTTAAGTTTGACCAAGATTGTAGAAAAAATAGTAATATTTTTAACCCAAGACAAATTTACTATGAAAATATATTCAATTATTGATTTGATGAAACTAATTTAGTATTATAAATATTACTATATTTGTCAATAAACTTAAGTAAAACTTGAGATAGTTTGAATTTAAACAAAGTCAAAACGTCTTATAACCATAAATGGAGGGAGTATATTATGATAGCTTGTTTAATGATAAATCTAGTAACATCAAATGTACATGATTTATCTTTTTTATTTTTTTGCTATTAATAATTAAAATTTTAAAAGTTTGATTTGATATTATTCTAAAAATGTTTATATTTTGGTACGGATGGATAAAGTTGTTGTTTCTTACTTGTAAAATACTAGCTTTTAACTTAGCACACTCGTTTTTTTAAAAACAAATGTATTGTGCTGACATGTGCCATGTATGGTTTAAGGGCCCGTTGAACTCCGAGATCCTGAATGACCTGTTCGGGGAAGGCATCTTCGCCGTCGACGGCGAAAAGTGGAAGACGCAGAGGAAGATCGCCAGCTACGACTTCACCACCAGGGCCCTCCGTGACTTCAGCAGCGACGTCTTCAAGAGGAACGCCGCGAAGCTCGCCGGCCTCGTCTCCAACCACGCGGCGTCAAACCAATCCATGGACTTCAAGGTAAGTGCATGCATGCCATATCAATACCAAGCTCACGTACTGACGTATACTACATCGATCGTTTTCTTGATGTCCAAATGTTCGTTTCTTCAGGGGTTGTTGACGAGAGCAACGATGGACTCCATCTTCACCATCGCCTTCGGGCAAGACCTCAACACGCTGGATGGCTCCGGCGAGGGGCGCCGCTTCGCCAAGGCGTTCGACGACGCCGGCGAGTACCTCCTGCTCCGTTACCTCAACCCGTTCTGGAAGCTGGCCAGGCTGCTCAACGTCGGCGCCGAGGCGACGCTCAAGGAGAGGATCAAGGTCGTCGACGAGTTCGTGTACAAGCTCATCCGTGCCAGGTCCGACGAGCTCTCCAACACCATGGCACAAGATCATGTAAGCAATACCTCACATCAGTGACATGTTGGTACATCAATTTGTGAGTGACCAGACGCTTGAAACTGAGCTGAATTTCGTAACTGAAACAGCGTTCCAGGGATGATCTCCTGTCAAGATTCATCCAGGCAACGACCAGCGATTCTGGGACGGTTGATTACAAGTACCTGAGAGACATTGTTCTGAACATTGTCATAGCCGCCAAGGACTCGACATCGGGGTCGCTTGCTTGGTTCCTGTACATGGCGTGCAAGCGCCCGGAAGTCCAGGAGAAGATTTTCGACGAAGTCATGGAGGCCACCAACGCCGGGGACTCCGCTTCCATCGACGAGTTCTTGACGAGCCTTACCGACCAAGCACTGAACAAGATGCACTACCTGCACGCTGCACTGACGGAGACGCTCAGGCTGTACCCTTCAGTTCCACTGGTGATCACTGATGAGTCAATCAATTGACCAATGAACAGTATGATCAGGAAGTTATAATGAGAGTATATATCAAACTTACCGTTGCTTGTTTGTCTTGATGATTTAGGAGAACAAGCAGTGCTTTTCGGACGACGTGTTGCCCAACGGTTTTAGCGTCAGCAAGGGGGACGGGGTATTCTACATGCCCTACGCGATGGGGAGGATGGAGTTCTTGTGGGGTAAAGACGCTGAAGCTTTCCGACCTGAACGTTGGCTCGACGAGCACGGCGTGTTTCGGCAGGAAAGCCCATTCAAGTTTACAGCTTTCCAGGTGAAATTTTACTGAACTCACCATCATCGTGATCTAATTTTCTGAACTTGGTGATGAGACAGTCCTGAATTCTGACTACCTGAGTGAATCTTGTGTAGGCCGGCCCAAGAATCTGCATCGGAAAGGATTTCGCGTACAGGCAGATGAAGATCTTCGCGGCCGTGCTGATCCGTTTCTTCGTGTTCAAACTTCGCGACAAGAAGGACAACGTCAGTTACAGGACAGCGATTACGCTTGCCATCGATCAGGATCTCCATCTGACTGCTACGGCAAGATGAGTGTACAGTGTACACTATACACTATACAGTGACAGTGGCACGTAGGGCAGCTGACTCTACTCACGCTAGTGACAGCTCCTTGTGAAAACATAATAATAATATCTCCCGAAAATAATATAGCTGCAAACTTAATTGTGTCTGATTGCAAATATTCCGTCTAGCTTTCTGGAATAAATTACTATTTCCCGTACATCTAAAATTTATTTAAAATTATACCCATCCTAGCACTACTAGAAAAATAGTTTTTCCAGGCGGCAAAAACAGTTTTGTAAGCAAAGGCCTGCGATGCCCGCCTACGAAAATCAGGCGGCATCTCCATTATTGTAGGTGTTAGATTCCACCTGCCTATGAAAATCATCTATGCGCACAAAAATAAAAACAGCCGTCACCACCCCTACCCGCCGGCGCCGCCACCGGCCTCCTCGGCCCCCTCCCCCTCCGGCAGACGGCTCTCTACCTCCGTTGTAGCGCCCGTTCCGTCGTGGCACCTAGCGGGAAAACTATCTCTTAAACGCCCGAATTGCGAAATCTGTTTCTTTGCTTGTTGTCTAGTGTCCGTGCCATCTCAGATCTCAAATCCCCGATCTATCGTCGAGTTCAATCCCGAATCCAAATCCTTCCCAAATCAAATCCCTCCTCAAAAGTCTATTTTGCCTCCCTCGGGTTCGATGAGCCGAATCCCTCTTGGCCCATCTCCCCCTCCCTCCCCGGCTCTCTCTCTCTCTCTCTCTCTCTCTCTCCCCGCTCTGCCGTGAGCCGCGCCGAGTCCTCCCTCCCGCTCTCGCTGCCATTCCCGCCGATGCCGCCCAAATCGCGCGCCGCCCGCGCGCGCGCGCCGTGGTGGCCGACCGGCCAGTCGCCGCCGCCGTTAGCGCCTGCCCGCGCCTGCCACCCGTGTCGTCGCTCCGCTCCAAACCGCCCGGCCGTCATCGCCGTCGTCACGACCCAGCCCCGCCACTCCGGGTGCTAGCCTCCAAGGGACAGAGGCAGAGCTCCTCCTCCCTCTGCCACGTCGCCCCCGCTCCCTCCTCCTTTTCCCAAAGTGGCAAGGGGCAAGCTCCCTTTCTCCCTTCCTTTTTCCTTTTCTCTTCCCCGCCGGCGTTATCCGTCTCTGTCGCCGTTTTGGCCGCGAGCGTCGAGCGCCAGCTCGCTCCTTGACCGCCCAAGGTCGGTTTCCAAACCGACATCGCCGCCCTATAAACCCAGGCGCCCTCCCTTCCTTTTTCCCCTCCCAAATCTTCCCCGCTTTCGCCCGCGCCATTGCCGTCCCTCTGTCTCTCTCGCCGACCGCCGCCGTCGCGTGTGCCGGAGGAGCCGGTGCGCGCTAGGACACGGAAGGGGACTCCGGGCGCTCGTCTTCTTCCTCTTCCCCGGCCCGAGGCCGGAGAGATCACTCCCGTGCCGTCGGCCTCTCGTCACAGCGCCCCACCTCGTCGCGGTAGTGTCGCCCTCCATTCTCCCTCCTCGTTCCATCTCCCCCCCTTAGTTTTCGGTAGTAGCATGCGTAGCCTCCCCGTAGCTAGCCGGCGCCGCCCCGACTGCTGCCGTCGCTCGCCGTGTGCTCGCCGCCGTCGCCGCCCGAGCTCGGAAGCGCCTCTCGTCGCCGGCCTCCCTCGATGCGATTCCTCCTAATCCGACGCTAGCAACGGATTCCCGTAGCCGCGTAGATGCTCTCACCGCCGGGAATCGGCCCCTCGTGACCTCGTCGCCGTTTCCCCCTTTTCTCTCCGCCGGTATCCGCCACCGCAATCCGCTGCCGTCGAGCATCCCCCGGCAAATCCGAGCCGTTGGCTCGTCTCCCCTCGTCCTGTGCAACATCCCGGTGTGCTCGCCTTCGCCTGTATCGCCATGGTTCACTCCGCCGCTCGCCGCTGTCGTCCGCCGTCCGTTCCGGCCGACGTCGTCGTCTACCTCCCGCCGGTCCGCGTGGCTGCCACGTAGGCGCCACCTCGGCGCCACCTCGGCCGCGACCGGATCGGCTGACCCGGCCAGCCGCTCCCTCCGTTTCCCTCCCCGTGCGCGCGGTCCACCGCGAGCCGTGAGGCTGCGCGTGGGCCCGCCGCACCGCGTCCTCCGCGAACCGCGCGCATGCGCCGCGCCTCCCTCCCCAAACCCTAGCACGCCCCGCGTGCACCTCGGTCACGGTGAGCCGAGTCGCTGACAAGCGGGTCCCACCCGGGACCACGCGGGATGGACCCGGCCCACCGGCTCTCTCTCTCCCCTTCCCGCCCGTGTGCGCCTTGGGCCGCCTTCTTGGGCCGGCCGGCCAATTAAGCTCGGCCGAGCCGCCCCTTTCTCTCGGGCCGCGCCCTAGCCACCCGAGGGAAGTCTAATTTCCCTCCCTCCTTCTTTTCTTTTCTTTTCTTTTTCAAAAAGGATTTAAATAAATCCTTTTCCTTTAGACCAAAAATCCAATAATCTTAGAAATTCAATATCTCCCCAACCGTTAGTCCGTTTGACTCCGTTCAACTTCCAAAATTCCTCAAATCTCGAGATCTATCTAATGGCACGCTTAGAGGTCAATAATAGGGCTTTATTTTCGCCGATTGTTGAGTTGTCCCGTTTCGCGTGTAGTTTCGGAGCCCGAAGACCCGCAGTGCGAGGATTTCGAGGATCAAGCTCAAGATCTCGAGCAAGGCAAGCCACCTTTGAACATCTTGAGCCTATATTTGAACTTAATTATGTTGCTTGAAAAATATTATGCATAGGTAGGATTGCACTTAATCTGTTTGCACCGTCTGCAAGGCAGACCGGTGTGCCTACCTAACTTGTTGCATCTGATCCTTCCATTGTAATTGTTATACCATGTTCCCTTGTAACCACCTAGTTGCGCCTCGGTAATCGTGCACTCTGCACGAGTATCGACGGTCGCATTCAAACTTAAAATCTAAGAAACATCTTGGGTAAAATTTGGGTTTTACAAAAGACTTAGAAAACCCGACACCTGGGTCGGTGCTTGCGAACCTAAATGAATTTCCAAAATTGCGGACCGGGGAACGTACCGGGAGTACGGTTTCCCGCTCTTGCACTTAAGGACCGTTTCCTTGGAATTTCATCCGAACATAAGACAAGTACGACCACATGGGTGGAATGGGACGCCCCGGGCTGAGTAACTAGCTAATTGGGGGAGCCGTGATGCCAAGAGACATGTGGATTCGCCGGGGTGGTGTCGGGGAGGACCCCTGGGCTTCCTGGCATAGTATGGTCTGGGACCTGATCTGGTGTTGGTCTGGGACTGTAGCGCCCGTTCCGTCGTGGCGCCTAGCGGAAAAACTAGCTCATAAAAATCCTACTTGCGAAATCTGTTTCTTTGCTTGTTGTCTAGTGCCCGTTCCATCTCAGATCTCAAATCCCCGAGCCATCGTCGAGTTCAATCCCGAATCCAAATCCTTCCCAAATCAAATCCCTCCGCAAAAGTCTAATTCGCCTCCCTAGGGTTCGATGGGCCGAATCCCTCTCGGCCCATCTCCCCCTCCCTCCCCGGCTCTCTCTCTCTCTCTCTCTCTCTCCCTCTCCCCGCTCTGCCCGAGCGCTGCACGCGCGTGCGCGCGAGCCGCGCGGAGCCGAGCCCTCCCTCCCGCTTCCCGCTGCCGTTCCCGCCGACACCGCCAAATCGTCGCCGCGTGCCGTTGCTTCCCGCGCGCGCGCCGTGGTGGCCGACCGCCTGGTCGCCGCCGCCGTCAGCCTCTGCCGCGCCTGCCGCGCCTGCCGCCCGTGTCGCCGCTCCGCTCCAAGCCGCCTCCGCCGTCATCGCCGTCGTTATCGACTCGGCCCCGCCACTCCCCGCGCGTGCCTCCAAGGGACGGAGGCAGAGCCCCCCCCTCTGCCGCGTTGCCCCCGCTCCCTCCTCCTTTTCCCAAAGTGGCAAGGGACAAGCTCCCTTTCTCCCTTCCTTTTTCTTTCTTTCTCTTCCTCCGCCGGCGTCATTCCCCTCCTCCCTGTCGCCGATTTGGCCGCTAGCCGGAGCGCCAGCTCGCTGGCTTGACCGTCCAATGTCGGTTCCCCTCCCCCAAACCGACATCGCCGCCCTATAAACCCAGGCGCCCTCCCTTCCTTTTTCCCTCCCAATCTTCCCCGTTTTCCGCCCGCGCCATTGCCGTCTCTCTCGCCGACCGCCGCCGTCGCGTGTGCTGGAGGAGCCGGCACGAGCAAGGACGCGGAAGGGGACTCTGGGCGCGCCCTCTTCTTCCTCTTCCCCGGCCCGAGGCCGGAGAGATCGCTCCCGCGCCGTCGGTTCTCGTCACTGCGCCCCCTTCCCCGCACGGTAGTGTCTCCCTCCGTTCTCCCTTCTCGTTCCATCTCCTCCTCTTAGACTCGGATAGTAGCACGAGTAGCCTCCCCGTAGCTAGCTGGCGCCGCCCCGACCGTTGCCGCCGCCCGCTGTGTGCTCGCCGCCGTCGCCGCCCGTGCTCCGTAGCACCCGCTCGTCGCCGGCCTCGCTCGGCGTAGCTCCGCCCAATCCGACACAAGCAACGGATTCCCGTAGCCGCGTAGATGCTCTCACCGCCGGGAATCGACCCCTCGTGACCTCGTCGCCGTTTCCCCCTTCCCTCGCCGCCGGTTGCCGCCGCCGCAATCCGCCGCCGTCGAGCATCCCCCGGCAAATCCAAGCCGTTGGCTCGTCTCCTCTCGTCCCGTGCAACCTCCCGGAGTGCTCGCTTTCGCCTGTATCGCCGTGGTGCGCTCCGCCGCTCGCCGCCGTCATCCGCCGTCCGTTTCGGCCGACGTCGTCGTCTACCTCCCGCCGGCCCACGTGGCAGCCACGTAGGCGCCACGTCGGCGCCAGCTCGGCCAAGACCGGGTCGAGCCGACCCCGGTCAGCCGCTCCCTCCGGTCCCGCTCGCGCACGCGGTCCACCGTGAGCCGTGAGGCTGCGCGTGGGCCCGCCGTATCCGCGTCCGCCGCGAACCGCGCGCGTGCACCGCGTCTCTCTCCCCGAACCCTAGCACGCGCCGCGTGCACCTCGCTCACGGTGAGCCGAGTCGCTGACAAGCGGGTCCCACTCGGGACCACGCGGAATGGACCCGGCCCACCGGCTCTCTCTCTCCCTTCCCCGCCCGCACGCGCCATGGGCCGCCTTCTTGGGCCGGCCGGGCCATTAAGCTTGGCCGAGCCGCCCCTTTCTCTCGGGCCGCGCCCTAGCTGCCCGAGGAAAGTCTAATTCCCACCCTCCCTCTTTTCTTTTCTTTTCTTTTTCAAAAAAAAGGGGTTTAAATAAATCCTTTTCCTTTAGATCAAAAATCCAATAATCTTAGAAATTCAATATCTTCCCAACCGTAAGTCCGTTTGACTCCGTTCAACTTCCAAAATTCCTCAAATCTCGAGATCTATCTAATGGCATGCTTAGAGGTCAATAATAGGGCTTTATTTTCGCCGTTTGTTGAGTTGTCCCGTTTCGCGTGTAGTTTCGGTGCCCAAAGACCCGCAGTGCGAGGATTTCGAGGATCAGGCTCAAGATCTCGAGCAAGGCAAGTCACCTTTGATCATCTTGCACCAATAATTTAAATCTAAGTATTTCTTTCCGCAAATTTTGCATGAATAGGATTTACACAAGTAATTCGGCCGCGGCTCGCGAGATAGCCTGCCGGCCCCCAACCCTAATTGCTGCAATTACCCTCCTTGATTTATTGAACACTTAAACCTCCTTTGTCGACTGTTGTGCTTCGATGCATGGGCCTTCGGGCACGGGCATCGGAACACCTCCCCTCAAATTTAAAATATCCAATGATGAGTAAAACTTGGGTTTTACAAAAGACTTGAAAAACCCGACACCTGAGTCGGTGCTTGCGAACTAAATGAATTTCCAAAATCACGGACCGGGGAACGTACCGGGTGTACGGTTTCCCGCTCTTGCACTTAAGGACCGTTTCCTTGGAATTTCATCCGAACATAAGGCAAGTACGACCACATGGGTGGAATGGGACACCCCTGGCTGAGTAATTAGCTAATCAGGGGAGCCTTGATGCCAAGAGACATGTGGATTCGCTGGGGTGGTGTCGGGGAGGACCCCTGGGCTTTCTGGCACAGTATGGTCTGGGACCTAATCTGGTGTTGGTCTGGGACCCCTCTCGTTGGCATATGGTGAACCTGTGTCGGCTTTCGAAATGCCTTGTCATGAAAGCCTTAAGGTCTCTAGTCATGGCCGTTCTGCATGGGCTGGATGATCCGGGTTAGTAATGTCGTGTGGGTAAAGTGTACCCCCTTTGCAGAGGTTATTAAACTGTTCGAACAGTCGTGCCCACGGTCATGGGCGGATGTGAGGTGATTCCTAGCGTAGTTTTGTTTGACTACTGCCTTGTGAAATTTGCTGTTGAGGAATGGGTTTGATGTTTGGAAAATCTGCGACTGATGGGATTAGCTAGGCCCGGGTGGCCGTTTGAAAGCTGTTGGTCGGGTGCCAAACTTGATCAATTCAAAAGACTGATACATTGCACATACTCCGACCGGACACGACGCACTGTCTCCTCCGCGTCGTTTGAGAAGCACTCACTTAGCTGTTTCAAAAAGGAGTTTAAATAAAAAGATCAATTGCAAAAACAACAGCCTTTCCTTTGAAGCCTGCATTAAACACTTATTTCCCATGGCTTGCTGAGTACTCCCGTACTCACCCTTGCCCTATATACATAATCCCCCCCCCAGTTGCTGAAGAAGATGAAGCGGATCCCGCTGACGAGGAGTTCTTCCAGGAGCAAGCCGGATACGATGAGTTTTAGGGTTTCGACCTAGTTCCCAAGTCGCGCCTGTGATGTTTGGTCCAATTCTTGGCTTCCGCTTCCCTTTTGAAATGCAGTTGTGAGCTCGGGATCTGTCCGTAGCCCAACATGACTGTACTCCTACTCTATAATAAAGAGACCTCTGTTGCTGTGATATTCTGTCTTCCTGTGATACCAGCACTGTTTCCTGGGACTGGTATCGATTAACAGGTTAATTTGGAGCGTCACGGGCTAGTTCCGCTCGGGACTAGTTCGGGGCGTGACAGGGACCCGTCTCGTTGGCATATGGTGAACCTGTGTCAGCTTTCGAAATGCCTTGTCATGAAAGCCTTAAGGTCTCTAGTCATGGCCATTCTGCACGGTCTGGATGATCCGGGTTAGTAATGTCGTGTGGGTAAAGTGTACCCCCTCTGCAGAGGTTATTAAACTGTTCGAACAGCCGTGCCCACGGTCATGGGCGGATGTGCGGTGATTCCTAGCGTAGTTTTGTTTGACTACTGCCTTGTGAAATTTGTTGTTGAGGAATGGGTTTGATGTTTGGAAAAATCTGCGGCTGATGGGATCAGCCAGGCCCGGGTGGCCGTTTGAAAGCTGTTGGCCGGGTGCTAATCTTGTTCAATTCAAAAGACTGATACATTGCACATACTCCGATCGGACGAGACGCACTGTCTCATCCGTGTCGTTTGAGAAGCACTCACTTAGTTGTTTCAGAAAAGAGTTCAAATAAAATCAATTGCAAAAACAACAGCCCTTCCTTGAAGCCTGCATTAAACACTTATTTCCCATGGCTTGCTGAGTACCCCCGTACTCACCCTTGCTCTATATAAATAATCCTCCCCCAGTTGCTGAAGAAGATGAAGCGGATCCCGCTGACGAGGAGTTCTTCCAGGAGCAAGCCGGCTACGATGAGTTTTAGGGTTTCGGCCTAGTTCCCAAGTCGCACCTGTGATGTGTGGTCCAAGTCTTGGCTTCCGCTTCCCTTTTGTAATGCAGTTGTGAGCTCGGGATCTGTCCACTGCCCAACATGACTGTACTCCTACTCTATAATAAAGAGACCTCTGTTGCTGTGATATTCTATCTTCCTGTGATACCAGCACTGTTTCCTGGGACTGGTATCGATTAACAGGTTAATTTGGAGCGTCACGGGCTAGTTCCTCTCGGGACTAGTTTGGGGCGTGACATCCGTCCAAGGGGAGTGTCGCTTCCGTAGGCCAGCTCTCATGTTCCATCCAGACCTGGGAGGGGAAGGGCCTGCGTTGTCTACGCCGCCGCTGCCATCGGCTCCTCCATCCAGCGGCGGACGGATTTGGAGGAAGGGAGAGAGAGGATTGGAGCGCCGCCTCCATCGGCTCCTCTTCCATTTGGATCTAGGAGGGAGGGAAGGGGCGGGGCCGGCACCGTCTTTGGTGGACGCCTCCGCCGTATCTGGGAGGAAGAGAGGGAGGGAGCGTCGTCACCGTCAGCTCCTCTTCCCTTCTCACTGAGCCGTCGCCGCTCCTCTTGGCCGCTCTTCCGTCGCTCCTCGCCGAGTCGGACGGCTGTCACCTCCTCCTTGCATGCGCCGATGGCCATCGGCTCCTCCTCTTCCGACACCGACGCCGCCGCCGTTGCCTCCTTGCGCGCGCCAAGCCGCCTACGGCCGCTAGCTCCTCCTCACGGTAGAGACCACTCATCCAAATTTCAAAAATCGTAGGAGAGGGAGAGGGAGAGGTAGAGATAGAGGTAGAGAGGGGGAGAGGATAAGGATGGGTGGGTAGGTGGGTGGTTGTTGGGAAAGGAAACATATAAGATTTTTTTAGTGAGTGGTCCTATTCTCCCAGGCGGGCCTCTTATGTGGTCCGTCTGCAAAAATTTGGACCACTTTAGAGGTCCTCTTGTGAAAATAAAAGTATTTTTACAGACGGATCTCTTAAGGGATACGCCTACAAAAAAAATGATTTTCGTAGGCGGACGACGGTCTCACCACCGGTTGCCATTTTCGTAGGCGGTTGTTTGGTTCTGAGGACCAACCCGCATGGAAAAAAAAAGATCACGTCTGCGAAAATATTTTTTCTATTAGTGTAGACTGTCAATTCAGAATTTTATTTTATTTTGTAAAATTTAAAATCCAAAACTACTACTCCATCCTTCCCATAATATAGCAACATAGTACCAGATAGGACACTTAATAGTACAACGAATCTGGACATGCTTCAAGTTCAAACATGGTCCTCCATGAGGGTGTGCAAGTGGTCAGCCGAACCGGGCCCCTGATTTTCCTTACTCTAATGTATTTAAAATCATTTCGCTCTCTTTTTTTAAAAAAAAAAGATCACTCTTACTTTTAAATTTTTTTTTGTTAGAATAGTTTTTTTTTAGCTTTGATAAGTGTTTGATGGTAATCGTGACCACCTTAGAGAACTATGACTCATGACACCGATATGAACATATGTTTCAGACAATAAAGATTCTATTTTTTCGCTTAACAAAAAATAATGACGACATCAGGGAAAAAACTAGCTAAATACTCATGCTTTGCATTCCTTTTCCATTCCCTCAATCACTTTGGGAATGGACAGTTTGCACGTGTTACTGTTTAGTGACCCTATGTACCAACTTCATAGTCGCACATGTCAATTGGTGGGTGGTGACAGATTCACCGTTCATCACCACCACTAAAATCTTTTAAAGGAGTATAGATTATTTTTCTGACTTAGGTAGAGCTCACAGCTAATTCATTCTCTTATTTCTTGGCATTTTCTAAACATAAGACATCAATTTGTGTTTCACAATGGAGTCTCAGATTGTTAAGTACGGCCTAATGACAAATGGAGGCCCTTTGCAGATGTATACGTTTTCAAGGATAGTTTTATAGATATTTTTATTAAGACGAATAATCAATAATTTCATATATTAAAAAGCTAACGTAGTAAATTTCACGTACCTAGTACTAAGGATATTCATAGTGGTAAATTCAAAAGGAATGAAACAATTATAAATAATTTATGGGTAAAACTTCTATATCTGTGTTTTAGTGATTTAGAAGTTGATGTAAAAAAATAAACTATATTCCAATAAGAAAACCTCAAAATCGATTACAAATTTAAGTTTTTGGTCGTACCTCATGAGCCAACAAACAATGAATCTGCTGTGAGCAATGGCGCGCTCCACTACTCTGCCTGCACGAGGCTGACAATAACTTTCAAACGGCAAATCTACAATTGTCGTCTAGCGCTAGCAGCCAAGTACAGGCAAATTCAACGTACTAGACATCTGGAATTTTCCAAATACAGGCGAATTCATCATACACCTCTGGAATTTCGGGTTTATTCATACGTTTCTGCGGCTGCATCTGTGATTGTGTGAATCAGTTCTGAGTAAAGGGTGTGTTTAGTTTACGCTAAAATTGAAATTTTGGTTAAAATTGAAACGATGTGACAGAAAAGTTGAAAGTTTGTGTGTAGAAAAGTTTTGATGTGATAGAAAAGTTAAAAGTTTGAAGAAAAAGTTTGGAACTAAACTCGGCCAAAAGCATCTCCAGCGACGGCTTGAACAATGAACAGTAGTGTTTCGTATATCAAGGCCAAGATACGATCATCAACATGGATATTTTCTTGGTGTCTCGTCCTGCTCGTACGATCGAATGGTCGCACACGTTTCACATGGGATAACTTTTGTAAGCTCAATGCTGGGGCCTGTGGGGTGGTGATCTGTCTGCTGTCTTCTGTGCAAGAAGGGAAGGGAACTGTTCTTTCTTTTGTAGTCGGAGCAATGGCCTAGCTATTTGAATCTCCTACTTCAACTTGTTTACCTTTTCAGTGACATGCGAAAATGAGATAAACCGTTAGCACATTAATAATTAAATATTAATTATTATAAACTTTAAAAATACGTTTATTTGGGTTGTTAAAGGATTTTTTTTATATATAAAAAGTTTTTTTTAGAGAAGACACCGTTAACAATTTGAAAAGATACTCATGGAAAATAAGAAAGCTGTAATTTGAAGTTGAAGAAAAGAATGGTACCTAAATCGGTATGCCAGGAACTTCAAATACTTCCTTCATTTTGAAATAACCGACAAGTTATTGTCTCATGTTTGACCACCAATTACTCTTAAATGGTTGAACTGTGATAAATTTTGTGCTTGTATTTTTAAGATGCCATACATTTAATAATATGATATCCTTTTTAACATTTGGAAAAAAATCTACATAAAAAGTGAGTGCTGAAAGTTTAGAAATAAATAGTGTCCGATGCCAATTATTTAAAAACAGAGGAAATATTAAACTACTATGCTAAGGGCGTCCCTCCTACTTCCATAATGGAAGATGAATTGGAGCTTAGCTATGAAAATTATCTGACAGCAAAAATGAATGAATTAGGTTCCTTATTGTAGAATTAGCTCAGTTAAGATTAAGTTCTAGATTTGGTACAAATGACCATATTTATGACTAATTACTTTTTCCATAAAAGAGGCGTACATGTCTACATCGAGACATTTCTTATGGCTCTGTGAATCTCAGGATATATATAATGATCCAGTCTATACAAATCGATCTAGTCTATACAAGGATCTTGTAAGTTCTAGTGTGCGTCTATGTATTTGTAAAGGTGAGTGTATGTACATGTATGTGAGCGTCTGTGTTTGTACCATGTTTTTAGAAGTATTAAAAAAGTTGTTAGATTCACATCAAAGATTTTGTAAGAAATGTTGAAAGTTCCCACAAAAATCCACATAACATAAGCTACCAAAGATTGCACTACGATAATACTACATCCGTTTCAAAAAAAAAAAAACTCAACCTAGGTAAGATGTGACCTATCCTAGGGCACATCCTATCTTATGTTGAGTTTTTTTTTAAATGGAGGGAGTATAGGCCGAGTTTAGTTCCAAAATTTTTCTTCAAACTTCCAACTTCCAACTTTTCCATCACATCAAAACTTTTCTACACATACAAACTTCCAACTTTTCCATCACATCATTCTAATTTCAACCAAACTTACAATTTTGGCGTGAACTAAACACACCCATAGTTTAATTTAAATGATGTGTCGAAGATAGCAGTAGTACACACCAAATTAATGGGAGTAGCAGCCTCATCGGCTGCCCACATTTCCTAAACGGCTTATTAGGGAATAAAAATTAATTTATACGTAAAATGTTTGTAAATATACTCTTAGTGACTTAAAAAACAATATAAAAGACTATGTTAAAAAATCTTAAACTTAGCTTCAAAATTAAGTTTAAAAAAATAAATTTTGGCTTTGACTTTGGCTTATTAGGTCAATCGATGGAACCCTAGGACATAAGCTGCTAAGAATTGTAGTCCTATGCCAGCTCAAAGCAAAACAACCCAAAATCATGAATAAATATGATGAGGATATCATTGACTCGGATATAACTGTGCTTCTATTACATATCAACAAGCTAAATGTGCATTTGTTCAATATTAGGTTTACTCATTATATATTTGAATAAATATTACTACACCATAAGTTTTGTATATTCTCATTTGCAGAACTACTTGTGTGTGCAAAAGAAAGGAGAGCGAACTCACGAAGTGTATGGATGATCAAATAAGTTGACTAGGGATCAGAGTTTATCACCTACGTCATTTCTCAAGCTAAAATGTTTGACATTTCTCAAGTCTACTCATACATCAACACAATACTTTTGGTTCATATAAGGCAAAAGATTAAAGTCTCCACATGTTGGATTCGGATTTGGGTATCCTAGCAATATCAACTTCAAATGGAACTAGTAGATGATCCAAAAGAAATCTCTAGGCTCATGAGTACTTGTTGTAAAGCTTATGGGGTCTACTTTCATATGGTTTTGGTCCCACATTAAATTTACTCATTAGTTGTTGGGAATCGACAAAACAAACCACGTACCTCATACAATCCAAGTTTGATTTGGGTCCTAGACGTTGTAATTGTGTCGTTGGCTAAGCCCAAGAGGGCATACGCCCTAGGGCTTATGTTTTTCAATTCACATGCAGGGATTAGTCTTCTAGGCGAGGTCAATCGGACAACGTATGGTTGATAATCAGAGTAGAAGTGGTATTACGATTGCAGGGTTCGGATCATATTGATCGGAAGCCAGAAGCCAAATCGTGCGTGTCAAATTTTCACCAAATCAATCTAATCAATACCTATCGAAAGTTTGCTCATCAGTACGTCATTCTCGATCGGCCGGCGGAAAGGAAAAAAAAGTAAGACCAACTTGCTGGAAGCATACAAAACGAACCACCGTACGGCACCGAGTTATCGCCGCCAGGTCAGTTGGTTTAGCGTTTGTACTTCCGTGCTAGACTTCTACTCCCTCTGTTTTATAATGTAAAACTTTCTAGCATTATCTATATACATATAAATGTTAATAAATATAAACATATACATATGTTTAGATTCATTAATATCTAAATAAATGTGAATAATGTTAAAAAGTTTTACATTGTGAAAGGGAGAAAGTAGTAGTCAAACACTCCAAACCTAAATTGCCCAATTACAAGATATCTACCACTGTAGGCTGTAGCATGGCATGCGGTTCACGATTCCATTCACATACTTCTGCCCATTCGGAACCCACTAGGCTATCTATCGATCTGTATAAAACGAGAGACGCATCGACGACGTAAAATCCAAAAGGAGCACATCTCACTCAGGCTGGCCGGCCGAAATCGATCGGCAGCAAAGGCCAACCAAACTAAGCCAAGAGCGAGCTAGCTAAGCTGGTTTTCTGCTTGTGCCATGGGAGAAGATGGCGGCGTGAACTCTTCTTCCAACTCTCCGGCGGCCGCCGTTGGTCTCGTGCTGGTGGTGGCGATCTGCACGTACCTGGCCGTCGTCGCCACCCGCAAGCAGAAGCGGCGGCGGCGGCGGCGGCCGCCGGTGGTCGGCACGGCGTTCCACCAGCTGTACCACGTCCGGCGGGTGCACGACTACCACACGGCGCTGTCCCGCGAGCACATGACCTTCCGGCTGCTGGTGCCGACCGGCCGCGAGCAGATATACACGTGCGACCCCGCCGTCGTGGAGCACATCCTCCGGACCAACTTCGCCAACTACGGCAAGGTACGCAGCGCCACTCTTTATTACTGCATGCTCTTGTGATTCTGTAAACTGCTTTACTACTCCTATACGGCTATACTTTAGTCCCCGTTCTCTCTCCCTCTGTCCAATTGGAGAGATATTTCCGTGAACGTAAAATGAGAAAAGTTATTAGCATATAATTAATTAAGTATTAACTATATAAAGTTGAAAAATAGATTTACTTAATTTTTTAAACAACTTCTATGTAAAAACTTTTTGTCAAAAAGTATCATTTAACAGTTTAAAAAATATGCTAACGGAAAACGTGAAAACTGAAGTTTGGAGTTGAGAAAAAAGCTCTAGGCCCAGTCTTTTCTTCAACTTACTCATTTTTATTAGCACGTTTTCTAAACTGTTAAATATTGTGTATTTTGTAAAAGGTTTCCATATAGAAGTTATTTTAAAAATTAAATAAATTTATTTTCTAAGTTTTAATAATTAATACTTAATTAAATATATACTAATGAGTGCACAGAAAATCTCTCTCCAAACGGATAGAACCAACAGTCTTATTACTGCTACTAGCATAACCCTATGTAGTCAAAAAGGATATTTCTCTAGTCAATTTGACGCGTACGGCCCCATCTAATATGGGCCACACGTGCGCCGCGAACATGTTCCAGCTCAACTTGTACGGATCGTCACAATCCTATTCATCCTACTTATTGTGGACCATACGTTAGTCATTGAGTTCTCAATAAAAAAAAGAAACGTTAGTCATTGTCTTTGATCTAACACAACTATCATGGGCCCAAATGGATTATCCTAAAAATCTACTCGGGTGGAAGAAAGAGGTTGTGGGCTTGTGGCCACACAGGCCGCGACGTTGACAACAGCAGCATAGTGTGGCGGAGGAGAGAACCGGGACTTCCGGGTACTTGCACACGAGTACTTCCGGGTGTTTGCACACCATGCACGAAGAGAGAAAAAGAGAGGCGAAGAGCCGAAGGAGAATGATGGGAGTAGAGGAGAGGAGGAAAACGCTATAAGTTATGGTACCCGGCAACCCGATCAAATAAGTGGGTAATTTATTGGTCAATCCATTTAATTTATTTATAAATAGATTTACAGGTTGATCCATTCATACCTTTTTAGTTGTAGGCAGCT
Organism: Oryza glaberrima; assembly: GCF_000147395.1. Lineage (NCBI taxonomy): Eukaryota > Viridiplantae > Streptophyta > Magnoliopsida > Poales > Poaceae > Oryza > Oryza glaberrima. Next base: position 19,787,272 of record NC_068335.1, on the reverse strand, counting down.
CGATATCTAGCTAGGTAACAGCGACGATATACATACCCGGTTAGTCAGTTACGAGCGTGACACTCGAAAGGAAATAGGCAAAATTTGTTACAGGATCCTCAAAAACTGTGTAATTTGCTGGTATATATCATAAAAACGTGCCACGGCTTAAAGACACTTAAAAAAACTCGTAATTTGTTCGCGGACACTTTTGGCTTAATTGAAGAGAGAAATTCTTCGAAAAGACAAGAATGCCCCTAGGGTCAAAAAGCTTTTGAGCTGAGATTGGAGCGAAGATGAAATATAATATACACTAGTGATATACTTAGGGTGATGACAAACTTAAAGTTGCATAATTATAAATGTTTACTGTAACATCATGTTTGTAGCATTTGGTACTAGAGGCATTCATGTTGATCCCAAACCAGTCAGCTTTGCAAGCAGCCATTTGAGGCTGCTAGCTAGGCCGGTACGGTTCATGTTTGTGGATTTGTTGCTGCCCTGACACGTATGGTTTCTGTGAAAAATACTAAGGGGTCGTTTAACCACGGGAACATGAGCGACCTGTTCGGGGAAGGCATCTTCGCCGTCGACGGCGACAAGTGGAAGCAGCAGAGGAAGATCGCCAGCTACGACTTCACCACCAGGGCCCTCCGCGACTTCAGCGGCGACGTGTTCAAGAGGAACGCCGCCAAGCTCGCCGGCGTCGTCTCCAGCCACGCCGCGTCAAACCAATCCATGGACTTCCAGGTAATCAACCGATCGTAACTATCGATGGCGCCAGTGGTGTGTTGTTTTTGTATCGCCATTGAGGACGTTTGTTCGGTTGTTTCTTCAGGGTTTCTTGATGAGAGCAACGATGGACTCCATCTTCACCATCGCGTTCGGCCAAGACCTCAACACGCTGGACGGCTCCGGCGAGGGGCGCCGCTTCGCCGCGGCGTTCGACGACGCCAGCGAGTTCACCATGCTCCGCTACCTCAACCCGTTCTGGAAGCTGTCGAGGCTCCTCAACGTCGGCGCCGAGGCGATGCTCAAGGAGAGGATCAAGGTCGTCGACGGGTTCGTGTACAAGCTCATCCGTGACAGGTCCGACGAGCTCTCCAACACCAAGGCACACGACACTGTAAGCACTACCTGATATGTCCAATTGTCCATCCATTTTGTGAGTGATCAAACACTTGAAATTAAGGTGAACTTTTTGTGTGCAATAGGATTCGAGGCAGGATATCCTGACAAGATTCATCCAGGCAACGACTAGCGATTCTGGGACGGTTGATTACAAGTACCTGAGAGACATCATACTGAACATTGTCATAGCCGGCAAGGACACCACAGCCGGGTCGCTTGCTTGGTTCCTGTACATGATGTGCAAACACCCGGAAGTACAGGAGAAGATCTGCCACGAAGCCATGGAGGCCACCAACGCCGGCGAGGCCGCTTCCATCGACGAGTTCTCGCAGAGCCTGACCGACGAGGCACTGAACAAGATGCACTATCTGCACGCTGCACTGACGGAGACGCTCCGGCTATACCCTGCAGTTCCACTGGTAATTAATTACGATCACAAAGTTAATCAAACGAAATTAATTCTCTTGCCCAATGCCAAATGAATCGAAGTATAGTAACAAACGTAGTGTCACTTTGTTTCTGACGATGTTTCAGGATAACAAGCAGTGCTTCTCAGACGATGTATTGCCCAACGGATTCAACGTCAGCAAGGGGGACATCGTGTTCTACATCCCCTACGCGATGGGCCGGATGGAGAGCTTGTGGGGCAAAGACGCTGAATCCTTCCGGCCTGAACGTTGGCTCGATGAGAACGGCGTCTTTCAGCAGGAGAGCCCGTTCAAATTTACAGCTTTCCAGGTGAAATTTACTGAACTCCAAGAATCTTTCTGAGTTCCGGTTACCCACTTCTGAAAGTTTTCTGAACTTTGTGATGAGACAATTCTGAATTCTGATCACCTGCTCCTTCTGTAGGCCGGCCCAAGAATCTGCCTCGGGAAGGATTTCGCGTACAGGCAGATGAAGATCTTCGCGGCCGTGCTGCTCCGTTTCTTCGTGCTCAAGCTGCGGGACGAGAAGGAGATCATCGGCTACCGGACCATGATTACACTCTCCGTCGATCAGGGTCTCCATCTGACGGCTATGGCGAGATGAGGGCACACACTACAGTCTGGGCACGCACAGCAGCTGGCTCCTGTACTCATGCAAGTGATAGCTCCTTGTGCATACCAAAACGAACGAGATCTGCAAACCTTAATTATGTCTGATCGTGAATAACCCGCATTGCACCCTAGAATAATAAGTGCATCTGAACTGCAGTCAGGGTCAGAGTAACTTATTGGAGTGAACTGGTGTTGTAGGGAACTTCAATTGTACAACTTGGAGGGCGCAATACAAATGAATGGATTAAATAGTAGAAAGTTGATTTTAAAAGGGCTTTCAACAAATGCTGATGATTTTTTTACAAAATTGTAATGTTTTTATGAGCTTGGAAAAGGTATGTTTGGAAAAATAAAAAAAGATAACTCAAAACTCATGGCATCAGCTTGCATTGAGCTCGGCTTAGTTCGGCTCGAACTCATAATCAACTACTTTGGTTGTGTTCGGCACTGCTTGTTACCATCCTCTACTCTCTCGTTTTTCATGCACATGTTTCCCAAACTGCTAAACGGCGTATTTTTTGCAAAAAAAAAATCTATAGAAAAGTTGTTTTCAAAAATCATACTAACCCATTTTTTAAGTTTTTTTTAACTAATATTTAATTTATCGTGCAATAATTCATCGCTCCATTTTTCGTGCAGAAAATGAGGGCTGCCAACCCTCACTCAAGAACACTGCCTTAGTTTGGCTCGGAGTAATAATAATAAGTCAAGCTGATGTGGGATTTCAAGTCGTGAGCATCACAAGCCACATGAGCTACTTGTTTAGTTACCTTCGAATACTTAGTTCTTTCAGTTACAATAAATCAAAGTTTTGTCATCGGCAAAAACTCAAATATCTTTATAATAAATCTATAGCCCAAGTTGACAAGAAACAAGGTGATTCCCATTTTTAGTCTGGTCTTATGAATGTCAAAAGTACTTTCTTAAATATGAGTTTTTAGATTGTCAATAATGGGAAACAAATTAGATTTCGGGAAGATAAATGGATTGGTAACTTGGCTTTTAAAGATAAATATCCATCTTTATATGCAATTGTTTGGAGGAAAACATCTTCTATTGCCACTGTTATGAGATCTGTTCCGCTTAATGTTTCTTTCAGGAGAGCTTTAGTTGGTCAGAATCTTGTTTGTTGGCATGAGTTGTGTGCCTCTATAGTACATATTCAGTTGAATGATTCGTATGATAGTTTTAGATGGAATTTCAATCAGAATGGCTTGTTCTCGGTGAGGTCTATGTACCTAGCTTTAATTAATAATGGCTATATCGAGAGAAACAAGTGTATTTGGAAGTTTAAGTTGCCACTTAAGATTAAAATTTTCATGTGGTACTTGCTTAAAGGGGTTGTGTTAACTAAGGATAATTTGGCAAGGCGTAACTGGAATAGCAGCTTAAGGTGTTCTTTTTGTTTGAAGAATGAGTCTATTCAACATCTCTTTATGGATTGTCATTTTGCGAAGTTCCTATGGAGAGCAGTTCAGTTCTCTTTTGGTTTTATTCTTCCAGTTAGCATATCTCATATTTTTAATGGGTGACTTTTGGGAGTTGATAAGAAAATGAGTAAACTGATACTTATTGGAGCTTCTGCCATTTGTTGTGCAATATGGCTGAGTAGGAACGATATGGTTTTTGACAAATCACCATCATTTTCCTATATGTAGGTCATTTTCAGGGCAACTCATTGGCTCCGGTTTTAGGCACAACTACAAAGGTGTGATGAAGACGAAGAGTTTCTGAAAGTTGCATGACAAAAGTTGGAGACCACAGTTGTCGAGGAGTGATTCTCTCTAGCGGGAGATTGTGAGACCCCCCCCCCTTCATGAGTTCGGTCGGGGGAAGAAGCTCGCCTCTAGAAATCGCGTATCCGTCCCCAAGGCTCCTAGCTAGCTCGCACACAACCAAATTATATAGGTTCGGGCCGCTATGAAGCGTAATACCTACTCCTGTGTATGGGATTTAGACTGAGAGTTACAAGGGTTCCTAAGCTCGGGAGAACACTCTTACTTCCCTCCTCCACAATCTCAGATTTTCTGAGAGTCGTCCCCTTTCTCGGTGGGCAAGGTCCACCTTTTATACCTCAAGGGGATACCACATGCACCGCCTCTACCTACTCTTCTTTCGGGTGGGGACCCACCCTATCTTAACTGGAACTCGACCCGTGCCTTCGCTTGGAACCTAAACCACAGCTTGTCCTTGAGCGGGGCCCAGCGCCGTCCCTCGCCTGACACGGGGGACAGCCCTGTCATTCCCTCATTAATAGGTGAAGACTTGTGGTGGCCGCCGTCCGAATGACCCCCCGATGGGACGGGTCATACCTACCTTCACTCCGCCGGAAGCAGATACGACGTGGGAGCACGATTGTCCGTCCAGTCAGACGTGACCGGCGTCAGGCTGGTCACAGACCGGTCATTCTTGACCATCGCGCGTCAGTTTAGCACGCCGCACGTCTACCCCACTGCATTAAATGCGACAGGGGGCAGTTGGGGCGCTGCGCGCATTAAAGGAAGTTCAGCCTGGGCCCCCTCCTCGCTTGCTCCCCCCGCCAAACGGCGGCTAGGCGAGGGCCTCGGGGCAAAGCAGTGCAAGGGCCCGAGGGGCATGACGTGGCACCCCGAGGCCCCGACCCCCCGACCGCTCCTGCGTTTCGCGGAATGCGGGGACAGGACCAGGCTGTAGGGACACGTGGTAGGATGGGAAGGTAGATTCCCCTCACTTCGCATACCCTCGGGCCCATATCTCCGACAACGGTTATGCAACTTTTTGCTAATTATGGTTTGAGATTTACAAATAGACTTCAATAATTGTGATCTCCTTACGTTAGGCTGGTTTCTTTGTTTTTCTCTTCGGTGTGTTCTATTCATTTAGATTTACACTATGTTATTGAAAGCTATTATGTAATAATTGGCTGTAGCTCTTTTGAGTAAAGGCCGGAATATTATATTCCATTATCTAAAAAAAGTCAAATTCTAAGTGTTGCCACTAATGAGGACATGTTTCAGTAAATACCATCCTATAAACGATTTTATCCAACAAATGACATCGCCATCAACTTTCTAGTAGCAAACATCTGTTATGATGTTGTGCAAAGGCCATTTTACCCCCCACGTATAACACATACTCCCTCCGTCCCAAAATGTAGCTATTTCTAGCACAGTGTCTTGTCCCAAAATGAAGCTATTTCTTCACCTACCTCCTCCTCTCAACCAATCACAACCATTATTCTTCACCTACTTTCTCTTTTCAACCAATCACACACTTCCTCCAATCATTCTCACCTACTTTCTTAATACCCGTGCCAACCTCAAAAATGGCTTCATTTTAGGACGGAGGAAGTAGTTGCCTTATTACTACAAGGCCCAGATCTGCTGCTACATTGCCTCGTCCGACATCCCTGCCATCGTCTCGAAGCCTAGAAGCATCGTGCCGCTGCTACCTCGAAGAGCCAGCCCAACACCACTCAGAGAGCCACACTGTCCCCACCTAGGCTGTGTTTAGATCCAAAGTTTGGATCCAAACTTCAGTCCTTTTCCATCACATCAACCTGTCATACACACACAACTTTTCAGTCACATCATTTTAAATTTCAACCAAAATCCAAACTTTGTGCTAAACTAAACACAACCCTAGATTCATCCTGCCGCTGCTTGGAAGTTGGAAATGCCACGCCACCATCTTCCTCGCCTGGATCAACTGCACTGCTGCCGGATGCAAGGACCTCGCGACCCATGCCATCCTAGGGTCTCTGCCATGTCACCATTACTGTGAACGATGCACCGACGCCGAGCCCACCTCCACTGTTTCACTCATCGCCTCTGCCGACACCTTCCTCTTCATTGCCGTCCATCCCTATTAATGGGATCCGGATCTGGTTTTTATCAATCCTGCCCCGTTGTCCGCCATTGGTTAATTATTTTTGTGTTCCATTTTACCTAGATATGTGTCACGCCCCGAACTAGCCCCGAGCGGAACTAGCCTGTGACGTTCCAAATTAACCTGTTAATCGATACCAGTCCCAGGATACAGTGCTGGTATCACAGGAAGACAGAATATCACAGCAACAGAGGTCTCTTTATTATAGAGTAGGAGTACAGTCATGTTGGGCTGCGGACAGATCTCGAGCTCATAACTGCATTACAAAAGGGAAGCGGAGGCCAAGACTTGGACCAAACATCACAGGCGCGACTTGGGAACTAGGCCGAAACCCTAAAACTCATCGTAGCCGACTTGCTCCTGGAAGATCTCCTCGTCAGCGGGATCCACTTCATCTTCTTCAGCAACTGGGGGGGATTATTATATAGAGCAAGGGTGAGTACAGGAGTACTCAGCAAGCCATGGGAATTATGTGTTTAATACAGGCTTCAACGGAAAGGCTGTTGTTTTTGCAATTGATTTTATTTAAACTCCTTTTTGAAACGACTAAGTGAGTGCTTCTCAAACGACACGGATGAGACAGTGCGTCTCGTCCGGTCGGAGTATGTGCAATGTATCAGTCTTTTGATTTGATCAAGGTTGGCACCCGGCCAACAGCTTTTAAACGGCCACCCGGGCCTGGCTGATCCCATCAGCCGCAGATTTTCCAAACATCGGACCCAATCCACAACAGCAAATTTCACAAAGCAGTAGTCAAACAAAACTACGCTAGGAATCACCTCACATCCGCCCATGACCGTGGGCACGGCTGTTCGAACAGTTTAATAACCTCTAAAGAGGGGGGTACACTTTACCCACACGACATTACTAACCCGGATCATCCAGCCCGTGCAGAACGGCCACGACTACAGACCTTAAGGCTTTCATGACAAGGCATTTTGAAAGCGGACACAGGTTCACCATATGCCAACGAGAGGGGTCCCAGACCAACACCAGATTAGGTCCCAGACCATACTGTGCCAGGAAACCCGGGGGTTCTCCCCGACACCACCCCGTTGAATCCACATGTCTCTTGGCATCATGGCTCCCCTGATTAGCTAGTTACTCAGCCAGGGGTGTCCCATTTCACCCATGTGGTCGCACCTGTCTTATGTTCGGATGAAATTCCAAGGAAACGGTCCTTAAGTGCAAGAGCGGGAAACCGTACACCCGGTACGTTCCCCGGTCCGCGATTTTGGAAATTCATTTAGTTCGCAAGCACCGACCCAGGTGTCGGGTTTTCTAAGTCTTTTGTAAAACCCAAGTTTTACCCATGGTTGGATATTTTATATTTTGAGGGGGGGGTGTTCCGATGCGCGTACCCGAAGGCCTGTGCATCGAAGCACAACAGTTAACAAAGGAGGTTTAAGTGTTCAATAATTCAAGGAGGGTAATTGCAGCAATTAGGATTGGGGGCCGGTAGGCCGTCTCGCAAGCCGCGGCCGAATTACTTGTGTAAATCCTATTCATGCAATATTTGCGGAAAATAAATACTTAGATTTAAATTATAGGTGCAAGATGATCAAAGGTGACTTGCCTTGCTCGAGATCTTGAACTTGATCTTCGAAATCCTCGCACTGCGGGTCTTCGGGCTCCGAAACTACACGCGAAACGGGACAACTCAACAAACGGCAAAAATAAAGCCCTATTAATGACCTCTAAGCGTTCCATTAGATAGATCTCGAAATTTGAGGAATTTTGGAAGTTGAATGGAGTCAAACGGTCTTACGGTTGGGAAGATATTGAATTTCTAAGTTTATTGGATTTTTGGTCTAAAGGAAAAAGGATTTATTTAAATCCTTTTTGAAAAGAAAAGAAAAGAAAAGAAGGAAGGAGGGGAATTAGACTTCCCTCGGGTGGCTAAGGCGCGGCCCGAGAGAAAGGGGCGGCTCGGCCGAGCTTAATGGGCCGGCCCAAGAAGGCGGCCCAAGGCGCGCGCTCGGGCGGGGAGGAGAAAGAGAGAGCCGGTGGGCCGGGTCCACCTTGCGTGGTCCCGGGTGGGACCCGCTTGTCAGCGGCTCGGCTCACCGTGCGGAGGAAGCATGCGGCGTGGTGCTAGGGTGTGGAGCGGGGCGCAGTGAATGCGCGCGGCTCGCGGGCGTGCGGATGCAACGGGCCCACGCGCAGCCTCACGGCTCGCGGTGGACCGCGCGCGCGAGCGGGGCGGAGGGAAGCGGCGGACCGGGGTCAGCTTGACCCGGTCGCGGCCGAGGTGGCGCCGACGTGACGCCTACGTGGCTGCCACACGGGCCGGCGGGAGGTAGACGACGACGTCGGCCGGAACGGATGGCGGACGGCGGCGGCGAGCGGCGAAGTGAACCACGGTGATACAGGCGAAAGCGAGCACACCGGGAGGTTGCACGGGACGAGGGGAGACGAGCCAATGGCTCGGATTCGCCAGGGAATGCTCCACGGCGGCGGATTGCGGCGGCGGCAACCGGCAGCGAGGGAAGGGGGAAACGGCGACGAGGCGACGGGAGACCGATTCGGGCGAGCTAAAGCATCTACGCGACTCCAGGAATCCGTTGCTAGCGTCGGATTGGGCAGAGCTACGCCGAGTGAGGCCGGCGACGAGCGGGCGCTACGGAGCACGGGCGGCGACGGCGGCGAGCACACAGCGAGCGGCGGCAACGGTCGGGGCGGCGCCAGCTAGCTACGGGGAGGCTACTCGTGCTACTACCCGAGTCTAAGGGGAGGAGATGGAACGAGGAGGGAGAACGGAGGGAGGCACTACCGTGCGGAGTGATGGGGCGTAGTGACGAGGGGCCGACGGCACGGGAGTGATCTCTCTGGCCTCGGGCCGAGGAAGAGGAAGAAGACGAGCGCCCGGAGTCCCCTTCCGCGTCCTAGCGCGCACCAGCTCCTCCGGCACACGCGACATCGGCGGCCGGCGAGAGAGACAGAGGGACGGCAATGGCGCGGGCGAAAAACGGGGAAGATTGGGAGGGAAAAAGGAAGGGAGGGCGCCTGGGTTTATAGGGCGGCAATGTCGGTTTGGAAACCGACCTTGGGCGGTCAAGGCGCGAGCTGGCGCTCAGCGCTCGCGGCCAAAACGGCGACAGAGGCGGATGACGCCGGCGGGGAAGAGAAAAGGAAAAAGGAAGGGAGAAAGGGGGGCTTGCCCCTTGCCTCTTTGGGAAAGGAAGGAGGGAGAGAGGGCGATGAGGAGGAGCCCTGCCTCCTTTCCTTGGAAGCACGCGCGGGGAGAGGCGGGGCCGAGTCGACGGCGACGGCGATGACGGCGGGGGCGGTTTGGAACGGAGCGGCGACACGGGCGGCAAGCGCGGGCTCAGGCGCGGCAGGCGCTGACGGCGGCGGCGTCTGGCCGGTCGGCCACCACGGCACGCGCGCGGGAAGCAACGGGCGGCGCGGTGATTTGGGCGGCGTCGGCGGGAAGCGGCAGCGAGGGCGGGGGGGGGGCGCTCGGCTCGGCGCGGCTCACGCGCACGCGCGCGCAGCGCACGGGCAGAGCGGGGGAGAGATGGGGAGGGAGGGAGAGATGGGCCGGGAGGAATTCGGCCCATTGAACCCGAGGGAGGCAAAATAGACTTTTACGGAGGGATTTGATTTGGGAAAGATTTGGATTCGGGATTGAACTTGACGATAGATCGGGGATTCGAGATCTGAGATGGCACGGACACTAGACAACAAGCAAAGAAACAGATTTCACAATTAGGGTTTTTAGAAATTACATTTTTTCCCGCTAGGTGCCACGACGGAACGGGCGCTACAGACCAACCCCCCTAACAAGAATCTCGACCCCGAGATTCAGCACCTAAGGGAGCAGCTCCGGAAACTCGGCGCAGAGATGATCTTCTCGTTCCCAGGTTGCTTCATCTTCGGAATGGTTGCTCCATTGGACCTTGTAGAACTTGATGGTCTTCCTTCGAGTCTGACGTCCTACCTCTTCAAGAACCCTGATCGGTCTTTCCTTGTAGGTCAGATTCTTTTCCAGCTCGATATTGCCCAGGAGAACTTGTTCTTCTGGAACACAGAGACACTTCTTTAACTGAGACATGTGAAACACGTTGTGCACATCTGTGAGATCTTCAGGTAACTTAAACTGATAAGCCACTTCGCCACGTCTGGCGGTTATGAGGTAGGGGCCGATGTAGCGGGGTGCTAACTTGCCGGACACCCCAAACCTCCTCATACCACGGAGAGGTGATACCCGCAGGTACACGTGGTCTCCTTTTTCGAACTCAAGGTCACGCCTCCAATTGTCAGCATAATTCTTCTGACGGTTCTGAGCTGTCTTTAAACGTTCTCGGATCAGCTTAACTTGTTCTTCTGCTGCCTTGAGTATGTCAGGACCGAACACTAGTGCTTCGCCAACCTCATTCCAGCACAAGGGACTGCGGCACTTTCTTCCGAACATTGCCTCATTTGGCGACATCTGAATGCTGGTCTGATAACTGTTGTTGTATGAGAACTCAGCATACGGCAAACAACGATCCCAAGTGCCTTCAAAATCCAGGGCACACGCACGTAGCATGTCTTCTAGGATTTGGTTTACTCTTTCTGTCTGACCATCGGTCTGCGGATGGTAAGCTGTACTAAAATTTAGATCGGTTCCGAGAGCTTCATGCAACTGCTTCCAGAACCTTGAGGTGAACTGAGTGCCTCAGTCTGACACAATCTTCTTGGGACAGCCAAATCTACATACGACATGGGTCATGTAGAGTTCTGCTAGTTTCTTTCCATCAAAGGTGGTTTTCACTGGCACGAAATGAGCTGATTTCGTGAGTTGATCCACGATTACCCAGATGGAGTCGTACCCGCTAGGGTTTCTTGGCAAACCAGTGATGAAATCCATTCCGATCTCTTCCCATTTCCACTCGGGAATCGGTAGGGGTTGCAGCAGACCAGCTGGCCTCTGATGCTCTGCCTTGACTCTCTGGCAAATGTCACACAAGGCTACGTATTCTGCGATATCTCGCTCCATTCCAGCCCACCAGAAGTATGCCTTGATATCCTGGTACATCTTCGTACTTCCTAGATGAATGGAGTAGGCGGACTCATGAGCTTCTTTTAGAATGAGGTCTCTTAACTCCTTCTTGGCCGGTACACAGATGCGTGGACCGCACCAAACTGTGCCTTGATCGTCTATGGAGAAATCGGTGTCCTTCTTCTCCTGTATTCTTTTTATTAATTCTTTTATCCCTTCATCATCTTTCTGAGCTTCCCGGATTTGCGATTCTAGGGTAGGCTGCACTGTCAAGCTGGCAGGGACACCTGACTGTACCACGGTCAGCCTTAACTTCTCCAATTCTCTGCACATGCGATCTTGGTCTGGCCATATTTGAGCTGCATTGCAATAGGTCTTGCGACTTAGCGCATAAGCGACCACATTAGCTTTACCGGGGTGGTAATGGATTCCAAGATCATAATCCTTGATTAGTTCCAACCATCTTCTCTGTCTCATATTTAACTCGGTCTGAGTGAAGATGTACTTAAGACTTTTGTGATCGGTGTATACTTCACATCTGTTCCCGATTAAATAGTGCCTCCAGATCTTAAGAGCATGAACTACGGCTGCCAACTCGAGATCATGGGTGGGATAGTTGACTTCATGAGGCTTGAGCTGCCTGGATGCATAGGCCACAACCTTTCGTTCTTGCATTAGGACACATCCTAAGCCTTGTCTTGATGCATCACAGAAGATCTCAAAATCTTTTTGGATATCTGGCAAGGTGAGAACTGGGGTAGTGGTCAATCTTTTCTTCACTTCTTATAAGCTGTCTTCACAGGCTATAGACCATTGAAACTTCTTTTCCTTCTTTAGTAACTCGGTCATAGGTCTGGCTACTAGCTTAGAGAACCCTTCGATGAATCTTCGATAGTAACCAGCTAGGCCAAGGAAACTGCGGATCTCTGACACATTCTTGGGCAGATTCCAAGCAAGCACGGCTTCAACCTTGCTGGGGTCTACTTCGACACCGTCAAAGGAGATCACGTGTCCAAGAAATGCTACTCGGTCCAACCAGAATTCGCATTTCGAGAACTTAGCGAATAGTTGATGATCCCTGAGCTTTCCCATTATCAGCCTCAGGTGTTCAGCATGTTCTTCCTCATTCTTGGAGTATATCAGGATGTCATCGATGAATACCACGACAAACTGGTCTAGGTATTCCATGAAGATTTTGTTCATTAAGTTCATGAAGAATGTTGGAGCATTGGTGAGTCCGAAGGACATTACTGTGAACTCATACAGACCATAACGCGTTGAGAAAGCGGTCTTCGGGATATCTTCAGATCTGATTTTCAATTGGTGGTAACCTGATCTTAAGTCAATTTTAGAGAAAACTCTTGCTCCTTTGAGTTGATCGAACAGATCGTCAATCCGTGGCAATGGGTACTTGTTCTTTATAGTTACTTCATTCAGGGCTCTATAGTCGATTACCATTCTCTCAGAGCCATCCTTTTTCTTAACCAAAAGCACTGGGGCTCCCCAAGGAGATGAGCTAGGTCGCACATAACCTTTACTCTCTAATTCTTCGATCTGCCTTTTGACTTCTGCTAATTCATTAGCTGCCATTCGGTAGGGTCGTTTTGCAATTGGTGCGGTGCCTGGTGCCAGTTCTATGGCGAACTCAATTTCTCGGTCTGGTGGCATACCCGTTAATTCTTCTGGAAATACGTCGGGATATTCACAGATTATGGGCACCGATTCCAAGGAGGCGACTTGCAAACTGGTTAGGATAGACTGACTTGCGGTAGGGGTGTTAGGGGTAAAGCGGATTTGCTTTCCTCCAGGTCCTTGCAAGGTGATGGACCTTTCGGCACAATCTATCTGTCCTTTGTGCTTAGCCAACCAATCCATCCCTAGGATGATGTCCAAGCTTTGCGAGTCTAGGACTATCAGTTTGGCTAGGAAGTCAACTTCCTCAATTCTAAGGTTAATTTCCGGGCATATTTGAGTTGCCCTTACATTCCTTCCAGGGGAATGTACTATCATTGGTACACGCAAATTTTGGGTTTTCCAACCATTTCTTTTCACAAAAGCTTGCGATATGAAGGAATGGGAAGCTCCTGAATCAAACAGAACTATTGCAGGTACGGAGTTGACAGAGAACATACCCATCACAACGTCTGGAGCATCCTGAGCGGTCTCAGTTTGAATGTGGTTCACCCGTCCTCGACCAAAGTTGTTGGAAGCACGGGATCCTTGTCCACTTGCCTGAGAGCTAGGACGAGACTGAGCTGCTGCTGGAGTAGGAGTTCTGGTAGTGCTGCCATTAGCATGCCCTGAGTTGGTGTTGGTAGGATTCTGAGGGCACTGTCTGGCATAGTGACCCATCTGGTTGCACCGGAAGCACTGAACTGCTGACAGTCCTGGCGGTGACTTGAAGGAGGTAACACTGTTTGGCGCAGTATTGCCACTTGGGGCATGCTGCTGTGGCTGAGGTGCCGGACGGTTCATCTGAGGACGAGGGGCGTAGCCTGGCTGGCGGTTAGCCTGAGTGACTGATTGGTGATATTACATGGGTTGACCAAAGCGAGGGCGAGGTGCGCCTCGGGAAGAATTCCCCTGATGGTTAGACCTGCGTTTCTTGTATTCTTCGGTAGCCTCCTTTCTGGCATCCTCAAGTAGAAGTGCCTTGTTGATCATATGCTGAAAAGTGGGGAAGTCATGAGCAAGCAACTGGAGTCTCATTCCAACTGCGATTCCCTTCAAGAACTTCCTGATCTTTTTCTTGTCTATGTCCACCTCCTTAGGGGCATACCGAGCCAACTTGTTGAACTGACTTAGGTACTCATTGACACTGTTGTTGTCTTGCTTGAGCCTGTTAAATTCCTCTTTCTTCATATCAATGGTGCTTTCAGGCACATGAGCTGCACGGAAAGCCATAGCAAACTCATCCCAAGCAATGTTAGTGGGTTCAGGGTGTGCATTGCAGTAATTCTCCCACCAATCTGCAGCAGGTCCTTTTAGCTGGTGAGAGGCGTAGAGTGTTTTCTCAACAGGAGTACACTACACTAAGTTGAGTTTCCTCTCAACATCCTTCAGCCAATCGTCAGCCTCAACCGGCTCGACGGTCTGAGAGAACTCTGGCAGACGAGACCTCAGAAAGTCTGTCAGCTTGGATCTATTGTTGCCCAAGTGAGGGTGGCCATTTCCATGCACACTATGCTGAAAGCCGGCTATGGTTGCGGCTAATCCTTACAAGATCTGTGTCTGAACTGCCATCAAATGTTGCATGTTGTTTTCCACATGAGGTGGGGAAGGGATGCGTTCTTCTCCAGAATTGTGACTGGCAGCGCGGTGAGAGCGGTGAGACTGTTCCACCTCTGCATCACGGGAAGCTGTGTGATGCGAGCGGTTGCTGCGGTGGGGTTTCTCAACTTCTGCATTGCGGGAAGCAGTACGGTGCGAACGGTTGCTGTGGTGAGTCTGCTCATTAGCTGACTCATGATTTGCTTCTAGCTCAACTCTACCTTCCTCAAAACCGAAGCGGGCTGGTGCACGAGCAGCACGGCGGGGGCGGCTAGCCATCTAAACTCCCAGAAGAGGGCGAGGTAAGAATCAGATAAGCACTTAGGAGGGCAAGGAACAAACTACATAACAACTCAGATAGCACGCACTAGGCATAAACTGGATTTTTCAAATCATAAAAACACCTGATACAACGGGTGTGGACAAGTCACAGAGCTACGCCGAGCTTGACTGTACGCACACCACCTAAGAGAACCAGACTACCAACCAACACCCACATCAAACACACGCACGCACTACCTCGCCACGACTCCAAAAGAGTTGGCGGCGGAACAAAAGGGCCTAACACACGGACAGCTGCTGAAGACTGCCTCCTCTACTCCTCGTCCGCCTGGCTGCCTCCTGTAGTCGGCTTCTCGGTCGAAGAAACGTCGATCGGCTGACACGAAGAGACCGGCGGTACCTGTCGAGGGCCGGCAGCAGCACGGGCCGCTGGCGGTGGGGGAGCTGGGTAGTCGAAGCGGAACACAGTGAAAGAACCAATAACATGCTTCTGCGCAGTGCGGATAAAGCGTGGGCCATAGCGGGAAGAAGCAACAAGAGTGTGTCCGGGGGTGTAGGAGGGGCTGACTGGGTGTGGGTAGGGGGAGTACACTGGTGAGTACGGCGCACGCAAGCTGGGGGAGCGCGGGCCGCTGGGAGTGCGAGCAGAGCCGCGAGAGCTGTGGGAGGACAGGTGGCTGGCGTGGCAGAGGCGACCTGAGTCCCAAGAGACAGTGTCAACTGAGGTGACACCCTCCTCGGCCAGACGGGCCTCCAGAGCGGCGTAGCGGCGGGCAAGGGAGCGGTAAGCCTCAAGGAGTAGGTCGTGCTGAGTGGCCTAACCCTCCGAAAGCTCAACCATGCGAGTCAGCACTGGCTGAGACTCGCTGTACGGACAAGGGTACCTAACGTTAGTGCGGCCAGAAGAAAGACGTGGGAGCTGCCGGAAGGCAGAGCCCCCGAGACGGTGGCTGTAGTCGTGGGCCAAGCGACGAAGCGCTGTCCAGGAGAGGTCCTGGTACGCGATCTGGAGAGTGGGCCTGGCCACAGTGAAGTCGTGTGGGCGAAGGCCAGCTCCGTGTATACCTCCACGAGGGTAAAGGTACACCGAAAGCTCACAGCGAGGGGGAACACGGTCCACGGAGTACCCTGTGTACTCGGGACAAGAGAAGCCAAGGAAGCGGGCGAGGTCACGAAGCTGAGCGACGTGGTGACCCTCACCAAAACCGTGGAAACTGAAGCTGGCGTTCACTGCCATCTACAATTAGGTTCACCATATGCCAACCAGAGGGGTCCCAGACCAACACCAGATTAGGTCCCAGACCATACTGTGCCAGGAAACCCGGGGGTTCTCCCCGACACCACCCCGTTGAATCCACATGTCTCTTGGCATCATGGCTCCCCCGATTAGCTAGTTACTCAGCCAGGGGTGTCCCATTCCACCCATGTGGTCGCACACCGGGAGGTTGCACGAGACGAGGGGAGACGAGCCAACGACTCAGATTCGCCGGGGAATGCTCGACGGCGGCGGATTGCGGCGGCGGCAACCGGCGGCGAGGGAAGGGGGAAACGGCGACGAGGCGACGGGAGACCGATTCGGGCGAGCTAAAGCATCTACGCGACTCCGAGAATCCGTTGCTAGCGTTAGATTGGGCGGAGCTACGCCGAGCGAGGCCGGCGACGAGCGGGCGCTACGGAGCACGGGCGGCGACGGCGGTGAGCACACAGCGAGCAACGGCAACGGTCGGGGCAGCGCCAGCTAGCTACGGGGAGGCTACTCATGCTACTACCCGAGTCTAAGGGGAGGATATGGAATGAGGAGGGAGAACGGAGGGAGGCACTACCGTGCGGAGTGATGGGGCGCAGTGACGAGGACACGACGGCACGGGAGTGATCTCTCTGGCCTCGGGCCGGGGAAGAGGAAGAAGACGAGTACCCGGAGTCCCCTTCCGCGTCCTAGCGCGCACCAGCTCCTCCGGCACACGCGCCGGCGGCGGCCGGCGAGAGAGACAGAGGGACGGCAATGGCGCGGGCGAAAAACGGGGAAGATTGGGAGGGAAAAAGGAAGGGAGGGCGCCTGGGTTTATAGGGCGGCAATGTCGGTTTGGAAACCGACCTTAGGCGGTCAAGGCGCGAGCTGGCACTCAGCGCTCGCGGCCAAAACGGCGACAGAGGCGGATGACGCCGGCGGGGAAGAGAAAAGGAAAAAGGAAGGGAGAAAGGGGGGCTTGCCCCTTGCCTCTTTGGGAAAGGAAGGAGGGAGAGAGGGCGATGAGGAGGAGCCCTGCCTCCTTTCCTTGGAAGCACGCGCGGGGAGAGGCGGGGCCGAGTCGATGACGACGGCGATGACGGCGGGGGCGGTTTGGAACGAAGCGGCGACACGGGTGGCAGGGGTGGGCTCAGGCGCGGCAGGCACTGACAGCGGCGGCGTCTGGCCGGTCGGCCACCACGGCGCGCGCGCGCGGTATGCAACGGGCAGCGCGGCGATTTGGGCGGCGTCGGCGGGAAGCGGCAGCGAGGGCGGGGGGCGCTCGGCTCGGCGCGGCTCACGCGCACGCAAGCGCAGCGCACGGGCAGAGCGGGGGAGAGAGAGAGAGAGAGAGAGATGGGGAGGGAGGGAGAGATGGGCCGAGAGGAATTCGGCCCATCGAACCCGAGGGAGGCAAAATAGACTTTTGCGGAGGGATTTGATTTGGGAAGGATTTGGATTCAGGATTGAACTTGACGATAGATCGGGGATTCGAGATCTGAGATGGCACGGACACTAGACAACAAGCAAAGAAACATATTTCGCAATTAGGGTTTTTAGAAATTACATTTTCCCGCTAGGCGCCACGACGGAACGGGCGCTACAATATACCAATGCCAAGAACACCTATGCACCTTGGGACATGGGTCATGGCCCAAGTAGCAATGGACTGCCTTTTGTATAACTAGAAATTTCGACATAGGAAAAAGTACACCGAAGGTCCCTCAACTTGTCATCGAGTTACAAAATCATCCCCCAACCCCAAAACCAGATATCCGGCATCCATTAACCAATCAAAACCGGTTACAATAGGTCCTTTGGTGATTTTGGACCCGGTTTTGTCCTACGTGGCGGCAGAGTCAGCATGGGACCTTATGTGGGCCCCACGTGTCAGGATACCACGTCAATCTCTTTTCCTTCCTCCTCTTTCTTTCTCTCTCTCACTCTTCTCTTCTCGTTCGACGCCGTGAGGAGGGCATGGCGGCCGGCGGCGGAGAAGCACACGCTCTTGGCGATGCCACTGCCGCCGAGGAGGAGGAGGTGAGGCGGCAGCCCGGCGGCGGCGGCGGCGGTCACATCGTCCTTGCCGAACTGTGTGCTCTTGTCATCGGAGTGGTGGCGCTTGCGAGGGGATGCGCCGGCGGTGGTGGTGAAGAGGCGAAGCGATGTACTCCAGCAGGCGAAGCGGCGGCGTCGACGGGCGAGCGCGGTGGCGGAGTGGCGGCGTCGGTGGGCGAGCACGGCGGCGGCGGCGGGCGAGCGCCGCTGCGGATGGGGATGCATCAGCCTTGTCGTCGTCGACGGCTCCAGGCGAATGCGGCGGCCGCTTGGAGTGTGGCGGCACGGGCGCCACGCCGCCGGCGACGCTGTTCGAGGTCACGCTGGGGAAGGGCGGCAGCAGCGGCGGCGGCGCCGGTGACCTGGACTACTACGACGTGAGCCTCGTCGACGGGTACAGCCTGCCCATCGTCGCCGTCCCGCAGGCCGGCGGCGGCTGCGCCACCACCGGCTGCACGGCCGACCTCAACCGCTGTACGTAACGTGTCACACATCCATGCGTCATGCATGCATGTCGTACATGGCGAACGTGTTTGTGCTGCATGAGCATATGTGCAGCGTGTCCGAAGGAGTTGCAGGTGGACGGCGGCGGCGGGACGGTGGCGTGCCGGAGTGCGTGCGAGGCGTTCGGGGAGGAGGAGTACTGCTGCAGCGGCGCGTATGCGACGCCGGCGACGTGCCGGCCGACGGCGTACTCGGCCATCTTCAACGAGCTACGCCTACGACGACGGCATGAGCACCTTCACCTGCAACGCCGCCGCCTACACCATCGCCTACACGAGCACCTTCACCTGCAACGCCGCCACCTACACCATCGCCTACAAAACAGCGTCACCGGCGGCATGGCGCCCGTGCCGCCGCACTCCAAGTGGCCGATGCAGTCGCCGGTCTGGCGCTTGTTTCATCAGCATGGAGACAGAGACAAGCATATACAAATGGATGACCACCACTCAGCACTCAGCAGGACCAGCGCGAGTACAGAACGAACAGCAAAATACTCCGTACTAGTAGTATATTACATCTACAGTAATCGAAGTGCGGCTTGCGAGCCACGAATCACGAACAGATGCAGGACGCTACTATCTTAAGCATCGATCACAAAAGGAGCAAGCGGGACATTTGATTTCTCCGAAGCTGCACAGATGCTGCAAATAAATCTAGGGCTTCGAAACCCGACACCCCGGAGGAGTCTATCGATGCCTTCCTTCCGCGATGCAGAAAAGAACAGGCAGTGCAGAGTGCGGGTTACCTGCTGGGGCGCATTGTGGTCAGGCGGGGCACAGAAGACGTCGGCGTCGAGCGGCATGTCGACGGCGGAGCCGAGCTGGCGCCGGTACTCGCTGGTCTCCCCGGCGAAGCACGCGGTCGCGCCACCACCGCCGACCAGCCTGCCCAGGGAAATGAGAGAGAGGGGAAGGGAGAGGAGGGAAAGAGAACATGATGACGTGGCGTCCTGATATGTAGGGCCCACGCTGACTCACCCGCCACGTCAGACAAAACCGAGGTCAAAACCATCGAAGGATGTAAAGTGAACAGTTTTATAAGTTAAGGGATGTTATATATCTAGTTTTGCGGTTGACGGACGATTTTGTAATTCGATGACAAGTTGAGGGACCTTCGGTGTACTTTTTCCTTTCGACATACCAACGTTCGGCCCGAGCCCAATAAAGACTAAACCCTGGTTCCTCCCTACTAGTACTACGGTCTCACCGGATGTGAGAACAAGACAAGGGGCATCGTGCCGCCGATGCCGATGCCTCCTAACACAACTGTCTCCCTGCTCGACGCTTGCTCCAGGCGCCTCCCGCCCAGCGGCCTAGGCCCGGCCGGTTGCCGCCGCGCTTCCAACAACCTGCCAATCCACAAGGCGCCTGCCGCCCCTACCCGGCAACCCCGACTTGCTGGTAGGCGGCGATGCCTTATCAGCTCAACTCCTTGGCTCGCCGGTGCCGTCACAACATTAAGCAAGGAGGCAGAAGGCCAGGAGCAGCCGGCCCGAGCATATCAAGACCAGCCCCTTTAGGACCTTGATCAACGACCAGAGATCACTGAGTTTTTCGGTATCTCTTATTATTCTCAAAGAGCAATTTTACGGGACTTGAGAAGATATCATGAGGTACTATTTTTTCTATTGTAAATTTGGTACCTCTTGATATTTAGGTATTATGAGATACCAAATTTTATTTTTGGTACCTCATAGTATTTCCTCAAGGACCGTAGAATTGCTCTAAAAAAATTAAGTAATTCATTTTGGTATATAAGTGTATTTTGTAGGTTAGTCACTTACACCCTTACCTCTCGTTAGTGGTATTTTAAATTCTTCTTCCGAAATTTTCTTAACTACCATATGTACTAATTCATGTCTTTGATATGCATTTTTTTTTTTATTTCTCTCTATAGGATCAAGATCCATAACTACAATTGAAGAGCTAAGGACAGTATAATATTATGCTTAGAGGAAGCTAACCTATAACAAGGTATTTGTATTTATGTAACAAACCACAATTAAATTTGTATTGTATCTTTTTATCATGCATTAAGGAATATCCTGTGTCGCTGCTACTACTCCCTTCATTTTATAGTGTAGGGCACAACTATTTTTTATAATGTTTCATAATACAATACGTGTATGCTTATAAGCAACTTATTGGGTTGATCCAAACAAGGAAATGATTATATTTTTTTCTTAATCTATACGTTAATAGTAGTTGCATAAAATATTTTACAATAGAGGGAATATTAATTATCTACTTCAGTACTGATTGTGTTACTACTCCCATTTCAATTACTGTTCTGCCATTATATAATTTACCCTTTTTTGTTTTGGTGCTAACAATGAATCAGTGTTGTGATTTCTGAATTCAGTGGTGCGCTCTGAGATTTGATAAGTCCAGAAGCAGCATCAGATCTACCCTGTTTTTGCTTGCTTGTTTTATCAGCCAAGTGCGTTTCTGGAAGATAGGGTTCTTCTTTCCGGTGGATTGATCGTTGTTTGGGGGCAATTCTCTATCTGCCATTGCTAATCTTTCATGATGATTGTTGATCACTTCTGGATTTTAGTATTTTGCGGTTAATAATTTAATACTATACCCCTGTGGTTCTATATTAATTAATGTTTTGAACAAGGTTGAGGTTAAACTTTTATAACTTTAACCATCAATAACTTAAAAAATATTTAGTTTAAAGAAACTAAAAAAACATATATAGATTTATCTTTCAAAACACTATAATAAAAGTAAAACATGCATTATTTATTGTATATATTATAATAGAAAAATAAGGTCAAAGTATATCTTGTAGAGCGTGTCATTATTTAAAGCGTCAATTAAAATGAAACCGGAGGGAGTATATAGTTTATCTCATCCATTTCTGCGTGTTCAAGTAGACAATGTAGTGTTCTTGCGTGCGACAATGACCAATGACCAGCTAGATAGGGTTACCCATCGATTTGATCTTGTTTAGATTAGTGCTGAAATTGTGAAGTCCAAATGGCAATTTGGACATTGAAGAAGAATTGACCCTTATGCAGCAGAATGGACGGAACCCATTAATGTATTCCATGGATGGGGGCTGTTCGATCAGGCATTTATACAAAATTTGACTGGGCAAACGGAAGTCAACCAATAGAAACGTGACAGCGGTGGCAAATAAAAAAGGGACATTGACATTTGTACGGTGATGTCTTCTAGAAGGAAAAAAATGTCTCAATTATCTTCATAAACTATTATAGTCCAAATTATCTCCTCAATCAAAACAACCAGATATTTTTTGTTTCATTTGACTCTTCAAATCAGACGAATAAACCTCGTATCCTAATACAACCAGTTTTGATAGTGCGTGACATATAATGTGGCAATAAAATCTAGTTTTTCATCCTACATTGCAACAGTGCTCACGTGACATCCTCTATCTTTCCATCCACATCTTCTCCATGTGCTGCATCATACTATCCACATTCGCATTCCATATCCGTCGGATTTCTAAAAGCACGTACCATATCCTCGTTTCGGACAGATTTGGATCGGATATTATCTTATTCGTTTTCACCCCTACCCCCCCAAAAAAAAATATCTTCCTCCATTTTTAAAAATAGTTGACAGTGGTATTTTTTATTTTCAAACTTTGATCTCTCATTTTCTATAAAAGAATTACAAATAAAAATTATATAGTATAATCAATGTATTGTCCTATAGTGATATACTTGTGTTCGTCATATTCTAACCATTTAGGGCATGTTTGATACAGCTCCAACTCCTAAATTTAGCTTCAGGAGTTGGGTCTGGAGTAGAGTTGTGGAGCTGCTTAAACCCAGCTCCACAACTATAGTTCATTTTGTGAGAGAGCTTCACCCAGCTCCACTCCCAGTTTTGGTGGAGCTGAAACTATTTGGTTAGAACTGTGCCAAACAGGCCCTTAGGAGTATTTTTGATAACTCAAAAACTTTATTTCCGTTTCAGAAACATAGAACTACTACATGATTTACTGTACAGTTGGTTGCACTAAAATGGTCTTTCAAAGCTCTAGCGTAACAACAATGGCTAGGATTTTTTTTTGACAGTTATAAACTGGAGAACTTAGTTGCTGCATTCTAGCATCTTTTCCTAGTTTATCGGCTAATCGATTAACTTCTCCTATGATCCACGTAACCTGCATCATGGTCTGAGGAATATTTGCTTGCATTCGACTAATCAAAGGTTGGCCTGGTTTTTCCTCAAAGTTTTTTCTCCTTTATAGTGTCATTAATAGCTGCATTATCCGTAAGGAAAGTATAGTATCTGCAAAGTTAAAAAGATTGCAGCTTCCACTGCCATTGCATTAACCATTTAAAGTGATTAACTGAATAATGATCGACGTATAAGTAGAGTAGGCAACGTTGATTGACACTCTCAATCCTATAATACAAGGTGTGCACGTATTTTAAGATTTAACTCCTAAAACATTTACTACTAACTAACAATTTGTACAGTATAAACTAAATTTTATTTGCTGAAAATAATATCATTGAATTGATATTTTAATTTACTTTTATATGATTATAATTTTGTTGTTACAAACTTTAGGAAACTACAAATCATAAATTAGTTTCGAAAACTGTGCTAAGACATCTTACTCCCTCCGTCTCTAAATATAAGGGAATTTGTTTGTTCGTGTATTAGGATGTATCACATCCAATCAAAATCTTTTATACTCCCTCCAACCTAAAATATAGGCCGTGTTTAGATTCAAACTTTTTTCTTCAAACTTCTTACTTTTCCGTCACATCAAATGTTCGGACATATGCATGGAGCATTAAATATGGATGAAAAAATCAATTGCACAGTTTGCATGTAAATCACGAGACGAATCTTTTGAGCCTAATTACGTCATGATTTGATAATATGGTGCTACAGTAAATATTTGCTAATGATGGATTAATTAGGCTTAATAGATTCATCTCGCAGTTTACAGGTGGAATTTGTAATTTGTTTAGTTATTAGTATACGTTTAATACTTCAAATGTGTGTTCGTATACTTAAAAAAATTTTGTCACACGAACTA
The DNA here is from genome assembly GCF_000147395.1 of Oryza glaberrima. Lineage (NCBI taxonomy): Eukaryota > Viridiplantae > Streptophyta > Magnoliopsida > Poales > Poaceae > Oryza > Oryza glaberrima. Next base: position 19,763,892 of record NC_068335.1, on the reverse strand, counting down.
AACACAGCCATCATAACTTTTGAGTGGATGGGACATATTCTAGTATATTGCTATTATACGTCTCATTCACCCTAAAATTATTATATTTTAGGACGGAGGGAGTATATTATAGGAGAGAGGGAGGACCAGCTGAAAGAAAAACAATCAAGATATAGAAGTCATTCTCAGCCATTAAAAGAAAGAACGACAACTTGTTGGAAGCATAATAAATAAACCTGAGTAAGGTAATGCGGTGCTCGTCCAATGCTCCAGCCTACTCCCTCCGCCCCATAAAAAACAAACTAGTACCGAATGTGATATATTTTAGTATTTCGATTATGGACATACATACGTCTAGATTTATAGTAGTAGAATATGTCCGGTTCTAGATTTATTTTTTATGGGACGGATGGAGTATCGACGAATGACAATCCCATCATTAATTATATCCTGCCTATTTGGAACCTACCCGGCTATAACTAAAGAGATGCATTATACAGAATGACAAAGATATCCCATCACTAATTCGCGCAAAATACAGAAGGGCGCATCACTCAGCGCGGCAATCCACAACTAAAGCCAATCTAACTAAATATGGAAAAACTAAGAAATGTTATTGATAAACACTCAAATATAAGAAATATCATCAACAAGTGAGAGTTACGTAAAATACTATCATACATGTGATTTTATCCTAGAAATATTATTGTTGTTAAGTTTCCATTAATCGGATCCATATGCCATTATAACTTCTTTGATTTTGAAAAATATCATAATTATTTGTTTATTTGAAGATATGTCATTACAATTTGACCGAAATTAGTAATATGCCACTAGTACCATTTCAATGTAATTATAAAAAAGATTTGGACTAAATTACCCCTCCTCCTCTCTCCTTTTTTGTTCAGGATCCAAATGAAGTCATGCCACCGGCAATGGAGCTAACGGTGGAGTGGTCGGGTAGTCTAGGTGGTGGGGGCGAGTCCTCGATGCTTGGTAGGAATCAGAGCTTCTCATGTTGGCTATGTTGTGGTGCTGTGGACGACGAGAGTGGAGAACCGAGGGAGTGCTTATCCGGTGAGTTGGGTGGGGATTGCCGGATCGGACTTGTGGAAGAGATGACAAATAGTGAGAGGGAGAAGGAAGAAGGGGGTGAAGGGAGGAGGAGGGGGCATTGGTCCAATTTTTTAATTGTGTTGAAGGGATACGTAATGGCATATTTCTAATTTACATCAAATTGCAATGGCATGTCTCTTAATATACGAATAGTAAGAACATCCTGCCGCTGTGGATCTCCATTCTCTCGTCCCCCTTAGTCTGCTGTAATTGGGTTTTTTTTTTCTCTCTCCTTAGTCTGTTGTTTCTCTCCTCCCTTCCTCTGTTGTCGGTTGATGTACAGTAACCTTTGTTAATTTAATTCACGTGGGGACTTCTCCCCCGGTGTTTTCAATTCAAAAAAATTTATACGAATAGTAATGGTATGTTTTGAAATCGAAGAAATTACAACAATATGGATTCAATTAACCCATAAATAATTGCTCATGGAACTATTCATGTTCAACCCTTGACCTCCCATATTTTTCAAAACAAAATACAAATATTTAAAAAGAGATTATATAATCCAAGTATATTGTATCTTAATTGCAATCATAAGATAAAACTTCCTACTATTTAAGAGTAACTAATTGTCAAATTGTATGTGTAGTAGTCAACGCTAAAGTATATTTTAAAACGTAAGGACCGCCAAACAAAACCAAAAAAAATGTCAGGAACAAATGTCATTCTCTATAGGCCATATTATATACTGTATATATAAAAAAGAAGAAAGGCGAACGTGTTGGGAAGCTTTTCTTCTTCTTCTTTTTTATATACATATAGTAGATGAAGTAATCTGGGAGCATAATAAACACTAAAGAAACCTGAGGACCACGCCAAGTCATTGCCGTCGGGCCAGTTGATTAGTGTTGTACTGCTGTCATGCTGGGCTAGTCGAACACTAATGACGTATGACAGGATATCTTCCGCTTCTGATTGACAGATATCCCATATCTCCCTGCCCCCTTAAAAAAATAATCGATAGCGAAACTATTCGTTCTCATTGTCAAACTTTGATCTCTTGTTTTATTTTGAAAATGTTACGAAGAATTAAAACGATATGACACCATCAAAGTATATTGTGTCTTAAATTTCACGTATTTTAACCATTCATGAGGAATTAATGATACAACTATAATTGCAAGTAAAAAAAGATTTGGAGGGAGAGACGTCTCACAAAAAAATTAAGAAGAAATTGTGAATATATTGTGGATTGAACACGAGACTTTAGGATTGAAAACAACACCCCTTGCTACTGCAGTATCAAATGCATCTCTATAATATGTCTTGTCTAAAGGTAAAGCCTGATACAGAATATTAATTAGACAATACACATTTTATTTAGAGACTATTCCCTTAAATTTTTGAAACAATAAATACTCTAATCATTAATTAAAAAGTTTTTTATTACTATTATTTTATATTTTATTCTCATGCAGCCAAGTTCTATTTTATAAAAACTAAGAGTTGTTATTCATGAGTTGTCAATAGTAACGGCAATGTTTTATCTCTCTTCTCTCTGTTTTTCCGTGTCAGCAAATATTCTTAATTAGTAATATAACAGCCATTGTACATGTAACCGGACTAGTGAATGTTGATCGACATTTAAAAAACGGAGGGAGGACTAAACTCATTGCAAAAACCAAAAATAAGGAAATAATAATATATATAAATGTCATTGTCAGCCATTAAAATAAATAAAGACAACTTGCTGGTGGAAGAGTCAAGAGTGGAAGCATAATAATTAAACAAATCTGAGAATAGTGTAGTGCTGTGCTAGTCCAACACTCCAAACATGTTTACATGTCGACGGCTGACATGATATCTTCCACTATTTTATCAAGCAGTCCACATGGAGTACCCCATAAGCCCATCGCTAATTATATCCTGCCAATTTGGAACCTTCTCCTATCTATAAATTAAAGAGATGCATTCGCGCCAAATACAAAAGGGGAAAACACTCTCAGTCGCGTCCAGCAATCGGCAGCTAGCTAATCCCATCTCGTTGTTGCTTGTAGCCATGGGAGCGCAACGCGGCGGGGACTCTTGCTACTCTCCGGCGGCGGTAATGGCCACCGCCGGCGCCCTCGCTCTGGTGGCGATCTGCTCGTACCTGGCCGTCACCAGCAACAAGCAGAAGCGGCGGCGGCGGCCGCCGGTGGTCGGCACGGTGTTCCACCAGCTGTACAACGTCCGGCGCATACACGACTACCACACGGCGCTGTCCCGCGAGCACACGACCTTCCGGATGCTCGTGCCGGCCGGCGGCGACCAGATATACACCTGCGACCCCGCCGTCGTCGAGCACATCCTCAAGACCAACTTCGCCAACTACGGCAAGGTTTATCTCCTCTCTTCATTTTTTTTTTTGGAATTTCACTTAGATAGGTATGATTTTTTAAAAAAAGAAACTAAGAAGATGGATTGACGTTATATTTTTTAGTTTAAATTTAACGTCTACAAGTTGTAAAAAATATATATGGTTGTCAATACATATATATGTATTGTAACCAAAGCTTAAATATTTGTTTTCTTTTGTTGTAACTTTTGGAATTTCACTTAGATAGGTATGTTTTTTTAAAAAAAAAGAAATTAAGAAGATGGATTGACGTTATATTTAAGTTTAAGTTTAACATCTACAAGTTGTTAAAAATATATATATGGTTGCGAATATATGTATACTAAATAAAGTTTAATTTGTTTTCTTTTATTGTAACTTGTAAAAAAAAACAAGATTTGGAGAGAGAGAGACGTACCTTCAAATACTTTTTAAGAGAAAATTGTGAGTGTATTGGAAATTGAATACATAACTTTAGAGTTGAAACCACACACCCCTTATCACTGTATAATCAAGTGCATCTTTTTTTTTAATATAGCTTGTAGAAATTGAAATTGGATTTAAATGTTTAAAGATTGTTTATAAACTGCTACAGTATACGTAGCTTCTAGTTAAGTTAACCCTATATGTAAACCTAGTTGAATATTATTCCCTCCGTTGAAAATTATAGGACACATAATATTTCGGAAAGTCAAATTTTGTGTGTTTGACCAATGATTAATCAAATTCTAAGTATATTTAGTGCATAAAACTTATATCTTTTAAAAAGTTTTCCCAAGACATTAGTTCTACAGATAACAAGAATATATTTTATAGGTGATCAGTGGTCAAATCTTGTCTTAAGTACTTGTTCCAAATAAAATATGCCCTATGGCTATAATCTGCTACGGAGGGAGTAACTTCTACTATATGAAAACCACAATTCTACGCAATCATGTTTGGAGTGCGTTACATCTACATGAGGTTTAAATATGATGCTTAAAAATGACGTTTAATAGTTTAAATGTTTTCTGAAACAAATAGTCACAAGATTTCTCTTTTATTATGGGCCGGACATAAGCCTCAGATGCATTCCGGCCTTCCACGGACGCCGTGCTCGTCTGATAGGCCCATTAATTATCAGCCTCGGTCGTAATCCCGTTCCGACCCAACTATCAAGGGCCCAAACAGATCATCATAAACCAGAAATGGAATAAGTACATGTTAGGTACTTAGGTCCCTTATCTAAACATTGGGTTTGAATCATTTCATTGAACATCAATATCAAATATAACACGTCCCTCAACTTACGTCTCTCAACTTGTAAAACCGATGTACCCAAAATCTCAGAACAGTATAATGCCGATTTCAGCTAAAGTACCGGCTAAGTCAGCGTGATACCTACATATCAAACGTCTCTCTTTACCATCTCTCATTAGGCCAGGAGGTAGACAATGAGCAACGTGGACAGGGGTAGCGACCGATGGGGAGAGGAGGGGAGAAGACGAAGAAAGAGTGTTCTGACTCTGACTAAAATACCCTGATATGTGGATCTAACACTGACTTAGCTGTCACCTCAATCGAAACCAGGAACGATACTGTCCTAGGACTTCTGGTACACCAGTTTTGCAAAAATGAGGGGCGTATGTATATCTGGTTTTGCATTTTAAGAAGACGATTCAAACACGACGTTAAGATGAGAGACCTAAAATAAACTTATCCACTCAGAAAATCACAATAGTTCGAACATCCCATAGGTAGGCCCATCGGCTTTGCGCAAGCAGCTATTTCATGTTTGTGCTGACACGTACTGTACCAAACAAAGGGGCCGTTTAACCACGGGAACGCCAAGGACCTGTTCGGGGACGGCATCTTCGCCATCGACGGCGAGAAGTGGAAGCAGCAGAGGAAGATCGCCAGCTACGACTTCTCCACCAGGGCCCTCCGCGACTTCAGCTGCGCCGTCTTCAAGAGGAACGCCGCCAAGCTCGCCGGCATCGTCTCCAACCACGCCGCGTCAAACCAATCCATGGACTTCCAGGTAAATTAAGCGATCGTAACTACCAAATGGCTAATAATGCACGGCGCCGGTGAGACGGTGAGTGACGTACGGTTTGTGTCGAACGTTTGTTCAGGGTTTGATGCTGAGAGCAACGATGGACTCCATCTTCACCATCGCATTCGGCACAGACCTCAACACGCTGGACGGCTCCGGCGAGGGGAGCCGCTTCGCCGCGGCGTTCGACGACGCCAGCGAGTTCACCATGCTCCGCTACATCAGCCCGCTCTGGAAGCTGGCAAGGCTCCTCAACGTCGGCGTCGAGGCCATGCTCAAGGAGAGGATCAAGGTCGTCGACGAATTCGTGTACAGGCTCATCCGTGCCAGGTCCGACGAGCTCTCCAACTCACACGACCCCGTAAGCAACCCCTGAAACTAAGCAGCTCACTACACTCCGGTTTGACTGACATATATATGATAGATCCATTTCTGGATGTGTAACTAAGCTGAATTTTGTATCTGTACAGGGTTCGAGGCAGGATATCCTATCAAGATTTCTCCAGGCAACGACCAGCGATTCTGGGGTCGATTACAAGTACCTGCGAGACATCATACTGAACATTGTCATAGCCGGCAAGGACACCACAGCTGGGGCGCTTGCTTGGTTCCTGTACATGGTGTGCAAGCACCCGGAAGTCCAGGAGAAGATCTGCCACGAAGCCATGGTGGCCACCAGCGCCGGGGACACCGCTTCCGTCGACGAGTTCTTGCAGAGCTTGACTGACCAAGCGCTGAACAACATGCACTACCTGCACGCCGCACTGACGGAGACGCTCCGGCTTTACCCTTCAGTTCCAATGGTGATTAATTATGATCAGTTTCATACTACCATCGAGCTAATTAATCAAACGACATTTCTCTCATCGAGTGCGTAACAAACGTCTCTTGTTGATGATGATCCTTTTCTTTTTCAGGAAAACAAGCAGTGCTTTTCAGACGATGTATTGCCCAACGGTTTTAACGTCAGCAAGGGGGACATCGTGTTCTTCATCCCCTACGCGATGGGCCGGATGGAGAGCTTGTGGGGCAAAGACGCTGAATACTTCCGGCCTGAACGTTGGCTCGACGAAAACGGCGTCTTTCAGCAGGAAAGCCCGTTCAAGTTTACAGCATTTCAGGTGAAATTTACCGAACTCAGCACACAATCATCAATTTCTCTGAAGAAGTTGGTGACTAGATTTCTGAATTCTGTTTACCTGCTTCTTCCGTAGGCCGGGCCAAGAATCTGCCTCGGGAAGGAGTTCGCGTACAGGCAGATGAAGATCTTCGCGGCCGTGCTGCTCCGTTTCTTCGTGCTCAAACTTCGCGACGAGAAGGAGATCGTTAGCTACAGGACCACGCTTACACTCGCCATCGATCAGGGTCTCCATCTGACGGCTACGGCGAGATGAGTGCATGTCACACTACACAGCCTGGGCACGTACGGCAGCTGTCACCTGTACACTGTACTCAATGCAAGTGACAACTCTTGTGTGCCAAATCGAATGATATCTGTAGACCTTAATAACGTCTGATCGCGAATGATCCGTATTGCACTCTGGAAATAATAAAGCTGCCGGTGCATGTACCTAAATAGCAGTCAGCGTCAGAGAAACGGTGCCCGACGAACTATACATTCGGTTTTCAGTTCAGATGGCACACGTTTTGGCTTTTGGGCGTTGGTGTTCATGGCAGATGCAACGCATTCATCAGTCATCACTGTGCCGCGAAATGTATCATGGACGATCAGACGATCACATCGTGTCAATTAAAGCTACAGCGCCATGCTGACTGCTGATGTTAATCTTGATCTGGACATGGATCGAGTAGACATGCCGATCAAGCTCAGGAAGACGCGTAGAAAATGCACCGAAAAATGAATGAATCGAGGAATTGGAGTACAGTGAATCAGTGGCCATGGCGTCAGAATCAATGGATCAGCGTGTGACCATCCTAGTGGTTATAGAATTAGTTAGGCCATTAGTTAAAGTGACAGTCTACAACACACATCAATCCAGTTCGACTGCAATAATGCAATGTGATTGATAAACTAATCCGTCGCGACCATATTAATTTCCGCTTCAAATATGCATGGTTGCCGTGTCAGGCAGGACGCGGGCAGGGCTTATCCGAGCCGTCGCCATCCATATCATAGATGCGGTGGATTGGTGGAACAATAAACTAGAACAACAAGGAAAACCTAAACAGAAGGTGGCCATGCATGGAACAAGCTGATTTGCCCAGGCCTTGACTTGGTACTTATAATTTTAGTACTAGCAACAGTAGCTATTAGCTAGATCAAGCTAGAAACATGTGCGGGAAGGAGTATGTAGGGGGTCATCCTTAGGTGGTGATGTTCATTTTTTTTAAAAAAAATAAAGATAAGGATGAAATTAGGTTATGCAAAACAAGAATGTCATTATTTTAGTTGAGTTTTAATTATTATAAATTTAATAGTGGATTTTTGTTTATATTTTAAAACAACTTCTATATTGTTGTTTTGTAAAACACACCGTTTAATAGTTTAAAAATATTAATGAAAATGGAGGTAAAATTTTACTTCCTCAGTCAAAAGTATTATGAACATGAGACACAGTGCTAGAATATGTTATATTACATATTAAATTAATTTATTTTAAAATTTAGGAAGTACTTTCTTTAACCAAAAGATTTAAATTTTAGGAAAGAATCAAGACACGTAGGGAGTACTATCTTAATAGCACAAGAACACCGCCTTTCTCAGCGAGAGAAATGGGTACCCGTGCGTCTCTGACATGCATCATGCATGAGCAAAAGTGTCCGATACATATAAAATGGCGGGAGGAGCTAGAGTACGTTCGAGCCTACCAACCAGACACGACGGCCGTGCTGGTGCGGTGCAGGCACGTACTACAGTACTACCATCCATCCGTTCGTCACGTTGGATTCTTGGATACTTGTGCCACGGGCTAAACATACTACTCCTCCATACACACCGTCACCGAGCAACCTGTCCTGGATAGCCTAATGCAGTACAACCCACTTAGCTTAATCAGCAAACAAACATCGCCACAGGAACTATGGTTAACTGGAGAGTGGTAGTTTAATCCTCGGGAACCGGGCTGATTAAAAAGAGAGAGAAAGATTAATCTTCTCGAGAGCCGTGGTTGCAAAGTTTGCAAGCTCGTGGGCAGCAAATGTGTCTGCATCCTACAAGACGATGTGCTCGTGTACGTACGTTTGCTCGCCGAGGAGGAGAGAGATGCGAGCTAGCTAGCGTGGGGTTGGGTTGGGTTGTGGTGGAGTGGCTACCCAAAAAAAGAGCAGTGGATCGAGTAGGATGATGGACTGATGTCCAGTAGCGCCGCGTTTGCCTTTGGACGCGAGCGAGTGACCGGCCGAATCTGGTTTGGGGATGGATGTCCGGGTTTTGTCTCATCTCCTTCATTCCTCGGTCTCTTCCCCGCCATGGCAAGTTCAAAATGCGGCTTTGCTCCGGGGCAAATTCAAACGCATGACGGGTATTACGTGCAATTTGTGATGAATTGCGGTTTCGCATGATGGATGGTGATTGGTGACCCATACGCCCCCTGTGCACCGGCGGGCGGCGGTGGCTCTCGTCAAAGCGTCCTGAGTTGTTGACGCGGCTTCACACGTCCGTCGTCAAAACCCCGGGGCCCCAAACCGGTCAACCGACCATTGACCACCACCACCTCGGCACCTCCTCCATATACAATGGCCGAATGGCGCCGTCCCGCCTCGTCTCACTCCACTCCACACCTCCACCGCCGCTAGCTTTCAAAAAAAATGGACGCCAATCCGCCTCACCGGCTCACCACCACTCCAGCCACTGACAGGTGAGCCCCCACTCGAAAATATCTCCGTCCGATCCACCCAGCGCAGTCGCAGCGGCACACGGGCACGTACGCACGCACGCCCGCCGGAATAGGGAGGAACCCCGATCCCGACCGGTCCAGCTATCGCCAGTCCACATGAGAGTACGTACGCCACAGGAGCCATCCGGGCCCCGGTACGCGCGCCGCAGCGCAGCGCGACGCCACGGCTACGCATCTTTCGAACCCAAACCCCCCCGCGACGACGCCACGCCACTGCCCTCCAGCTCACTGCCAGTGCTCCCCCATCACTCCACTCTCCCCCCACGTCTCGCCTCGCCGCAACAGAGAAGCTTTTCAGCTTACTCCCTGTGGCACCCTATAAAACCTCGCGCTGCCTCTCCTCGCCGTCGCCACCTCACCTCCACCCCCCCATCTCTCTTCTCCCGGTCGCCGGCATTGTATTGTACACACGATGGAGTGGTCGTCGATGCGGTGGTGGTGCCTCGCCGTGGTGCTCCTCCTGTCCACGCCGCTGCTCGCCGCGGGTTACCTGCAGGAGAGGAAGAACTACATCGTGCACCTCGAGCCGAGGGACGAGGCCGCCGCCGCCGCTGGCGACGCCTCCGTCGAGGAGTGGCACCGCTCGTTCCTGCCGCAGGTGGCCAAGCTCGATTCCGACTCCGACGGCGCCGACGGCGGCCCGCGCATTGTGTACTCCTACAGCGACGTGTTCACCGGGTTCGCCGCGCGGCTCACGGACGAGGAGGCCGAGGCGGTGAGGGCCACGGCGGGGTGCCTCAGGCTGTACCCCGAGGAGTTCCTGCCGCTGGCGACGACGCGCTCGCCGGGGTTCCTTGGGCTCCACCTCGGGAACGAGGCGTTCTGGAGCCACTCGGGGTTTGGCCGCGGCGTCGTGATTGGGATCTTGGACACCGGGATCCTGCCCAGCCACCCGTCGTTCGGCGACGACGGCCTCCAGCCGCCGCCCAAGAACTGGAAGGGCACGTGTGAGTTCAAGGCGATCGCCGGCGGCGGATGCAACAACAAGATCATCGGCGCCCGCGCGTTCGGGAGCGCCGCGGTGAACTCGTCGGCGCCGCCGGTGGACGACGCGGGGCACGGCACGCACACGGCCAGCACGGCCGCGGGCAACTTCGTGGAGAACGCCAATGTCCGGGGCAACGCCGACGGCACGGCCTCCGGGATGGCGCCGCACGCGCACCTCGCGATATACAAGGTGTGCACCCGCAGCCGCTGCTCCATCATGGACATCATCGCCGGGCTGGACGCCGCCGTGAAGGACGGCGTCGACGTGCTGTCATTCTCCATCGGCGCGTCCTCCGGCACGCAGTTCAACTACGACCCCATCGCCATCGCCGGGTTCAAGGCCATGGAGCGTGGCATCGTCGTCAGCTGCGCCGCGGGCAACTCCGGCCCGGACCCCGGCACGGTCGGCAACGGCGCGCCGTGGATGCTCACCGTCGCGGCCGGCACCATGGACCGCGCGATACGCACCACCGTGAGGCTCGGTAACGGCGACGAATTCGACGGCGAGTCACTGTTCCAGCCGGGGAACAACTCCGCCGCGAACCCGCTCCCGCTCGTGTACCCCGGCGCAGACGGCTCCGACACAAGCCGCGACTGCAGCGTGCTCCGCGGCGCCGAGGTGACCGGCAAGGTGGTGCTCTGCGAGAGCAGAGGCCTGAACGGCCGCATCGAGGCCGGCCAGACCGTGGCGGCGTACGGCGGCGCCGGCATCATCGTGATGAACAGAGCAGCCGAGGGGTACACCACCTTCGCCGACGCGCACGTGCTCCCGGCGTCGCACGTCAGCTTCGACGCCGGGACCAAAATCGCGGCGTACGTGAACTCCACGGACAACCCGACGGCGAGCATCGCGTTCAAGGGGACGGTTATTGGCTCGTCCCCGTCGCCGGCCGTCACCTTCTTCTCGTCGCGCGGGCCAAGCAAGGCCAGCCCGGGCATCCTGAAGCCGGACATCACCGGGCCCGGCATGAACATCCTCGCCGCGTGGGCGCCGAGCGAGTCGCACACGGAGTTCTCCGACGGCGTCGGCCTCTCCTTCTTCGTCGAGTCCGGCACGTCCATGTCGACGCCTCACCTGAGCGGCATTGCCGCTCTCCTCAAGAGCCTCCACCCGGACTGGTCCCCCGCGGCGATCAAGTCGGCGATCATGACGACGTCGGACGCCGTGGACCGCACCGGCGTCCCCATCAAGGACGAGCAATACCGCCACGCCACCTTCTACGCCATGGGCGCCGGCTACGTCAACCCGGCGCTCGCGTTCGACCCCGGCCTAGTCTACGACCTCCACGCCGACGACTACATCCCCTACCTCTGCGGGCTGGGGATCGGAGACGACGGCGTGAAGGAGATAGCCCACCGGCCGGTCACCTGCTCCGACGTCAAGACCATCACCGAGGCAGAGCTCAACTACCCATCCCTCGTCGTCAACCTGCTCGCGCAGCCGATCACGGTGAACCGGACGGTGACCAACGTCGGGAAGCCCAGTTCCGTGTACACGGCCGTCGTCGACATGCCCAAGGATGTGTCCGTGATCGTGCAGCCGCCGATGCTTCGGTTCACGGAGCTGAAGGAGAAGCAGAGCTTCACCGTGACGGTGCGGTGGGCCGGCCAGCCGAACGTCGCCGGCGCCGAGGGCAACCTGAAGTGGGTCTCGGACGAACACATCGTGAGGAGCCCCATCATCATCCCAGCCACGGCCGCGTAGTAATTTTTTGCAACTTCAGCATGTACAGTATGTCAGTAAATAGCTAAGATCAATAAAGATCCATCACCTTGGTTATTATGCTCTTCCATTGTGTTTCTGAGAGCTGAAGAATGTTTGACTTTGTTTGACCTTATTATGCTCTTCCATTGTGTTTCTGAGAGCTGAAGAATGTTTGACTTTGTTTGACCTGTGTTCTGTTGGTCTAAGATGTGAAGAATGTAGCACTCCTTGACTAGTTGGCCGATCCTGTCAACTTTGACAGCTACTACTGGAGTACTACTAATTAATTTCCATCTTATTCAGCAGAAACTATACATCAGAGATTATCATTAATAGATGAGTCAATGCTCATTCATACTCCCTCCGTCCTTTAAAAAAAGACAAACCTGGTTTCCATGTCTAATGTTTGACAATTATAAAAAAAAATTAAAAAAACAAGTCACGCACAAAGTATTAATCATGTTTTATCATCTAATACCAATAAAAATACGAATTATAAAAAAATTTTATATAAGACGGACAGTCACGCAAACCTGGGAGGGAGTATTCAAAGAAACAGGTGGTTAGATGCTTCAGGGAGTACAGTTTGCTTTGCTTTGCTTACAGAAGAACTGCTTTTGTTTGGTAGTAGGAGGACAAACCTATTGCACACCCATTTCCAGCCTGTTAACAATTGTTGCGTCTTGACGAAAGGTCAGGCTAAACAGTAGTAGTCAGCATTAAAGTATGTACATGTAGTACCAAATGTATCATCTGCTTTTTGTTTGCCTTTGCACATGCCCTCTGCAAACCTGTCTTGCGCTTGCTGTCACGCTTACTCAGTACTTAGATCTGAAGTTCATGTACCGTAATTACGAGCAGTTCCCATCTAAAATTACTGGTCATTGTGCTGTATTATGCTGTACTGTAATCTTCAAAACTGCACATGTTCATGCCATTCACTCACCTCATGACTGTACTTTTGTGAAGACATGAATTTTTATCCGACTTCAAAAGAAGGCAACCGTTGTTTCAACCACCCTACTTTCAAATGAAAATTATCCTAGTTCGTCTGCAGCAAGCAATGCCATGGTGGATCTTCATTGTTCAGAAGATGGGAGATGTCACTACCGAAACAGGAATGGCTTGCAAACGTGTCAGTTGAGACAATCAAATTACTGTTTCTGAAGGTACCAGAGCAGTCAATTTGCTGGGACCTCCAAGTCCCCTGAGACCACACAAATATTCAGAGACCACAAGAAAAAGATCAAAGTCTTCGGGAAGAATCAACTCACATTGATCCGTCTCTGTGGTCATGAACTGATCTGCATAACTGTGAATGGCTGATGTAACCAGATCCTGAATATTGCAAGTGAAACCAGGAGGCACGATGAAAACAAATGACCACTTCTAAAAAAAAAACAAATGACCACATCAAACTGTTGTTTTTTCAGCAATGAATTTGATGCAGTCCTTGTTTTTTTCAGCAATCAAACTGCACACGGTAAGGTTTGGTTCCGTTTACTTTTTAAAATGGGACACCATCTTAATATAAAACATCGGCAACGGTCTGACTGTTCGAAAAAAAAAATTGATGCAGTCCTTGTTTTGCAACAGAACTAATGAGAACATCGAACATGGTGGCCTCACAAAAGCAGCAGATATTTTTCCATCCGCTACTATTCGGATCTTCAAGAATTCCAGATGGAGTACATGTCTAGCTGAAAGCAAGCAACACACATCAGCAAAAGAGATTGATAAACTGAAAAGGGGAAGGATCAGATTCCAGATCGTAGTACTTCCTGCTACTATCCTACAGTACTATCTTCTACAAGCAAGGATCATGGAGAAAAGCTTGATGAAAGCATTCAGGCAAAGCAACCTTCGGATGCTGATGACAGATGCCAAAATGCCATCAATTATACTGACCGGGGACCCCAGATCCAGCTTGCCGATTCGGCGGCTATCGCAAGCTATCATCGTGTGCACCGTGCAGTGCAGACAAATTGTTCCAGGTCGCATTGATCAACAGAGGGAGGTCATCAAACCGAGTGGAAAGGGTTATCAGTGGAAGGGAGATCGCTCGCCGCGCAGTCGCTGACGGCTCGCCGGAGATTGGCCGGCACCACCGATTTGATCCGCTTCGTGGGGGAGATTGGGAGAAGGGAAACTATATGGTTTGGGTTGGGGCTCTGAAGCCATCGTATGTATTGGGCCGGTATGCTGATGTGGCTGAAAAGTGGGCCCAATATAGTACTAAGGTTTGTTGGGCCGAACTAGGCCGTTCCGCCACCTTGGCCCAATGGTACTCTGTCTGACTATTGCTTTTGAAAGGAAGAAGTCAGTCAGGTATGGATCCTTGAGTACGATCCAAGCAAAAGATGAGAACGAGAAGATTCAGATATACCAATCGTCCTAATCTTCTGTCATTGCAGATACTACTACGCGGTTTCAGTGTATATATATGTGAATCCATCTGCCAAAAACGGAGACAGAATCATAGATACCAGTATAATAATTCCACGGGATTCAATTAGCCATCCACAGATCGAACTCGAAACTCGAACGTTTGTTCCTTTCTGAACCCACAGAGACAGCGAATGCGATCGTTTCCCACCCATGAGACCACGATCATGTGGCTGATGGCGTGATCAAGAAATGAGTTTTGCGCGTGTGCGTGGCAAAAACGGTTGGCTCTGGTCAGGGCGTCAGGCCGTTGGGCATCAGTGCAGCACCCTGATCTGATCATCAGCGGATTCAGAAAGTTTCAGTTATCATACTGATCCGAGGAACCTTAGCGGCATGGCATGGCACTCGTGATGCTTAGCCTGTAAGAAATGGTGAGACGTCAGCTATTCAAAGATGCATTAAAATATTTGCCCTTGTCAATGTATAATTGGTATAGTAACCATTCACCCTATCCAATAATGGGGAGAAACTAGCAGTTTGCACGAAATGGTGTCTGTGTCTCTAGCAGTTTTTGTGAAGAAAAAAAAATATTCTATCAATATGGTTTTGGACAATGTTCCAAGCTGAGATTATAACTTTGAATGTTTATATATTTTTATTTTAAAATGTTTAAATTGGATCAATGGAAACCATATATGCATATTTGACTCGAAAATGTGTATTATAATAGATTAGTTTTAAATTGTTCTGCAGTAGAAATTAACGGTCAAGTGGCATCTTGAAATCGTATTAGATGTCCAATGTGGCATATTCTTTTGATGTCGGGAAGGAAGTAGTCCACCAAAAAGTAAAAATTACAATTGAAAGCTCAAAACACATATTAGACTCGAGCATTGAAAAAAAAGCCATGGAGACCTTTTCGTACGTGACACTGACCCCACCTACGGAACGTATGAGAAAAGACAAAAAAAGAAGATTTACTTTTTTCAGTATAATATTTACACTCCTTCCGTTTCAGTTTTATATGATAAGTCTTTCAACAATTTCCTAGCCAAACTAAGTTTATAAAAAAAATTATCAACATATAAAATATCAAATTAGTTTCATTGAATATATTTCGATAATATGTTTGTTTTATATTGAAATTATTATGTATTTTTCTATAAATTTAATTAAATTTAAAAAAAGTTGATTAGAGAAAAAGTCAAACGATTTAAAATATAAATTGAATAGAGTACATTATGAGTTGCCGGTCTTTCAAAAAGAAAAAGAGAGAGAAAAAATAAATAATTTCCTGCTAAGCAAATACTGTCCGTCACGAAATCTCCAATCGCGTCATCAGCTATACCAACGCAACGCGCGTTCTCCTCCCCCACCCCCCGCCCCCCAGTGACGATGACACGTGGGCCCCACACGACGTTAGGAACGAGGCGGTCCGGTCGCGGAACTATAAACCGGTCAGCGCCCGCACGGCACCAACCTTCCTTCCTTGTGCAGTTGTGCGGGTTGGCCGGCCCGCCCGTGGATCGTCTTCCAACCGGGCGCGAGTCGGAGTCGCGACCGCGACCGCGACCTCACCCACCGTTTCTCGATCGTTTCTCTCCCTCCTCCTCCCGCGATCCGGTCTTCTTCCTCCTCCCCGTCGTGCTCGCCGCCCACGACTCCTCCTCCTCCACCACCACCCCTCCACGACGCGGCGGGCGGCGAGCGCGCGCCTCGTCTCACCCTCACGCCTCCCACGCCTTGGAACCCAATTGGAGATAGAAGAGGGGAGCGCGAGGTCAAACCAGGGGAATCGGAATCGGAATCCGCGACGAGACGACCCTACCCCCGCGCTCCGGCGACCGACCGGCGGCGATGGAGGGCGGAAACCACGGTGGGGGAGGGTACCCCTACCCGCCGCAGCAGTATCCTTACCCGTACGGGCAGTACCCATACCAGTATCCTCCACCGCAGCAGCAGCCGCCGCCGCCCTCCGCCTACCTCTCGCCGTCCCGTTCGTTCCACGGTTACCCCTCCGCGCCGCCGCCGCAGCCGCAGCCGCAGCCGTACGCGCACCATTCCGCCCCGCTCCAGCCTTACCCGCCGCCGCCGCAGCACCATGCCTACCCGCCGCCGCAGCCGCATCCGCCCTCGCCGTACGTCTACGACCCTTACCACGCGCCCGCCGCGGCGTACCCTTCTTACCCGAGCCCCAACCCCAGCCCGTCCATCTCCCCGAGCTCCAGCTTCCACCACCACCCCGAACCGCCATCGCCATCGCCCTCCGCGCCGTCGTACCCCTCCATTGCGGATGGGCTCGCCAACATGCACGTCTCCGACCGCCACGACTACCCGCCGCCGCCGTCGCCGGCGGCCGTGCCCGCGGCGTCGTCCCCCTCCGTGCTCCCGCCTTCCGCGTCGTTCCCCGGCGGCGGGAGCAGCCACGGCGGTGGCGGGATGCAGATGGTGCCGTACGGCCCTCCTGCCGGAGGGTCGCAGCACGGTGGGATGCAGATGGTGGCGTACGGCTCGCCGGCCGGAGGGTCGCAGCACGGCAGCGTGAGGCCATCCCTGAAGGTGGTGCTGCTCCACGGCACCCTCGACGTCTGGGTGTACGACGCTCGGAACCTCCCGAACAAGGATCTCTTCTCCAAGAGGGTCGGCGACCTCCTCGGTCCGCGCCTCATCGGCGCGGTCGGCAGCAAAATGTCCAGCGCCAACATGACCAGCGACCCATATGTTACCATCCAGGTCTCCTATGCCACCGTCGCTCGCACCTACGTCGTTCCCAACAATGAGAACCCCGTTTGGACGCAGAATTTCCTTGTCCCTGTTGGGCATGATGCCGCCGAGGTCGAGTTCGTTGTCAAGGACAATGATGTCTTCGGTGCTCAGCTCATAGGCACAGTGTCGATTCCTGCTGAGAAGCTCCTTTTTGGAGAAAGGATTAACGGCATCTACGATGTGCTTGAGTCCAATGGGAAGCCATGCGCTCAAGGTGCTGTGTTGCGGCTGTCCATACAGTACATCCCGGTGGCTCAGCTCAAAATGTATCACCATGGTGTCATTGCCGGCCCAGATAGCCTGGGAGTTCCTAATACTTACTTCCCGATGCGGCGTGGCAATAGAGTGACACTGTATCAGGATGCACATGTGCCTGATGGTTGTCTCCCGGATTTCTGTCTTGATCACGGAATGCGCTATCAGCACGGGCAGTGTTGGCGTGATATCTACGATGCTATATGCCAAGCACGGCGGTTGATTTACATTGTGGGATGGTCAGTGTTCCACACAATCCACCTCATCAGGGAAGGAGTTGAGAAGATGCCATCACTTGGGGAACTGTTGAAGATGAAGTCACAGGAAGGGGTGAGGGTGTTGCTTCTTGTGTGGGACGATCCAACATCAAGGAGTATTCTTGGAATTAAGACGGTATGAGTTATTCATTGAGTTCAAAATTGCTTTGTTCATGACTTTTACACCGCACACGAGAACATGATTTTGTGTCCAAACTCCAAACTGCAAATTTATAAATTGAAGTGCTGCAATGTTTATGGAAAAATTGGGAAACATTGGCACTTGAAGATTTTCCACTCCATTGTCTCATTTGCATGCCCCCCACGATCCACGTGTTGTGGGATATTCTGTGGCGACTCCTCAGTTGTCAATCTTTGCATTGCGTTGTCTAATCCTCAATACACAAATACAAAAAGGCATCAGAAAGGGCATTTTTACAACTGCTGTTATCACATTAAAGAATTTACAAAACCTCCGGTTGCATCAATATAACATTGAGAGGATCTTCATCAAGCTCATCTATTTCCTCCAAATTTTTCTGTAATAGTTTGGTAGCTTGTCCTTTAGGTGCATGTACCTTATCTTTGGTCCCATGTTTCATGATGCTGGAAAGTTTGAAGTAGATTATGCTGCTTATCCACTTGTAGGATGGTTTCATGGGCACACGAGATGAGGAGACCCGCAGATTTTTCAAGCACTCTTCAGTTCAAGTATTGCTTTGCCCACGATCTGCTGGGAAACGGCACAGCTGGGTGAAACAGCAGGTATTGTGATGCCACACAAACTTATCCATTATGATATTCCATTTTTGTTTGTCACCTAAATTACTACAATTGATTGCACCAAGTGAGTGGTTTCAAACTTTTTATATGTCTACTCTTCATGCTTGGAAGTTATGCTGTACTTCACAATCGCTGTTCCTTATACCTGATCAGGAAGAGAAATTTGATATTCACATAATGCACACATATATTTGTTGTTGGATTCTTTTGTATAATGGCATTTATCAAGCAATCTTGTATTGTATTAGTTCTTTTAGTACCATGTATTTATCATATGATGGTATTGAAATTCAGGAAACAGGAACCATTTTTACTCATCATCAGAAAACAGTTATTGTGGATGCTGATGCTGGCAATCATAAGAGGAAAATAATTGCTTTTGTTGGTGGCCTCGATTTATGCGGTGGGCGATATGATACACCTAGCCATCCTCTATTTAGGTCTCTTCAGACTGTGCACAAGGAGGATTATTACAATCCAAATTTTGCTGTAAGTGTTTGATTCCTTTAACATATACTTGTATCTTGATGTGGTTTCTGATGTAAAGCTACAATTAACTTCTTGCTTTTGAGATGATGATAGTAAGAAACGTATCTAATATTTAGTTCCTAACCATGGAATATCTTTCGACAGAAAGCTGTTCCATCTTTCTCTTATCTTTGGTTCCTGAAAGTTTCTTTCTTTCTCTCTGCTTTTTTTTTTCTGCAGACAGTTGATGCTCGTGGCCCAAGGGAACCATGGCACGACTTGCATTCCAAGATTGATGGTCCAGCGGCATATGATGTTTTGCAAAATTTTCAGGAGCGTTGGTTAAAGGCATCCAAACGCCATGGGATTAAAAAGTTAGGAAAATCATATGATGATGCCCTCCTCAGTATTGAAAGAATACCTGATTTTATAAGCATTAATGACGCAATATATTTTAGTGACAATGATCCAGAGACGTGGCATGTTCAGGTATTTATAGTATCTTGTAGTCAGTGTGTGTAAGTTTTTCCTTGTTTTAACTTTCTACTTAAACTTTATTTGCTTTGAAACCTAGGTGTTTCGTTCTATTGATTCAAATTCTGCCAAAGGATTTCCAAAGGATCCACGGGAAGCAACCTGCAAGGTAATTGAGTACTGTTTGCATGTACTAATATTATATTCATTATTATGTGCTTTTCGCTAACACCTTGCTTTGCCTAGCAGAATCTTGTTTGTGGGAAGAATGTACTGATTGATATGAGCATACATACTGCATATGTCAATGCTATTCGTGGAGCGCAGCACTTCATTTATATTGAGAACCAGTATTTCATTGGATCTTCGTTTAATTGGGATTCAAACAAAGATATTGGTAAGCATATGGTGTAAAGTTATTTTTTTAATTAATGTGCACCCACCAATAAAAAAAATCCAGAAACAAAATACGGTGCACATTACATTTTCTTGATTTGCAAACCATTTCAGCAATTCAGAACACAGCAAATCCCTTATCTGATCCTAAATTGGTATTCAAATTGTGAGTTTTCAGGGGCTAATAATTTAATACCAATCGAAATTGCTCTCAAAATTGCAAACAAGATAAAGGCAAAAGAGAGATTCTCTGCATATATAGTAATTCCCATGTGGCCTGAGGGTAATCCAACAGGTGCTCCTACACAAAGAATTCTTTACTGGCAGGTTAGATCAACATGTCTGCTTTGTGTCTTGTTCAATGTTTATATAGATTATACCCAGTTAGTTCATTTGACATGATCGCATGTTTTTTTTGTTGCTCCTGTAGCACAAGACAATGCAAATGATGTATGAAACAATATATAGGGCCCTGAAAGAAGAGGGTCTAGATGATCTATATGAGCCTCAGGATTATCTGAACTTCTTTTGTCTTGGCAATCGTGAAGTTGCTGACAGTCCAAGCACTTCAAACTCAACAAGCACTCCTCAGGTAAGACGTCTTGTTTTTTCCTTTGACAAACTATGCTGAGGACCCTCCATTGGTTTTAGTTTTCCCTGCAAGGTTAAATGCTTTTTTTTTTCATTTATAGTATTAAATACAGTAATTAATGTCACATTGAATTTCAACAAAAGTCACAATATGGTCCCTTAAGCCTGCGTCATACGAGAATGTGAAAGCTGCTGATCTTGCCGACCTCTGAAGATAAATTTTGCTCTGACTTGCCATATTACACTGGTTCTTAAAGGATATTGATATCAAGTCTTGTTCTCTGATCCTACATGGAGGCCAAATATCCAATCCACTTTAGTTTCTTTATCAGATGATACATGGAAATTCTGGTTTTGTACACTTGTGCCTTTTATTTAGAAGAAAACATTCGATCGGTTAGAATGATTTGGCTCAATTGTCTAGATGTTCTACAATAATGTTTCATCTTGTTGGAGCACTGTGTATAGTATTTAACTTTTGATTTATCAAAATTACAGGATATATTAATATGTATGATATGCTTGCTAGCAATCTCGCTGAACTTTGTTATTTTTTTAACATCTGACTTGCATGAAAACTGCCTGCATGCAACCTCGTTCATTTATTCTACATTTACTACCCAGGAACAAGCTAGGAAACATAGAAGATTCATGGTATATGTACATTCAAAAGGCATGATTGTGGATGATGAATATGTGATAATTGGATCAGCTAATATCAATCAGAGGTCCATGGAAGGTATCAGAGATACTGAGATTGCGATGGGTGCGTATCAGCCACAGTATACATGGGCAAGTAAGGTTTCTGCACCCCGTGGACAGGTAACAACACTTCATGCCTGTATGGCTGTATCACATTTCTGGAGATCTACAGAGAACCGAGCTGGCATCATATGCTCATATATTAAACATTGCGCCTTCAGTGATTGTACATTTGCAACTCGTTTGCTTTACACTGTTATTGTCTGTTGTTCAGCACTACTGCATCAATCCAGCCATATATATTTGTTGCAATTATCTTTTGTTTTGGCAGAGTAACCTAAAGGGAAATTCGTACATTATCAATCATATTTTTTTAGATAAGGCTAAAAAAAGCTACCACTCACTCTTAAGAATATGTTAATTGGAAGAAAAAAAGAGAAGCTACCATTCATTCTCAAGAATATGTTAATTGAAGAAAAAGAGAGCTATCTACACCATCCATCATGGTGGGACCAGATTGTAGCTACAAATGTATGGAAAATACAAATGTATTTCTAGAAATAGAGAAAAAGTTGCATATCAAGTACAGTCATATTTCAAATACCCCTGTACAACTGTGAAGGAATCTCGACTAGTTGTCTCTTGGTTTGAGGGATATACCTATTGTAGGATGACTGATATTTCTAGAACCACACTCTAATTCAAATCTGCTGATTTCATGTGTAGATTTATGGGTACAGAATGTCTCTTTGGGCGGAGCATATTGGAGTGGTTGAGGAAGGCTTCAACTATCCAGAGACCATGGAATGCATGAGACGAGTTCGCCAAATCGGTGAACAGAACTGGGAACGATTTGTTGATAATGAGGTGACTGAGATGAGAGGCCACCTAATGAAGTACCCTGTAAGTGTTGACCGTAAGGGCAAGGTGAAACCCTTGCCAGGATGTACGTCATTCCCAGACATGGGTGGTAACATCTGTGGATCATTCCGAGCCATCCAAGAAAACCTCACAATATGAATTTCGATTATCTGTAAGTATACAATTGCTAGTGATTCTGAGCTATTCTGCTTCCTGAGGTTATAGATAGCGTGAAAATTTTGCTAGCAATATAGGTTGAAACCAAGTAGGACATGACAAGAAAAGGTTATTACCCTGCATTTTTTATGCCTTTCTTAAGAGAATTCAACATTTCCATCTTAATAGGTTTTCTTTTTATGTATACTTTTTATCAATGTATAGAAGATTAAGAATGTTTGAAAGCCCGGAACCCTCTGTTTAGGGAACATGGCTTTGGTAGCAACTTTGATTGATTTAAGTATGTAGCGACATGTAAAGCCATTAAAATAAGTTTCTAGTGTAATTATTTTCAGCCTTGATTTGCTGGTTCCATTTTCTAAGTGTCAATGAAATCTAATCCATTTATTTCTTCGTCATGCCCTTGGTAACATAAGTTTCCGCTTTGTTTTTGCAATGCTTCTTCAAGGTTACATAATCAACAAGCAGATACTGAACCTATGTCTAGAGAAGAGTAAAAATTAAGTGGGTGCAAATAAAATCTACTCTAAACTCTAAAGACAGTTGAACATTTTCTTTTCCTTGAATTACATGCATTTTTTGCTCCTGAAACGAAATTATCTTGTGTTCATCATTTCTTCCATCTCTCGGACTGAATCTTCACACCCATATACCTGTCCAATGTCCATATAACCATATTAAAAACTATACTGTCAGTGTGTTACTCATGGCAATGCACTTTCATGAGCTAAAATGATGCCAGTTACCTGCCGAGCATCATGACGGTGGCCTGAGGGTTGGTCCCGGGGGAGTACTTGAAGGTGGAGCTGTCGATCACCCTGAGCCCCTGCACCCCGAACACCCGGTAATCGTCGTCGACGACGGCGCCGACATGGCAGCCGCCGTGGTAGTGCCAGATGGTCATGACGGTGTCCATGCAGTACTGCTCCGGCGAGCGCGAGTCGTTGACATGGCGCGGCAGCAGGTTGACGGGGAAGTTGGCGGAATCGGTGAAGATGGACTCGACGGAGGCGTTGGCGTAGGTGAAGTTGGAGAAGGCCCGCGACTGGATCACCCGCTCGATCGTCTCGATGCCATGGACGCACCGCTCCAGATCCTCCGCCTCGCGGAAGTAGTTGAACGTCACCGACGGGTTCGCCCTCGGGTCGGTGGTTCGCAGCTCGACGTGGCCGGAGGACACCGGCCCGAGGATCTTCTCCAGGATGAAGCCTCCCCGGAACGCCCTCCTGTCCAGCCGCATCATCGCCTCCGCCGCCCGCTGCAGCGCCTCCGGCGTCCTCTGCTTCGGCGGCAGCGTGCCGAGCTGCCCCGTCTGCGGCGACAGCATCCCGAAGCTGCGCGCCCACCGGAGCGCGCCGTCCGACACCGGCATGCCGAACTCCGACCCGCTCACCCCCTCGATGAAGCTGCCGGAGCGGGTGATGCCGACGACCTGCACCAGGGAGAGCTCCACCGGCACCGGCGACGGGATGAACACCGAGTTCATCGGGTTGTCGGCGACGCCCTGCCCGACCATGGGTTGGTCCACGATCACCTCGATGCCGTGCGCCTCCAGGTGCGCCTGCGGCCCGACGCCGCTCAGCATCAGCAGCTGCGGGCTCCCCAGCGTCCCCGCCGACACGATCACCTCGTTCTTGTCGCCGTCGCGGAGGTACACCCGGTGCTGCACCCCCAGCGGGTCCGAGAACACCACCCCGTACGCCACCGGGTACGGCACCCCGTCTGCACGCCATGGCAAAAGCTCGCCGTCGTGAGGTCAAGCTTCTTCGGCGCACAGCACATTTTCCATTTTCATCGTAGCTGTGTACCTTGGCTTTTGAAGAGGATACGGGAGACGGTGGCGTAGAGGAGGACGGTGAGGCCGCGGGGGCGGGCGTGGCGGAGGAAGTCGGCGGCGGTGTGGCGCTGGCCGGAGTTGTCGAAGATGGTGCCGCCGATCTTGGTGCCGGTGACGTGGTCGAAGGTGAAGCCGTTGTCGGGCGTGACGCCGACCTCGAGCAGCGCGTCGCGGAGCGCCGCCTGCCACGGCGGCACGTCGGGGCGGAACACCAGCGAGCGCTCCACCCACCGGTACGACGAGTTCACCAGCCGCGCGTCCCACCCGGCGGCGCGCACGTACTCGTTGCTCGCCCGCGTGTAGAACCCGGCGTTGAGGCAGCTCCCGCCGCCGAGCACCCGCGCCCGGGCGTTCACCACGCCGTCCTCCGAGATGAACCGCTGCGCCGGCGACGCCGGCGACGTGTCGGCCAGCGCGTCCGTGAAGTGCTGCTCGCTCGACATGTTGGCGTACGGCAGGCCGCCGCGCTCCAGCAGCAGCACGCGCGAGTGCTCCGACAGCGTCGCCGCCAGCGGGCACCCCGCCGTGCCGCCGCCGATGACGATGTAGTTGTAGCTCGACACCAGCGGCGCGTCCTGCGCGTGCCGCACGAACCGCAGGTTCTCCAGTTGCTCTGCACAACGCCATCGCACGCCATGAACACGACGACGACGCAACACGCATCAACGCAAAGATACAACGCAACGTTTACGCACCTTGCTCTTCCGAGAGCGCGGCGAGGCAGAGCGAGAGGAGCACGGCGGCGGCGGCGGCAAGCACCGGCGCCGACGAGCTCGCGCGGCCAAGTGCTGCCATTTTCGCCGGGCAAATTCGCTAACTTTCACATTCCCCTGGGACGAAACGTTCGGTCTGTTTATATATCCGGAGTTAGCTCAATGGTAGATCAAGAGTAGATGTCTTGAATAATCTTGCAGATTGCTTTGCACTGCAAAGAAGATCTTCGAGCAGCTTTGTAAATTGTGGAGGAGCCCTGAGAAGAATATAACATGCATGCAGAAGTGATGAGCTGATGAAACATTGATCAATGATCTGATGTGGTTGTGAGCAAGCAAGCAGGAGAGTTTACTTGCCAATCTTGCGATTGTTTCGAACGTGCTTTGATATTTTTGCCATTTTAAAATCATAATTTAGTCGTTGCTGAGTTATTTTTCTGTTACGAGACAGTCGGGGCAGGCTGGATTTCAAAGGTTTCTTCTTGATTTATTAAGTCGTAAAAGAAGCGTAATTTTAATGAGTTGGGTCAGCTCTTGGGCAAGATTATGACGGTGCTTACCATGTATGCATCTCAACTAAATCTGATAAAGCCCCATTGAAACGGTCCATTTGTACAAAAAAATATTAAAATATTAGGTGATTTAATTTTAGAGTAAATTTTACTATAGACGAACTTTTATTAGCGATGTTTATCAATGTTCTCACTTTATACCGGTTATTATTCTTACCTTTGTGACATTTTGGGTCATCCTCAACTCTTTTATCCATATATATCTTATCATATACCGATGAATGGTTTTACATATATATGTGAGAGTTTATTGATAAGTAGGAGCCAATGTAATCGAGATTGTTCATGCTCGAGAAGAGAGATGGGTGGTATGTGGTCCAAAGTGAAGCATCTGTAATAAAAGGTGGTCCAAATGAATTTGCTCTTAACTTTAAATTAACTTCTTGGCCCATTGCAGTTGTATTGCCCAATGGTAAAGTTGTAAGTTTTAAGACGGTTGGTTTCTTTTTTTGTGTTTTACTCCTCCTTCTTTCTTCGTCTTCGGATTGCTATACGCCAGTCTAGTAAAAAAAATATCCATTTCCCTAAACCACATTCGATTGAAAATTAAGAGGAAAATCTTGCAAATATCTAACCTTTATATCTACCTCACAATTTCTGCTCTCTGCCTCTCCAACAATGTTGATTATGTCCAGCGACATTGACATTGGTCTGACCAGTTAGAGAGAGCATAGGTTCCCCCGCTTAGAGTGAGGCTAAGGAGATAGCGGCCTGATGGTGGACGGTGGCATTGGGAAGGCAACGAGATGACAGTGACGCCGTCGGAGCTACGAGGACAATGGATAGTAGTTATGGCAAGAGAATCCCGATCATGTAATTAGGTGATGGTGAGTTGCTCGAGACGGAAGATGAGAATAGGGTCAGGCACCTCGCTAGATTGGTTAGGTGGTGGTGGTCATGAATTCAGCGACAAGACCATTAGAGACGAGGAAGACAACAGCGTAAGGACATAAGAAATGGTGATGGCACATGAGAAGCCATCTCAAGGAGGATGATGGCAATAGGGATGGCGATGGAGGTGCTCGTCGGCGAGCATCACCAGCGTTGAGGGAGATGCCATTGAGGCTAAATGGTGGTGGTGCAGAGGGCATGATCGGTTCAGCGTAGCACAGGGTGAGGTTAGGAGGAGCGATGTGGAAGTGGTGGCTAGGGCTTGACTATTTGTTTGTATTGGAGGGTGGAGATAAAATGTAGGTTTTCGATGACAGATCTTGCGATTGAGAATTTGAAAATTCTGGTGGGGGATTTTCTTACTAATATTACTTGGGGTTATTTGGTTAGTTGCTTCACTTTGTAATGCTACATTTTGATTATGGCGTAGTTTTCTAGGTAAATGTTTGCTTCGCCCCCACACCCTTTTAGCCTTAGGACATAGTATATGTTATACTACTACCTCCGTTTCAAAATATATTTTAATCCAATTTATAGTATTGGGCTGAGTTTAGTGTCATAGAAAATAGGGGGAGAATTTACTATTTGCAACTACCAAAATGATAGCACTCAAATACCACTCTCCTAAATTTTCATTCCCAAATGCTATCCGGACGCACATGTCAGCCTCACTTTCCATTCAAACAAAAGTGGTGAGGTCCGGGTGGCATTTAGGAATGAACATTTGGGAGAGTGGCATTTGAGCACTAGTATTTTGGTAGAGTGACAAATGGTAAATTCTTCAATTGAAAGCTAACTATATTACACTTAACTATTTCTTAGCCGTACTTTTATCAACACGCCACAATTACGGCAAGCTTGCTTACGCATCTAACAAACATCAGTCTCAGTTTTTTCTTTTACCAACCACTGCATCAGTTCAGTTCAGGTAACCAACTGACAACTAGCCTCTAGTATAACGGAATGAACAAAGCACACACACACCAGGCAAGGTTGCCTGCCTAACTACTACCACTACACTACTAGCCACTTACTAGCCAGTAGCCACTCGCAGCGTCCTCTGTTCCAGTACGTGTGGTTCTGGTTCATCATCGTCAAACGAAGCAAACGACGACGAAACAAACACCCGGATACGGCGCCCTTCGTTGGTCAGAATCTTTCAAACTTCAAAGCAAGAAAAAACACAAACAAACAAGAACCATCTCTGCATTCCGCCATACATTCGCGTCGATCGGTGTCCACTGTACAGGTTGATCGATCTCTCGGTCGATCAGAGATAGATCAACGCGTTGATCGATCAGCAAGTTCAGTTCAGTTGCGGCGGCCGGGGCGCGGCGTGATCTTGATGACGAGGCCGGGGAAGACGTCGTCGGGGTCGTGGACGTGCGGGTTCTGCTCCAGGATGTACGGGTCGCCGCACCTGTCGCTGATGCTGTGCAGCGTCTCCCCTTCCTCCACCATGTATATCTCCTCGCACGGCCGCGCCGCCGCCAGCCGCGCCCCGCGCACCACCACCACCGCCTCCTCCTCCACCGACCCCACCAGCAGCAGCGCCACCACGCCCAGCGCCAAGCACCACGCCACCGCCTCCGCCGCCGCCCTCCTCCTCCTCCTACTCTCTCCCGCCATTGCCATGCAGCTAGTTGTTCTTGCCTCTTCTCTGCTTTGGTTTTGGTTAGTGCTTGAGTAGCCGGGTAGAGAGTAGGGGTGGTTTATATAGGGTGAGACATGGAAGCAGGTGAGATTCAGAGAGATGGCTCCGGTGTTAGCACTTGGCATTGGGGAGAGGATCAACTGGAGAAATGGATGCTGATGTGTTGCTGTGTGCTATAAGTGCTCACTGATGAGTGCTGAGGCCTGACAGAAATTGTATTTTTTTTCTTCTTTGACATTTTTAAAACCTGATGAATAGTTGATGATTTCTGGTGCAGAGAATTGATTGGTGAGTTATGGGTTCAGCGTATCTGTTGCTGCCATCTTGTTATATACTAGAAGTATCTTAATTTTTATACGTACAGGTGTATTCAGGAATCAGGATAGTATCTTTCATCGGTTCAAATTATCCAGAAAAAGTATCTATCATGGTCCACAAGTAAAGATATGCATCATTTGACATACACAGGACAAGGGCATAAAAACATGGCATTAGGTAATTGAATTACCTGGCTCACGTGCAATAATCCGCATTTCTGATCTGGTGATTACCTTTACCTTTGGAAAGATCTTTAAACGTGTAACAGCGGAAGACAGAGCAGCAGCAGTACACTGCACCAGTACAGACACCTCACAACGACAACCGATTCAACGAAGCGCACACATGCTCCCGACTGGTTGCGAGTGCGTCGACGGAAAGCGCCGCAACGCGCACACACACAGACGCAACAGCAACACAATCACGCAACGTGATTCCATGTCATCCAAACATTCGTGAACCTAAACTCGTTGTCGTCGAGGAGAAAAAGCCCTTGAAGATGGTAGTTTATCTCAACAGGCAGAAGCAGAATTGGCACGATCGATGCCCAAAAAGTCCTACAAAGCAGCTTCTTTTTTGTGAGCTGGTGCTGTCCTTTGTGGCCATGAAAACAAGGGCGACGTAGTGGTGTGATTTTGTTATTGCTCACGGTCACTAGCCCGCCTTCTAAATCTTCGCGTTTGGGATCATGTGAACATCCGTGAGCTGGACGACGAACTAGTTTACTGCCACTTTTGTACCCATCGGACGAAAAAATTACTACAATTGGCAGTTAGTTGTTGCCTCCGTCTCAGCTCCAAACCCAGATAATTCTGAAAAACACCTAATTAGCAATTTTCTCTGAAAAGCTTGCTTTTTGATTCATTTTATAGATTTCATAACTATAATTTTCTATATTTAAAATGAAAAACTAAATCATTGAAAGAGTTTCTGATTCTGAAAAAAAAAATTACAGCTGCCCGAAGCTCCCAGGCCTAAACTCCAAGCAGCACGGTGCGCCCGTCAGATCGCCAGTAAAATCCTGTGAATTTCACCCGCCGTGCAGCGCACATGTACTACACGAGTTGTACTGTACTGTACCGACATGCGCGCGGCCGCGCCACGTACCGAGCTCCCGGCTCGATTCGCACATCCGCCCGCCTGTCACCTGCGTCAACGACACGGCCACCCGCCCACCTGCAGTCGGGCAGGTGTCGCGCGCCCGCCCGCGCGCGCCCTTCCACGTACGTACGCGTGGCAGTGCAACGATCACGTCTCGTCTTTCCGCTTGATTTGGACCGAGGCACCGAGGCCCCCCTCGCGCATGCCATATCTCGTCTCGCGTCGGCGACCTCCGATCCACCGAGCGCGCGCGCGCGCATGCGCCCGCATGGGCGGGGAGTGGCACGCCATGGCACGGGTGCGCGACAACGACGACGACGACCCCGGGGCGGCGGCCGGCAAAGTCGTTTCATCCATGCATGCGGATGATGGAATGTATCGATCGATATTTGCGCTTTTGATCTGCACGATCGATGGAGGAGTACGTGCGTGCGTGCGTAGAGCAGATAAATAACAGACTATAAATCAACTATAAACACATTTCGATTTCGAGAAGATAAAAAGAAAAAAGAAGAGCAGCGGGCTATATATTTGTAGTCAGCTGTAGCACGGATTCTAAGATACAAGTGCGTATAACATATGAGATTAGATATTAATTGTGTAGAATATGTTTATAGGTAAATATTGTATGAATTGACTATTAAGTTAATTATAAATGATTTAAAGTCAGCAGTTGGCTATACTATTAAACTCATACGCACGCAACGCATATGCTTGGGCGGCTTTCGGAATTCGGAAATCGGAATCGCTTTTGCACTTTTTTGCCAGTGTATGAACGTTCCGCGCGCGGGTGATCGATAGATGTTGCTGTCGTGCACCATTTGCTCTCCATGCAGCGTGAAAATGGAAAGGAAAGGATGGGGGAGGGTGATGACTGATGAGAGGGGGGAGATAGTGGGTTAGGCCGGAGGCACGTACAACGCCTATGTATGATTCTTTTAATTATGTCATATATGATATCTTTTGTCATTTGTCACCTTTTGTATCATATCATACAACGCATGGTCGATTGTTAGTCAGGGTGTATGTATCCCTCTCTGTCTTCCTATATCTTCCTTTTCGCGAATGGGAAATTTCTGATGAGAAAAGGGAAGAGGTATGGTTTGGTGTGTAATGTTTGCTGACACCGTTGACATAGTGACGGTATGGTACAGCACGGAGCTTAAAACGCAATTTATTCACCATAGCACATGGCCTACAATAATTTCGACTTATATAAAAATGTCATTATATATCTAAATATCATTCAACGAAAGGTCATTATCTAAAAAAGATCTTTCAACGAAAAATGGAGTAAAAAAAATTTAGACGGAATATGGAGTAAAAAAAGTACACTAGGAAAGTTAATTACAAAACCATATTGGTGTTAATTAGAATATAATCTCTCTCTGTCCCAAAATAAGTGTAGTTTTACATTATTCATGTGCAATATTTGACCATTAATCTTATTTAAAATTTTTTATTAGTATTATTTTTGTTGTTGTTAGATGATAAAACATGAATGGTACTTTATGTGATTAATTTTTTATTTTTTTAATAAGACGGACGATCAAATGTTGGACATGGATATCCACGCCTACATTTTTTTAAGGATGAATGTAGTAACTACAATATAATTACAATATAGGTACATTGTACCTTTAATATAAGTCAAGATAAACAATCAACACGTCTGGTTGCTCAGTTGGTAAGCCTTCTCTTTGAAACACACTTTACTCTTTTTCTTCTTAGAGGCAGTAGCATATGGATCTCAAACACAATGTGATATTTTTTTAATAAAAAAACAGTAAACTGCACGACCAAGCCCTAGACTTGTTCACTCGTATTATATAGGTCCTAAACTCTTCAAATACATTTCTACATCATGAACTTGGTAATTAAAATGTGACATTAGATCCTAAGTTGCCACGGCACCTGCGGGATCTTATGTGGTGACATGATCATGACATGCCACATGGCCATTGCCTCTTTCTCCTTTTTTTCCTTTTTTCTTCCTCTTTCTTCCGTTCTTTCATTCATGTTTCATATATGGTGGAAAAGAGAAAGATGAAAAAAAGGAAAAGGTAGAGGAGAAAAAAAATAAAAAGGAAAATTTGTTATTGTAATGTTCATGTGGCATGTCACGTAGGATCCCTGAGATATTGTTGTAATTATAGATTAGAATGACACACTTTAATATTTTCGAATATTAAAAAAAATACTTTAAGAGTTAAGGATCTGAGTAACATGGATGAATAGATTTATGGATCAACCATGTAATTTACTCGTAAAATAATCTACGGGTAGAATTATAGCGAATCCATTTGACTTTATAGATAGCAACATACTCCCTCAGGCTCGTAAAAATCAATTTAGGATTAAACAAGATATATCTTTTTACTTTTTATACTAGGATATGCCCTATGTTGGTTTCTATGAGGCGGAGTACGTACACCGTTCCGCTGGCCGGTAGGCAAAACGCGCGTGACACAAGCAAGTGGTACTCTAACTTTCTGTACTGGCAACGGGTATGGTTTGGGCCAGCGGTCAGCCTAGTGTGTGATCGTGCTGGGCTTGTAGCGTTTAACATTTCATTCAGGGCCAGGTTGGCAAACTACAATGACCCGGAGGCCCACATGAACACAACGGAGGGGGCGTATCAGAGAAGAAGGCCCGAGACACACCATTTATTTTGGGTGGGCTGCATCAGGCATTCATCAGAATTGCAGCCTCTAAAAACAAGAATTCCAAGTGAATAGCACAATATCTTCTTCTCGAACAGAAAAGTGAATTATATATTGTGCCTTCTCAACCGTTTCCCTGTGACGACGTACTAAAACCAAATGGAAATGTCAAGTGCAATAATTAGGGACTATACAGTACGGAGACACGCATACGGCTTCCAAAAAACTTCCAAACTCTTAAGTCAGAGAGCTGACAAATTTGCCTTCGGGACCCATTGATCACTAGTGAGCATTAAATTTCATTTCTATAACAATAGTATTTTGTAATTTTTTCAATTGATCCCTCAAGTACTCCTCCACTACTAACTACTTACTAAGGTGCATTAGACAATCGCGACAAAACATTCCTTTAATCAACTTTCCCTTTCTTTCTCAACATAGTTAATGTTATCAAGTTCGAATGCTAAAACTACCAATGATGCATCTTTACTGGAAAAATTTAGATAGAACTCTAGAATAAAAGGTGACCTGATGGGTCTGCTGACGTTGATCTGTTACATGAACATAAACTTATCCAATTTTCTCAGTTCAACGTCAGCATTAAGTGACACATGACCCAATCATTTTCATCAACCGATCTACCACCACTACTACTACCACCTTCGCAATAACGGCAATGACACCCTGGCTAGATCGATCGGACGGCGGGCGACAACTTGGCGGTGCACATAGGGCGCAACAGTCGCCGTCCGATCTGATATATAGGTAACCAGTGTCAAAACTTTTGGCTAAAGTAGCAGTAGTAGATCATGGCCAATGGGGCCAATTGCCAACCAATCTGATGATTCTGTACTTTGGTAGTCTTGGCTCCTTGGAGACTTGGAGCCAGGTGGATGAGACGGAATTTCCTGACACGTAGCCCTCGTACCCGGGGTGGTGACGTCACACTCACAGGGCCCACCATCCAGGCACCGGGTACGGCGCGGGTACATGCCGTGACCGGTGTAAACAAAGATGTGCATTTGTCTCGTAGGCCCTTGAGTTATGGATATATTGCTCTCTCTATCCCATAATATAAGGGAGTTTGAGTTTTTGCTGGTAATGTTTGACCACTCGTCTTATTCAAAATTTTTTGAAATTATTAATTACTTTATTTGTGACTTACTTTATTATCTATAGTACTTTAAGCACAACTTTTTGTTTTTTATATTTGCAAAAAAAAATTAAGTAAGACGAGTGGTCAAACGTTGTAAGCAAAAACTGAAAATCCCTTATATTATGGGACGGAGGAAGTGTGACATTAGGGTGTAAGTGCTTTATTCTCGGAATCTTGTCCTTGAAGCCCAGGACTAGTTGGAGTGAAATAGTCATGTATAAATAACATAAGAGATGGTTTCAATGAGGGGGAGGATTTTACACGATTAAGATAGCGTTTGAAGCTCATGAAGACGAACATTAAGTTAGCTCACGTAAAATAAATAAGCTATTAGCATATAATTAATTAAGTTTTAATTATTATAAACTTGACAAATGGATATATTTGATATTTTAAAATAACTTCTATGTAGAAAGATTTCGCATGGAACATACCGTTTAGTAGTTTGAAAAGCATGCTAACAGGAACGGAGGTAAAATCTATATTTTTAAGAGAGAGATGAAATGGATGTTTCGCGGCTATTCTGTGAGTTCTAAAATTCAATGAGGGGGAGGGGGGATTCTACACGATTGAGATAGAGATGGGAAATGGATGTTTAGCATCTATTCCTTTGAGTTCTAGAAGCATGTATTTTTGAACTGATGTTTAGGATTAACTTTTCTTTATCTTACAAATGTACTATGAGCCTTCATTGGCTTGAATGTTGTATCATAAAGTACAAACCATGAACTCAGCGTACTATCATCAATCAATAATGAACCTGGCTGATTTCTCATCTTGCCAATAACCCATTGAATTATTGAGAATGGTTGAAGATAGTGTTTCGTCAACAAATACGCTGTCCTAGTTAGGCTTGCCTAAATTCTCTACATTTTCTAGCGATCCTATCCTGGTTGTCTGCCCTATGAAACCACTCTCTACAGTATTGGATTCTTCACAAGAACAGGCTTGGGTCAAGAACAGACTTGATAGAAATCATAATTTTCAAGTCAAAAAAGAATAGTAAAATTCATAAAACCACATATTCTCTAGCAGAACTACTACGCAACTACAAATTTAACATAAATTTATCACGTAATTACATATTTTTATGGAGGAATATGACAAATTTGCCAATTATGACAAAACAACATAAGTTAGAGTTTAGATTCTTTAACACTATGGTTTTGCTGAACCTAATAAACAATATAGGTTTGTAATAAATTTTTTTATTAAATATGTAGTTTTACAGTACTATGTAGTTCTATAAAAAAAAGTTGAAAACTAAACATATAGTTATGTGATACACCACTTAGGTGGTGTTTGGATCCAGGGACTTAACTTTAGTCCCTGTATTTAGACACTAATTTAGAGTATTAAATATAGACTACTTACAAAACTAATTACATAAATGAAAGCTAATTCGCGAGACAAATTTTTTAAGCCTAATTAATCCATAATTAGAGAATGTTTACTGTAGCATCACATAGGCTAATTATGGATTAATTAGGCTCAATAGATTCGTCTCGCAAATTAGTCTAAGATTATGGATGGGTTTTATTAATAGTCTATGTTTAATATTTATAATTAGTGTCCAAACATCCGATGTGATAGGTACTTAAAAGTTTTAGTACCATCTAAACAGGGTCTTAAGATGTAGTTTTGCCTGTCGCAATAGTTTGGCTAAAATACATGTACTTTTACATAATTTACCCAAAACAAAAAATTAAGTGTAGTACTACAACCGTACAAGCGAATGATCCAAATCAAGCAAATTTGGGGTGCTTTTCTGCTTGTTTCCCCCCAACTCTCCAGTCTCCACACAAAATAATGCCCCTGATCGTTTTGTTTATCTTTAGGCCTTTTAGCAGCTCAGCCTCCTCACCTCCCACGAGCCTCCTCGCGGCGCACAAAAACAAACCCAGACACACAAACAGGCGCACACATCCCCATAGCCCCCAAAAACCAAAAAAAAGAGGAGCAAAAAAAGAAGAGAAGAAGAGAAAAAAAAAAAAATCCCACGCCGCGTAGGCTCGCGATCCCCTCCTCCCCCCTCCCCTGTCGATTTGCTCCCCGGTGGTGGCCGCCCACGACGAACCCCCGCGCCGCGCGCGATTCGATCGCTCCTTCCGGATTCTGCTCCCGGACTCGGATCTCCTCCTCCTCGTCGAGCTCCTCCCGCCACTGCCCGTGTAGGTCTACCTGAGTTTGGGGGGCGGAGGGAGGGAGGGGAGGGGGAGGTGATGGGGATTGGCCGGGCGCGCTGGGTGGCGCTGCTTGTCGGCCTCGCGGCAGCGGCCGTGGTGGCGACGGTGGGCGCGTCCGAGGGCGACGCCGATCCGCTCTACAGGTATGTAGGGCTCGTGACTCCGTGGATTCTTTGTCCAGTGTTGCGACATCTCTTCAAAGATTTGGTGATTTGGCGAGGCTTGTGGGGGTGTGTGTGTGTTTTACGTTTGGTTCGAGGAGCTGATTGCGTGTGCAATGGAATCAGCGAGGGTGTGTGGCGGTAGTCGTTCTTAGGCATTTGCTCGAACACCTGGTGCTCGTTGGCTGTAGAGCGCAAGATTTGGTTTGGCCTCAAAGCATGATTCGCCCCCCTGAATATTGGTATTTTGGTCATTGATTTCTTATGAAGAGATTGCACCAAGGAAGCTAAACTTTTTAGAAGTAACTCCCAATGTGTGTGTGCTCTTCTTTTGATTATCTAACCTATATCCATGATCATGCGTGAGAAACAAGGCTTTGTAGGGTATTTCATGACCAAAGCTGGGAGATGTGACCTCCTGATGAAGTCCTGTGATTTATACATACTACCTTAGTATTTGAATCCGTACATAAAAAAACTGTTTAGTTCTCTGTTCTATAAACATGTTGGGATGTTGAAGGTTGAACTGATGAGCAATGACAAGCTAACTGCCTGATTTGTCCCCAACTTGTACAGAGCCTGTGTTGACGAATGCGAAAAGACGGGTTCCCTCCGAGAGACCTCCGTGAGGCACTGCCAGGTTCCAACTGATGACCATCCTGCTGATAAATCATGGTACGCACATGAACCATTGTACTTGCAGTGGAAAGAATGGAACTGCAAGAGTGAATGCAGATACCGCTGTATGATGGAGAGGGAAAGTGAAAGGGAGCAACTTGGATTAGGGTCAGTTAAGTATCATGGCAAATGGCCTATGAAGCGTGCATCTGTGTTTCAGGTAATCAATCAATCATGTACTAATTAATTGCTTAGCTTTTTTATAAACTTGATCTGTCTAGGCATTCCTTTTTCAGTTCTACCTTGTGTCCTTCACCTATTACTAATTGCTATTTTTTTTCCCTTCTTGCAGGAGCCTATTTCTGCTGCTCTTTCCGCGCTCTCTCTCCTTGTACAATTTAATGGGTGGCTATCTTTTTTCCTCCTGCTTTCTTACAAGCTGCCTCTTAGGCCTGAAACTCAAATGACATACTATGAATACACTGGCCTATGGCACATTTATGGTCTTCTGGCCATGAATGCATGGTTTTGGCGTGCCATCTATCACAGCTGGTAAGCCCAATACATTGATGAAAAGTATGATTCCAGTATATGTGTTTGATCATAATTAGTTGAACTTGATTCTTCCATTGCTTGCAGTGATACAGTTTGGACAGAAAAGTTGTATTATTCATCATTTGCTGCTTTTATTGGGTACTCCCTTATCTTGGCAATATTGCGAACTCTAAATCTGAAGGATGAAGCTTCCAGAGTGATGGTGGCAGCTCCAATTCTGGCATTCACAACAACTCATATTTTGTATCTCAATTTCTATGAACTTGATAAAGGTAAATTTTAGCTGGACATGATATTGAACTTTTGAAACCATTTTACTTATTATAGGTTTTTCATGATGAATGCATCATTCCTGAGTCATGACTTCCTGCAGATAATTGAAATACTGTCTTGCCAATCGATCTGTATATTTTGTAGTAGTGACTAGTATTGCTTGTAAAACTTAAGCAGTAGTGAAGTTCTGAGTAGGTATCATGTTGCTGTATTTAAACCTGTTACTGTACTAATGTCGAACCTGCACTCTACATTTCTACACTCAGATTATGTAATAAACTATTGAGGATCTACCTAACTGTTAGAAAATATTTGTGTGTCAATATTTCAGTAGGTATGTGTTAAAATGATATTGCGTA
Organism: Oryza glaberrima; assembly: GCF_000147395.1. NCBI lineage: Eukaryota > Viridiplantae > Streptophyta > Magnoliopsida > Poales > Poaceae > Oryza > Oryza glaberrima. Next base: position 19,726,721 of record NC_068335.1, on the reverse strand, counting down.
ACCTTTTAGAAAGTTTACATCTATGTATGCTGATGGTTCCTTTTTTTTTCTTTTCTTTTGCAGGCCTAAACACAAAGGTTTGCACTGCTGCTAGCCTTGCTCAGTTCCTCCTATGGGCAGTATGGGCTGTCATGACAAAACATCCTTCATGTTTTAAGATCTTGTTTGTCATTATTGGAAACGTATTCTCAATAGTCTTGGAAACCTATGACATACCACCACGTTGGGGATATGTTGATGGCCGTGTATTCTGTGTTGCTATTTCTATTCCCCTCACATATCTCTGGTGGAAATTTGCCAAGGAAGACGCTGAGATGCGCACTTCAGCAATCATCAAGAAAACAAGGTAGTGTTCAGCACAAGTGAATAGCACAAGGATTTGAGCCTATGTGAAATCTTATGCTCGAGATTCAGTCTTACCTTGTAAAAATTCGATCGTTCATGTTCTTTCTAGGCAGCTTGTGAATTATGTTTTTTTCCATCCCTTTTTGACTCAGCTCAGAGGTTTAGGGTTAATGCTTAGGGTGTGACTAGTCACTTTATATTCATTTTCTTGTAATCCCGACAGTGTAACACGGTATGCTTGTAGCTGTGGTAATGTAACAGAGGAACGTAGATTCGAAGCTTTCTGAATGTATCATTGTGATCTGTGGCATAATAATAATTCTGGTTCATGAAAGCATGTGATGCTTGTGCTTTGTTGGTCCCTACTTTGCTTTTTTCTCCTTTTCCTTGGGGATGTTGTTCATATCTCTGTCACCCAAGAGAACATTTCATGAATGCCTTTTCCCCTTTACACCCGACACGATGAAGACTGCTGAAAAGAGAATTTCGTTACCCGGGTTAAGTGCAGTCTAATTGGCCTTAGGTTGATGACCTGTAGAGTGTACATTTACATCCAAACAGAACAGTAATCTTCTTGTTTCCATTGCCACTCTGACAAAACTATATACAGATGCATCTGCTTTATTCCACTGCCCCTAACTCACTACCCCCCTATATCAACCTTCACTGAATCTGTTCTATCTCACGTTTACATTACACTCGATTTGACAACTTTGACATCCAAACAAAGAACTACTTCGGCAACGCAATCAGGTCACTCACCAGCTCGTGCAACAGCTCGTCCATCGCCATGGCCGCCACCACCACGCCGGCCTCGCGCTCCTCCTCGCCGGCGTGCATCCACCGCCGGCTCCGCTCCATCTCCGCCATGACATCCTCGCCGTGGTACAGCACGTCGTTCAACGTCCACGGTGTTCCCGTGTCCTCAAGCCAGGCCTTGGCAAGTCTCATCGTTTCGCCGTTCTCTCGCCGTCTCCTCTCTCGTAACAGACTGGTCGGTGCATGCAACTCAATATTTCTGGAGCTGCACTTCGCCTCGACGAAGAAGTCGAGGAGGAGCCTCTCGGTGACGTCATCCACCACGCCGACCGACACGGTGTCCGCCAGTAGGTCTAGGAGGCTGTCCTCGTCGTCGTCGGGATCTTTTTGGGAGACGCCGTCGTTCCGATGATCGTCGTGTCGTGGCGGCGCCGCCGCTACGTCGTCGGTAATGCACTGGTGCTGTACTGGGACGACGCCGGCAAGGCGGTCGGACTCCGAGGCGGCGAAGCGTGCCTCGAGATCCACGCCGCTGAGCTCCGCCATGCTCCCGAGCCGTCGGATCTTGGGCTGCAGTTGCATCTTTCTCCCTGATTCACGGTAAACGGTAAAAAATATACTAATGAGTTATACTTCAAGTAAGTCGTAGGAGGCTAGAAGCAGCAAGTACTTGTTGACCCCATACAATTTTTAATATAGAGTTTGTATATACAAATATAAAAAGGTAAAAGGGATAGAGTTACTAGTAGCTAGTAACTTTACTTAAGCATAGAGTTCTTTTACATGGCTTAGGGATAGAGTTTAGTAGCAGAAATTATTTATTTTGAGAACTATTAGAAAGTATTTAAAACCTCATTTCAAAAAGAAAGAAAGTGTTTAAAACATTTAGGGCTTGTTCGGATCGTAGGATAGGAATTCAGCTCACATGGAAAATAGATGATCGAAAACATAGAAATACAGGAGATAGAATCGTTCGGAGTAAAAGATTATGATGTGACATGCACTCTATTTATTAGGAATTTTTTCAAGAAATCTCACCTCACCTCATACTAAGAATCTTATGAAATTAGCTTGTAAGATTACAATCCTTAGGAATTTTGTGGGATCCGTTCTTATGAAATGAATGATGCATATAGAAAAAAAATCCAAGGAATTTAATTCCTACAATCATCTTATGAAAAACCTCTAAATCGAATGAGCCCTTAGTGAACAGTATTTCCCAAAAATAATGTGGAAACCCTATAATCCTAACAAGCCCTTAATTAACCAATCCCAAATCCAGTAAATTTCGAGAGTCAAATATGCTCAATCAACCAAGATAAAAAAAAAAGCTGAGAAAACCACTGGCCTAGTATGTGCCTTTTGTGGCCATCTCCGACAGTCACTGGTCGGGTGGGCCCAGTAGGATCTTTACACGATCCGGGATTTCCGCCTTTCCCGGGGGCCCGTATGAACAGTACAAAAATCGGAACATCTTCTTTTGTCCATGCCCCGTTTCGTGTCCGAGCAAGAGACAGAAACAGAGCAGATTCCGGTTCGGCACTAGCACTAGGCGACGAACACCTCGGACCCGTCCCGACCCATCTCATCTGAAGATTTGACACCATTGTGTAGACTACACAACACTACTATCACACAGTTAACTCGACACGTGATGCATTTTATAGTACGTAATTGTCCTTTGGTTTTAGGATAAACTTTGGTTTGTGACAGATTCTTCAGAAAAAGGATGAGTGTACGTGTTCAGTTCAATCAGTTTGCTTACTCTGGAGCTGGGAGAGGCTGTCGCTGAAAGAGAACGAGCACGCGCCGGCGGCGACCCTCTCGTCCTCGTCGACGGCGGCGGCGGCGTCGTCGTCTTCGTCGAAGGGGAAGTCCATCACGCCCACCGGACTGAGCTGCTCCTTGTCGTCAGCCTCCTCCTCCTCATCCTCCTCCTTGGATCCCCTCTTCATCACCTGCATCACACCGTACACCAGCAATCATCCACCAATTTTGTCTCAACCACACAACCCCATTTTGTCATCTCGTCCATTTCTAATCCACGACCTTTCGCCACGGCAGCGTCAGTCCAAGCGACGCGTCTGTATCGGCGTACGGCACGACACATCGTCCGGCTTTCCCGGACGTCGGCTATAGTGCTAAGCTAACTCGTCGTTTCAGCGATAACGATGCTACTATGCTGAAACGACGAGTTGGTTTAATTTTAGTTGGGGGCATTAAACCATGTGGCCGTCGTGTGCACATGCAGAGAGCGGAAGCTACGCGAGGTGAGGGTAGAGCGTGCCATGCACAGGACACTGGCCCCGCTGCATCATGCTTCCGGACAAGCCGCACTAACTGTGCAACGGCCCGCTTTGCATTTACGCTTTGCAACCACTGCCCCTTCTGGTCCACTGAGCCACAGAGCTACTGCTCATGCATGCACAGCACCAGCGAGCCAACCACACCACAGAGGCCTCTAATCTCTACGAATAATTAATTAGTGGTATCATCTGCAATGCTACTTCTATCCTTGCTGATCAATGGCCGTAAAATCAGTAGCCAGGTACAACCCTACTGATTGATCGATCAATGCATGGATGGACAGGTCATTTCGACCGATCTCGATCGATCAATCACCACAATTGGAGCAGCAGCTAGCACAGGGCAGTAGTAGTACTACGTATTATCGCACATGGTACACGAATTACTACTGTACTACTCTACACCCTGTGTACATAGGTCCATGTTTGGCTGTATACGCTCATCAATGCAGGAGTCAGTAGCTAGGGCTCCCCTTTGGATACTCGTAACATGAACAAGTCAGGAGATTATCCGAACAATCGAGCAATCCATGTGTTGGTGAATAATGGATCGCTGCTACCGAATGAATGTGCTTCGGTTGTGGCATTTAATCGCCGTGGGTGGGGTCTCCGCTTCGATCGTTAATTGGTGGCTAATCCCACTTCGCCCTGGAGTTTACGCAAATTTTGGGGCACTAATGCAACTAAACCCAAGCTACCAGCAGCTGAATTAACGCCCAATTATTGATTCCTCATCAAGGTTAGTGAGTGAGTGAGTGAGTGATTGAGTAGGAGAGAAGTGAGGTTGATGGAATGGTTGATTACCTCGTGGTCGGCTCCGGTGGTGGAGGGCTCGCCGGCGGCGTGGAGGCTGTCGTCGGAGCTGGCTGACGAGATTTCTGAGTAGTCGGAGTGGGAGCGCGACTTCCTCCCGCCGGTGGAATTGCTGGACTCGGACGTCTCGGAGTCGGAGCTGGAGCTGCAGCAGCTGGCCACGGCGGGGGCGGTTGAGCTCGCCGTCGCCGGCGGCGCCGCGGCGGCGGCGGCGGCTTCCTCGTCTTCTTCCTCGCGCCGCCTCCAGAAGCCTCCCCTGAGCCGCCGGGACAGGCTCTTCGAGAGGCTGGACAGCTTGGGCCGCCGCATTGCGGACGACGACCGGTCGGCGACGAGGCGGTGCCGCATTGGCGGCGCCGCCGCCTCAGCCGCGCCGCCGGCGACGCAGAGGCGGCGAGGGTAGCAGCGGAAGCCAGCGGCGCTGCAGGACTCGCAGTCCAGCTCCAGGAGGTCCTTGAGCCTCAGCGGCTTACTCCCTCCCGCCATTGCCGCCATCCCAGACTCGGATCCGATGACAGAACGAGCAATGCAATGCAATGCAACGCAGAGACGGAGACGCGAGAGGTAGCAAGCGCGCGGTAGCTTCTCCGGGCGAGTAAAGAAATGTGCGTGGGGTTTTTGATGTTTTTGGAGCTTGTTTGGATCGACGCGAGAGCACGTACAGGTGAGCTGCGGGTTGTCGGTTGGGAGATGCAGCGAGCAGCGGGCAGCGACGGTGGTGGCGGTGGGCGGAGCGGCTGAGCTGGGGAGAGTGGGAGAAGGAGGAGGAGAGAGATCGCCTGCTAAATACACGCTCGGCTCAGCGCGGCGGATTTGGTTTGCCCCGAGGCCGAGGTTACCGTGGCGTTGCTACCTGCTACTAGTACTCACTCCATGGGAGGCGGGGTGGCTACGATGTAGGAGTACGAGCTATAGGAGTTTTTATGGTTTGGTCGCTGCCTAGCTTTGTGACCAAACGGGAGTAGGAGTAGCTTGGAATGACGAAACCGGAGTGAGCTTTGTGACCAAATTAAAGCAGTAATCCCTCCGTTTCATATTATAATAAGAGCCCCTTTGATTCGAGGATAGGAAAAATACAGGACGTGAAGTAGTATGTTTCTCAAATCCTACATGAATTAACAGGAAAGATAATAGGAGTTATTTGATCGTGCTATGAGAAAAACAAAGGAAAGTTCACGCTATTTTTTCTATGAAATGTGAACCATATGAATACAATCCTATAGAACTTTTGTTTCTTTTCTATGAATCAAAGCAACATGTAGGAAACAAATCTATAGGAATTTAAATCCTATAAAAATCCTTTGCCAATTATATGAATCAAAGGTTCCTAAATTGTTTTGATTTTTTGTTAAACTTTTTTGGTTTGATCAAGTTTATTGAAATATATAATAACATTTTTACACAAAATAAATATATTATCAAAATATACTTAGTGATATATTAACTAATTCAATATTATATATGCTGCTAATTTTTTTTATAAATTTAGTTAAACATAAAAAATATTTTTTTTAAAAAATAAAACAACTTGTAATACGAAATGACAGGGGCAGTAGCTTGGAATTACTAATCCAATAGAGTAGGTTGGCACTGCCTGTAGTAGTAGTACTCGAGGGAACTGGATAGGCGGTCAATGCGTGTAATAATAAGGACCGTTCCGTGTCTCTACTCGTACACGAGTGTTTGCTGGGTGAAAACTGATGTGCACGAACACATGCTGGTAAGAAGTTAATAAGATCGATCCGACGACCGAACAAGGTTGAATTCCGTAAGAAAAACAAAGAGATCGAAAGCGATCACTTGGTGATGCGTACTACTAGTAGTAGTACTAACGTAAATACTCGATCCGTACAATTTCTCAGTCAAAAGAATACTCCCTCTATCTCTTAATATAAGGGATTTTTGACATTTTACTTGCACTGTTTGACCACTCATCTTATTAAAAAAAATTATATAAATATAAAAAACGAAAAGTTATGTATAAAGTACTTTGAATAATAAAGTAAGTTACAAATAAAATAGATAATAATTTTATTTTTTTAAAATAAAACGAATAGTCCAACAGTACAACAAAATATAAAAATCTCTAGAGGGCGGATACAGTATAAAAGAAGTAGTCGGTACAATGCAGTGGTTGTACTGTACGCTACTCTGTTTCTCTAGGACTGACCACGTAAGATGTGAAAGGCTCCCCTGTTTCTGTCGCAACCAGGGTGGTGTCCCGTGTCTGGGTGATCGCGGCGTGAACTCGTGTGGCCTTCGCCAAATTACAGCAGCAGCGGCGGCGGTAAAACTCGGCAGAAACGACGACGGATCGGATCGGTGAATTTGTTTGGGGGCCTTGGACCGGTGACCCGGTCCCGACTCGTACCACGCAGTACCGGATTCGCGGCGAGGCGAGCCTCGGAGCAGGGGCCAGTAGGGGCGCGTACAGCCAGCGTCCGCGGCGCCATTACGCCGGCGACGTGGCGCGCGTCCCATCGCGTGAAACGCGGCCGCGCCTGCCGGCAAAACTAGGTTCTATTCTTCTCTACCTACGCGCAGATCGAACGCCAATCTCAACGCCACGTTCCAAAATAGACCAATCTCATATGGAATTTGACACATCAGGTTCCCTTACCGTTTTTGGCACGGTCACAAAATCTCCGCGATAAACTACGTGGTAACCGTGAGACATATCGTGGTTAAAAAACTGAAAAGATTACCGTGTATGGTAACTGTGATAACCACGTGGTAACCGTACGGTTTCGTTAAATCCTTCTGTACGTTTTACCGTGTATCGGATCTGCAAAATCGAAGCGGGCAAATTTTTACACGCTTTGCTTCAGCTTCGAACTGAACCACACAACTTTTTTACAATAACCTTCACTAATGTGATTTGTTGTTCGTGTTTCCAGACGATTAAACTACTGCTCCGACGAGCTTTCGGCGCGGCTTCCGCGGCCGCCGTGGCGACGATTCGACGCGATGCGATTCGATTCTGCATCTGGCCTGCAGATTTCGCTCGTGTAGCCTTCTGCACGAGTCAAGTACAGTTGACTGCTACACGTGGAGAGTTGGAGGGGAATAGATACTGTCTGCCTGCCTCCGTTCTTTTACTTCCAAAACGAGGCTCGAGCAGCCGAGCTCCAGTCCAGTCCAGCTGTGCCTTTTGATTCTCCTTGCCTGTTCTCCTTGTCCCCTGCCTGATTATTCCACCCAGTAATGGAAATTAACCGTGTGCACAATTTTAATTCACTCTGTTCAACGAGGTCAATCAATCTTCAGGAGAGTCGTCAGAGGCTTCAATTTTTTTCGAAGGTAATCGAACATGAATGCAGAGGTCTCGAACTCGAACCAAATTGGCGGCACCAAGCAAATGCATCGAATCAATGTAGCCTGGGCGAGCAACTGCCGACGGAACAGAAGCACGACGGACGCTTTGATGGTCTGGTCGCCACTAGCTGCTGCCTCCTCCTCCATTGGCAGATGGGAGACGGCTCAGGACACCGGTCTCGCGATTGCAGCCTCGTTTGGGCAGGCTAAACTTGATATAACCATCCGTACGAAGCGCAGGTCTCGACGAATTTGAGTTTAGGCTGCTCAATTTGCATTAGTAAACTCGGTCGAGTTGCAACAGCAGCAGCAAACAGCTGTAACCAGAGTTGCCTCATGTGCTCAACCCGCAGCAGTAGGATACGATGAAAAATTGGGTTTTTTTTTCTTTTTTCTGCGGTACTGATGTACTGTAGCCTGCATAACCTGCAGTCTGCATGCAGCGCGAGCTGCACGTAAATGTGCCGGCCGGCTCACTGTTTCGCCGCGGCTTCTGGTCGTCGTCGTCGTTGCGGCAGCCGATACAGGAGGGCGTTTCCAGAGATGAACCTACAGCTGTGTGCGTGTTGAGTCGCCGCGTTGGTAGAAGCAGAACCAAAACTGCATCTTTACTGTTGCCTGTTACCACTTCGTGGAAGCTGCTAATGAGGGCATGTAACCATATAGTAGTACAGTGGCGGTCCCAGCTTTTTAAACTTGGGTATTCGAAATGGGAAGGGGTAAAAAAATGTTCATACACCAAAAAGCCAAAAAATGGGCTTGTATATTATGATACACTAATAATTATAATTTAGAGCGTATAGAACATAAAATTGATCATTAGTTCACACAGTGATAGAATTGATCATCACTAGAAATTGTTTAACTTATAGAAATACTAATACCAAACATATCAAAGTGTCAAAATATGGAATACAAAAATGATAGAAAATAATAAGTTAGGAAGAAAACTTACAATTTAGATATTAACTTTTCGACGCTTGATATTTTGGAAATAATCGATGATGTCCTTGTCCTTAGCTTGCAAAAAGAATTCTCTTTCAATGAATGTAACCAAACAATCATTCAAATATTTTTGCCCCATCTTGTTTCTCAACTTGTTTTTGATGTAGTTCATTGAAGAAAAGACCCTCTCAACACCAGCAGTTGCAACAGGGAGAACTAGAACCAATTTGAGAAGTCTATAAACAAGTTCATACCGACAAACCCTCTCTGTTTTGACAAGCATCATAGATAGTTCTGCTAGACCTTTCAAATTAGTGAATTTCTCATCTTTGGTCACATCACTAATATAGCGGTTGAGTTGAAAAGGAAGCTGGTTCATTTCTTCGAAATCAAAATCATGAGGATAAAACCCAGCAAGCTTAACTAAGCTCTCAACATTAAAAGCTGAAAATTCTTTTGATGGATTGAATGATGCCATACATCTAAGGAGTTCTGTGTTTACCTCATCAAACCTGTTATTCAGCTCTTGAAGTTGCCTATCAATGACACCCAAAAACATATCAGCATGAAACCGATGGTAATTAATGGCATCTTTATAAAACTTCCTTGATCTTTGTATAGGCTTATACTTCCCATCCATGTCAACAACTTTAACTTTGTGCTTCACACAAAAAGAAGTAACCTTCCCAAGGAATTCCCGCCATCCATCATCTTCTCTCAAAACATCAAGTTCTACCTTTGTAAAGGCAAGAAGATCCATCGCATTCACGACATCTTGCTCCCTCTTTTGCAAAGCTTGGCAAAAGTCAGTGGTGTATCCAAACATATCATTCATCAAGTGGAGCAAGAAAACAAACTCAAAAGATTGAAATACTTCTAGCATAGTTTGAGCTCCTATAGCCTCAGCCCCTGTACACTCTTTGCCAATCCTGAAGAGAACTTTCTTGATTGATGGATATAGAGACATAACATGCATTACAGTTCTGTAGTGAGACCCCCATCGTGTATCACCTGCCACCATATGTTCAAGTAGAAGTAGTAAGTACAAAATATAACATTATTGAGTACCTAATATAACATGTTAAATGAAACATGATTCTCACCTGGCCTTGCTAAGCCCATCTCTTGATTCAAACCCTGGCCAGTTTCAATTTCACCCAATTTCAATGCCTCAATCGTATACTCAGCTTGAGCTACGCGAAGCATGCAAATCTTTTTACATGACATCCCGAGGACATTCAACAAGTATGCAAGTTGCGCAAAAAACCATGCACAATCAGTGTTCTCCTTAGCAACCGCTACAAGGGTTAGTTGAAGCTGATGGGCAAAACAGTGAACGTAATAAGCAGAAGGAGAATCATCCATAATTAGTTTCTTCAACCCATTAACATGACCCTTCATGTTACTAGCACCATCATATCCTTGTCCACGTATCTTGGACAATGGCAACTGATAGTCCATAAGCAAGGACTTGATTGCTTCTTTAAGAGTCAAGGATGTGGTATCTTCAACATGGACAAGGCCAAGAAACCGCTCAACCGGTTGTCCTGCTTTATTAACAAACCGCAAGCAAAGAGCCAATTGCTCTTGTTGGTAGGCATCACTAGATTCATCAGCAAGGATTGCAAAACACTCATCACCAAGTTCCTCTATGATAAATTTAGTTGTTTCATGAGCACATGAGCCAATGAGTTGTTTCTGAATCTTGTGGTCTATCATCTGACATTTGCTAGGAGCATTTTCTAGAACCACCTTATTAACCTCTTCAAAGTTCCCTGCCAGCCATTGCAAAAGTTCCCTGAAATTCCCTTTATTCTCTGAATTCCTTGACTCATCGTGACCACGAAAAGCCAACCCCTGCCTCAATAAATATCTTATGCACTTAAGCGACCATAACAAGCGAGCTTCATAGTCGGCCTTAACTTGTGCACTATTTGATGCAAAGGACTCATGAATTGATGATTTAGGTTTCATGAACAAATTGTATTTCTCTTCAGCTTCACAATGAGCACTATTAACAGCACCACAATGCTTATGGAATCTACCTTTCATATTCCAACTTCTAAACCCTCCATTGACAAAAGCATCTCCACCATGAATGCTTTCTTTGAACAAATAGCAAAAAAAACAATATGCGGCATCTCGATGCACACTATACTCAAGCCACTTGAACTCATCAAACCATTTTGGTAGGAAGCGGCGCATACCTCCACAGCTATGTTGCGGGAAATCAGTGTTCTTCATCTTTGGTCGGCATGGCCCCAATGCAATGTAAGACCTTCTAACTGAATCTTGGTCATTGACATCATACTTTGAGATAGGAGTCCTCAGTCCAGGATCATGCTCTATGTCATACATGCCACCATCGTTGTCTTCATCACTAGATTGAGATTCATCATTTGCTTCTGGAATTTCACCCATCTCTGGATCAATTGGTATTGTGCTACTGCTTGCTGGACTACCACTCTCATTCTCATGATGATGACCTTCATAAATGACCAATTGCATTTGACTCTCATTGCAAGAAGGATTTAAATTAGTCTCAACTGGAGTCAAATTAGTCTCAACCGGATTCAAATTGCCCTCACCCGGATCCAAATTGCCCTCACCCGGAGTTTGTCTTTGATTTGCCTTCTTTGCAGCAGCTTTCACCAAAAAAGACTTTAAATCAACAGCAGGGCCCTTCTTCCTCTTCATGTTTCAGTTCTGAAAATTAAACAAATTTGCTAATATGGTATGAACTATGAACTACTGTCCAGTGTCCAATATACTCAAATACTCAAATAGGCAACTAGTCAACTACAATCCTACAAACTAAATGTCTAAATCAAGCAAGTAAGCAAGCAAGCAACTACACTAAAATACTAAATGTCTAAATCAATGAATTTTTGTGATTGTCCCATTGTCCGGAGATTAGTCACTCACTGTGCTAATGTGCTTGTCCGGAATTTGCAGCCTTGCAGGGCAGGCAGTCGCCGGCGAGCAGGATGCCGCACGGCCGTAGCGGCAGCGCGCAGCCGCCGGCTGCCTCGGGCCTCGGCGTGGAACGGCGGACGCCGACGGCCGACCTGTAGGCTGCAGCTGTGCAGCGCCTGCTCCTGCTCGGCTGACGGCTAGGAGCAGCCTCCTGCCTAGCTGCCTCCTGGGCCCCTGCCGTCTGGCGGCTGCCGCGCGCCCGCGCCGGCTGCCGCACGCGGCACGCCGTCGCCCGTCGGTCACGGTGCGCCCGCCGGTCACGGGCTTGGTGCCTTGGCCTTGGCGGCTCACCGCCTCACCGGTCGCCGTCGCCGCCGCCGCGCCCGCGCCGCTGCACGCCACGGCCGCGCCGCACGCCCGCACACCGCTGCACGCCGCGGCCGAGCCGCACGCCGCTGCACGCCGCGGCCGCGCTCCACGCCTCCACAGCTCCCGCCGCCGACCGCCGCATGCTGCACGCAGCCCCCGCCGGCCGCCGCACGTCGCGCCGCCGCACGCCTCCTCCCAACTGTGGTCTAGGGTTTGCAGGTTTGGATGGCCAGGGCGCCAGGCAGGTGGGAATTGGGGGAAAATTGCAAATGGGCTGAGATGTGGCCCAATTAGACCACAGGTTGAGAGGAAAGAGGGAGGGGAGTGGAAAATTTAGGCCCAATAGAGAGGAAATAGGGAAACAAGGCCCAATATAAGCAGTTTAAGCTTTCTTTTTATTTTTTTAATACCTATATGACCTATATAGTATATATACCTATTTTTTTTCCAAAAATCTTAGGTATACATCTGAATACCCATGAATACATAGTGAGCCCGCCCCTGTAGTAGTAGGTTTCATTACTTCTCGAAAGTATTGTTTGCAGTTCGAAAAATTGGCTCTCTAGAGTAGTCGGATCTAGGATTTATATTATAGGTATTCGGAATTCTAAAGTAGCTTGCCCAGATATAACGATACCGATCGATAGATTTGCATATGACTATTTTACTACGACTTGTGAGTATATACGATAAAATATATAGACTTGTGCGCCTCTTGTCTTGATCAAGTTGGGTTTATTTGTTTTATAAGCATAATAGTGTGGATTATTTGCAGGTCCTTCTGAAAATAAAAATAACTACTAAATTGGCATGTGTCTCGGATAGAAACGTTGAAAAAGGTCGGCAACCCAGAGCTTCCCAAGATCGAGGTCACCGGCCACATCAGCCTAGGAGACAGGGTAACCGACATCGTGCTATCGAAGAAGAAAAACCCCGTCATAGCGAGAATGGCCTTCGCAACATCCTAAACGAGAGGCACGGTGGCAACGAGTGTCGTGACAACCAGCTATCTCGGTATCTGTATTTGGACAACGAACTCGAAGATTCGCGTACACCAGAGTTAGAGTACCGCAACAACGACTGAGATGATCTCAGAGCCAAGGCTCACTCTCTATCGAAAAGGTTAACTCATTGTCCTCTGATACTTGTCTCTCTAGTTCCTTTAGGACATTAATATTTATGAGTTTTCTTGTGTTAGAAAAACAACTACATCTAAGGAAACTTTAGGTTTATAGGAATGATTTTGAATTTAGGTTTGGTTTGGAATTTAGAAGTAGAGGTGTAATGTGGAGATCTTGGATCTTACACTCTCCGTTCCACATTATAAGATGTTTTCCCCCCTCTATCCCTCGTCTAGATTTACTAACATCCATATGAAACCAGACAAATATATGAAGGACATACATGGATGTATTTCAGAAGGAAGTATGAGCACATATATGAAGTACATACATTTGAAACAAAGGAAGTATTTCAGAAAGAAGAGATTTAAATATAAAACTCAACCAAGAAACTCCAAATCAATAAAAGGTCGAAATTATAAAGTTGAGATGATACTAATTTGGGCTTTTCTATAAATGGTTGGAAATAAGAAATGGTTCAAAATTCTAAGAATTTAAAGCAAGATACATCAAACATTAAATAAAAAGTTTTAAGATTCAAAAATTTGAATCAAGACAAAAGGATAGAAATATCTGAAATAAACTTTTCAGATTAAAAAACACATTTTATATTTCTCCAAATAGAAGAAATCATCGAAGTAATAAGCAAAGAATCGTCATGGTGCATTTTTGAAAATGTTAAAATTTTCAGGATGGTACATTGATCTTACCCCTGTACAAATTAAATCCATAATGAATCTATTAAGAATACAAATCGTTCGTTCGGACACCCAAAACCAAATCATCTGGAGTATCTTGTTTTGTTGGGATGCCAATTTTGGTTGTGAACAGTCCTCGAGTCATATGCATACAAACAGATCAAACAACTATTTCTAGGCATATATGTCGTAATCTCGCATGCATACACTCATGCCAACATCCACCAAAACTCCGAACCAATTTTTTTTGAAAAAATCATAGTCAAATTTCTTTCGCTAATTTTTCATCCCAAAATATAAATAATTGTTTTATGTATCAACAGCTGTATAAACATTATTTTTACTAGCGACATTTTTCCATGATGTGAAAATTGCTAATGCTACTGGAAACATTTTTTCACATCGTGAGGAAACACCAGTAGTGTGATGGTGAAGTTATAGGTACATGACTTCACCCATCAGGATATAAATCCTGGTGCCTATAAATATTACACATATGCATGTGGGCTTTTAACAGAATTTTAGTAAGATTAGAGATGTGCAATTGGTTTTCGTTTGTTAGAACCTGTGTTAGCTGACGTATTCATGGGAGTGCGAGTGCACTGTTGTGTTGTGTATAGTGATGTGTGGGGGTTGTCTTTTAAAGCGTATGTTTTTTTTGCGGGGTTTTAAAGCGTATGTTGGGGGGCGCGTTCGTGAGATGTGAGTATGGTGTTGCGGGTAAAGTGATGTGTGCGCGTTTCTGCCATTTATTCGGAAAAAAGAATCAAATTACCTACTGCTTGTCTCATACTCAAACCGTTGACTAAACTAGGAGAGCAGGAGTATCTTTCTAAAAAAAAAAAGTTGTCCGTGTAACTGTATGTCCCAGTATCCATATACACTGTATGTGTATCGTGTCAACATCATCCATTTGGATCACACCCATGCTACGTCTACGTAGAGGCGCATCACCACGTACACACGTAGTAGTACGTTACGACACACGCATTCCTCCGTACGTCCACGTCTCAGGGTGATCCATCGATCCCCACCAGGCCACCACACTACCTGCAGGCTGCAGCTGCATCTGCTCGATCCATCGATCATGGCGTCGCACTCGCGCACATACCCTCCTCCACTACCCACAGTAAGTGGTCGAACACTCAGCTGTGATCCCACAAGCTCACCACGCCGCCGCCCTCGTCCATTATTCCACCGCCGTCCGCCTGCAGGCCGAGCATCACCGGCGGTGGGCTGATCATCAGCCCCTCCGCCATGCTCACCATCAGCCTCGGCATCTCCAGCACGTCGTCCTCGTCCACCACGCCGCCACCGCCGTCCTCGAGCTGACGTCGACTGTCGTCCTCCTCCTGGTGTGGTGGCGGCGCCATCGCGGCGGCGGCGGCGGCGGCCGCGGCGCGCACGTCGTCGGCGGACGCGGACGCCGGGGCGGGGCGGGACCGCGCGGCGTCGGGGAAGTTGAGCGCCGCGCCGCGCCCGCGCAGCGCCAGTGCGGCGGCGTCGTACGCCGCGGCGGCCATCTCGGGGGTGGCGTACGTGCCGAGCCATATCCTGCTCGGCTTCCGGAGCTCCCGGATCTCCGACACCCACTTCCCCGCCCTGAACCGCACGCCGCGGTACACCGGGTGCCGCGTCTCCGCCCGCGCCCGCCTGATCCCGCACGCAGCCGCCGCCGCCGCGCTCTGCCTCCTCCCCTGCCGCTGCTGCGCCGCCGCCGCCGCCCGTTGCTCCATGCCACAACCCAACACACCAATCCACACCTACGTGCCCCTCACATTGCTCACCACACTGCCACACTACTGATCGATCACTCGATCAGCTCATCAACATGCACGTACTTACGTACACTGGTCTGCTCTATCGATAGAACTTCGCACACCGTCTAGTACAAGTCGTTAAAAAAAACCAAACTGGCTTATATTAGAGGAAGATGTGTACTAAACTCGACAGAAACGGATGATTGCGAGGGTATAAAAACGGGCGGGAGTTGGTGAAAACAATGGGGACAAAAATCCTGACGCGTTTCTTGCTTGCTCGATCGACGCTGGGCTAGGGATTAGCTGTGAAGCACAGGGAGCAAAAAAGAGTGGCTGTTTCAGGCTTACAGGACGGTCAGGCCAATGGCGTCTCGCCACATTGGGGGAGATCTCGCATGTCGCAAAGCCGCTTTCGGGTTAGTGCGCGACGAGGTTAGTACGATCCTCGCGTCCAGGTGGCGGCTGATCAAGCCGTGATCTGCAGGATGTTAATTTATTTTTGACCCGGTCTCGAACACCATAATTAAGGGTTTAATGGAAAAGGTGAAAGGGATCAGTCTTGGCATGATGAGTAGATGATGAATCGCTAGATTCTTTTGTTTTCTTGCCACCTACCATATCCAGTTACTAGATCACGAAGCTAGCTAGCTTGTAGGAGCCATGCATGGTGAGAGATTTTTGTTTCCTCTGAAAGACAACGACGAGAGTATAATCGCTGCAACACTCCATTTTCAGAGGCTCATATGCTTTGGATGGTGAATTAGTGATAACTGATCACCAGTCTGAATAACTGATCGCCGGCTGTACCACGATCGATCAAAATATGAAAAACATTTTTGTGTGCGTTGACGAGTGTGCTAGTTGTTAAGCACGGCCAGCTTGCAGAGAGAAGAAACAGCAAGTCCTACCAACACTGCAGGAGAATTCAGCTGTTAGCCTGTAACTTGTTAGCAACTTAGCATCAGTGCTCCACGACGATACGATCGAATTGCTGCACTACACGAAGCTGTGGATGCCCCCACAAGGCCACTAGTATGCATGGGACCTGAAGGGGTTTTTGGCGATATCTCCCTGAAGGCCCACATGGTGATGAATGCATGCACTACCAAGCTAAGCTAGCCCCAGCTGCTTGATTGATTGATGATCGATGCTAGCTAGCTGCAGATCCATCTGTGGTTAGCTTGGAGTAAAGCTCAATCCAAGCATTTTGTTTGCCTTTTGGAATTTGGGGGAAAAGGACGTTCTTGAACTTATCCCCCAAATAGTATACTATTCTGCGAGAATGTCAAAAGCCAGATCATCCTTTTATGAGCGTTCAGCATCTTACATTCTGCAAGCTTCCTTGAAAGTCGAAAGCTATCTGGACGATGGGAACACTTTTGGCGTGGTCGTGAAGTTGTACATGCATGAGTTTGCCATTAGTTAGTGCGTAGATCCTGATAATCATAAGAAGTATCTACGTGTCATTTCGCCCCCTTCTCCCCGCCGCCTCACCGCCCCACCACCACAATCGGCTCCAACACGGACCTACCGTACATCACTCTGGTCATCCCTCTAAGCCGGAAACACCTTCTACTTTCTCCACCCCGACTCAAATACTCACTGATGTTTGCTGGAACTCGTCGGAGATAAATCCAGAGCATAAATCATAGATACAATTTGCAAGGTTAGAAATTTACGTGGTTTCACCCCCAAAAATGTGTCAAGTGATGCGCAGCATTCTGATGAAGATATTACACACTTGAACGTGCTTAGAAAATAATTTGTTAGGTTCATGGATTACCCATATCAAAATCTATTGAACATGTGCTGAAGGATTGTACATATCGATGCGGTATGCATATAAAGTGGTTTGTGCACGTGTTCCACTCAACTAGGGCTGTCAACGAGCCGAGCTCGAGCGAGCTCGTCTACCCAAGCTCGAGCTCGGCACAAGCTCGAGCCGAGCTCGAGTCGAGCCTATTGCACCTTCGAGCTTTTAGGCAAGCTCGATTCGAGCTCGTTCGAGCTCGAGCTCGGTACCGAGCTCGGCCATAAGTAGTATAATATATATTTTAATAATAATCTCTTGATAAATATAATTATTTTCTAGTTAATCACACTAATAAAAGAGTATAAAATGATTAAAATAAATATATTGTGCTAACCCATGCTAATTTATTTTGTAAATAGATAGTAACATATATATTTGTCTATTAGTTTATTATATTAATAAGGTGAACATGCAATATAAACTATACACAGTCAAGCTCGGCCAGGCTCGGTAGAAGCTCGAGCTCGGCTCGGTAAAGCTCGAGCTTTTGCTCAGGCTCGAGTTCAGCTTGTTTGAAGCTCGAGCCGAGCTCGAATCGAGCCTTGGACGAGCCAAGCTCGAGCTGCTCGCGAGCCTCGAGCTTTTTTGACGGCCCTACACTCAACCAACTAAATACTCGATACTTTCTACAAGAGCGGAGGTGAAGCTACATGCGATGCTACAGTAGGCATGACCACACACAAAAGGTCCATGAGCCCCCTTCCCCCGTTGTGCCCTATCCGTCGAAGGCCAACCATCTGCTGACCATTTTACTGAGGAGAGAGAGAGAGAGAGAACAATGGAGGCAACTGCCATCTTCTCCCCTTGGCTTCATCGTTAAGCCTCACACAAACATCTTCTCCCTTAATGTCTGACGTTAATAAGTCATCGGTAATCGCGTCTCGCCGTCAGCTGTTGCATCTTGCTGCCATCCGTCGAGCGGCCCGAGGCCCCAAGCTGGAGCAGGTAAGTTCTAGTACCCAATATGGCGAAACCCCTAAATCCTTGTCCAATTGGCACTTGCTTTCTAATTCTCCTAACCCTAAACCCTAATCTAGAGGATCTAATAATGGAAAACTCTGATGAATAAATACTCAATTTTGCTGTTTTCCTTCTCTACAATTTCAGCCACATTAAAATTGCTCTAGTGCTCAGCCAAGATCAATGAAACATATATGTTGCCTTATTTTGGTGCTTACAAGATGTTGGAGGCTAAGAGCTAATAGATATATGAGTAAATTTCAGAAAACTGCAACTTTAGTGACAAATGTATCAGTTTGCTGCAACTTTAGCGACATGTTTCAGTTTGCTGCAACAATAGCACGGAAAATTATCACAAAACTGTAACTTTTACGTTATATGCTGCTACAGTTGTCACATATATGCACTGTAGTAGCATATAACGTAAAAGTTGCAGTTTTGTGATAATTTTCCATGCTATTGTTGCAGCAAACTGAAACATGTCGCTAATGTTGCAGCAAACTGATAGTTTTGTCACTAAAGTTACAGTTTTCTGAAATTTACTCTAGATATATTGAAAAATGAACCTTCTTTTGTATCTCAAAACGACAAAACATATGTTAGTTTCTTATATAGTTCCATGAAGCCTATGAGTATAAACATGTATAAATTGATTGTTATTTGTTTTGTGTATTGGCCTTGTGTATGTCTTGCATCTGTGTGTTATCCTCATTCTAGAATCTTGCAAGAGCAGTATCAGTAGCACCGTAAGATAAAGTTCTGAAAAGTGGGCTCTCGAGCTCTAGAATCTGTACCAAGCGACCCATGCCATGGCCCGCGTATAGTCATAGCAGCATGAACGACTTTTGGGCTGCCTGGCCCATCCAGCACGGCCCATGAAAAGAATCCAGCCCAAGCCATCCGTTGTACGTTTAAAATTGACACTTGTTACTATGGGGCGAAGGCGCAAAAGCTACTCGTTTCAGGGAAATTCTATTTCGAGCAATTCTTAAACTAACTAGTGGCGAAGAGAAATAACTATGATATCTTTATTCTTGTTTTTACTTCTAGGCTTTAATGGTCTTATCAGCTATTCAGCTGTAACCCGTAGAAATAAAGTTTTTGTGAGACAAATTTTATAATTGTTAAATGCTAAAGATAAATACTCTAGGACGGTCACTCAGTTACGCAGTCTCCTTTATGTCAGGAGGAAAAGGATTGGTGTAGTATGGACCTGGCGGCCACTTGTAATTTGATAATGGAACCGTGCCAAATCGATTGGTCCTCTTCCCTATCATGATCAGTCAGGCCCATACGCCCACTTTGGTGATGCGATGTGAGTATGTGACCACACCGAGAAATAAGTTAGAGCCATATTGGCTGTACTAATAAATCAATGCCAAAGGTAAAATTTAAATTTTCAAAGTTAATTTTGAATTTGATTTTATGAAATCAGTATTAAAAAGACGTTAAGAATACATATATAAAAGTTTTACCTATAAATTAATTTTTATTCTCTAATAAACCGTTTTGATTTGTTAGGGAATATGTGCATGGATTAGGCCTTGCAATCCGACACTGCACATGCACACTGCACACATCGCTGTCCAGGTTTTGGCCGAACATATCTAGTGTTAAGCGAGTACTAATAATAATAATAATAATAATAATAATAATAATAATAATAATAGTAATAATAAAAAGAAGAGTAATTAAGAGATGAATAACCAATTGCAGAAACGCAATCATTCTAGACAGCCATCGCCGCCAGAATATAGAATTGCTGCGGAGACATCTGTAGTCTCGAAGATTTTGCCGTTTTTCTCTACACGGCAAGCAACGACAGGTTGATGGCTGGCCCATCAGCTTCATCCGGCAATGGACCCAGGATAATGGAGGGTTATAATATTATAAACGGTTTACCACACGACTAAGGTTAGACGTAACAAAATAAGTATACTATCTTAGAATACATAAGTATTGCGTGGACGTGTAATCTTTTTACGCGTTCGTGAAAAAAAAAATAAGTATTGCGAATGAGCGCTGATGATGTTTTAGGGTGATGCAAACGATTTGGCTGTATTTGATACCTTTGGGTGAAAGGTGAAATGGAAGTTTTGGAGAAGTTTCAAATGAAGTGGAAGTTTATTGGAAGAATAATAACGGAGCCTCAAAATTCTCTCTCCCATATGACAGCGCGCGTTGGGAGAGCCGTGTCGTGCGGTGTTGAATTTCCACTTGTTAACGACGCCCGCCATCACTGACTTTGGCCGTCTCGCGTGCATGCATCCACCTTTTTTTTTTCAGCATTGACATCAGTTGACTACACAAGTCTTGCATTGTGCTTATCCAATTAACCTGCCAGACACCATTACAAAAAAATTGCATCTCGTGGTCGTGGCAAGCTTAATTTTAGCTTGTTCTAGTAGATCAAGCAGTACCATAAAAGCAGATGGAAACAATATTAGCTTATATTATCTCCGTATTTTAAGGTATGACGCCGTTGACTTTTTAATCAACATTTGATTATTCGTCTTATTCAAAAATGTATGTAATTATCATTTATTTTATTGTTACTTGATTTATCATCAAATGTTTTTTAAGCATGATATAAACATTTTTATATTTGAAAAAAAAATTTAAATAAGACAAATGGTCAAACATTGGTCGAAAAGTCAACGGCGTCATACATTAAAATATGGAGAGAGTATTATTTTCTAGAAACAGTCTTAATATGGTGGGGAATTTTTCGTATTGATGAATTTAACTATTTAGTGGTGACATTAGTATGATGCTGATAGAAATTAGGAAAATCTAAGTTCTATACATGGCTAGAAACAAAAACAGTTGGAAACGATACCATTTTCATATTTATTGTATAAAAATAATCTCGTTATATGATTGGAAATTTTCATACCGTTTCCATCATTTGCAGTTGTTTCACTAAAAATGGTATACAAAGTATTATAGGTATACAAAGTACTATACTAGTAGAAAGCGACCTTTACTTTACTCCAGAAGTAGAATTAGTCAGGCCAATCACGTTTGCCTAAACAAGCCACTAGTAGTACTAGCATTCTTCCCAAAGCGTCAATCATACTGTAGTCAGATCTGCATATCAACATTAACCGCCACGTTCTTATCTGATGAAGTAACCATCGAGAATGATTCTTCGAGCTTATCACATCTTTTCTTCTCCCATTTGCATACCACTAATAGTTACAGACTTACAGCAAGAGAGGTATGGAATGCACCGGCGATACTGTCCATCGATTGAGAGGACAGCAACGCAATTGGCCGGCCACTGCATCTGCATCAGCCATCAATGGAGGGAAAGCTACAGAAAGGAAGCTCACAGCTGCTTCGCGCCACTCGTCGGGGTCACACTCAACAGAGTGAAAGGCACAAGGAAAACGAAGGAAAGACTGGAAAGTTATGCGGCGTTGCTGTCCTGGACTTTTTTATAATTTGGTCCTTTTTAAAAATTTATTTCATAAATAGATTTTTGAAAAATTTTATTCTAAATATGGTCCTTTTTAGAGCGTCAGAGTGCCTGGCGCCGTGGTCCAATGGGACGGCGCTAGGGTGATTGGCGCCATCCCCCGCTACCTGGCACATGCGAACCGACGTGGCAGGAGAAGGACGCTAGCATAGCTGGCGCCGCCCTCCTCCCCCACCCCCACCCCTCGTTTCCAATCATGTTTCTCGAATGGATATTTTTTGGATATTTTATGCAAACACGTTAGCTCACCTTAGAGCTAATAGACTATAAATAAAATAAAACACATAGTTTTGTTGGATAAGATTAGAGCTAACGTTCGCATAAAAACACATAGATCTTGTGTTAACAAATCTCCAATATAAAATCAACAATAATTTTGTGTTAATTCACACGAAAATTTTGTGTTAAAATCAACGTAGATTTCGAACATTCTTTAGCTTTTTTTTACATTAGTTTTTTTAACATTCGGGTGTTATTTCTTAAAACAAGCGTAATTTTCTCATACAGATTTGGAATCAGGCAAATAATATATCCACGGACTTTTACAGAAAAAGTTACATCCGATTCTTCCCGACTTTGCTAGGTTCAGCGAAATTAAAACTTCCAAATTCCGCTTGCAAGATTGTGTTTTTGAGGCGAGAAGCTTTTCGGTGGAGTTTTGGAAAATTCTACAAGTCACATATTTTGTCCGTTTGAGTTTATTTTTTCTATGGTTGGTTCTTGTGGGTTCCTAAGTGTGAAAAAATATCAAAAAAATAAAATAAAATAAGTTGCACATCTCTCATCTCTACACTAGAGGAGAGGAGAGGAAAAATTTTACAGGTCACATATTTCGTCCATTTGAGTTTTTTTTATGGTTGGTTCTTATGTGTTCCTAAGCGTGAAAAAAATATCAAAAAAATAAAAAATTGCGGGTGGGGGAGGGGGGGCAGCCACTCTGGCGCACTCCCTCTGCCACCTCAGAACTGCCCCGCCACGGTGGCAGGAGGACGGTGCTAGAGTGGCTGGCGCCATCCCGCCCTAAAAGGACCATTTCCGGGATAAGTATTTTCAGAGATCTATTTACAAAATAAGTTTTTCAAAATGACCAAATTGTGAAAAATCCAGCCTTGCTGCCCAACAGCGAAAGCCATTGGTTAGTTAGACTCCACAAATTCAGGGTCACAGAATAATCATGTGTTCAAAATCAAGCCAGCTCTGCTTTGGTTGTGAGAATTGCTTGGATGTACAGGTAAAGGAGTCGTTTTAAGTGTTTTTGAATTAGGAGAAGATATTTTTTGGACTGCACTAATCTCGCAGAATTAACGGGGTTGATGATTTACCATATTAGTATTTAGTTTGATCTTTGCATCAACTAGATATTATATTCACATTCACAAGGCCAAGCCGAGGAAATTGTTACCCAGTAACCCAACGCTAGTTTGCTCTATATGTCTGATAAGACATAGAAAATAAAACAACTAAAAATAATCTATGGTTAAACTAAAACAACTAAAAATAATCTATGGTTAAACTTTTAAATCATGTACTCAGCGATATAAAAACCAATATAAAAAAGACTATAATAAAAAAAACTTAAAATCAATCAAATTTAAGTTGCGGCATAAATCAACAAGCAAACGGTGATAACACCACATCACAAAGTATAACAACCTTCTAGAAGCAAGCCACCCAATATATACATCTATGAGATTATGACAAATATGCCAAACAAGATGTCATCTAATGCAATGTTTCCTAAAGTGTCTCAATAGTCCTAATTAATCATCTCATTCCACTTGCTATCTTGTACATTGCCGTATATATCAATCCTTATACTATACATTTTTGGTAGGTTTTGATCAAAAGTTAAATAAATACAAACAAATTAAGGAACTTCTTGATATGGTATGAATATGATTTAGGCTTCTGTTAAGAGGCATGCACTTATATACAACATCATACATTCATATGCACACACAATCTAGAGCGGAAGCCCTAAATACACACCTAAATAAATCTATACAATTGCTTGTGCGCATATAGTTGTATACGAATCGAGATTTGAAGGATGGAATCATGCACATACAACTATGCATACTAATGCCGCTAAATTACGAGGGGGCGTGCAGTTAAATGGTGGACACACGAGTATTGAGCGACAACGAGCGTGTTCCAACTAGATGATTGAATATGCTGTTTCTTTTTCATCGAAGAACCTTTGAAAATGGCATGGTATTCCTGTTATTTCAGTAATTTGCTATAGAAGAATAGAGTAGTTTATGAGGATAATCTGACTCGAAAAACTTGATATAACCACCACGAATGAAACCACATACATAACTCAAGTGACACAAACTTATGATAACATCAAGCGAAACATTCACTCCATCGAAAGTTATTGTCATTGCTCCCACGTTGAATAAGAGCCCTAACTTCAACAAGGGCATGCCGACAAAATGACAATATTGTCCAATCCAAACTGGATCTATAGGTTCACACACCTAAATGACTTCCTAAATGTGATATTCACAAAGTCCACATAGCATCACCTCTAGGAAGGTGAATGGCGGCTGAAGTTAGTGACATATCTGGCACTTTCGCCCTAGAGACCCACACACAACCACTAGAATGCCAAAACCGCTAATAAGGTCACTGCCCATCACAGCTCAACAGCATGCGTGGATACGATTAAGCTCTGACTTCACCTAAAAAGTGCTAGTTGCTTTGATGTCAGCATTATCAACCTCATTAACTGATGGAGCAACTCCGATGCCACCTAGCCTCACGCCTAACATAGAATATCGTATGCCACCACCATACACTACTATAAAACAACATCAAACATCTCTATGTTTGTCATTACCCACACCTCAAGCGAGTCTTGCAAATGCAAGAAGACCTAAAATACAAAAACAACTCCTCATTCGTAAATCTAAAGATACATGAGTCCTTCACATGCAAGACCCACCCTCATAAACTCACGCGTCATATGCTCGTGTCTCTCTAACATACGTTAGAAAAGCCTCACGGCCTAAAACACAATGCGGCTTGGCTGGTTAGCACGGAGATAAAACGATCAAATTGCAGGTCGGGGCGTTAGATTCTAATCGGACAGTAGGATTGACTCACAACCAGTCGCTCCCAAATCTCAATGACTAAGGATGTGTTTGGTTCACGGTCATGCATGGATGGGATATGGCCATCCATATTTTCTTGGATATGAGAATCCAATCTTTTGTTTGGTTTGTATCGATAGGACGACCAAATTTCTTATTTGGTTAGAGGGATATAGCATGAATGAGAAAAGCTAAAAGTTACTGCGACCCATTTGTCATATATATTTTTTATCAAAATATAATCATCCAGGATTTTGTTTTAAAAAAATAATTGTAACAAATATAATGATGTAATCAAATCATAAATTAGATAAATGGTTTAGGAGAAAAAAAATCATTTAGAGCTTAAAATCAAACCAATCACAACCAATCAGAATAGGACACATCACCCAAACCGATGCACTCATCCAGTATAGTGAGGGAATATTTCTTATTCCAAACTATCCCATCCACCCTGCTCTCCAACCAAACACCATAAAAAATCGAGCGGCCATCTCAACTCGTCCACCTAACCAAACACACCCTAAACCAATATGGTTCGCGTGTTTAACCACCATTTATAACCCTTCACTTTGATCCGCAATCTCCGTCAATTACACTGTGAACAGCACCAATAACCGGGGAGCCTTCAAGCCCTTCACTCTCATCCGCAGTCTCCGTCAATTACACTGTGAACAACACCAATTACCGGAGCCTTTAAGGCAGCAAGCAAGCAAGCAAGAAATAAACAGTAAACAGCCAATTGTAAGCAGCAAACCAGAGCCAAACCGCTGCCGACCAGCCGCTGCCGCCGTGTGTTTATAAAAAGTCAGCAAAACCTTCCCCCACCACGCTCGTTAGCTAAAACTGTGAAAACTCTCCATTTTCCTTGCCTCTCTCTCTCCCCACCCAATCCCAACCCACCACCTCTCCTCTCGCCGCCGCCGCCGCCGCCGCCGCGCGCCGTTCTATGGCCTACACCTCCTCCTCCCTCCACCTCCACAAGCACCTCCTCCTCCCCAAGACCAACCCCTCCTCCTCCTACTCGCGGCCTCCGCCTCCGTCGTTCGTCGCCGCGGCGGCCAAGATCAACGGCGTCAACGGACACTCCTCCAAGAAGTCCCCCAACGGCAAGGCGCAGATCAACGGCGACGGCAAGAAGGGGGTCAACGGGAGCGGGAGGAAGAAGGCGGCGGCGCAGCACATCAACGGGAATGACCGGATCCATCTGTCGGTGAGCACGGGCGGCGCCGGGGGCCAGGATGGGTTCGGGCTCCGGGTGGCGTTCCAGGGCGCGCCGGGCGCGTACAGCGAGTTCGCGGCGAAGACGGCGCTCCCCGGGTGCGACACCGTGCCCTGCCGCGCGTTCGCCGACGCGCTGGCGGCGGTCGACGGCGGCGCCGTCGACCGCGCGATACTGCCCGTCGAGTCCACCATGGAGGGCACCGCGCTGCGGAACTACGACCTCCTGCTGAGGCATGACCTCGTCATGGTCCAGGAGATCAACCTGTTCGTCCACTACTGCCTCCTCGCCATGCCCGGTGTCCGCGCCGCAGAGGTGCGCCGGGTGATTAGCCACCCCATGGCGCTCGCGCACTGCGGCCGCGCGCTGGCGCGGCTCGGCGTGGACAGGGAGCCCGTGGAGGACACCGCCGGCGCCGTGGAGATGCTGCGGTCCAACCGGATGCTCGACACCGCCGCCATCGCCAGCCCGCGCGCCGCCGACCTCTACGGCCTCGACGTGCTCGCGCACGGCCTCCAGGACGAGTCGTGGAACGTCACCCGCTTCCTGCTCCTCTCCAAGCCTCCCTCGCCGGTGACGCTGCCCATGGACGCCGACGCCAAGACCAGCATGGTGGTCGCCCACCGGGGCGGCTCCATGATGGTGGTCCTCAAGGTCCTCTCCGCCTTCTCCTCCCGCAACATCAACCTGACCAAGCTGGAGGTCATCAACAACAACGACGGCGGCGGCGGCGGCGCGGCGGGCCACCCCGTGATGATCCTCGACACGAGCGCCCGCGGCGCGCCGACGCTCCGCGCGTTCCCGCACGTCCTCTACGTAGACTGCGAGGGCGCCTCCCACGACCCGCGCGTCCTCGACGCCATCAAGGAGATCGAGAGATTCGCGGTGTTCGTCCGCGTTCTTGGCTCCTACGCCGCCGATTCCAACGTCTACGACCTGCAATGAGGCGGCCATCGATCGAACACACAAGCTGTGGATCCACATCAAATCAGCTAGTCTTGCAAGATTTGGATCACTCATCAGTTGGATTAGAGCTCTCCATTCCAGCACTCACTTCAGTGAGCTACAGATGCTATACTTTGCTTGCTTGCTGCTGATGCTGCTGCCTGCTATGCGATTTTTGTACAGATGCAATAAGAAATCTTTACCATTTCTGCTGCTGGCTTAGCTATGTGCATAGGTTTTTAATCCTGGTATTTGACGCCTTCTAGCTGAAGGAAAGTGTAAGATGGCACAGGATTGATGTAATTTTGGTGTGCTAGATCTTGATTGATAGTGAGTATTCCTTAATCCCCATTTGGTCCTAGATCTTCCTCTGTATTCATCTCAACACACTATGCAGTGTTCTGTTGATCTAAAGATTAGACCTTGGGATTCATCTGATCTTGGAGCACCTGAGTTTGTCACTGTTACTAACTGTAATACACTGAATTTTGTACAGAAGACAATGTAATTTACACACCTAATGTTGTGTACTTGTTGATCTACTACTCTGCTTACAAGGTGAGCTCTGGTATTTTGTAAATTTGTATTATCAAGTTTGAGACTTTGTAAACCACTAAAACATGTGGATTCCAACTGTTAAATATAGTCGATTACCTCCACAAGAAATGCACTACTTGGGTACTTAACGCACACGAGCTGCACGAGTCTCTGCTTAGTGATATGATATATAGTACTAATTCTTTTGCTAATATTAGAAAATGATCTGGGCATCTACAACTGATTTTAAAATTTGATACTGACATGATAACCGGGGAAGACAATATTTTTACAGGCTCCTTTTCTTTTGGGGGGGCATCTGTCCTCAATCAAGAGCCGACAGGGGAATCTGAATCCATGTGGAGCTTTGTGCGGTGGTCACGGAATCTTTCATGTGAATTTTCAGAGAATCTCTAACCCATTAGAGTAGGTTTAATAGTATAGCCAACTACTAATTTCAAATCATCTATAATCAATTTAGTAGCCAGTTCATACAATAGTTACATACTACACTATTAATACCTGGCCTCACCTATCATACACCCACTGCGTCTTGGAGTTCGCGCTACAGCTGGCTACAAATATGTAGCCCGCTGCTCTTCTCTCTCCTCTTTTATCTCTTTAAAATATGTTTATAGCTGTTTAAAATATGTTTATAGCTGGTTTATAGTATGCTATTGTACCTGCTCTTAGAAGGAAAGCTCCAACCATCTGATTATGCTTTAGTTACACTTAAAACAGTTAAATTACTGGTTCATCAACGAGCTTCTTTTGGCAAGGGGAATCAAATCAAATCGAGGCCCTACCCCTGTCACTCTTCCAGTGGCTCAGGCTCATTCAACAGAGCAGGGAAAAAGATCTGAGGAGTAGTAACTATCACTGATAAGCGAGGGCCCTGATAACTAGAATCACAAGAACACTGAGAGAACTGCAACCTCATAGCTCACATGTGACCGAAATAAACCGGTCTACTCAGGCTGCAACGAAATGAAAGGCACAAGCGAGCGATAGCAAAGGCTCAGATCCCGTATCTAAATGTGCGAATTTTCATCGCATGTGTGGCACATGGAACCGTACGGCGGTTTGGCTGCATTTGGCGGTGGAAACGGACACATTGCGCGCTGCAAACCCACAGGATTCCAGCGAAAACGGTGCGTTTCTCCCCCCGTTCTTTCTTTTTTTTTTGCTGAAAGCTTATCAGAAATTCAGAGCTCTGAAACGACGGAGTTCTCTTCTCTGCCGTGGCTGTGTGACAATGGCTTGATTGGTGGATGCAGTGCGTGTGCGACGCATCTCCACATGGCCTGTGGCCCGGAGACTTTGGGAGTCAGGATGAGCAGCGTACCAACCGGGTTAATTGGTCATTGTGGTCACAGTTCTTGGCTGTCATTTTAACCTTACTTACCTACCCCAACATCTTCCAACTCCCATTGCAAGAGATGAATCTGTCCTTGCTTTTGTCACCTGCCAAATTGGCAAGATCTCAATTATGTACCATATCTTGGACAATAATGCAGGGAGATAGAGAGATAGAGAGGGTGACCACACGGTTGAATTACTTGCTCTCCCATGTAGCTGGAGAGGAATCCGGGATCTGAACTGATCATGCAGTGTGTAAGCCGCATCTTGCACGCGTATCATGAACAACTGAAATGTCGCTGCCAGCTGCTAAATTTTCTTTGAAGTTAGCTAGATTTGATGTTTTTGATCCATACCTTTCAGGAATATATTTACATGCACCATAATGAATACGGCGGTGGAGAAGGAAAGGGAAATTTCACCGGATCCCAATGGCGCTCATACTTCACCATACTAGCAAAACCTGAAGCAAAGAGCGTGTCGCACATGCGAAAAGGAATGTGTTGCAAATGGCATTAGTGAAACCTCTATAGCTAGAGGTTCTAGAAGGAATCGTGTTGGGACTTGGGAGCACATACTATAAATTATTAATTGATGCAGGGTTGCGAAATGCGATGTGGAGAAGAAAGGTGTGACGTAGATATAAGATATATCAAGTCTTGGACGGAGCACATCAGTGGCTCACATGCAACCGGTGATTCGGCGTGGGTTGTTAGGTCGTAGTCGCGGGGGTGGCCTTTACGCCATGAACAATACTGGGAGTGAGAGAGATAGACGCATATAGCATCGCTTGGTTTGCCTCGACGGGAAGTAATTCGCTAAACTCGGTTTCAGCTCCAAGCAAGACAGCAGGGCACATGGCCGTATGGTGTTAGCTAGTACCATGCTTATTCCTTCTCTGTTCCAAAAGCTAGCTTATTCATCGTACGTGGCATGCATGATGGGAGGCTCATCAGTACCTGTCATTATAGATGCTGTGCTGGTGTTGGTTTAGACCAGAGAGAGCAAATGAGATCCAAGATGAAAAAGATCTTTAGGGCAGCTTTGGTCGCGTCGTGTACGGTCCAGATGCGGCGGTGCCGTGGTCGTGCGCGACGCGGCACGCAGCACGCTGATTACGGGCGTTTCCGCGTGAAAATTGCACCGGAAACTGCCCCGATTCGGCCCATCTCCCCATTCCTTCCCCCACCCAACTCCCAAACCCAACCCAACCCACCCCACCCCGCTCGCGACACTAGCCAGCGCGAGCGCATGCGAGGCCGCCCACCTCGCGACGAATGGCGGCCGGCCCACGCGACGTAGCGGCTGGGAGTTTGGGGGTGTGGCCGGGGGGGCCCTAATGGGCGATCGATCGCCAGGGCGATCGGATCCGGCCCCCCTCCCCCTATACTCCTCTCTCCTCTCCCCTATTCCTCCTCCCTTTCTCCTCTTTCTGCTACAGTAGACTACACAAATTTTTTTAAAAATAAAAGTTAGAAAAATTTATGTATAGAAATACTATATATAAAAAATTTGAATTCAAATTCAAATTTAAATCAGGTATGTAAACTTTTGACTTATAAACTTTGGGTCTATAAACTTTAGGTGTATAAACTTTAGATGTATAGAAATACTATATATAGAAAATATTTGAATTCAAATTCAAATTTGAATCAGATATAATTCAAATTCAAATTTGAATCGGGTATATAAACTTTAGGTCTATAAACTTTAGATGTATAGAAATACTATATATGAAAAATATTTGAATTCAAATTCAAATTTGAATCGGATATTTGAATTCAAATTTAAATTTTAAATGGGTATATAAACTTTTGACTTATAAACTTTAGGTCTATAAACTTTAGGTGTATAAACTTTAGATGTATAAAAATACTATATATATAAAAATATTTGAATTCAAATTCAAATTTGAATAGGATATATAAACTTTTGACTTATAAATTTTTTGTCTCTAAACTTTATATGTGTAAACTTTAGGTGTATAAATTTACTAAAATAGGAAAGTAATGCGGTGCTAAAAAAGGAAACAAGGTGGATAGGTGGAGGGACACGGGGGAGGGGGGGGGGGGCGCAAAAACTGATCGCCCTGGGCGGGCGAGGGTGATCGCTCACCCAGTAGCATTCCCGTGTGGCCGTGGCCCGTGGGGGTTCGGCCCGCACTTTCGAGGCGCTAAGAGCAAGTTTAATAGTATAGCCAACTATTTGCTTCAAATCATTTATAACTAATCTAATAGTACATTCATATAATAGTTAACTATAAAAATATATTACACCATTAATATCCGGTCTCACCTGTCATACACATAAAACATCTTGGAATTACAGCTAGCTACAAATCTGTAGCCCGCTTTCTTCTCTTCCTTCTCTTTTTTCTCGATGTGTGGTTATAGCTGGCTTATAGCTGCTATTGTACCTGGTCTAATAGTTTCTAGCACCTTTTTTTTCGCTAATGGCGCTTAGCGCCCTTTTTTTTGGGTTTTTTTTTATAAAAATTCGCCATGCATCTGTTTCTTTCCTTTGTTTAGTTGACTGAAAACAAACTTTCAACTTAGATTTGTAAACTTTTCAATTAAGATTTGAAAACTTTTCAACTAAGATTTGAAAACTTTCAAGTCTAGATTTAAAATCAGATTTCAAAATTTTCAAGTCGATTTTAATACTTTCAACTTAAATTTAAAAATGTTCAACTCAGATTTTGAAACTTTCAAATCTTGATTTGAAAATTTTTAAGTCAGATCTGAAAAAAACTAAACTCAAGATTTGAAAACTTTCAACTCGAAATTAAAAACTTTCAACTAAAGATTGAAAACTTTCGACTCAGATTTTAAAACTTTCATCTCAGATTAAAAAACATTCAACTCAAATTTAAAAACTTTCATCTCAAATCTTATAAACTTCCAACTATTTAAGTCAAGATTTGAAAACTTTCAGCTCAAATTTAAAACTTTCATCTCAGATTAAAAACGTTCAACTCAAATTTAAAACTTTCATCTCAAAACTTAAAAACTTTCAACTCAAATCTTAAAAACTTTCAACTCAAATTCAAAACTTTCAGCAAAAATGAAAGATGAAAGATTCAATTTCTAAAATAAAAGATAACGGAAAAAAATGGGCAAAAATTGTTCACGGCCTTCTTGTGACGGAAAACAAAGCGAGAACAAAGAAAAAAAAGAGAGGAAGAGATGGCTGCGCGAGGGCGTGGGCCAGAAAAACGCGCTACTTGCGCTAATTAGCGTGTACCCTAATAGCGTGTATGCGCTAATTAGCTATCGCGGTGGCCGTGTGGGCCGCGCAGGCCTTAAGTGCCGCTGGGAAACGAGGCCATGCGCTGCAGTTTCCGGCGCATGAGTTGGGGTCAAGATATCCGGTATCGTGGTTCAGGGGTACGAATCAGATTCGGTCATTAGTTAAGGGAGTCATAGTGAAATTATTCCTTCCGGCGTACCGCCGGGATTCCGCGCGTCGTGTGGGCCGCGCTACCGATGCTGACAGCGTACAGCCGCACAACGTGTTATGTGTGTGATCTTCGTGTAACAGAACTAAGACACGTTTCTACTAATCATAACTTTTTAGATTCAGGACATCATAATTTATAGCTTTTCATATCAGACTGATAACCAAGAAAAATACAAATTACACTTGGTAGCTCTAGACTTTAATTTACTATTTGGATACAGTTCAATTTATATGCGTGAAGAAAAGATTTTTCTCACGTCTCAAACTGGGGCTTCGTCTTAATTTTTTGCACGGAGGGGCCCGTAATGTTAACTACTATCAGTGGCGGAGCGCCGGAGCCAATTTCTTTTACCCCGGAAAATTGATTTATTCATCTGTATTAAACTTTTTTAGAGTTCAGAGAGCCCGGGCTAGCTGGGCGGTGGCTCCGTCCCTGATTACTAAGTATACTTAATACTTAATTTAAGGTAAAAAATTTCTATCTTAGTGTAATACATGAAAGTAAAAATTAATAACACCTGAAAATGATCTGTCTTGAGCAAAAGATCAAGTATTAGTATATAATTGAAGATTTAGTTCAGAATTAATGGTTTTCAACACAATATGACCAGCTTATTGCTGGAGTACTACTACATCCGCTCTAAATTAGTAGTCGCATTGACTTTTTCTTGTAACATTTGATCAATCATCTTATTTAAAAAATTAGTGTAAGTATAAAAAAAGATAAAACATACTTAGGGCCTGTTTGGCACAGCTCCAGCTCCAGCTCCAGCTCCACCTCTCCTAGAGTTAGAGCCCAGCCAAACAGTTTCAGCTCCATCTAAGATGGGAATGAAGCTGGGTGGAGCTCTCTCACAAAATGAACTAGAGAGGTGGAGCTGGGTTTGGGTAGCTCCACAACTCCACTACAGACCCAACTTTTGAAGTTAAATTTAATTAGGAGTTGTAGCTCTACCAAACGGCCCCTTAAAGTACATTTGATAATAAAACAAGTCACAAACAAAATAAATAATAATTTCATATTTTTTAATAAAACGAATGATCAAACATTATAAAAAAAACTCAAAACGACATGTATTTTGAGTATCTTTTACTCTTTTAGCATTAATATTTGATATGATTCTAAGTAAGTTGTATAATAATTAAGTTGAGAGGAATTCCAAGAGACGGCTACTGGTCTTATCCTATCGCCTTGACGAAGAAGATGAATAGATGATCGATGCATGCATGCGCGCCGGCCGGCCGGCACAAGAACAGCTCGCATTTCTTGATTAAAAACAAGCTAGCTAAGGCAGGTGGGCGGTGGCCTCTTGGTGCTTGAAACAGCTGTAACATGTTTTTTCTGCTAAGCTTTGGGGGTAAGTATCATTGTTTAATTTCTGACTTCCTGTAGGTGATGATTAATTAGTGCAGGTCAAACCCTTATCTACAAGCTAATTAAGTAGCGCTGTTTCTTCTCCTTCATGGCATTGCATATGGATACATCTTGCATGCTGTAGCCTCTACTTCTTATCCTTCATTGTACAATGGTTGTGTTGGACGCACATTTTTGTCGCCGTCTTGCACTGCAAGATATACTTGCTGATACTTGGACATCTACACCAATTAATTGCACATTTGCACAGGACGGCTATATATGCCCCCTCAGTTCAAAACTCAGAAAAAAATGTCAATGCAATTAATTAATGTAGGGAAAACAACAGTGTTTCCTCAGTATCAAGTTTAATTTAATTATATGAAAAAAATATGGACTAAATGTAAAATAGTACGTATATGCATGCATTGGTATGTGTTGCAGTTCTTTTTTTTTTCCTTTACAAATCAACACCTAATTAGAGTGCGCCAACTTTTATTGAATATAGTAGAAAGAGATTCTGCATAGATAAAAGAAACTAACAAAGGTAAATGTGAAAACTAAGGTATAAGCTTTCTGAGTCATTTCGCTCATGCTGGCTAAGTTTTCGCCTCATGCTAGATTTTCCCTGGCGAAGAAACTTGCGGAAAGATTTTTGTGATAAAACATTATCTGCTTTCGTTCCTTCCATATCTCCCATGTCATTAGAAGGAGTATAGTGTGGACTCCTTTTTTTTTTTGGGTGCCCCAAGGCAGATTGTCAGCGCCATCTATAAGCTATGTACCAACGTAGTAGTGGTCCAATTAACCAATTTGATCTGCTTCTTGCGACGTTCAGTTCGATACTATGTCTTATATTCTTTTTTACCTGTAGTCCATGAGAAGGTGAAAGGACGCCTCAAAGATGTGCCTACAGAACGGGCAGTGTCATCAGAGAGATTGAAGCTAGCTAGGCATGCAAGCACACGAAAGAACAACCTACTGATCCATCCAGGGACATTTAACTGTTTACTACTTTTAGGATATAACAATTAAGAATTTGCCACTTGCTGTCTATAACATGTGGGCTCTCATGTGTCTATGACATATGGATCCAGTGAAAAATTCTTTAGAACCACTTATAAGAGTGGTAAATAGTTAATTTATTCCATCCATTAGGGGTTATGTGATATATACATGTACAGCTCTCGCGAGCATCTACTTGAACTAATTAACTACTAGTAATCCACATGGAAATAATTTGGTGATTATTGCCTGCTATCTACTCTCTCTGTCCCATGGTATAAGCGATTTTGGAGGGATGTGACACATCCTATTACTACTTTCTGTCCAGATTCATAGTATTAGGATGTGTCACATCCCTCCAAAATCCCTTATATATTAGGACGGAGGGAATATATGGTACTCCCTCCATCTACTTTTGATTGACATATTTCCAAATCTAAAAAAAACTTTTGATAGGCATATTTCAATCTAACCAACTATCCTCTTAATTACTTTCTCGGATTTAATGCTTGACTCTCCATTCTTCCATATAAGATTGGCTACATGGACAAAATATAAATATTAATAAATGCTTGCTTACGAGGAATAACTAATAGCATGTTAAAATGGATGATAAGTAGAATTACTTATTCCTGGTCATTATGCCAAGAAGAAATATGACTATCAAAAGTAGATAGAGGGGGTTCCATCTAATAAATAAAGAATAAACGGGCAAGACCTATGGTTAGCTAGAGTCTCGGCTAGCTTGTCATTGGTTACAATTCAAATATTGTATTCCCTTCGTCAAAAAAAAAATTCTAAGAACTGGATGTGACATATTCTAGTACAACAAATCTGATGTGTCACATCCAGTATTAGATTGGTTTTTTATGGGACAGAGGGAGTATACAAGATTGTATCGATCGCTGTACATCATCTTTTTCTTCGAAAAAAAATGGAAGATTCTACGAGTATTACATTTTCTATACTATACTCTTACTAACGCTGATATATATATTTAGATTTTCTGTTTCCATCAATTTAAATCAAACGGTTAAAATCAATGTTAGTTGTAAGAGTTTCATATTTTTTAAAGTACTGTAGCAATGCTAAAAAAATTAACATATAACTACAATTTTTTCCTTAACTAGTCAACCAATTAAAAAGAGGTGAGACGGCAATATAATCAATGAATATATGTCCATGGGAATCACAGGCGTGTATGTACATAAACGATCAATAATAGGCATAAGCTAGATGTCGTCAGGGAACTCTCACGCATGACGGCCACGCTAGTACTTATTTTTCATCTCTTATTTAAGGGAAATCAATTTCTTAATTTAAAGATGAACTAGATGGATTTTGAACTATATATTTGGAATTATAATCGTATACGTTGGCATGAATATGCTATATATACATGATGTACGTATCTCTAAAAACTTTTTTTTGTGTATAATCGGCACAAACTGAAGGTCGTTCTCTTCCCCCCTCTAGACTCTTAATCTCATCTAATGGACCTTGTATTCTACCTCAAATACAATGACAAATTTAGGTGGGCAAGCTCTCCGCTCCGTGATTTAGTAAAGAAAAAAAAAAACAACTGAGGGGTCGTCGGCTTTCGTGATGTCAAGAAGCAAAAATAGCAGATAAACGATTTGCCGCAGATCGATCGGCCCCATATAGAGTTTTCCTACTTCGGGAGTTATTAATCTCGATCATTAGCTGTAATCAATCACATATATGCCTATATATATGTATTAGAGAGTGTCTAGATTTTAGGTGACTGAACTTAAAAAAAATTTCTGCCATTTTTCTCACTCCTTGGATGGAATCCAATGATTGAAATTTATTTAAACAAAGTATCATCTTTATTACCTAAAATGTTGAGTAATATTCAATCAAAAAATGTTGAGTAATAATTATCTAACCCAATAACAACTGATTTGATACTGCAAGAAGAATACAAATGGATTATAGAAGGCACGAAACCTTTATGGTATTTAGGCATGTAAGAAATTCTTGTTTTTTCGCTTTTTTTTCTCATAGGAGGTTGCACCATTGTAATATCCTCTCCATGGCACATGAAGCCTCCCCCGCCTCACCCCATTTCGTACCAACTGCTATATTGGTTGTATCGTGTACGCAACTATTTCTACCTTCTAATGCATAGATTGCACGCAAGATTTTTGCATGTTTGAAAAAAAAATAGATCGCATATCCGATCAGTGCTACTTTTCTATTTATATATGGTTCGTTCGGAGAAGAAACTACAACTTATTGTTGTGATTATATATAGCTAACTAGTGGACTATACATAGTTATATTAAACCTTGGCATCTATACATAGTAATAGAATAATTACACGTTGAACATGGCACACCACATAATACTCTGAACGAATTAAAGGTTTCTCTCGCATAAAATGTATGCCGCCATCTAGTCAGCGAATCCTCATTGGTACACGCATGAAGAAGCCGTAATCTTGTTCATCTTGCAGGTTTCATGTGAGCAGCGTGCTGGCATGTAACCATGCATGCAGGCAGTAGACAGTTCAGCCCCCAGTTTGTCATCCACCATCTGATCATCTCTGACCTTGCTCCACTGCTATGTATCAGTACTAGTACATCCTCATTGTCAACCAAATAAAAAATGGGACTTTGAGCCCTTAAGAATTCTATAATATGAGACATCAAAATGTCAAAACTTACAGTACGAGCGTCCCTCCCGGGTTGATCGCGCTGCGCGATGCTCCCTGCCGAGGCTCAGCGCACAGTATGTGTT
The DNA here is from genome assembly GCF_000147395.1 of Oryza glaberrima. Taxonomy (NCBI): domain Eukaryota; kingdom Viridiplantae; phylum Streptophyta; class Magnoliopsida; order Poales; family Poaceae; genus Oryza; species Oryza glaberrima. Next base: position 19,689,378 of record NC_068335.1, on the reverse strand, counting down.
CTTGTGTGTGACTACTCACTCATGCTATTCACGAGATTTTCGTGCGGATTCCATTGGAAACGGTTCAATTTCTGTGCGTGAAGAGAAGATTTTTCTCACGTCTCAAACCGGGGTTTCGTCTTTTTTTTGCACGAGAGGGGCCGTAATGTTAATTACTATCAGTGGTGAATAAGCTAAAAAGATTTTGCTAGTATTTGCTATAAAAATCCCATCATCGATTTACTCATCAATATTAAAATTTATTGGTAATTTTCGCCGACACGCCCGGGCGGCCACCCCGGCTAGCCGGGCGATGGCTCCATCCCCACTACTGCTCCCTCCGTAAAAAATATAATTATTTTTAGAATAGTGACAAGTTAAATATTTTAAAATTTGACTATTAATAGCAAAAAAAAATCAATCATGTAAAATTGATGTTACTAGTAAACAAACTATCATAATATGCAACTCTTTTTATTTAAAATATTTTACTTTTATAGATATTGTTGGTCAAAGTACCATCTCGTAGACCGTGTCAGAGTCCAAAAATACTTATATTTTGGGATGTAGAGAGTACTATACTTAATACTTAATTTGAGGCAAAAAATTTCTATCTCAGTCTAATATATGAAAATAAAAATTAATAACACCTGAAAATGATGTCTCGAGCAAAAGATCAAGTATCAGTATATAATTGAAGATTTAGTTCTAACAAATTCTGAAAGTATAATGGTTTTCAACACAATATGACCACCTTATTGCTTGAGTACTATCTTTACTCTTTTAGCATTAATATTTGATATAATTCTAAGTAAGTTGTATAATTAAGTTGAAAGGAATTCCAAGAGACGGCTACTGGTCTGTTCCGTTCGCCTTGACGACGAAGATGATCGATGCATGCATGCGCGCCGGCCGGCCGGCCGGCTCAAGAGCAGCTTGTATCCATTCTTTCTACTATATAGCTAATGCACACTAAACATTTAAAGCTCAGAATATAAGCATAGTATTTATTAGCTTCTAAAACCTACATGCAAGCCTGCTACACTAATTCATTAAGAAAAAAAGCTTACTACCTCTGTCCTAAAATATAGCAATTTTTTGAGACGGAGGTAGTAACATGTAAGCATATAGTAATTATATCTATAATATATTTCATTCTATAATTAAATATACAAATGCTAAATCATCATTATTAAATTATTTTTATGATGTTTCAATCCAAATCATTTTATTATTTTTTTAATTATCTAACTTATATCTCGCAGCAAAGCGTGGGATATTATTTGATTAAAAACAAGCTAGCTAAGGTAGGTGGGCGTTGGCAAATTGGTGCTTGAAACAGCTGTAACCTGTTGTTTCTGCTAAGCTTTGGGGGTATCATTGTTTAATTTCTGACTTCCTGTAGGTGGTGATTAATTAGTGCAGGTCAAACCCTTATCTGCAAGCTAATTAACTAGCATCGGTAGCTAGCTGTTTCTTCTTCTTCATGGCATTGCCGCCGTGTTTAGTTCAAAAGTTTTTCTTTAAATTTTAGTTTTTCTATCCCATCAAAACTTTCTTATACACATAAACTTCACATCGTTCAATTTCAACCAAACTTCTAATTTTAGTGTTAACTAAACACAGCCTACATATGGATATATCTTGCATGCTGTGGCCTCTACTTCTTCTCCTTCAGTGTACAATGGTTGCGTTGGACGCACATTTTTGTCGCCGTGTTGCACTGCAAGATACTTGCTGATGTTTGGACATCTATACCAATTAATTGCACATTTGCACAGGACGGCTATATATGCAGAATTAAGGTGGCAGACTATTGTGCAACTGCCTTTGCTGAGCTCAGGTGGTGTTTAGATCCACCGGTAAACTTTTTTGCCGTATTAAATACTGAAAAAAAACTAATTACACAGTTTACGTGTAAATTGAAATCTTTTAAGTCTAATTATGCCATGATCTGACAATATGGTGCTAAAGTAACATTTGCTAATGACGAATTAATTAGGCTTAATAAATTCGTCTCACAGTTTAAATTCGGATTATGTAATTTATTTTGTTATTAGTCTACGTTTAATACTTCAAATGTGTGTCCATATATTTGATATGACCCGCAAATTTTTTTTACCGGTGGAACTAAACACAGCCTCAGTTCAAAACTCAGAAAGAAAATGACAATGCAATTAATGTAGGGAAAACAACAGTGTTTCCACAGTTTCCACAGTATCAAGTTTAATTTAGTTATATGCATGAAAAAAATAGATGGACTAAATGTAAAATAGTATATGCATGCATTGGTACGTGTTGCAGTTCTTGCTTTTCTTTTTTCTTTACAAATCAACACTTAATTAGAGTGCGCCAATTTTTATTGAATATAGTAGAAAGAAATTCTGTATAGATAAAAGAAACTACAAAGGTAAATGGGAAAACTAAGGTGTAAGCTGTGTGAGTCGTTTTGCTCATGTTGGCCAAGTTTTCGCCTCATGCTAGATTTTCCCTGCGAGGAAAATTGCCGAAAGCTTTTTGTGATAAAACACTATCTGGTTTCTCTCCTTCCATATCTCCCATGTCATTAGAAGGAGTAGAGTGCGGACTCCTTTTTTGTGCCCCAAGGCAGATTGTCAGCGCCGTCTACCAGCTATGTACCAACGTAGTGGTGGTCCAATTGATCAATTTGGTCCGCTCTTGTGACGCTCAGTTTGATACTGTATCTTATATTTTCTTTATCTGTAGTCCATGAGAAGGTGAAAGGACGTCTCAAAGACGTGCCTATGGAATGGGCAGTGTCATCAGAGAGATTGAAGCTAGCTAGGCATGCAAGCACACGAAATAACAACCTACTAATCCATTAGGGGTCATGTGATATATACAGCTCTCACGAGCGTCTCCTAGAACTACTATTAATCCACATGGACATAATTTGGTGGTTATTGCTATATATCTAGGGAAATTATTTTGATCCTACGGGGATATCTCCTCGTTATTTACATGTCACTCAAATAATTATGAAATAATTTAAAAACAATTAAGAAGATATATTAACATGTGATATATTATTTCACAAACATGCAAGTTCAAATTTAACTTCTATATTTTGCAACGAAAAAAAACAAATTAAACTACAGCTAATTAACGTATATTCATAGTCAAATTTGTTTTTTCGTTGTAAGATGTAGAAGTTGAATTTGATCGAACTTGTATGTTTGTGGAGTGATATATCACATGTTTATACATCTTCTTAAATTTTTTCATAATTATTTAAGTGACATGCAAACAAAGAGTGGACATCTCCTTGAGGGATCAAAATCCACTCCCCTACTATCTACAGTATTTGGTACCATCTAATAAATAAAGAACAAATAGGCAAGACCTATGGTTAGCTAGAGTCTCGGCTCGCTTGCAATTGGTTTCAATTCAAATATTGTCCTCCCTCCGTAAAAAAAACAAATCTAAAATTGGATGTGACACATTCTAGTACAATGAATCTGGATAGAGATATGTCCAGATTCGTAGTACTAAGATGTGTCACATCCAATACTAGGTTGATTTTTTACGGCACGGAAGGAGTATGCATGATTGTATCGATTGCAACACATCCTCTCTTTATATTTCTTTCGAAAAAATGGAAGATGGTACAAGTATTACATTTTCTATACTATATTATTACTAACGTTGATACATATGTTTAGATTTTCTGTTTCCATCAATTTAAATCAAACGGTTAAAATCAATGTTAGTTGTAAGAGTTTCGTAATTTTTAAGTACTGTAGCATGCTAAAAAGTAACATAGAACTACAATTTTTTCCTTAACTAGTCAACCAATTAAAAAGAGGTGAGACGGCAATATAATCAATGAATGTCCATGAGAATCACAGGCGTGTATGTACATAAACGATCAATAATAGGCATATGCTAGATGTCGTCAGGGAACTCTCATGCATGACGGCCACGCTAGTACTTCTTTTTCATCTCTTATTTAAGGGAAATCAATCTCTTATAATTAATTTAAAGAGGAACTAAATGGATTTTGACTATATATTTGGAGTTATAATCGTATACGTTGGCATGAATATGCTATATACATGACGTATCTCTAAAGAAAATTTGTAAAATCGGCACAACTGAGGGTCGGCTTTCGTGATGTCAAGAAGCAAAAAGCTTTCGTGATGTCAAGAAGCAAAAATAGCATAAGGATAAACGATTTTCCGCAGATCGATCGACCGCATATAGAGTTTCCCTACTTGGGGAGTTATTAATCTCGATCATTAGCTGTAATCAATCACATGTATGCGGTATGCCTATATATATATATGCATTAGATAATGTCTAGATTTTAGGTGACTGAACTTTTAAAAAAATTCTACCATTTTTCTCTCTCCTCGGATGGAATCCAATGATTCTCATCACTCTTGAAATTTATTTAAACAAAGTACCATCTTTATTACCTAAAATGTTGAGTAATATTCAATAAAAAATGTTGACTAATAATTATCTAACCCTATAAATTACATGAAATAAAATTATAATCATAACTACTTACAAGATTGCATTAAAAATATTCAAACTTAGATAAAATAAATTATCCAATAACAACTGATTTGATACTGCAAGAAACACAAATGGATTATAGAAGGCACGAAACCTTTGTGGTACTTAGGCACGTAAGCAATTCTTATTTTTCTAATTTTCTTTTCTTATAGGAGGTTGCACCATTGTAATATCCTCCCTATGGCACATGAAGCCTCCCCCGCCTCACCCCTTTTCGTACCAACTGCTACATTGGTTGCATCGTCTACGCAACTATTTCTAACTTCTAATACATAGATTGCACACAAGACTTTTGCGTGTTTGCGTAAAAACTAGCACATTTGGTCAGTGCTACTTTTCTTTTTATATATGGTTTGTTCGGAGAAGAAACTACAACTTATTGTTGCGATTATATCAAGCTAGTGGACTATATATACTCTATATTAAACCTTGGCATCTATACATGGGAGTAGAATAATTACACATTGAACATGGCACAACACTGAATACTCTGAACGAATTAAAGGTTTCTCTCGCATAAAATGTGTGCCGCCATCTAGTCAGCGAATCCCCATTGGTACACGCATGAAGAAGCCGTACATTGTACACAAGATCATTGGTTAGTCTTGTTCATCTTGCAGGTTTCATGTGAGCGTGCTGGCATGTAACCATGCAGGTAGTAGACAGTTCAGCCCCCAGTTTGCCATCCATCTAGATCATCTCTGACCATGTCCCACTGCTATGTACATCCTCATGCATGGTCAACCAATTGAAAAATGGGACTTTTGAGCCCTTAAGAATTTTTAATATGAGACATCAAAATGTCAACTTACAGTCCCAGTTAGATATAGGCATAGAAGCATATGCACCTCAACCAGCATGAAGTACTATAATACAATAGATTGCAGTGTTTCTTAATTATTACCCTCTTCATTTGCTGTGTAAATTAGTTCGATCCCGGCCAGTCTCTTCGGAGCTCGAAGGGCAAATGCTACAGGATATGCAGCACATCGAAATACATGACAGAATAATAATTAATAGTACAAAAAGATATGTATCCTTTTGGTTTCTGAACTGGTATAGTAGATGCAAAAATGCAACCCGGCCCAGCCGGCCATCAGAAATAGCCAATGGAACTGAGGCACCGATCGCATTATTCTGAAGATCGATCGATCGATCGATCTGCCGCGGTTGCCCTCTTTACATTTTACAAGTGTTAATTAACATACCTCATTCAAGGCGTCAGAGGCCACGCGTGACAGCTGATCTGATCTGCAGATCGATCTCTAGCTAGCTAATACGGAGTAGTAGTACATACACTATACATAGCTTAATGTATTTGCTTTCTATAAGGGTACTGTGGTATTTGATTATATATTCATTATATAATCTTTTTAAGCTACCTACGGAAGCAAATAAACAAAGCATAAATTAATTACTGTTTGGTCTATTTCAGGATGGCATGAGAAACAAAAAACAGTACTGTATGTATATCAAGCACTCTTACACAACACGTACGGTCGACGTACTGCTATACAAGTATACAACCACCTAGCGCTGCTACACTACACTCCAGTCAGCAGCAGTCCATGCCAGCGCGCGGTTACGTATACTTGATCGCTGGGCCAGCTAGCTAGGGGGATGACGCCTACTCGCTCCGTCCAGAATAAAACAATCTCGTAATGTGATGTATTCTAATACTAAGAATCTAAATATAATCTCATACGGGATGTGACACATTCTAATCTGAACATAACCTCATACGAAATGTAATTCAGATTCTTAGTATTAGGATACGTCACATTTCGTATGAGGTTGATTTACTATGTAGCTTGGTCTGAAGGAGACCAAGGTGATGGCGCTCTTCAGGAGCACTGCTACGGTGCTACCTCGCTGCAGCTTCCTTGACCGGCCGGCCGGCCGGTCAGTTCGATGCGGCGTCACCGGTGCGAGCAAACATTGGATGGAGCTAAATGCAAATATTGTCCCGTCATGGTGGACATACAGCTGCACATGGACGGTCAAACCCACTTAAATGGGACTATACTTCGGTGCTCTCTATTATTAAGTACTTCCTCCATCTACTTTTAGTCATATTTTTAAATCTGAAAATTTTATTTTTGATAGGCATATTTCAATCCAACAGCCTATCATCTTAATGATTTTCTCGAATTTAATGCATGACTCTCCATTCTTCCACACATGATTGGCTACATGAGCATTGAGAAATGTAAATATTAATGAATCACTTGTTTACGAGGAATGACTAGTAGCATGTTTAAATAGATGATAAGTAGAATTATTTATCCTTAGTCTGTGTGTCAAGATGAAATATAATTATCAAAAATAGATGGAGGGAGTATTATACTACCAGTAGAAAAGATCTGAACCGTTTGTTATTAAGGATAAAATAGTAACTTATTAACACAGTTACGAGGGTAACTTAGCCATTTTCATTTTTTCCCCTCACGGGTCAGCAGGTCGCTGGCATCGGCCCTTGCATCTGACTTGGATCGCGATTCACTGGAGTTTCACGCTAGTCACGATAATCACAGCTTAATCGCTGGCATGCATCGTGACTTGAATCCAGTGATCAACAGTCTCAAACGCATCAAACACATACAGATTCCATCGAGAAATTGGATCGCGGCGTGAGGAAGGATCGAATGAATGGCCGCTACGGTTAATCAGTGATAAATTATGATTATACCCCCTCCGTATTTTTTCCCTAGACAATAATACCCCTCCATATTTCTACTCCCGTTAAGTTGGGTGGTAGTAGAAATAAATCTTAACCCTTCAATCAAATGAGATCAATGGTTTGGATTACTTTGTACTACCAGTAGAGAGCACTGGAGTCACTGGTGGAGAAACCATCTTTGGTCGGTCGACCAGATTTCACAATAGTCCCGGTTGTATTAAAAACCGGGACTAAAAACATCTTTAGTCCCAGTTTAAAAGATCAAGGGTACTTTTTCATCTTTAGTACCGGTTGGTGTTACCAACCGGGACTAAAGATCTATTTATAGTCCCGGTTGGTGTTACCAACCGGGAAAAAAGATCAACATAAGCTTTACTTCCAGTTGGAGTAGTCCCGGTTGGTAACACCAACCGAGAGTAAAGATCCCCATGCGCCACCGGCCAGCAGCACCTCGTCCTCCCCGCCCTATCTTATCCCTTCTCCTTCCCACTTCTCCTCCTCTTTCTCACTTCTCCTCCTCCTCTCCTCTCAACCCTCTCCTCCCCCTCATTCTCTCCCCCCTCCCCTCCCCTCCGGCTCCGCTCCGGCGGCGGGAGGCGGCCGGGCGGCGGCGGCGGCCTCCCCTCCGTCGGATCCGGGAGGGGAGGCGGCCGGGTGGCGGCGGCGGCCTCCCCTCTGTCGGATCCGGGAGGTGAGGCGGCTGGGCGGCGGTGGCGGAGGGCGGCGGCCGTCGCGCACGGAGGGCTGTCCCTAGCGGCGGCGACGGAGGCCAGCGCGGAGGGCTGGCCGCAAGGCGGCAGGCGGTGGTGGCCGGGCGCAAGGCGGTGGGTGGCGGCCGGGCGGCGGTGACCCGCGCGGCGGTCGGGCGCAAGGCGGCCGGCGGCCCACGGCCGGGCGGCGGCGACTGCGAATTTTTTTGAATGATTTGTATATTTTGGTGGAGCATTTTGTTGGTTGATTTAGGGATGATTTTGTGATTAATTTGTGGATTGTGATTGATTTGTGGATTGTGGATGTGGATGTATTTTGTTGTGCTTGATGTAATTTTTTTTTTTTGAGATTTTGTGATGTATTTGAGTATTTGAGATGATCGATTGTGGATTTGGAGGCAATTTGAGCATGATTGATTTGGGATTTTGGGGACGGGATGGGGTGAAATCAATATATATTAAAAACAATGAAGAAAAGAAAATAATAAAGAGCAACCGGATCTAATCCTTTTAGTCCCGGTTGTATCTTTAGTCCCGGTTGGTAACACCAACCGGGACTTAAAAATGAATTTTTACTCCCGGTTTTTTCACCCGGGATTAAAGATAGCGATCTTTAGTCCCGGATTCATAGTCCTGGTTGGAAAACCAGGACTACATGGGGGTTACGAATCGGGAGTAAAAACCCCTTCTCCACCAGTGAGTGGTACTCTAAAATATATAGGATTATCGACCTAAATGCTGAACTTGCAAGGCCTGGTTTAGTTCTCAAATTTTTTTTCCTAAAAACATCACATCGAATCTTTGGACACATGCATGGAGTATTAAATATAGATAAAAATAAAAACTAATTGTACGGTTTGTATGGAAATCGCGAGACGAATCTTTTGAGCTTAATTAGTCCATGATTAGCCATAAAGTGCTACAGTGCTTAATTAGGCTCAAAAGATTCGTCTCGCGGTTTCCAGACGAGTTATGAAATTAGTTTTTTCATTCGTGTCCGAAAACCCCTTCCGACATCCGGTCAAACATCCGATGTAACACCTAAAAATTTTCTTTTCGCAAAGCCTAATATTGGGAATATAACCTCGCTTTAATTTTAGGAACAGGTCTTGTGCTTTACTCGTAAAATTTTAAAGTCTAAAAAGTGATCTACACATTGAGGAAAAAAATTTGGTTGCCTCTGGTGCATGTGGATTTTTTTGGCAGAGAATTTGTAACTATTTTGTGTTTGAGGAGATTGAAGGGGTTGTGTGATCTTGAAGTTTTTAAAAAATTAAACACATCTCTCTTACAAATTACATGGTCTTCTATATACATTCCATATTTTGATACTAATTTCGTGATAACTTACTGTTTGCATCATATATATATATATATATATATATATATATATATATATATATATATATATATATATATATATATATATATATATATATATATATATATATATATATATATATATATAGGTGAGCAGTCATATATATACCAGCATAGCGTTCTTGTGTAGCAATGCAAACTAAATTAATGTACTAATTAAGTATAAAATATAATAAATAAAATTTCCTCAAATGTGTGTGTATGTATATTCATATGCAAAGATGCGCGCTGGACGAGTGACCAATGCTACTCGGCGCGTTCGGCGTACCGGGCGTTATTCTATGGCCAGCACTCCTTTGCTTGTGCTAATCTTCTCTGGCACGTGAAGGGTCCTGCTAAATGCAAATTCTTCCTCTAGTTTGCATTTCAGCAGCGTTGTTGGACGACTGATCTCCTCCAGAAGCGTGGCATCGATAGCCACTCGACCTACCCCTTTTGCGCTCAGGAGCTTGAGACGGCGAACCACATCCTCCTCGACTGCGTATTCGCTCGACAGGTCTAGCTACGGGTGTTGTCGCCTCCTGGCTGGGTTACCCTCTCTCCCTTCCGTGGCAGCTGGCTCCAGGACTGGTGGCCATCTTCTAGGGCCTGCTTACCTGAGCACCTCCGTGCCGGCTTTGACTCCCTGGTCCTCCTGGTCTCTTGGTAACTGTAGAAGGAACGGAGCTCCAGGGTTTTCGACTCTGCGCTCTCTCTTCGGTCTTAGTGGTTCTAGAGTCCATCCTCTCGGCGGGCCATCTGTGGTCGTTAGCGGGCATTGCTTCTTTTGGGGATTTGTTGGGAGTGTAGTATGGCTCTGCTCCCCCCCCCCCCCCCCCCCCCGCCCTCCACATCCCGCTGATTGGAGTAGCGTTTATCCGCCGTATGAGTTTTCTTTTTCTTCCTTGGTTTTTGTCTTTGTTTTCTCCCTTCCCTTGGCATAAGCCGGTCTGGCTGATTGCATCGTGTAACAAAAACTCTTTTATTCTAATATATTGATGTGCAATGCTTTTGCGCGATCGCGAAAAAAAAATGCAAAGATGCAATATTTTTTCTATAAACAAATAATCATATATACAAATAGCACAAACATACCACATATATATTTGCAGCCACGGAAGACCAGCTGGAACGAGATGAGGTTATAGAACTATTCCAGTGTAACATTTTACCCTTAAGCGACCAACCTTTTTTCTCAAAAAGAGCAAGTTAATTAAGGATGTGCTCATAGTCGTTGTATGGATTATTACTGATCTCACAGCTAGCAGTAATTTGTGCACCCATTTTTCCTTCTGCATTATGCATTTATAACATCAAAATGCCTAATTAATTATTACTCTGCATATGTTACATGCACTTTTTTTAGTTGTCATATGCTGAAGTAGTCTAAGGGAAAAACAACTGACGCTGACATGCATTGACAAGCTTTACAGTTGAGAAAACGAAAGCGTGGAATTAATATAACAACGGAATCCTTTTCCATACGTACGTACATCTCAGCTAGCTAGATTCTTTTTCAAAGTACACAAAGATGCAGCAATACGTAGACGAATCGATCTATTCATATTATGTGCGTTGTTAATTATATGCTGATGACGCACATGATTAGTTTTACAGAAAATATACAACAAACAACTTGCAAATGGGCAGCAGGTTAACGAAAGCAAAGAGCAAACACCAATTGTAGCTTGAGCAATAATTGCAAATTAGATCACAGCCAGTACTGCGAAAACGATGGCATATTCATTCTTGAGCTCTCCATATGTCGATGTTCAGACACCGTGTGCTATGTACTAGTATATATATTGCTTACTAATATATATACTTGTTAGAGATAATCATATTAATATATTTTCCATGACAGAAGTTTTATTTTCATTAAAGAAATATACTCCCTGCGTTCATATTTACTTACTCCGTATTACTTTTGACCATAACATGGATCGATATCTAGGTAATCATTTGCTTTCATATGATATCGCCGTATATGATACTATATTGCCTTCCAAAGCTAACTAGCTAGATGCTTCTAGAACCATTGGAGATAATCGAGGAGAATTAATTTCACAATTTAATAGGTGTAAAATTGATCCCTTCAATCCTAATGGGGGTAAGGATTAACCGAACCATGTGGTTGAGATAACATGAAAGATGAAATTAATGTGAGTAAGATGAGAAAAAAAAATACATTCGATCGAAAACATGAAGTGAAAAATATTTGCAAATAAATAAAATGGATAAAAATTGACGAGTATATATTCGTGAACGGTAGAGTATTTCTTAGTGACATTTGATATCTGGCTTATATAAGAAACCAAAATATTTTTGACCAAGTAGTAACTGCCAAGTCTAGAGAGCAAGGGAATTAAGTATATACATGTAGACGCGTTTGATGGCCAAAACTCATACTATATGAGACTGGCGTCTCTAATCTTGTTTATATGCATGGTAGCTATATAAGTGTATGCATGGGGACATGAATTTATAGGGTGTGTTTGGATAATGGGAAATGAGGGGTGGGATTAGGATTGGGAAATGAATGAAGGGTAAGGATTAAATGGATGAGTGAGAATGAATGGTTAGGATTTAAAAATGGGTGGGAAATCATTTTCCTTAGACATTTGCCAAACACTGCCATATAGGTGGGCAATATATATGAGTTGGCACTTAGATTTAGTGGTATATATTCGACTTGTACTTGTAAAAAATATAGTTTTTTTTAATGTATGGTACATCGACTAGCCATAATATAACTAAGGCCGAGTTTAGTTCTAAATTTTTTTTCGAACTTTCAACTTTTCCATCACATCACAACTTTCTTACACACAAATTTCTAATTTTTCCGTCACATCGTTTCAATTTCAACCAAATTTTTAATTTTGACGTGAACTAAACACACACCCTAAGCCGCTGTTGCGCACTAATTAGGGCCCACACGCCAGTGGGCAAGCAGCGGGGCGAAGAGCCTGCAGGGACGACGATGTGACGTGAGAACGCAAGTATACGTACTTATATACGTACGGCTGCATATGCGACGACGAAGCTTAGGTTGACCATATGCATTGCACATGTGGCGTCGTCGTCGTCGTCGTCGTGTCGATGCCGAATTGCCGATCGATAGATGGTCAACTTTGCCGACACACAGCTAATCTCTCGAATTCCAACGACACGGCGCCGCGGCGGCGAGGAAGCGGACAAACTAATCTACGCGCCGCCGTTCTCACCGGCCTCCGCGCGCGCGTGGCCGGGTACGCTGCCGGCGGCCGGGAAGACAGCCAGCAGCTAGCAACGCAACCCCGGCCGACATGCCATCGACAGCGACGCCGGCCGCCTACGTAGGGAACAGTGGCCATGATCAGACGCCACCTGATTATTTGTTTGTGGGCGCGTGCGTAAGCGCCTACGTACGTATATATTCCCGCTTACGTACTATAGGGCCGGTATACTTTGCATTAACTTTTTTTTTTCCGATTACACGGCAGACGCACACACCACTACACACGTAACGGTACACTCATACTCCGGCGAATACGTTTTCTAACACATTAAAATCCCTGATCTCATTAAAATCATTTTGAAAGTCTACATTACTATATACATACTCTCTCCGCCCCATAATATAAGGGATTTTGGTGGGACGTGACATATCCTAATAATATGAATCTGGACAGAGAGAGTACTCCTATGTGTGTAATATTTGTAGGAACTAGAATTTAAATTATATAGCAATGGAATCATATACCTACGACTCCACTTTGCAATATTAACTCTGCTGCTATACAAATTGGGTTTTAATATTTGATTGATTAAGGTGGCGGCCGGAATCGCTTGGTAGTAGGAAGGTTTTCTTAGCCTGTTAGATTCTGCTTTAGCTAAGGGAACGGAGGCCGAATTGAGTTTGGAGATGCAACTAATTAATTGTAGATTTGCATACAGACGCTCTAATAGATTACTGTTTTAGTTGTTACATAACAAATTGTTATGGTCTGTCCAATAGCATATTATACATACTACAATTGTCCCATCATAAAGGTTATAGTTTTCTGATATGTTGGATAGATGGATTTATACTTCAAAAAACTTTAGTGGTGGTGATGGTAACTGGTGAGTATATATATAGGATCATAAGGTTCCGTACATTGAAGTTAGTGTACTAGCATACCTCTTAAAAAATAGCTGGTATATTTTTTTTTCGTTTTAAGATGCATGAAGAATTGTTTGAATCAACTAGAGATAAATAGTACTTTTTTTAAAATTACTTTTTGTCTATTTGGATAATCCTTTGCAACGCATAAGTAATATAATTTGACTAGTTATTAATATGTATGAAAACTGGATATGTATCTTCCATTAGAACTTCTATTTTTAAACAATTTTAGGCATGTGACATCAATTGTTTTCATGTGGTCAACAATAGTTATAGAAACTTCTAATAAAGATTTCATATATCCCTCCCCTAAAAAGGATGTTAAATTTTCTGTACACATGGAGAGACAATTAAAATTAGACTATAAAAAGTGTAGTCACATTACAGTTATATTTTTAAAATATTGTGTACAAGATGAAGCCATTTCTTCTATTTTAAAAAATGGCAGGCTATTATCTTGCTTGTTCGAGAAAAAAGATGAACGAAGGATGTTTGTGGTCGATATATAACACAACAATAATACGCGAAGTTTTTTTAAAAAAAATAAGTTTCATAACTATTTGGATTGCACGCTGGGAATGATCCATCTTCTAAACTAATTTTCATCATATATTTGTGTAGTCCCCAAAATTGTACAGCAATTATGTACTAACAAAATATAAAATGAACACCGAAATTTCACTTAGTTTTCAATTTTGTGTGTACATATACAAGTATATATATACCCATGACAATACATAACTTGTGGAAAAGAATAAAATATACAAAAAAATACGAGTCCTCAGGCCACCTACTAAAACCGAAGACAATTAACTAGGTGCTGATTAGTTCGCTCAACACCACCTAATACTGCTCTATGAAGGCCACGTAATTACAGGAAACACCGAGCTATTTTTCACCAAAATTAAGCTCAGGTGTTTTCTGCAATAACTATGGCACTATATAGGTATAATTAAGTGTATAACCGTACATACACTGACCAATTCATGTGAACTGCCAAAAAAAATGTTCAGAGTTCAGACTCCGCAAGAACTCTGTGTTTTCATACGACACACAATGACCCACGCGTACTTTCGGGCTGATAATAATTATCGTTTTAGACAAGGGTGAGATCAAACTTTTGATTATGAATCAATTTTAAAATATTTGTCTTCCAAATATATTGACTACATGTATATATTAGTCTTAAAAAGTACTTTAATAAAATCATATATTTGTTAACACTTTTATATATATTATAATGAAAAATAATGGTTAAAGTTGATTTTTAGAGACCGTGTATTTGTTCAAACGACAAGTATTATCAATCCGGAGATCTTGAGTAGTTACCGTGGTTCATACGTACGTAGACATGGCCGTACGTCGTCGTTGTCACGGCGTTGCTCCGGTCAGCTACGTGCTCACGGTGATGAGCAAGCTCGAGTCCTCGTCGCCATGGGGCGCCGCGACCTTGACGTGCGCGACCGCGTCATCCCCACCGGCTTCGTTGACGCCGTGGCCGCCGTCGTCATTGGCCGCGGCGCCGGCGAGCACCTGCGCGAGCTTGGCTTGCACGTCCCAGTCCGTGCGCTGGATCACGACGAGCATCACCGCGACGCACGCCGCCTGCGCGGCGAGGAGGCCGAGCCAGAGCCCCCTGAAGTCCATGCCCGCCCAGAACGCGAGCCCGACGGCGACCGGCGTGCCGACGCCGTAGAACGCGCCGAGGTTGATGTGGGCGCCGTCTCTCGGCCGCGCGCTCCCGCGGAGCACGCCGCAGCCGGTGGTCTGCGGGCAGTTGCCGAGCTCGCAGAGGCCGAGGATTGGGAGCACCGACGCCGTGAGCGCGAGGATGTCGGCGTCCGGCGTGAACATGCGCGCCCACGCGCCGCGCACAGACACGGCGAACGCGAGGGAGGCGAGGCCCTGAACGGCGCTCAGCGCGAGCCCCGCCCTCGCCGCGGCGCGCGCGGCGGACGGCCGGTTCGCGCCGAGCTCGTTGCTGACCCTCGTGGACACGCCGAAGCTGAGCGACGACGGGAAGATGTAGAGCAGCGACGTGGTCTGGATGAGGATCCCCATGGACGCCACGGTGGCCCTGGGGTTGGCGAGGAGGCCGCAGAGCAGGATCATGATCTCGTACCACCACCATTCGAGGCAGACGCTGGCGCAGCTCTCGGCGGCCAGCCTGACCAGCCGCACCCACCCGTCGACGTCCTTGAACATCTTGCGCGGCAGCGAGAATCCCCCGGTGTCGCGGTGCACTCCGGAGACGTAGACGAAGGCGAGGAGGAAGATGACCAGGTTGAGGTTGGCCCAGGCGGAGGCGAGCGCGACGCCCTCGATGCCGAGGCCGAGGACGGAGACGAGGAGGTGGTTGATGGGGAGGTGGGAGGCGACGGCGAGCGCGGCGCACGCCGTGAGCGGCAGGTTGATCGACTGGACGCGGAGGTAGATCCGGAGCGGGTGGAGGAGCGAGAGGAAGAGGAGGTCAGGGAGGCAGAAGAGAATGTAGCGCTGCGCGGCGGCGGCGATGGCGGCGTCCTGGCCGCACATCAGGAGGAGCGGCTCCATCCACGCCCAGAGGAAGGCGACGGGCACGGACACGGCGAGGAGGAGGAGCACCATCCGCTGCATGGTGGCGCCGACGAGGGGGAGGTTCCCGGCGCCCACGGCCTGGCCGCACACCGGCTCCATGCCCATGGCGAGGCCGGACAGCACGGAGTACCCCGTGATGTTGGCGAATCCGATGGCGAGCGACCCGCCGGCGAGCGCGAGCTCGCCGAGCCGGCCGAGGAACAGCATCGAGATCATCGGCCGGATGTACAGTATCAGCCCCGTCATGATCATCGGCAATGACAGCCGCAGGATCGACGCCGCCTCGCCGCCCTTGCTCACCGCCGCCGCCGACGTCTTCGGCCTGTCCTCCAACACCGGCGCCGCCGACGTCTTCGGCACCACAACGACAACGACGTCGCCGCCGCCGCCATTGCAACCGCACGGGGGGAGGACTTGCCGGTCAACGAGAGCCTCGCACATGGCAGCGATGGCGGCAGTATCCAAGCTCTTAATTACACACGTCTTTGTCCTGAGTTGCACGTGTGCACAACACAGCTAGCTAAAAACGGCGGGAGAAGAAGAGGAATTCAAAACTCTAGCAAAGGTAGCAAGCTTTTTATAGCAAGATAGAAGCTAAGGCCGAAATGGATAGGGTCATTCGATGCAACAGAGAGAGGGATATCAAGAACAGGACATGGATTAGTTTAGTGATGTTTTAGAACGGATTAGCTCGACGTCGTCGTCTAGCAGCTTGCAGCTAGCTGTGTGCCGGCGGCGAGCGGCGGCGGCGTCGTCGTCGACTTCGTCGTCTCGGGCGGCGGAGCTTGGTTTGGATGATCGATCGCCGGCTCGAGGTGTCTGTATGGAAGGAGACAAATAAATCGAGGAGACGAGTGATGAGAAAGTTGAGAGCTTGAAGGGACGAGGAGAAAATGAGCAGCGAGGGATCTATTTATATAGTAGCGCGCGAGAGGTGATGTGGGTTATTTCTGCAAAATCACTTCACTGATTAAATAGACTAATTGCCACCACATAATTTTATAGGTATGTTTTAAAATAAATTTGTTACTTTTAGCGTTTCTTTAGGTTGTCTCAATCTGGTTAAAATTGTTAAATTCGCTGTCGGAGTTATGAAGACAAGGAATGTTATTGGATGCAATTTGGCAAATGAAATTTGTACAAAATGGGCTAATGAAATCAAGTCAATGCTTAATTTTCTGCAATATTATTCTCCTTCCCTCCTTATGTTACATGGAAATGTTGGACCTGCCCGGCCTGATGAAAAAAAAATAAGGGGAAAAGTCCGACTTGATCATTATCATGAAAAAGAAAAAATTGTTTGACTTTTGCTCACAGACGTACTATTTGTATTCTTAATTTGCGACAGCATAGTAATAAAGTGACAGCATAGTAAAATCCTGAATTTGTGGGTCATGACTGGGTACTAAAAGTAAATTGAACTTCATTGCTTTCCGGCCGGCCCCTACTATTCATCAAAGATCCGGCATTGCAATGCCTTTTTTTTGGCAGAACAGGAAAGAATATTACAAATTTACAATAGTCCTCTTGTTATAAAAAAAAATAATGAAAAAGTTAATTAGATACTAAAATAGAACAAAGAAACTGTAAATATTGAAATTCCGCGAGTAAGCAGACGAGCAGTCACAATGCCGAGCAACTCTAACACATGTAACAAAACATGAATGAGCATCGGCCACCATCTTCATTCTTTTGGAAGATTCTAAACCACCGTCACCAAAAAAAACTTTATGGACCCTAAATCCGGCACCATTGACTGAATCATCAACCTGACAGACAAGGCCCTGCACATTGTTGCAGGAGTCTGTATGATAATAATATAAATAACATGTAATTAAGATAGCTAGACGATATAACTTTATATGCTCTATATAATTTTTATCTTTTGGTCGACCATGGAAAAAAATATAAATAATTAAGATATTGCAGTTTATAACAATTTAAATCATATATAGGTTAATCATTCAAAAGTAAAACTAAGATGATGTGTCCTCAATAACAGAAGACAAAGAAGGAAGATAATATAGATTAATCATTAAAAGATAAAACTAAGGTAATATGACTTTATGGGAGAAGGAAAGGAGGGAGATAATTTGGACTATAGATCATCCAAAGTTTAGAAATAATTAAGCTGATGTTGCTTAATGAGAGAAAAGAAATATATTAATGGGGATAAACTTTGAAAATATATAGGATATAGATACATGTCGTACAAGTTTAATACATTTCCTTCCATTCTTAAGTGATTTAAATATGCCTTGACTTGGATAGTCAACTAATTTGCTAACAATTTACTACTAGTGCACTAGCTATAGCTTCCTAGTATTCGAGCTGCCAGAAGTACACAATCTGTCCAGTAGCTAGCTAGCCACTATTGTGTGCTGATATTGTTCAGAAAACTTAGATTGCAAACCAATTTTCAGGTACAATGATGTACAACTTACTCGACCGAAATTTTATCCTCTAATCAACCAAAATGTCAACTATTTGTTTAACCAGAAGTAAAAGAGAGGGTCAGCTGAATTCATTTTGTAATAGTGCATGCGTACCCGAGGTACGTGCCTGACATATCTACATTCATTTTGTAATGTCAACCATAGTCCATATACATGATCTCCAAATTTCAGTTTCAAAATATGATGGAGCTAACTGATCATTACAAACAAATTAAACAGTGCCTGTCATATCCAGAAGGCTGCAAAAGAGTTTACAAATTACAGATAACTACTGGACCAAGCAGTTCAGCATGACAGAAACTAAACACAAACCGTTTAAGAATGTTGTTTGGTTCGTGGTCAAACTTTAATTTACCACAAACCCATAACTAGCTAGGTTTCACTTTTATATGCAACTGTTTAGTTCGAGCTATAGCTATGGTACCGTGGCTAAGCTAAACTTATGGTATGAAAGTTTGGCAAAGTGTAGTAAACATCTAAATAGGTCCTGAATCCAACATAACGTCAAGAACACCCTACCATAAAGCAACGGTTTCTTTTTTTCCCGATTACACGGCAGTCATACACACACACCACTACACATGCAACACCATATTCACACCCTACATATGTTTCCCCTAACACACGTTTTAAGAGACGAAAACCAGTGGCATATCCATGATCTTACTAAAATTCTCCTGAAATTCCACCTGCATATATGTAGTATTCGTGGACACTGGGATTTAAACTCTGGTGGATGAAATCATGCAACTACGACTTCACCACCACATCACCAGTGCTTCCTCAACAGTTCCCTTTTTTGAGTAAGTAGTAGAGATATTTCCCTTGTTTTGGAGAATTTATATAATTGCTCTCTACCGGAGGATGGAATATTGTTGTTGTTTGGAAGTAGTTACGTAGGGGTCATTTCATAATAATAATAATAATAATAATAATAATAATAATAATATTATTATTATTATTATTATTATTATTATTATTATTATTAGAGTAATTTTTACTTTGGGCCACTCTTATTGATCAATTTTTTTATTATGGACTAGGATCATGCCTATATTTTTCACTTTACAACATATAGCTACCTATCAATACACTTTGGACTGAACCCCATATAGCATAAGAACCAACAAATGTACATTATTATGTTATAATACATCCTACAAAATAAATGGGAATTCATTACAAATGAACATTCAAAGATAAATAGATTTCGTTACTACATATGAACATTTCAAAGATCAAATTTCACCACTTGGAGAAATAGATATCAAGGCATAAGTTATGAACCCCGGTCCAAAGTGCAAACATATGTGGTGTTATGTAAAAAGATGAACTACCTCCAGTCCGTTGTGAAACTTTGGCCTATAAGAGTGGCTCAAAGTAAAATTTACTTTGATAATATTATCAGTATTATAGCCTATTGTATGGTTGTACTAATGATTAGTTTGGAAACATACGTGTCTCTTCCATGTTGATCCGATGGTCTCTATATTGTTACACAAAATATATTTGTCCCCCTAACATAGAATTCCCGGATTTTGATACAAATGGAGTTCTGTGATATATCCATCCAATCATGAGAATTTCAATTATATATAAAAAAATGTATGTGTGTTGCAACGAGAATTAAGTAAAGAGAACCTCACCGTACACTTTAAATCCTAAAAAAATATAAAATTAAATTAGTCCCTTATAATTTTTTTATTTCATATTTGTCATCACTTTACACCTTGTTTTAAAATATTTTTTCTAGTTTGGTGTCTTGATGTTGGGGAAGAGATAAAAGTCCACCTATCTTATTGTTTGAGGGACCCTTATGGCATTGGTGGCCACCATAATATGGAAATTAGGAGATATTGACCTCCCAAAATATGGGAATGCACTTACCCATTGAAACTTTTAACTTTTAAAATTTATCGACATTTATGTCAAGTCTATTATTTAAACCATGATGGTCCGCAGCACTACCAGTTAAACTCTACTCCCTCCTTCCCAAATTGACCATCATACTTATAAATGGTGTCGAGACCTAGGTAAGAAGTATTATTCCTTCTAAAATTAAACCTCATCGACTAAGATGTTATATATACTACCCCGCGCCTTGCTGCGGGATTTGCTAGTTTTATCATCAAATAAAATCAATGTTTCAAATAATGTGGCTTCATATATAGCCTCTGCTATTACAATACAATTCATGTTTGTTTTAAAATGTTATTGTGTATTGTTATAATATACGAAAGTTATTTTCATGCACAATCTAGATATCGTCATAATTAGGGTAGTTTGCACCTCTTTGCTTTTATCTCGAGCTTGTTTCAAAAACAGGTTTGGGTTAATGATGCATAATTACTCTATGTTATCCAATTGTTTATAACAAAACAAAACTAACATGTTATACAACAATTTGAGTTGTATTAAATAAACAAGATAAGTTTGCATTATCTTGGAGAGGACTTGGGAAGAGAAAACATAGTATTATGTAAAGAATGGATAACAATGTCACACGTGATTATGATCTAAAGGGAGGTGACTGGATGAGTAATCAATGATTAAATTAGATGGATGAGTAGCTTCTTGATCCAACGGCTGATAACTATGTACTAATGCGATCCGATGGCTTAGAATTATTGATGATGTAGCTTTTTGCATGCCCTGCTTTACAGGAGTAAATGCTTCTAAGTGGATACCCAACTATATAGTAAGATAGGATCAGGCATGCATGCCAGGCATACGAGGATGGCATTTACTCCTGCATGCATAGACGAATAGACATGTAGAATAATGCCATTTATTTCTGCACGAAAATACGAATAGACAGAGATTAAATGATGATCAATTTGAGAAGACAAAAAAAATCTTAAGAGATGATTAAATTGAGATGAAGGAAGTATTAGGTGCACTTAGCCACACCGGTCTACCGTAGAATTGAGGAACATCACAGGAGGCCCATAGACCCCAAAAAACTGCGTGGATTCCGTAGAGGATGAAAAGATCCATCATTTGCTTTGACCTGGCAGCTGAGGCAAATATTCTAACTATTTGACTTTATTGTCCGGTGAGAAACGGTAAGTGGAGGGTGCCCCTGATCAATCTTCCTCTGTCCATTTTTTTGCTTTTGCGTTAAATTGTTGATGATCCAACCACTTACGATATATACTACTTGCTAGCTTCAAAGGCAGTGCTTGTCGAGCTTAATTGTCAATTTCGTACGTTGCCAATCAATTTGTTTGTACCTTTCAAGAATAAAAAAATTGTTGACTGGCCTTGCCGGCCGCTTGAGGATATATAAGTCGTCCAATCACCATGGGACGTGTAGATAAAATACTTTTTCGAAAGTCAAACAGCTAAAAACCCAACATACTAATCATAGAACTCGTCCTAGTTTTTGAAAGGTCAAACTGTACTATTTTTCCAAAATAAAAAACTGCCTAAATTTGTAATTTTGATAAGTAAAAAGATTATTTTGGACCTTCAAAAGATGCTAGTCTGAAGAACACCTTATCTTTTAGGCCTTGTTCGGTTTAGAGGGGGTTGAAGGGGATTGGAGGGGATTTATTCCACATCTATTATGGTGTGGAATTATTTTCCCTCAAACCCCTCCAATCCCTCCCTCTTGGGGATTAACCAAACATAGCCTTAACATAAATTTTAATACCTTTCACTACCTACGTGGTATTATCGTATCACAAGGTAATATATATAAATTAACATGAAAATTATGGTACCTCCTTAAAAAATCGGTAAGTATACACTTAAAAATGTATATTTTTAGTGAAATATTCTTAAAGCATATACTACATAATACACGAATGATAAAAATTTAGTGCTTAGATAATTGTTGACTTTGAAAGGTCAACATAAGATCAACCTTTTTTTTATTTGAGACGACTATAAATTTAACGAATTAACTATATATTTAGTCCTATCAGCTGGCTTGCTATGCTAACTTGTGGGAGATTCCTCTGACGTCCGAAATCCATTAATTGTAGCCTCATGTTTTTCTCTTTTCATTCATGTCGTCGCAACGTGGTAAGCCGCAGGCAACTCAGCACCCGGTTTTGCATTTAGTTTTATAACGATATTAAGCATGATGATCTTGATCAGGTAAGATCTGATTATAAACCGTAATGTACTTCTCCACTACAATTAATCTTGCAATTAAGCTGCCCGCCCACAAAACCCTATAGGCTTCTCCTTGCGTGCAGCTACATTCATTCGAGCAGAAAAAGACCAGCTGCAGTTAATATTCTTGAGGTTTGGTATCAGTAGGAGAGGTTAGGCGTCAGATTAATTTTCAGCATGCCACATGTAGAAATAATTAGTGTTTCTGAATTGGATAACATGTTGACACTAGCTGTATAGTTTTAGTTTACTAATTTGAGCAGATATTTTTGGTGGAGTTTGAGGAGTTGAGATACATGATGCATGTGTCTAGAAACATTGGACGAAATTAATCAAAGACATCTCTTTCACTTCAAGTATAATAACTTTGGCAACTCTCCCATGCAGTTTTCAAATATCAGCCTGAATTTCTTGACGAACCAATTTTTGAGTTGTCACCAAGCAGTAGTAGACACTGTAACTCTATTCATACTGTACAGGTTTGACCTGTCCGTGTGTTTGTATTTGATGCCATGCCGAGATTAATCAACGTATATTTAATGTGCTTGTCTCTATGTAATCATGTAATTATTACGCATTGCAAAGAGTCGCAGAATACCTAAACGCACCTGTCATTGACCTGTTTGGTGAGGTGAGATTTGTCACTTTGTACGTGTAGTTGTGTGACACTTCAGGTCTGTTTGGCACAGCTCTAACTTTAGCTCCACCTCTTCTGAAGTTGGAGTTCAGCCAAACAGTTTCAACTCCACCAAATGGGAGTGTAGCTAGGTGGAGCTCTCTCGCAAAATAAACTAGAGTTGTGGAGCTGGGTTTAGGCAGCTCCACAACTCCACTCCACACTTAACTATTAGAGCTAAATTTAGTAGTTGGAGCTGTACCAAACGTGCTCTAAAATAATCTACCATCTCTGCTTGACCATACTACTTCATTTGGTCATCAGTCTTCTTGCCAGAGTTCCGAGCTTTCACCGGCAAGCGAATCAACAGCAACGGCTCGAACCATGAGTAGTTTGAGCTTTTGCATGGATCCGATGACCATTCTGAACTTGTCATGGAAGCCGCCACCCACCAAGCTGCCGTTTCAGACCAAGTTGTAGCATGCACACTTGTAACTCTTTGACATGCTCATGGATCCGGTCATGGCAAGCAGTGGATTTTTTTTTCACTTTTGGTCTCTTGCAAAAACTTAGTTTACAAATAGTTCCTCGAAAAAAACTTATAGCAGGAATAGACCCTTTTCGCGGTGCCAACGACATCGTCGTCGAGAACCTAAAAAAAATTAAAAAAAACTTATTTGTAATAAAAATTATTTACAAATAGGTCCTTAGCATCAAGGTTATTAGTGCTAAGGACTTATTTTATAAATATTTTTATTACAAATAAGTTCTTTTCAATTTTTTTTACAAATAGGTCATCGGTGCTATTCGCCTTCATATAAGTGACTTGGCTTCTTTGGAAAAGCTAGGGGGCATCGGCACCGTCATGTTGAACCATGATACCAATGACATTGGTGCCACCAAAAGCGGAATAAGTTTTTTTAAGATATATTTGTAAAATAAGTTTTAAAAAAGGTCTAAAATGTAAAAAAGCCAGATGGCAAGCAGTTGTTAGCCATGCAGGACATCACAATCTTCTCGATGGCATATTTAGTCGCGTTCATCAGGTATGAACAAAATCTATAGATATCACAACTCAACTTCACTTTGTCAAGAGTTAGAAAGTGAAGGATGGAGATGGGGAATCACTTGCCTCCCAGGATAAAACTGGAGTTTCTTTACCAAGTCAACAAGAATACTAGTCCAAACACCACAGTCAGCTCGCAGGTGACAATAAAAAGTTTTTTTTTCTTTTGAACGACAAACAATAAAAAGTTTAGGTTGGTGTCGAGCAGTGGAGTGAGAAATCAAGCATAGCACATCACTGCAGACTTTTTCTTTACAGCATAACAGTAAAACAACACAAACAACCTTCTGGAATCTGGACTACTGTGATGTCGTCTAAACGCAGAAGAAAAATGGACAATGGAGAACGATGGCCGGCCGTGTAGCACATGTTTGCCTCCTTTTACCTGCATCCACAGTTCCACACGGTTAGTGTCGACCTAAAAATCCACTGCTCGAACATGTGTAGTTCTCTTGCGCGTTTTTGGAAAAGATATGCAGATCCAGTTCACTTTTTTTTTTATGTAAACTGTCAAGTGTCCAAGCAAAGGAACTGAGCCCGAGGTAGCTCCACGGGCCACCTAAAAAATCACTGCGAATCAGAACGGAATTTAAATAACCTTATGTTACTAAGCCTTACACATGTAAAAGCATAGGACTATTTGTATGTAACGCTCAATCGCTCTTTCAAATAGTCGCCACTCTTTATAGGTGAGAACCTGAAAATGAATCAAATTTCAAACAGTATGAGAAGCAAGCAAAATAAAAGGAACTAGACTTGTGCTTAAGCCTAAAGGAGGAAGAGAACCTCGGTGGGCATGACTCGCTGCAACAGCTTTCCAAACACTGAACCACTAAATCAGGGTTTGGGTCAAGAAAAAAAGCCACCTGACAAATTGAAGAACATGTGTAAGAGAGTGTGCACCAAAAAGGTCCTAACATTAAGCACACAATTTAGTCGCTAAAACACTACATCTATATTATCAGTGATAGGTGATAGTCTACATAATTTAGTCCATCTGACTTTACAACATGTATTCAGTGGGCGACAAAACCCCTTGATTCCCCAGGGAAAAAAAGAGCTCTCAATTATGAAATTCTGAATTCAGCAGTCGTAATACTCACAGAATATCGCTCTTTACCAACTGCAACAACACGGTGCACTGTAGACCTACAAGTCAGCAAAAGAGGGAGAATAATCAAGATTCATATACAAGTTTTTTCTTTCTTAGAGATATAAAGTAGAAAAGAAAGTGTATAATGTAATAAAACAGAACTCCAAAAGAATTATAGAATTTCAAAAACACACTGAAATGATATAACCTATTCATGAGACAATCCTAAACCAACTTCTTGTTAAGAAAGCATCGTGTCATCTAACAAAGTTCTTGGTGCAACTACTCACAATTGTAACTAGTTTGTTTGAACTTTTTAACAACCACGGTACATGAGGCTTCCTCACAACCACAGAATAGGTCATCAAAAGTAAAAGGAAAAGGATGGTACCTGTAAATACAATTCGTCCACCTTTCTAGCAAATCACCAATGTTAACAATCAGGGCCCTGAGGGTACAAGAGAATAGCAAATTTAACTACAAAGTAATGATTTGTTTGAAATTGTTTTCCATTAATATATAAAAAAACTTATTTACTTATATTTACCCATCAATGTGATGAACATCTTCCCAGATCTGGGGATTCCTATCCTTTTCCCTGCATATCTGCAAATTCACAACAGATATTCTTATTTTTCTAAACAAGAGCTATTTTTTGCTTGAAAGTGTTAAAAGGTGGGAACATAACCCCATCCTCACCAAACCTTCTGACCATATATTTGTCTACATAATTGGTTAGCTAAGTTGGTGAATTTATTGTGAGAAGAAAATGGTGTACCTGTAGCCCAGGAGTGCCGTCTGTTGCTAGGAGGGTTATCATTCCATAATCTGAGTGAGCTGATGCACCATAATTGCCATCATCAGAGTCATCTACTTCACCTACATTTAAAATTATTTTCTGTTTAGATAAAACTAATAAATACTACAGTATGGAGGAAAAACAATGCTTAACTGGCTCCACAGTAAAAAGGAAACACAATCAGCTCACAAAAACAAAAGTTCCTAGATGCTTGAAGAAGCTTCATGATATTTTCAGTTCACATCCCGCTTTCCAGTATAATAACAGGTAAGCAAAACAATCAAGAAAATGAAGCAACCTAAGGTATCTTTAAAACTTAGATTAATATTGATTTACAAATTACAAGAACATATTTATCATTATGCTCTAGCAAACAGCGGGCAGCAGCAAGACAGTTGCTTTGAAATAGTAGCAATAAAGATCACACAGATCTGCTCCATTAGCTGCTACTGTAAGTTAACAGTTAAGATATTTTTACAAACTGAAAGCAGTCTTTAATGCAACTTTAGCTAACAAATGAAATTGTTATAGTTTAGAAAAAGATTATAACTGAGATCAGTAGCAATTTCCCTATTCACTGTAATGGACAGATTTGTAATGTTTCTGAGCACCCAGTCACCCACACGACAAAACCACAACAATAGGATGATATCAAGTTCTTCATTCTTTAGAATGACATATAGTGCACTCATTCATGTTTGACATAAATATACTTGTTGAATAAATCAGAGCTAAAGAAACCATTGGCAACTATCTGCAATCCAAAACAACAAGAAGCAACCTAAAGACCAGCACACATGTTTTTAGCATTCCTCTGAGTATCATGAGAATACTAATTCGGTTAATGTCATATGATATACAGGGGCATGAAATAAGTTGACCTGGGTAGTGCAATAATCGAAGAAATGCTGATGGGCAGCTGAAGGCACCAATGTTCTCAAAGAATTCATCGTCAAGATTCAAACTCAGAGCAATTAGAGAGAGTATCCTTTTGCCAGTAGCCCTGGTAGTGGTAGCGAATAAGCGGGAATATTTAAATTATTTAAACAAATAACTCCAAAGTATTATACAAACACAATGCTGATGTAATACAATTAATGAATTTCCTTTGCTGAGACTAGCAAAACGAGGACTTACAGTGCACTTGCATGGTACATCTTAATTGTCTCCCTCCAACTTGGTAAGCGCTCTGTAGCCAAAGATAGAAGTTATTTATGTTTTGGAAAGAAGTGATAAAAAAGGAGAAGGGAGTACCTTCAGAAGGCCACTGATTAGCATCATTCTGCAAACCTTCATCTCCAATAGGCCCAATATACAAACTTTCCTTGAGGTCTCCTGTATCATAAATCACAGTTACAGATCTTAAATAAGTACATCACTACAAACACCAGAAGGTAAAATCCACAAAACCTAGCGGTTGTTCAAAGTATAGGCAGTGAGCACTTGTATTTATTACTCCATGCACCTTGTACTTATTGAAGATTGTGAGATGTTCAGGATAGATCAAACCAGAACCATGGTTCCTAGTTCAGTTTTCAAAAGCATCTTTCACAAACATCGGAACATTTTAAATTTGTTTATACTGCTAATAAAGAATATTCCATAATCAGGCACTAACATGTCAACTTCTGATTTTAGCCGACAAAAGGGTCACTCTAGCTCTGTCATGTGCTACTATTACTAACTTGCCAGTGTTATCCCATACACTTCAGGATTAATTTATCAACAGTCTTAAAAAATGAGAGGATGCTTAGGTTTAACAATTAACAGTTTAACACGGCGAGCAGAGCAAAACAGGAGGCGCAGACCTTCGAATTTGGACGAGGGATCGAGCTTCTCGGCGTAGGGCGGGGTGTATCCCCGGTGGTTGCTGTTCCTCCGCAGCGCCATCTTCTCCTCCATCGGCAGCTCGAAGAACTTCGAGCTCTCCGCGAACAACCTCTTCAGCAACAACTCCTCCACCCCATGGTTGACCACGTAGAAGAATCCGGACTCCACGCACGCCTGCAAAACCAAACCACCCCCACACGAATCACGCCCTGCTCTCTCTCTCTCCGCCGCCGCCGTGCCCACGGAACAGATTGTTTCCAGGAAAATTGCCGTGGAATCCGGAATGGATCGAGTACCTTTCGGATGGAATCGGCGGCGGCTCGGGGGTCGGAGGACGCGAGGTCCACCACGGGGAGGTCCAGGCGATTCCCGCCGCCGCCGCCGGCCATCGCCGGATTCCTCTTCTGCCGAAGCGGCGGTTTGCTGCTGCCGCCGCCGTCCGCGTCCGCTGCCGCCGGCGTCTGTATCCCCACGGTAACTGGGCTAACAGAGAAGGAAGCAAACATGGCCCATCTAGGGTAAAACGGGACCACGAACGGCCCATTACTCAAAGATTTGGGGCCCATTTACAACCAAAGAATAGCCCAGCAGAGAGAAACTTAGGCCCACTAATGGCCTAGTATCCCATCACGTACAAAGAAAGGCCCATTAGAAGCCTATTATGAATTAAACGAAGCCGACTGTGCAAGACAAACTACAGGCAATTCACCTGAAAATAATCCGGCTGCTCCATCATAGATCGGCTGCGTATCATTTTATCATTTTTAATCATTTTTTCTAGATGAATTTGAGACAGAAATTTCAGATATGTCATCAAACTGTTCGTGGATTGCGTCATCTCACACAAGGGCTTCTATTACATCCTAGTAGTTTTCAGGGAAAACCGGAAAAGACTGAAGCGACGACGCGCAATTTCGGATAGTAGTTGTTAGTTCAGTTTTGAGCCTGATCACTGATCACTTACTGTTCAATAGCCACTCATCACATAAGTGCGACTTGATACTTGTATCTGCCATTCAGCCATCAAATTTCCAGTAAAAGCTCAGTAACTTAAATGCAAACGGATGCTTGAGATTCCCCAATTACCACCCCCTACCCAATTGAAAAGGAAGGGCTTTTCATCCCACCAAAATACCTATATCTATTAACATTCATTTTTCTAAACTCCTACTCCCTCCTTAAAAAACTCCCCTTAACCAAATGGCCCTTTGTGATTAAACGAACAATGCCGAATAAAAGATTAGTGCCCGTCTCGTACAAGATACAGCCCAGCAGAGAGAAACCACGACTAACCCATCACGAGAGGCCCATGAAAAGCCTATTATAGACTTGACTAGGCCCAATTCCGAGTACTGATTGCCAGTCATTTCATTTCAGGTTTCAGCCTGATCAGTGATCAACCACTGATCACTAGTCAATAGTCAATCATCACTCATCAGAGCTGCTTCATACTAAATTATGGTAAAAATGGGGCTGCAACATGTAGCAGCCAATTTAATGGGAGCCAGTTATCAATTTTAAGCTTTACACATGTAAAAATGTTATAGGCAAAATTAGCTATAGGACATCTAAAATTTATGGTCTTAGCTACGGGACATCCAAAGAACACATATATGCTAGAGGACACCGTGAAAACATGGCAAACTAGCTATTGGACACCAAACACATTATTTTATTATATTTGATTCAAATAGAGAGAGACTTTTAAAAGGACAAGTTTACCGAGGCTAGTTTCTTTTTAGGGACAATTTTATTTTTACCCCCACTTTGATCTCTAATATTGATTTTGCCCCTACTTTTTAGGGTTTTCGTTTTTGCCCCCACTTTTTTGAATCGAAAGAGACGTTTACCCCTGGTTTGGATGGAAGTTAGTGGGACCGGGTTTATGGCAGTAAAATAATAGAAAAATAAAGGAAATACATTTTTTTTGAATTAGTGATTTACCTTTTTACCCCTGAAAACGAACTCATCTCTCCTCTCTCGCTGCACACGGTCAAACCCGAGACCTACCTGGCGGTGGCCAGGCGCAGCTACTCCCGGCGCGAGCAGGAGGCGAGCACGCCAGGCGGCGGGGAGAGGGCGGCGCGGCGGCGACCGGCCGGCGGCGGCGAGCGGTCGGCAGCCAAGCGGCAAGGCTGCTGAACACGGCGCCGAACACGACGAGGCTGCTGCCGTTGTACGGGCCGTCGTCGGCGAACACGAAGTTCATCGACATCATCAGCGACAGCGCGTCCTTGCCGGCGGCGACGTACATCCCCTGCGCGCGTCCGACCAGCCTCGAGGAGGTCAGGTTGGGACCGAGGCGTTTGTCGTCGATGCCTCCGCCACCTGCGCCACCGTGGAGTTGGGAGCGCCGCCGCAAACACGAAGGAGGAGGAGGCAGCCATTGCTTAGCTCTGTGTTGGTCACACTCACATGGTTCTAATTAAGATAGCTTAATTAGCTGTCTGATCTGCGATGACATGTGATGTGCGACTTTTACTACGTTGGTTATGATAGATGTGGAGAGGGTATAAATGTCATATAAAACAGGGGCAAAAATATTTTTTGATTAAAAAAAAAGAAAAAACAAAAACCATAAAAAGTAGGGGCAAAATTAATATTAAATATTAAAGTGGGGAAAAACGAAATTGCCCCTTCTTTGTAGGTCTGGTTCAAAATGGACCCAGACCACTGACCCTCACACGATCCTCTTTCTAAAATCCTAGATTTTGGTGGTGACGATGGTGGTGTGATGGCAAGGTTGACCATCGACTGTGAGCTTCAGTCAGGCCAGCGACAGATTCAAGCAGCGGGTGCAATATCGGATTGAAGCGGCGAGCGCGGCGGCCGGTTGAAGCAACGAGCGCGCAACAGCGGATTCAATCGGCGAGCGAGTTAACTTCCTTTTTATTTCTGGAAATGGCATTCCAATGTTAACTAATTTTGAGTCATGATCGTACATAACATGATACGTAATTAGCTGCAGTACAGTTGAGCTACTGCTGAGGCAGCAGCATTAAGAATTACAGCGGCTGCTTCGAACTAGACACGCCTTATCAACACAAGGGTAAGTGCCTGTTTGGCATAGCTTCAGCTCCACCCCTCCTGGAGCTGGAGCTCAACCAAACAGTTTCAGCTCCACTAAAACTGGGAGTGAAGCTGGGTGGAGCTATCTCACAAAATGAACTAGAGTTGTGGAGCTGGGTTTAGGCAGCTCCACAACTCCACTTCAGACCCAATTCCTGGAGTTAAATTTAGAAGTTAGAGCTGTACCAAACAGGCCCTAAATGTGTACTTTCATTACTGTTTCTCCCTCCATTTGCATCGAATATAATAAAATAGTGTGTTCGCTGTCCAGCGGATAATTACCATGTTTTTGCAATGTCCTTTAGCAATTACATGTTTTTTGAGTGACCTGCGGCTAAAACCACAAATTTTAGGTGTCATGTAGCAAGTTTTTCCTTTTGTATATTGAGCTCAAGCGTTCTTCCAAATAGTCGCCACTTTTTATTGGTGGAAACCTGAAAATGCATTAAATTTCAAACAATATGAGAAGCAAGTGCCAAAGGAACTAGACTAATGCTAAGATTGAGAAAAAAGAGGACCTTGGTGGGCATGCCCCACTACAACAGCTTTCCAAGCACTGAACCACAAAATCAGGGTCTGGGTCAAGAAAGAAAGCCACCTGACAAATTGAAAAAAAAAAAGCACTTGCGTAAGAAAGAATGTCCACCAGAAAGGTCCTGAAGTTAAGCACACAATTCAGTCACTGAAGTGCTATATATTATCAGTGTTAGTTTTCCCTTAAAGCGGGGTTCATCCAACTCTAGAACATGAATTCAATGGGAGCTTCCACAAAAAATAACAATAATTCAATGAGCTGAAACCCCTCAATAATGAAATTCTAATTTCAGTGGTTAGTAATACTCACAGAGTATCGCTCTTTACCAACTGCCACAACACGATGCAGTGTAGACCTACAAGTCAGCAAAAGAGCAAGAATAATCTAAATTCATACACAAGGCTTTTTCCTTAAATTTCAGAACTCGAAAAGACCTGTAGAATTTCAGAAACAACACGGACATGATCTATCCTGCTCATGATATTGACAAGCCTAAACCAACTTAGAAAGCATTGTGCTTTCGAGCATATTTAACCATATCGAGTTGCAAAAAACAGAAAGTTTTTGGTAAAACTACTCACAACTGTAGCTGGTTTATTTGAACTTTCTTAACAGTCACCACAGCACATAAGGCTTCCTCACAACCACATAATGGATCAATTGAAAGGATGGTACCTGAAAACACAGTTTGTCCACCTTTCTAGCAAATCGCCAATGTTAATAATTAGAGCCCTGTACACAAGATCTGGTTATCTAAGGAGCAGGAGCAGTGGAGCACACAAAACAGTGATCCAGAGAGCTAAGAGAAAAGCAACAGTATATTTGGAATTGTTATTCATTAATATCACCAAAAAGTATTTTACTATTTACCCATCAATGTGATGAACATCTTCCCAGAGCTGGGGATGCCTATCCTTCTCCCTACATATCTGCACAACAGTGAGAAAACTAGAATATAAATGCAAAAATAAAGAATACATATTATTTTTCTGCTTTTCTAAACGGGAAAGTATTGTTTTGCTTGAAAGTGGTAAAAGGTGATCACATAACCCCATTCTCACCAAACCTTCTGAGCATGTATCTGTCTACATGATTGATTAGCTGGAAAAGAGAACATAATTGAAATTGGTGAATTAATATATGTGAAGAACATGGTGTACCTGCAGACCAGGAATACCATCTGTTGCTAGAAGGGTTAGTATTCCATAATCTGAGTGAGCTGATACTCCATAGTTGCCATCATCGGACTCGTTGATTTCACCTACATTTAGAATTATTTTCTATTCAGACAAAACCAATAACTACTCTGTAAGGAGGAAAACACAATAACAATGAAACAAAGTCAGTCCTCCAAAACAAAAGTTCCTAGAAGCAGGTTGAAGTTTCATGATATTTTCAGTTGATATCCTGCTTTCCAGTATGACAATAGCAAGCAAAACAATGCAGAAAACAAAGCTACCTTAGGAACCTCCATAACTTAGGCTCATATTGATCTACAAGAACATATTTATCATTACGCTCCAGTATACAGTAGGTCAGCATCAAGATAAATTAGTTTGAACTATTAGCAATTTCTATCACGCAGATCTACTCTGTCAGCTACTAGTGCAAGTTAACAAGCGAGATATTAAACGGAGTTTTAGTAAAAATTGCAATTGAGACCATGCAAGTAGCACTATGACTTTTTCATTATAATTTACTTGACATATTTCTAATGTTCCCAAGGGCCAACCCAATAAAGCTACATCAATAGGAGGATATCATGTTCTTCATCCTTTAGAATGACATACAGCATTCTGTTCAAAGAAAGAAATTTGTTGAACAAATCAGTGCAAAAGAACAAATCCAAGCATCAATCTGCATTCTGGCATGGCAAGAAGCAAGATAAGGACAATATCAAGCATGTACATAGCAGTGCACTGCATATCATTACTCCACAACTTTGGTTAACTTCATATGAGAAAGGGACATGCAATAAGGTGACCTGGGTAGTGCAACAATTGAAGAAATGCCAACGGGCAGTCAAAGAATTCAGCGTCTTGATTCAAACTCAGAGCAACTAGAGAGAGTATCCGTTTGCCAGTAGCCCTGGAAGTAGTAGCAAATAAGTGGGAATATTCAAATCATGAATGAAACAGTCATATAGAAGTATTACACAAACACAATACTGGCGCGGCGAATCAGTGATGGACGGATCGCTGCTGATAGTAATATAATTGTTGAATTTCCTCCACTGAGACGAGCAAAATGAAAACTTACAGTGCAGCTGCACGGTACAGTTTCATTGTCTCCTTCCAACATGGCAGGCGCTCTGCACCCAAATATAGAATTTGGTTATGTTTTGGAAAGGGTTTTGTTTATGTTTTGGAAAGGGTGGAGGGTGGGGAATGGGGTTTACCTTCAGAAGGCCATTGGTTAGCATCATTCTGAAAACCTTCGTCTCCAATAGGCCCAATTTTTAATTTCTCACTAAGGTCTCCTGGATCACAAAATCACAGAAAACAATCTCAACTACATTACTACAAAACACCAGAAGGTAAAATCTACAAGATGCATCAATTGTTCAAACTATAGGCAGTGAGGATGTGGTAAACTGGTAAATGGTTCTTCAGCACTTGTCTCATTATGTGCTCCATCTTGAATCATATCCACCTTTTACTAATTGAAGATTATGTGATCTTCAGGTGTATCAAACCTGACCCATGGCTTGTGGCCAGTTTTAAAAGACATCGTTCACAAGCAATGGGACATTTTTAATTAGCTTATACTCCCTTTCTCCCACTCACTAAGGTGCTACTCCCTCCGTCCCATAATATAAGAGATTTTGAGTTTTTGCTTGCATTGTTTGACCACTCGTCTTATTCAAAAAATTTGTGCAAATATAAAAAATTAAAAGTTGTGCTTAAAGTACTTTGGATAATAAAGTAAGTCACAAAAAAAATTCTAAATTTTTTTGAATAAAACGAGTGGTCAAACGGTGCAAGCAAAAACTCAAAACCCCTTTTATTATGAGACAGAGGGAGTATCAAACTTAGCAGTCTATCTTTGACTTTAAATTTCTCATATACTAGTATACAAAATCATAATCATATAAAGTAAATTCAAATGACAATTCAATGATATTATTTTCATCGATAAAAATTTAATTCATAATAAACTACGAATCCGACTCTGCCAACGTGGTAAAAAAAAAGGGTGAAAAAAATATATATGTCCGATTCCAAACTCTACATTGGTGAAAAAAATTGATGTGCCAAATTGAAGATTTGTTTGCAAAAACAGAACCTACATGTCGAGAGCATTCCATTTTTATATAATTTTTATTTTTGGTTTGTACTTTTGCATTTGAGTCCCTGTAATTTTTATATTTACATTTGAGTCCCTATAATCTTGCAATAAGGTACTTGAGGTCTTTTTTGTTAAAAAAAATAATAAAAGAGAGAGAACAAAGGCAGAAAGGTGCATAAAAAGAAAAAGAAAAGCCGCACAAAAAAGAAAATAAAGAAAAACAACAATAACAAAAGTCTTTTTCCCCTAAGTGGCGAAAAAAACTGTAGATCCGAACGGAAAAAAATCTTATTTATATAAAAGGCAAAAAAAAAGTGGTGAAAAAAAAGCTAAATCCGATTCCTTTAAAAACGGAAAAAAAAGTCTGATTCCTATAAAGGCCAAAAGAAAATCTAAAAAAACATCTAAAAGAGTTCGTCCGATTCCCTAAGAAAGTGGTGAAACAAAATCTGATTTCTATCCAGTATATATCTCTTCTCTATCTCTAATCTAATCTAACTATTTTAAAAGAGAAAATGCACGAGAAAATAAAACGGTTCAAAAAAAACGCGTGAGGCAAAAGTCAGAAAAAAGCGCAAAAAAACACACTAAAAAAGTTTTCCATCTTCAATAAAAAAAATAAAAAACGCGTGAGAAAAGTTATTTCCATCGTCGGTAAAATATTTTTTTTAAAAAAAAAACATGCGAGGAAAAAACTGTCAGAAAAAACACGCCATTTCTAAAAAAATGGTTTTAAAAATCCGTGCAAGAAAAAGAACACCGTCTACTAAAAACAAATTGCTTTGAAAAAATTGTCAGAAAAAAGCTAAATTGATGGATGCTTGAGTCGGATAGGATCATCGATTTTTTGCCATCTACTACATGGCTTTATTTTGTCATATATTTTCTTGTATTGGAAAAAAGAAAAAAAAACATTCGAAAAAAACAAGCAAAAACAACGTGCGAGAAAACAGGCAAAAAAACACACGAGAAAAGAAAAGCAAAAAGAGAGAAAAATATGGTTTTCTTCGTCAGCAAAAAAAAGAAAAAAAAACATGCTAAGAAAAAACTTTTAGAAAGAAATGCGCCATTTCTGAAAAATGGTTTGAGAAAATCGCGCAAGGAAAAAAACACTGTTTATAAAAAACAAGCCGCTTATTAAAATAGAAACATTGTCATTGACATGATTATGCATGCAAAACATATATTATCATTAGAATTTTTTTACCCGTTGCAACGCACGAGCATTTTTGCTGGTTAGTCAAATATTTAAAAAGTTAAATCTTAAAAAGCGTGTGTGTCTTAGTGAGTGGGATGGAAGTATATTCCATCAGGCATTGACTTGTCAAGCTCTGTCTTTTGCTAACACAAGGGTCATTCCATTCCAGCTCCTCACGTTCTACAATTAAATTAACCTATCTACCTATCTACCTATCTAGTACTACTACCAGACAAGACTTAAAATTTCGAGATTTGCTCTGGTCCAACAAAAAAGTATCTCAAGGTACCAAGTATACAAATCTTTTCCGATTATTGGATCTAGCTGGACAGGATGGGCATTGTTAGATCCAACGATCGGAAACGATTTGATACCGTAAGATACTGGTATCTCGAGGTACTTTTTGTTGGACCGAGCAAATCTCGAAAACTTCACTTAACACAAACCTAATTTTGCCATTAAAAAAAGACGGGTCAGCATGCAGCAAATCGCAAGCTAGCGATGAATCAACTAATAGAAGGCGAAGACCTCTGAATTTGGACGAGGCGTCGAGCTTCTCGGTGTAGGGCGGGGTGTACCCCAGGTGGCTGCTGTTCCTCAGCAGCGCCATCTTCTCCTCCAGCGGCTGCTCGAAAAACCTCCTGCTCTCCGCGAACACCTTCTCCAGCAACCCCTCCTCGATCCCATGGTTGACCACGTAGAAGAATCCGCACTCCACGCAAGCCTGCGAAACCAATCCACACAACACGAATCACGCTTCCTCGTCGCCGCACCCACGGAACATAGCGGGGGCCTCGCAGAAGTTGGCAGAAATTGCCACGGGGAGAAGGGCGCGCACCTTTCGGATGGATTCGGCGGAGGATCGGAGGTCGGAGGACGCGAGGTCCACCACGGGGAGATCCAGGCGATCCCCGGCGGCGGCGACCATCTCCGGCTTCCCGGTGCCTCTGCCGCCGGGAAGTGGTTGCTGCTTGTTGCTTCTGCTGCTGTCCGCTTCCGAGAATGCTAGTTCTCGGTCGACCGGCGCGCGGGTGCGCCAGGATCGGACGCTCGCCCGTGTCTCCCCCATGCAGCCCACCCACGTGTCTCCCCTCTCCTCACGGACCCACCTGCCACTTCCACACACGCACACAACTTCATTGCAACAAATCACCTATATATTTTTGGAAACTCTCTCTATTAAGAGAATTTGCTTTATTTTCTGTTCCACCAAAAATGTTTCACCTAGTGTACTCACAATGTTTCATTATGTATAGATCTAATGTTGCAGTGAATGAAACATTCCATTGAAAAAAAACCCACATATTTTGAAAACCCCTATTGAGGAAATTTGGTTTATTTTTTGTTCCACCGAAAAAATGTTTCACCTAGTATACTCACAATGTTTCACTATGTATAGATCTAATGTTGCAGTGAACTGAAACATACTTTCGCTATTTGCTAAAACATTGTTTTTATATAAGGTGAAACAATACCCGATTTAAACGAGTGAAACACTTTCGATCTTGTTTTTATATACCCAGTGAAACATCGTGCAATATTTAAAAATAATTCAATAATAAGCTATTTTTTTCGTCGGAATATAGTCTTGTTTTTTTAAAGATTTAATTGCAATGAATTTAATGGTGCAATCGAATCATGATTTAGATGAGTAATTTAAGAGAAAAATCAGTTTAAGATAGTTTTGCACGTAAATCAGGTGCTGACGCCCGATTTTAATCTCCTTCCACCGGTCGTACGAGCGGGAGTCACTTCCATCCGCTTCCGGCGTCTGTATCCACGGACTGGACTGACAGGTGGGCCATCACTGGACAAACAAACAGGGCCCAGCTACAGTAAACATGGCCCACTAAGGCCCATTTCTTACAAAGGCATGGCCAATCTCGCACAAGATTACAGCCCAGCAGAGAGAAAATACGGCCGTACAGGAGAGGCCCATGAAAAGCCAATTATAGAACAGACCAGGCCCAATTCTGGATACTGGTTGTCAGTCATTTCATTTCAGGTTCCAGCCTCATTAGAGCTGATCAATTGTCCACTTATCACTCATCAGAGCTGCTGCTTACTAAACTATGGCAAAAATGGAGCTGCAACATGTAGAAGGCACAAGCTTTAGAACACACAGGAAGTATGTATATCAGCGCTTCCCCCGTCAAAATTTTCAATTACAATAGAAAAAACACATGAATTTCTTGCTCTTGTCCCTTACTACAGAATGTGAAACCATACAACTTGCTTCAATCAAACACAGATGGGCAGTTCTTGATCTGAGAGCAAAGTTACTTTATTTGTGTCTTCCTTAATCGTGAAAGCATCATAAGAATCTTTATACAAAAAACTCTATACAAATGTTTTGGCAACAGAAAATACAGTGGAGGTTATGTCCAGTCTTCCTGAAAACAGTGAAGAGCAAAAATATATGTTGACACTCGAAGGCGGTTACAAATTTCACCAGATGCTGACATGATTGCTCATAAGTAAAGCTAGTATTAACACACGCGAGAAATCAGCAACAGCAGATGGGCTACATATAAGATCAAGATGTTTCCGTCCATCTCAACGGAATAGCTGCTCACTGAAGTTCACTAATCTTAAGCTTTACACATTTAAAAACGTAGGATTATTTGTGTTTTTCAGAAAATGGATTAAAACCTGGCCTTTACATCCAACATGGATGTACGCAGCCAACGTAGGATTATTTGTATCTAGCCCTCAATCGGTCTTCCAAATAGTCGCCGCTCCTTATAGGTGGGAACCTGAACGTGCATCAATTTCTAACAGTGAGAAGCAAGCATGAAAGAACTGCAATAATGCTAAGCTTAACAGGAGGAAGAAGACCTCGGTGGGCATGCCTCACTGCAGCAGCTTTCCAAGCATTGAACCACTAAATCAGGGTTTGTGTGAAGAAAGAAAGCCACCTGACAAATTGAAAAACATGTGTAAGAAAGAACGTGCACCAAAAAGGATGCAATATTTAGTTGGCAAAATGCTATATATTATCAATGGTGGTTTTACCAATAAGAAGTTCACCCGACTTTACAACATGAGTTTAATAGGGGCTAAAACTCCTCAGTTATGAATTTCTGATTTCAGGTGTTAGTTATACTCAGTTACTCACAGAGTATCGCTCTTTACCAACTGCAACAACGCGATGCAGTGTAGACCTACAAGTCAGCAAAAGAACGAGAACAATCAAAAAATTGTTCTTTTCCATAGGGATAAAATAGGAAAAGAAGTGTATAATGTCATAAAACAGCACCCTGAATTTGTAAGGAACCACACGAACATGGTCTAACTTGTTCATGATATTGACAAGCCTAACCAATTTATCATTGAGAAAGTGCTGTGCCTTCTAACATATTTAACCATATCGAGTTGCAGAAAACAGAAAGTTCTTGGGGGCAACTACTCACAGCTGTAATAGTTCGTTTGAACTTATTTAAAACAGCCAGCACAGTACATGAGGCTTCCTCACAACCACAGAATAGGATAACAGAAGTAAGAAAAGATGGTACCTGAAAACACAATTAGTCCACCTTTGTAGCAAATCGCCGATATTAACAATCAGGGCCCTACAGATACATAACACAAGACAACGCATTATCTAAGGAGCACACAGAATTGAGGTCCAGAAAGCTAAGAACAAAGCAATGGCGTAAAGCAATTTCATATGATGTAGGGCTATGTACATCCAGTTTGGATGTAGAGACCGGATTTTAATCCATTTTCTAAAAAAGACAAAGCAATGATATATATGAAATTGTTATTCATTAATATCATAAAAAATATTTGTTTTTTTTACTGAAAAAAATATTTGTTTTTTTTACTGAAAAAAATATTTGTTATTTACCCTTCAATGTGATGAACGTCTTCCCAAAGCTGGGGGCACCTATCCTTCTCCCTGCATATCTGCAAACTCAAAACAGTGAGAGAAACCAGAACATAAGTGCAAAAAGTTATGCATATTATATTTCTACTTTTCTAAAGAAGAGGTATTGTTTTGCTTGAAAGTGGTAAAAGGTGGGCAATAATCCCATCCTCATAAAATATTATGAGCATACTCCTATATTGTTTTAAATGATCAATTAGCTGCAAAAGAGAACAGAACTGAGATGGAGAATCAAAATTTGTGAGAACATGGTGTACCTGCAGCCCAGGAGTGCCATCTGTTGCTACAAGTGTTAGTACTCCATAGTCTGAGTGAGCTGATGCACCATAATTGCCATCATCGGACTCGTTAGCTTCACCTGCATTTAAAAATATTTTCTATTCATACAAAACCAATAAGTACTGTGTGTTTGTGTAAGGAGGAAAAGAAGCTCAATTGGCTCGACAATAATGAAAATGCTCAACTTAGCACTCTGCTGCATATTATTAGAATGCAACTTTGGTTAATTTCATATTATAAAGGGACTTGCACTAAGGTTACCTGGATAGTGCAATAACCGAAGAAAGGCCACTGGGCAGTCAAAGAATTCAACGTCGAGATTCAAACTCAGAGCAATTAGAGAGAGTATCCTTTTACCAGTAGCACTGGAAGAGGTAGCGAATAAATAGGAATATTCAAATTTGAGACAAATAGTTATATAAAAGTATTACAAACACAATGCTGATGCAGCAAATCAATGATGGACTGATTGTTGTAGATTGCATCACAGCAGTTAAATTTCCTTTGCTGAGATGGGCAAAATGATAGCTTACAGTGCAGTTTCATGGTATAGCTTCATTGTCTCCTTCCAACATGGGAAATTCTCTGTACCCAAAGAAAGAATTTATTTATGTTCTCGAAGAAATGACAACAAAGAAAAAGAAAAGGGGGAATTGCCTTCAGAAGGCCATTGGTTAGCATCATTCTGATAACCTTCTTTTCTGATAGGTCCGATACAGTAATTTTCATTGAGATCTCCTGGATCACAAATCACAAACAAAAGTCTCAACTGCATCATTACAAACACAAGAAGGTAAAATCGACAAGATGTATCGGCTGTTCAAACTAGAGGCAGAGAGGATACGTTAAAGTGGTAAATGGTTCTTCAGCACTTATCCAGTTATCTGCTTCATCTCGAATTATATTGGCCTTGTACTAATTGAAGATTGTGCGACCTTCAGGTTGATCAAACCAGAGCCATGACTTGTAATCATTTCTAAAAGGAATCATTCACAAGCATTGGGACATTCTTAATGTACTTATATAGCCTTGTACGCGTAAAGAATACTTTATCATCAGGCACTAATTTGTCAAGTTCTGCCTTTTGCCGACACAACTCGTCATCTTCTATTATTACAGTTACCTAGCTAGACACCCCTTAGGCTCAAATTGGCTATAGAAGAGCAGTGCAAACTGCAAACTGCAAAGCTCAAGCGAAGAATTGGCTATGGAACATGAGGCGCAGACCTTTGAATTTGGACGAGGCGTCGAGCTTATCGGCGCCAAGCGGGGTGTACCCCAGGTAGTTTCTGTTCCTCAGCAGCGCCATCTTCTCCCCCAGCGGCTGCTCGAAAAACTTGCTGCTCTCCCCGAACACCTTCTCCGCCAATCCCTCGGCTCCATGGTTGACCACGTAGAAGAATCCGTACTCCACGCAAGCCTGCAAAACCAAACCATACACCAACACGAATCACGCTTGCTCACTGCGCTCACAGGCGGCCTCCCAGATTGGTAGGAGTAGAAGAGCAGAATCCGGAATCAGGCGAGAACCTTTCGGACGGATTTGGCGGCGGCGGCGAGGTCGGAGGACGCTAGGTCCACCACGGGGAGGTCCAGGCTCTCGCCGGCGCCGGCGCCGGCCATCTCCGGCCGGCTGCCCGCGGCGCTGCCTCTCCTACAGAAGCGGTTGCTGGTTGCCGCTGACTTTGCTGCTGCTGCTGCTGCTGCCCGCGTCCAGCGCCTGGATCGATGGACTGGGTTTAGATGGGCCGACCAATGGGCGTAAGTCTACTTAAGTTCCCTCGACTATGGGTCGATTTTCAAACGTAACAGGAATAAGTCTACTTAGCGTTCCTCAACTCTTGCGGCTGGTTGAATCGCATCTCTCAACCATAGAACCGGGCATAACTCATTCTCTAACTTTCAAAACCGTTGCAAACCGACTCTCTCAGCGGTTTCGCCCTTCGTGGCACTTACGTGGCGAGCTGACTTGGTCTTCATCTCATGTGACATTGACGCAACGCTTACGTGGCACTAAAATTAAAACAAACCTTAATGGGACCCACAGGTCAGTGAGTAAAACAATAAAAATAAATTTTGGGCCCACATGTCAGTTAACTTTCTCCTCCCTCTTTATCCTCAGAAAATGGCCAATACACTGTAGATGAGGCCCATTAAAATCTCACTACGAACAGAAACAGTCAGCCCGTTAACTTAGCATATCCCATAAGGGCCCATTTCTCATAACAAAAGAGCCCAGCAGTGAGAAGGCCGAATCGAGTCCCATTATAAGCCCAATATGAACTGAACGAAGCCCCATACAAGTTATTACTAATCCCGTAATCCCGCCATAAAAACCGACTGTGCAATTTTTCCTAGACGAATTTTGAGACAGAAATCTCAGATATCTCATCGATGTTCCGCTGCCGTTCCACTCAATCAGTTTATCAAACTATTCATAAATTGGCTAACCGTTGTCTCAGTGTCTCCGCTTCTGTTCCATCATTCCAGATTACCAGGGAAAAGACTGGTAAGCATGAATCAACCATGCACAATTTCAGGTATACTGTTTGTCAATCAGTTCAGGTTTCAGCTCCAACCAGCGACAACCCGCCCTCCGGCTCCGGCGTGTCCTCGCCTGATCGATCACCTCATTACAAATACTTGTTCAGTTTCATCAGCGAAAGTTGATTTTTTTTTTCTGAGAGACTCTAGCCCTGTTTAGTTCCAAAGTTTTTTTTCCAAACTTTCAACTTTCCATCACATCAAAATTTTCATACACACACAACTTTTCAGTCACATCGTTTCAATTTCAACCAAACTTTTAAACTTCAGTGTGAACTAAACACAGCCAGAGTGTAGGACGAGACTTTTGGTTGCACGGCCGCTGTCTGAACAAAGAGTCAACACCCACACATCACTCATCAGTGTGACTTCACAGTTCACACTCGCATCAGCCATCAGTTTCCCAAGGAAAATCGAAAAACTCGCCATGGTTTTGGTCACAAAAGCTCACGGTTGTTTCAGCTGTA
The DNA here is from genome assembly GCF_000147395.1 of Oryza glaberrima. Classification (NCBI taxonomy): domain Eukaryota; kingdom Viridiplantae; phylum Streptophyta; class Magnoliopsida; order Poales; family Poaceae; genus Oryza; species Oryza glaberrima. The sequence goes on along the minus strand of NC_068335.1, from coordinate 19,646,133 downwards.
AAATCCCGTTCCTCTCAACTCACAAGCAGACAAAGCTGATGTATTAGAAGTTGGAGCATATGCGTGCGAAATTCCTGAACTTCACAAGAGTTGGTGTGCAGCAACGCAACACAGAGGGGCCTCATCTGCAATGATTCCACTGAACTGAGAGGATGAGTCAAATGAAGGAATTGTACTACTAGTAGCAAGTAGGAGCATGATACATTCATATAACTCGACCTGACAAGATTCCAGTTTCGTGGGGTTAAGAAATACAGTACAATATTTGTGACCAAAGGGGACATGTGCATAGCTAATCCGGACAAGAACTCCCAACCACCCTAGCGCACAAACAACAATTAATCAATGCGATACATCATACAACACTCAAATCACAAGGGGAAAGCCGGATAAAATATAAGAAAATGGGTAGTTAAGCTGGAATATTAAAGGTTCAGGACCTGTGAAAGTGAAAAAAAAATAGCCTTACCTTTAAATTAATCCATTGAGATGTACTTAATGTTTATCAGTAACCTTCCCTATCAAACTTTTCTATTACAATAAGAAGAAAAAGAACACCCATGATCTTCTTTGTTTTGTCCCTTTTCTGATAGAATATGAATGCACACAACTTGCTCCAATCAAACGAGATGGGCAGTTCTTGATCTGTGAGCGAAGTTGCTACCTTTGGAGGTTGCTTCTTTATCCAAGCATCCTAAGAATCTGTACACAATACCATAGGAAACAGTCGTAACAAGGTTGACAAAAGAAATGCACAATCGTTTGCTCTTCAGTTTATCACTGCAACCAAAATGTAAATTTTAAACTTAATTTTATAGGTGATTTCGATGGTTTTTCATCGTAGTTTATTTTCTGTTGTTGGTTTTTAAGTCATTAAAACATATTTATAAAAATACATTTTTTTTTCACTGATAAGCGTTACGGTTTATAATCAGGACGAAATGACAGAAACACTTATTAGGGTTAATGCAAGATTACAGGGTTACCGAATCAGTAAAATGGTTAAAACGAACAGAAAAGACACCGGAGGTTATGTCAGGGCTACCCAAAAACTGTGAAGAGCCACACTAGCTGTTGACACTCAACGGCACTCACAAATTTCTGATCTCATATCAAGTGGTTGGAAACCCCACATGCTGAAATGCTTGATCATAATATTTTTTTTAGCAAATGCGACAAGACGACAGCAGCTGATGGCGTACGCATCAGATCGAGATGTTTCTGTCCGTCTCAACCGAAAGATAGCTTGTTCACTGAAGCTCACTACCACCATGGACAAGCACGAAGCATATCCATGTAGGATGAAAGCCACTGGGTAAAAGAAAACCATTAGAGCAAATCTCCGAATCTGTGGCTCTGTTAAAAAAAAACTCTCTGAATCTGTGTTCTCCAGTTTCTTCCAAGAACCGTTAGTAAAAATGGGTCCAGCAGATAGCCCTGATTGAATCTCTGCTGATGCTGTCAATTTGTCAAACACGAGGTAGAGTAAAGGCTTTAGCGACATCTATCTAGTTAGTTATCTAACTATATAAGCAAAGTGAAGCATAATTAAGCGAGAGGAAAGCACACTCCAGAACCCAAAACAGCTGCAGTGCCATCAGTTTCAGTTTCAGTTTGAGTGAGCTCGAGGGAGCTTAGGGTGGCTGCCATGCTGGTGGTGGAGCTGGGCGTGTGGCTCATCCCGCTCACCCTCTTCTTCGTCCCGTGCCGGCGGATCGTGCTCCTCCTCAAGCAGCTCCAGGGGTTCCACCGGAGCATGACGCGGCCGCGGCGGCGCGCCTCCGCCGACATGCTCAGCCGATTCTCCGGGCTCAACGACAACATGGTCTTCGTGCTCTGAGAAAGTCTGAAGAAGGTATATGTGGGTGCTTTTCTTGGTTGATCTAGTCGGAAACTCAGATGGCTTTTGGCCATGGTGCTGGATTATTGCTGATGCTAATTCAGCTCGTGCTGTAGCTCTTCATCTCTTTCTCTTTTTGTTCTTTGGAAGATCCAAAGGAGTTCTCTCTCTGAATTTTTCATCTTTCTGTGTACCATAAGCTAGCTCCAGTAATCTGAGATGTACATGAACTTACTGCATTTTTCATCTTGTGTACCATAAGCAAAGCTCAAGTGGTCTGAACTTACTTAATCTTATGTACATGAACATCAGAACTTACTGAATTTTTCATCTTCTCGTTGACCTGAGAGAAATTCCTGCATGATTCTTGTTTTCTTTGTCGGCTCGATGGATCGAAAAAGTACAGGAAGGAAATATTCCAGTTGTAAATTCAGCATGCACAAGAGAGAACTAAGGATCAATTTGGGAAGCTAGATTTATGTATCCTATACTCGAATTCGTAATATTTCAAAGTCAGAATGCTAAATTGAGCAGCATGGCATCACCTCCATTGTGCTTCTGCTCTCTCCTTCGAGGGCAAAATCGTCCACAATGTGGATTTTCTGAAAATTTTAACATTGATTGTGCTGAAATGATTAGTTCCTCATCCAATTCTCCTTTTTTTCAAGCAAGCCTACATCATTTCACAGTATGTATGCCCTATGACAAGGAATGCCAATCTTATCCTGCAAAAGAAAATATGTTGTGTTGCTATCAGTTAGGTCCCACGGTCAGGCAAGATCCACAGAAATAAAATCCTGGAATTTAAACAGATTATTCTAAATAATCATTTGTCAAACAGGTAACATTAAAACTCAGATTCTTGCCGAACTTATTTGAACAGCACATAAGCTACACCTTCCAACCCAGAAAAAACCATATAGATCCATAACCAGAAAATATTTTTTTTAAGGAAAAAACCATATAGATACATAACCAAAAATTGTTTTTTTTTAGAGCAGTGGAAGTAGTTACTTAAGTACTGCATGATTGAGTTCTACTCCCTCCGTCCTAAAAAAGACAAACCCTGGTTTCCGTGTCCAACGTTTGACCGTCCGTTTTATTTGAAAAATTTATGAAAAAAATTAAAAAGACAAGTCACGCATAAAATATTAATCATGTTTTATCATCTAACAACAATGAAAATATAAATTATAAAAAAAATTTATATAAGATGGACAGTTAAAGTTAGACACGGAAACCCAGAGTTTGCTTTTTTTTTTTTTTTTGGACGGAGGGAGTAAGCCTCATCTGCTGCCGCACATGCGCGCTCACTCCTGATCAGTACACTGTGTCACCAGACAGGAGGACGTTCGTTGCCCCCGGATACCATCACCCTAACATGGCTTCCTATAAGGCTATGTATTAACCAATCACTCACCCACTCATCACTGTGACTTCACGCACACTTCACACTAACATCACTCACCGACTTCCAACGAAAATTCATCACGGTTTGGTGCCTTGGTCACATTGCTGACAGTAGTTTTCAGCTGCAAAACTTTTCTTTAAAAAGGCGTGAATATTAGGGAATGACTTAATATCAAATAGGGAGTAGCTATAGTTTTTTTTTTGAATGAAAAACTTTCAATTGTAATTGTAACTACTATGTAACTACAATATAAGTAATATATAACTCATATATAACTTTGAAAAATTGGATGGAGCAATTGGTTAGTTGAACGAGCATGCAAGCTGCTGGTCTCGGGTTCGATCCTGGCTGCGAGCATTAGGTTTTTTTTTTCCATTTTTTCCTTCACAGCACAAATCTCAAAGCATATCGTACGGTTAATTTATTTTTCCATTTTTTCCTTCACAGCACAAATCTCAAAGCATATCGTACGGTTAAAAATTCAACAGTTTTCACCCCTAAAAACTGTCGACAGTAGGATAACAAATCCGTATCAAATAATTAGAAAGAGTGATGTTTCGAACCTAGGTTATTTAGCCCACCACCTTGTGAAGCAAGTCGGAAGATCCCTGAGCGTTTCTCGCAAAACTTTTCTTTTCTCACACGAATCCATCAGGTAACAAGACTGAAACGGTCACAGGTAGCCGCATCATTGCCGGGGCAAAATTAGAGTAGAGGCATATGCATATTAGCATATATCGGCGTCAGATGTCACACTATCTTCCAAGATCGATGGGCATGGAGATCGTAGGATGAATGCCAGATGCATGCAGCTTCCAGATCGGTACAAGAGTTGGTGTTTCAGCAACAGAAGCTTCAGAAAAGGGATTACGTTATCGCCACCTCCAGATCTGCAAATGATTCCTCACGCTTGATCGTCTGTAACCGAAATGATGCGCCAAGCTTTGTATGATACTGTGTGATGTGATGTAGGCATGTAACTCCATCTGACAAGATGGAGAGAACAATCGATGAGATCGTTAGAGGTGCAAATCCAGATTTAGGTGGATCAGAATGTGCAGAAAGAGACATATGCTTTGGCTAATATTGGACAGGCTTTTCCAACTAATAGCATTTAACAAATTAAGTGTCACACACGCAAAGAAAAAGGGAAAAGGTACATAAACAAAAGTGGTATGTGGCTACTGCACAGAACACACAAAAGGGCTTTCAATAGAAATTAAGTTAATGCAGTAATTAATCGTTGGTTTATTTGGAAAGAACGAAACAATCGAGTCTTCGATCAGCAGCACAAAAGTTGGGTGGAGGTAGCCAGAGGAATGGTCGACAAGGCGGCGTTGTGGCGGTTAGCCAACGCTGCTGTACCGGTGTTTCGCCTCCAGTTGCTAGGAGCTTTTAGGTCACAGTCTTTCTTCGCGAGATTAGGCTTTAGTCCCCCCTTCCAGTTCTCTTGTCTTCTGCTGCTCTTTGGTTTCGTTGTACAAACTTTTTACTCCTCTTAATTAAAAAAAAGGCTCCTTGCGTATACCTGAAAAGATTAATCGTCGTCTCTAGGGATGAAAACGGAATGGATAGTTTCCGTCCGCTCCGAACAAAAAAGATACGGATACCTTTCGGATATGGATACGAATACGGATATTTTCTCCCGGATATGGTATCGGGGTTTCCGTCAGATACGGATAATAATTCGGATATCCGGTGAACAGTGCTATTCAGATATCCGCAGAAGCCATAAGACATACCCTATTTCTTTCTAACTCTATAACCTTCAATATGCCTTTATAGATTTTAATAGTAGTTTATCTCTTAACACTAGTCCATACTATTAATATTATTTAAATTTTTAAAAATATTTATAAATTATACTTCATTTTATATAAAATGAGCTAATTATATAAGTTGATATTTGTTTCTATTAGAAGTTGAGTTGGTTTTCGTACTCTGAGAAAAAATTGTTTCCGTATTCATGTCTGATCATATTCGATTTTTATTCGTATTCGAGATAATCCGTATTTATTTCCGTATTCGAGCTATCCGTATTCGTATTCGTTTTCATATCCGGTAAAAAAAAGTGAAAACAAATATGGTATGAGCATTATTCGTCCGTATCCGCTCCGTTTTTATCCCTAGTATGTCTTTGAGCATGTGTAGGCTCACTAGTAGGTGCGTGTGGTATGTGCGTGCGCATGCATCTTTTGAGTAATCGAAAAAAAAACTTGGAACATGGAAGATTTTAGCTTTAGGTGCAACCCAAAAACACAGTTATAAAAACAAACTACTACTCTTAACCGAACCGCAGCAAAGTGGAGCTGTAATCTGAAGAAGAACCAATGAATAGAGAGATCAGAATGTGACTGTATTTGCTTGTATTGATCCAATCACAATCTGTTGGCTGGTAACTGTGATAAATAAGATACAAAAGCAGTCACAATCTGTTGGCAGCACAGTTAGTGCTACAACGGTTTTTATGCAAGAATACTTCTAGAACTAACAACTTCACCCAAGGCAAACACAAAAGACAGACAGTGAGTCTGAACAAAATGAGAAGGTATAATAACATCATTGAATGTCTGAATGGCTACGGCGAACAGAAAAGACAATACTACTAATAACGGTGAAAAGCTATAAAGCTAGCTGTGGACAAAACACTGCCTACTAATTTCTGACTTTATATCATTTCTAGGGAAGACTGACAGGCTAGCTCGTCATGTTAATATAAGCATGATTAGGGACAACTGTTAGGTCAGATGATTCGCAAAATATCGACATGTACCTTTCTGAATGTACATCTCAACTGACTAGTGACTAGCTAGATGCTCACTGACGAGTCCATCATGTAATGAACATACTGTAGGATAAATTCATATGGATAGAGCATGATACTATACGTAATGGTGCTATATTTTTAGAATCGATAGCCAAGGATCTCTTATTCCACTAAGGTGACGTAGTTCCATAAGAATTGCTAGCTAAAATATTTTATGTGGTTTAACGCTAGTCAATAATAAATGGGAGTCGGGGATTTGTCCCATCACCTTATTTCTCATTTTGATTTACTTTTATCTTACCTTTTTATTACTATTAAATTTATGGTTGTATGTCTTATGACAGAAGCCGGAGATGGAATCTATTTTCATTATCTAAAAAAATCCATATGGATAGTTTACAATTAGTACTACTCCTAATATGTCCATACTTTCCTGATATTAGTGCTATGCACGTACTTTACAATGAAATTGAAAGAAATAAAGACGAATAGTATTATAGGATTTAGTTTTATCTATTCAGTTTTTCTGGCAAGTAGCATGTTGATTTTCGTACAAATACATTGCTTTTTGGGTGGGTTGTTTTTTTGGCATGGTGTTCTTTTAGGGAGAGGAGGACAACAACGACTCCGCTTTAACAGTAGCAGAGAAAATGATTAATCCGTAATTGCAGGAACCTAAATTACTAATGTCCCCCTCCAAAAAATAAGAGATTTTGTCTATATATACTAGCCAAGAGCTTGTGCGTTGTAACGAAAAAAAAATCTCTAGCTTATTAAATCAATGAATAAGTACTCATTTAGTTCAAATAGTGCTATGTTTTTTCTTATTGAATAAGTAAGGTGGTTTTGAAATTTGGGGAGAGCTAACACTTAAACGGGGGAGTACTCATTGAAAAGTTGGTATGATAGTATATATTGTGGGGCCCAAATATCAGTGATAGGTGTGAAAACAGACACCACTACTACTAACATTTTAAGTAGTATAGATAACTACCTATATGATTCATGAGCCAATTCGAACCTTTCAATTTGATTCTAACAACGTTGAAGTGTTAGAGTTATAGTTGCGCTATAGGCTATGAGTAATTTTTACCATTCTTAAGGAAGTACTATAGGACTAGAGGTACCATATTTTTTATGTAAAATTTGGTAAGTACCTCAAGATATTAAAAATTTTAGTGTAAAATTTAGATACCTCAAGGTACTTTTTAAGAACTGTAAAATTCCTCATAATTTATGATCCTACTAACTCAATCTATAAATATAAGCATTTCTAGGTGCATTCCTTGTATTTACGAACAGAGGAAATAGTAAATCCATGTGGGATAAAGGCAGTATACATGACAAGGAATAAAAATATCATAATGTTCAGCTCCCCACAACCGAAAGTAATGTCCAAACAAGTTCATGGTGGGTGGCAATGGCAACACTTTCCTCTATATAAACAACTTGAGGCACACCACATCACTACCAAGAGAGAGAAGCACACCACACTCCAAAGAGTTGAGTAGAGCCATCGACCAGTGAAGGCTGTGGCCATGCCGGTGATGGAGCTAGGCATACTGCTCATCCCACTGACCCTCGTCTTCGTGCCTTGCCGGCGGATCGTCCTCTTCCTCAAGAGGCTCCAGGAGTTCCACCGGAGCATCACCCACCCGAGCTTCACCTCCGCCGACATGCTCAGCCGCTTCTCCAGCTTCAACTCCATGGCCCTGATGCTGTGAAGGACTTGGAGGCAGCAGGTACTCCCTGCAGAGCTGAACTGATTCTTAACTGTTCTGGAGGCAGCAGGTACTCCTGCAGAGCTGAACTGATTCTTAACTGTTCTGAAGAACTCGTCTGTTCGTGAAAGTTGTTCTCTCTTTTGACTCTTCGGCTGTTCATCCTTCCTTTTTTGTACAATAAGAACAGTATAGTAGTTTGAGACTTTGAGATGTAGTAGACTTACTTCAGAACTTGCTGAAAGTTGTATATATTGGTGTTATGAGAGAGATAAAATTTCAGGCTGCATCTGACAGAATTTCCTGAACTTTGCTTCTGATATGTAGTATATGCTAATATGCCTCTCCAATACATGATAGAATTTTCAGCATGATATTGTTTTCTTTGTCACCTGATACGTAGTGGATGAGCCACACGCTCCAGGGAGAAGGAAAGAAAAAATTCAGGAGGAAATATTCGGCTGAATCATATAATAAACTTATTACAGTGACAATACTGAGAGTGAAAAAGGCTGAGTCCGGCTGGTTATAAAACAGAGCGTTGTACTGAAATATTCAGTTGCTTTTTATCCTTTTTCAAGCGATATCATGTCTCCTTCATACTTTTGGCAGAACGTACACCTTGCCCCACAACAACAGAAAAGAGATAGATGTTGCTATCATTTAGGTCCACACAAAACGATTAGTCGCATATAGCAGATTACCATCTTTGCAGATTTGTTTGGATAATATTCTCTCTTTAGAGTAGAGATGAGGAGCCACAAATTAATAAAAAATTATTGGTTACTCCTCAAACACAGTAAAAATCACTCTATCATGCAAGTTGCCACACTACCATACATGATACTATCAGTTGCAAAGTTGCAATGCAAGAAACAGGTAACCATTGCAGGTAGGAGAGATTATCAATAAAATCGCCAGTCTACCTCATATGGTCGCCATCACCGGTTTAGCAAGAGGCACATACCTGATTCGGTGTGATGGGCAAGAATATAAGGTCCTGTGACTCCTGTCAGCTTATCCAAGAAACAGTTTGCATTTCGAAAATGAAAAATAAATAAATTCGCAGGAAAGTTGGATGAGAAGAATGAACAAAGGTACAGTTCAAAAAACCCAATTTTGGTGTCATGAAACCAAAGTTAATGGTTGCCATTTGCACTTCTATACAGCTCGTTGCCTCGTTGGCATCAAATCCTCGGTTGGTAGACTTCCGCTGCTGAGCTTAACAGATTCTGTACGCCTGTACTGACACTTGTCAAACCTCTTAAAATTGACCAAATGACTTCACAAAGTTCGAGTTACTACTTAATTTCGATTTAGAATCAACTCGTTTTACATGTTGTAGCTGCTAGGTCTACATGATCAGAATAGTTAGTGAGATTAGATGTTGACATAAACATCCATGTGTAAAAATGCACATCTATTATATAAATACTCCATATCCGATACTCCTATGTCACTAGTTGCACATCCATGTTCAATGCATGGGCTTATCTGGCCCAAGAACAGGAACAAAAGTTTTCAAAAAAAAAAAAGTATAGGAGGAGTACTGTGCAAACGGCTAGTGATACTGTAACAGCACTTTCACTTAAAAAAAAGCTGCAACTCTCCCATTATGCGCTCAGTGTAAACAGTGATGCAAACAATAGAATCATTCGCGCACTGCCAAAGAAAGCAGTTCAAAATCAAATAGGTCAAGCCGTCATGGGGTTCGGAGATTATAGAGACAATCCATTATATGCTACTGAGTTTGTCACAGCTCTACGATTTGCCACTGACTTTGTCGCGTTCTATAATATGCCATCGACTTTTACTTAACCCCTATGATTTACCATCGCCGTCCGGTTAGTCTACGTTAGTACTGTACAATTTTATCCAAATGACTAAAATACCCTGAGCTAAAAACTTCTAAAATATGGACAAAAATTCCAAAATACCATATTATAAACATAAGATTGTAAATATTCAAAATTTGGCCAAAAACTTAAAGTCTGACATTTCAGAATTTTTATCCAAAATTTGAAAGTTTTTGTCTCAAGGGTATTTTGGTCATTTGGACGAAAGTGTACAGTACTAACGGGGAATAACCGGACGACGATGGTAAATCATAGAGGTTAAGCAAAAGTCGATGGCATGTGATAGAACGTGACAAAGTCAATGACAAATCATAGACTCATAACAAACTCAGTGGCATCTAATGGATTATCTCATTAAGATTACCGTCCCCCCTTGGGACCTCTTCTTTCTCATGTTCTGCATGGTCCTCAACTTAGTTCATTACGCCGATTATAGGTTATTGTGCGTTTATTATATAAAAAACAGATATATATATATATATATATATATATAGATTGTTTGTAATATGTTGTTCTAAGATAACCTTTTAAACTTGTATTAATTCATGCTTTTATACTCTAAAATATTGTAACAAATTCAGAAAATGTATCATCCATTCATCTATTCAGCCCTTTCAAACGGGCAAGCAACCTGGGTGGTAGAATGAAAAAGGAAAAGGGCATCGATTTACCGGTGGGTTAGGATGGAAAACGGTGAAGCTTCGGTCGCCGGCGGCGGCCGGACGTCTCCGCCGTCGCGGGAGGACAGACACCGGCACGGCGACCTGTGTACGTCGTATTGCAGGGCTTTTCTGGAATGGGCCGGATAAAGCTACGGTCTTCTAGCCCACGAGATCTCCCCGCGGTTTGCTGGCCTTTGGGCCCTGAAATTTCGTAGTGGGTTAGTTCAGATGCTAAAAAGGCTTCGATGGAACGGCACGTGTCGTAGTTCTTGTGAAACAATTTTGCTATATATTTGTCGCCAAATTTTCTTCCAAAAATTTGACGGATGTAATTACAGTACAATCGTAGTGTAATTACATTGTAACTTGCATGTAATTACACTGTAACTATAATGTAACTTGTATGTGACTATCAAAAATCTCTCCATAACATGTTATTTCGGTAAAATGGAGATCATGGGAACAAATCCTTTCACATATGTGTGTGTTGTGATTTTTTTTCTTCCTCACTAGAACAAATATTGTAATAGATCTAACGATTCAAAATTACGTGAAACTTATATACAAGTTACACTGTAGTTACATGCAAGTTACAGTGTAATTACACTATGATTGTACTATAATTATATCTGTCAAATTTTTAGAAAAAAATTTGTCGACAAATATATAGGTGGTCCCTGAAACATTCGTAATAATAATAAAAATATGGCATATCCTATATAGTTTGTTTATTTTGAAATGAAGGAAGTACATAATATCACCTCTCTCTTAAAATGTAAGGAGTTTTAGGTAAGGATACAAATATTAATTAAGAAAATACGTGAAATTAAATAGAATAAGTTTATGATGGTTGAGGAGAGAAGAGTGATGGAGAATTTTAATTGTGAAAACTGTGACTGGTTAAGAATGGAACGGTGAAGAGGTTTTATTTGGGACAAACTTAAAATATTAAAAATTGTTATATTTTAAGAACAGAGGGAATATGTCATATTATCCTCTTCTATACGTTTACTACACTCGATCACATTGCAAATCTTTCTTTTACATCTTGCAGTGTACCAAACCGCCCTATAAAAAAAATCCAATCCTAGCTAACCTGGATACATGTATGTTCAGGTTTATAGTTAGAATTGACCTTTTTTAGGACAAAATAGTGCCTTTTCAAAAATTCTTTCAATAAATCATCTAAAAAAATATTACCTAAATGTTACTTCCTTGTCCCATGATAAATTTATTTTTAAGCTCATTTCATTTGTTCCAAAATAAGATTATTTTTAGAGTAATTATTGTATCGGAGTTTGTGAAAGTAGAAAATCATTGTATTGAGAGTATACAAAGTGATGAATAATTGCATTGAGATTTTGATAGAGTATGAATATTCTAAGTCTTTTTGGTTTTATATTGATATACGTGGGATTGTGAAAAACAAATTTATGATAGTACTAATATATCACATCTGTGGTTATTATATGAGGTATATTTACCTTTGGCTTTTACTGCCGTGGCAGATGAGACAAGCATTCGGAATCGACGCACGCAGCGGTGCTCAATCACCAGCCATCACTCGCTCATCTGTCTTCTCGCTGGGCCAAGCAAACCCCTTTTCCCGGATCAACAACGCATGTGTTGATCACTTGATCGCCCGTCACCTGTAGCAAAAGGCGAAGGGGACCGATCACCAGCCGCGTAACACTCGCGGATTACGCCCGTTTACCTGCACAATCATCACCCATTCACCAGTACTCCAGTACACTGATCATTGGCGCGTGCGTGCGGTGCGGTCACCTGCTTGAGACTTGTCCAAATCATGCCCCAATTACTCTGAAATAATCACCCAGCAATCTGCTTATAACAAGATACCTGCAGCCATTGACAGTGATTAGTAGCAGTACTTCAACCATGCAATCTGCTTACAAGAGCTTGGGTGTTTCTGTGCTATGAACATTGACAATGTGGTCATGTAACTGCAAAGACAGTGCAAATGATTATGTCTGAACATTGCAAATGATTATTAGCACTGACACGGAAACTGCAATGATTCAGAGTTCCATACACAGCGGAATTAGACGGCGACGATATTACAACGGGTTTATGTCCAGATCAGATAAACGCCGATGCTCTCTGCACCCCACTTACACTTCATAGAGGCTATGAAAAACAGCACGGGATTTTTATACAGTTTACGGCAAAAAGGAAGGCTACTAGCTTACTGCTACTGGTGGGTCGTTCGCTTCGGTTTTTACTTCCTACTGAAGAGGTTGCGCAGCTTGCCTCGCTCAAGCTTCTCGAGCAGCTTCTTGGCCCCGGCGACGTCCATCTCGGAGAGCTTCTTGAGGTAGCCAATGGCGCCGTGCGAGATCATCAGCTTCTTGCAGCGCTTGCTCGCCGACAGCGTGAGGAGGCAGGAGATGGCGTACTTCTTGGCCGTGTTCTGGGGGCTCGGCTCCAGCAGCTGCACCAGGTTGGGGACGCTCTTCTCGTCCTTCTTGATGTCCCTGGCGTTCGCCGGGCAGCTCATCAGGCTCGCCACCGCCTGCGCCGCCACCTCGCGCGCGCCGTTCGACTTCGCCTCCAGCAGCCGCACCAGCAGCGGCATGCACCCGTGCTCGCCGACCAGGCGCTTCATCTCCGACGAGCTCGACACCCTGCAGATCGCCGCCGCGGCCGCCTGCTGCGCGCCCACGGAGCCCTCGCGGAGCACGTGGACGAGGCGGGGGAGCACGCCCAGCGACACCAGGCTGTCCGGCGAGATGGCGCTGCTCACCAGGTTGCGGAGCGCGCCCACGGCGGACTCCTGCGGCAGCGGGCCGTCGAGGTAGGCGAGCAGGCTGCGGAGGCCGCCCTCGGACACGACGGCGCGGCGGAGGCCGTCGTTGCTCGACGTGAGGCTCTGGAGGCACTCCGCGGCGTACTCCTTGCAGCCGAGCACGACGCCGCAGTCGAGCAGGTTGACCATGACGCGCACGATCCCTTCCTCCGCCAGCGCTTGCCGCACCTCGGGCACCGCCGAGAGGTTCTTGAGCGCGCCGGCCGCCGCGGACTGCGAGATGGAGTCCCCGGTCTGGCAGATGTCGATCAGCGGGCGGACGCCGCTGTGGCCGACGATGGCGCGGGCAATGTCGGGCGACATGGACAGCCGCTGCAGCGTGATCACGGCCTTCTCCCGGCCGACCAGGCTGCCGGACTCCACCAGCCGGATGAGCGGCGGCAGCGCGCCCTCCGACACCAGCAAGCACTCGCAGCTGCCGGACTCGGCCAGCAAGCAGAGGACGGTGGCCGCCTTCTCCCTGATCTTGGGCGCCGTCGCCGTCAGCAGCTGCACCAGCGCCGCCACGTTGCCGCGGCCGAGCGCCGACAGCACGCTCTTCTCGTCCTCGCGTAGCGCGTCGAGGAGCCCATCCACCGCCCGGTGCTTCGCCTCCGCGTGCCCGATCTGAAGCCTCGCAAGCAGCTCCCGCACATCCGTCTGCGCGGCCCCGGCCGCCGCCGCCTCAGCCGCCGGCGCCACCGGTGGCACGGTCGCGTCGGACAGCACACCGGTCTTGATTAGCAGCGCGCAATCCCGGAGGTTCAGGTCGAGCTTCCCGGCGAGCGCGTCGAGGTCACTCTGCATCTGCAGCTTCCCGGCCCTCGGCGGCTCGCGGCAGCGCGCCCCGAGCTCGGCGGCCTCGGCGAGCGTGGCGGCCACCGACTGCAGAAGCTCGCGGCAGAGCGAGTTCTTGGAGAAGCACGGGTGGCTGGACAGGTCGGACAGGCACGGCGGCACCCTCTCCAGCCTCGCCGCGATGGCCTTCCACCGGCCGCCGAAGCCGGTCGCCGCGCGCGCCGCGTCCAGCGCCGCCGGCACCAGCGACCGCGCCCGCTCCAGCAGCTCCTCCGCCGTCCCGGCCGGCGCCGGCGGGTCGCCGGCCGCCGGACAGCAATGCAAGCTCATTCCTCGGTCAAAGCTACAACACCGCACCTCGTGATCTGCAGTGTTCGGAGTATGGAGTAGATTAGTGCTCACTCTCAGTTCAGCCAAGAACGAAGCAGACAAATCTGGGAAAAAAGAGCAATCAGCCGAGAAGAAGCTAGAAGCAGACATGGGCAAGGAATCCTACTTAAAAAACGAATCAAAAATCTGATCTTGGAAAGCTACCGCTAACCATTCGCCCCACTGAGATGAGCTGCTACAGTGCCCCAGCCCGATGTTCTTCTCTGGATCGAAATGTGAATTCCGGAGAAGTAAATGCTCGTGACAAAGAATAAAAACGACGTGCTGGGTACAAAAAGTCCTATTCAAAATTCCCGGAATTTTCTGACAAATTATCAATGCTTGGTTTAACAAATTCAAGTTTTGACTGGACAGAATGGTGGCAAGGTTGGTGGAGAGTGAATGAGAACAACCGAAAGGAAAAGTGGATGAAATCAACAAGTGGATTGAATACTAAAACTAATGTATACTGTTGTGAGCTACAGCATTCGATTCTGCATGTTACATCTCAACTAAACAGACTGGCCCATGCGACGCAGTTCTCACAATTAAAGAAAAACTGAAATTAAAACTCTTATACTATTAAAAAATTTATAAAATTAAAAAATTAGAAACACGAGAATGATAAGATTTGATCTTTTAAATCTTAAGACAACGAGATAACTATTAAATAAATTTTAAGTAAAATCATATTAAAAAATATATAATTTTATATGGGTGCTAGCCGCACAATTACAATTGCGCGGGCCACCTAGCTAGTTCTCCTAGTATTTGCTTTGATCTGAAAGAAAAGATTGTGATTAAAGCGAAAGATGAGTGCTTAAGACAAGCTTTGCGAAAGGGGAAGATTTAATCGCCCACAATTTTCACACGACTTTCTTGTATTCTAACCCAAAGATCTCGCCCTTTCTTAACACAGAAGAATCATGGCGAAATAATTGCGTGGGGGAACGTATCGTAAACGAACCGAGTTCTTGTCAAAAGCTGCAGCCATATATAACTCCACCAGGATGCTTTTACACATTTTTATCATGAACCCTAACCTACCACGCATGCACATCGAAGGAAAATAAAAAGAACCAAAAAGACTCCACCTTGACTGACTCGAGATTATTGGTAGTATAATTAACAACTTAACCATGGTTTAGCTACGAAAGTAAATGAAAAAAAGGTTAAGAATGAAAAAAAGGACGGGCAGGGCCCACACGTCAGGGGTGGCCACCGCGCATGCGACCTGGCGATTACACGGCGCCTTTTCGCGTCAATCAACCACTTTTTTCCGCACGGATTAAAAGCTCGTGGGGGCTCGTGGCAACTTGGCATGGCGCGCGCACCGGGTTTGTGGGGCCCACCATGTCAGCCTCACACGGCCGGACCGCATCATGAGCCGAATCAAGCAAACCGACCGAGCCCGAAGCGCCACACACCATCGGGCTCACGGATCGGAACGGACTAGTACTCGATTACGCACAGGTGGCGAGGGTGCGGGGCCCCGCCGTTTTTGGCATCCAAAGTCGGGGATCTGTCGTGCGGGGCCCAGGTGTCATTGGGTGGTGGTCGCTAGACAACTGGACCGCACGCAGTAACGGCGCTGTTTGGGGGGAGCGGGTGGGTGGGTTGGGGTGAGGTGAGGTGAAGTGACTTTTCTACCCCTCCAAAGCTACGGAATTAACCGCCGCCGTGCCGTGTCGTTGCCGGCGGCGTTGGCATCGCCGGCGAACACTCTAGAGAAGGAAACCTATCTCTTATATGTGGTTTTCAAAACTAGAGCTCACTCAAATCGATCTCTCGATCAGTCTGAGAGTTGATTTTTTTAAAAAAAAATAAGAAAGTTAAAGAGGATCTAATGTAAAGTGAACACGGCGGAGAAAGGGAGGCGGCGGCCGGAGAGGTGGAGGCGAGAGAAAGCGGATGCTTAGCTTGGAAGCGTACCAACCGAGCACGAGCGAGAAAGAAAGCGAGGCGTAAAGACAGTAGTAACAAAAAAAGGAATTACGCGAGGGGGGAAGAAAAGGCAAGGTCTGGCTATAGTTACCTCCGATCCGCTCCTCCCCTTCTCCTCCGCCTCCGGCGGCCGCCGCTCTCCCCCTCCTCGAAGCGACGCCGATCGCCAGCGCGCCGAGAAGAATAGCCGCTCCTCCTCCTGCTGCTGCTGCTGCTGCGATCAACGAGACGCTAATCACCATCAAGCGCCGGCCATCATCATAGCGAGAAGCTTCAGCTATGGAGAGAGGATTGGTGAATCATTACACCAACTCACCCCACGCGGCCGTCCTCCTCCTCCTCCTTCACAGCCTCGCTCTTCCTCTCTTGTAGTTGTAGCCGCTGCCCGACAGGTCCCTCTGCCCTCGCGTTGGGGATGAGTTTCGGAATTTATTCCCGAGGAGACGAGGACTCACTCAATAGCTGGATTGGCCCCGATGGGCGTTGTGCTCCGCCGTTTCAAACGAGGTTTTGAATTCTGGGGGAAGATCTGGACCGTCGGATCGGGGGAGCGGGTGGTGGGGATCGCTGCTTTGGCTGCTGGTGGGATCCGACCGTTTGAGGGTGGCAGCCATTTTGAATTGGGCCGGGCTTGCGTGGCTGCGTCTGCGTGCCAGCAGGGGACTTTTTTACGGCTTTTTGGCTGACATCCGCTGCAGTCAGAGAGAGACGGATAGTGGAGAGGACTAGAGGGGTTTTTTTGAATTCAGGCTTTTGCTGCTATTCCGATGATAACTTCAACAGTTCGACTGTTTAGTTCCAAATTTTTTCTTCAAACTTCTAACTTTTTCATCACATCAAAATTTTTCTACACACAAACTTTTAGCTTTTCCGTCACATCGTTCCAATTTCAACCAAACTTTCAATTTTTGCGTGAACGGCCCTGTTTAGTTCCAAAGTTTTTTCCCAAACTTTTAACTTTCCATCACATCAAACCTTTCATACACACAACTTTTCTATCACATCGTACCAATTTCAACTAAACTTTCAAACTTCAGTGTGAACTAAACACAGCCTTAAAAACACCCGGACATATGGCTATGTGTTTTTTGAATTCAGAAATGGCTGATCGGAGATGGTGCCACGCCAGATTTGTCGTAGACCGTAGTGCCGTCCATTCCAAGGCGAACCTTGTTTTCCTGTCCAAAGTCTCCATAGTGCGTAGTACTGTACTTCTCCTAATCCAAACAAACATTTGGTGTTCTTCGTGAAATTCCTCAGCCAAACAATTCTTGATTTTATCCATCTGAATGCCCCAGCTGATTGATTTCCAAGGGGGTAATTGTACGTGTTGGAAAGGAGGCGATTAATGCTTGATGATGCCCTACTCCAGAGGTTAAGCAGGAGTAGTACGTTGCACGCGAATGTCACTGTCTCTGTCTCCAGGTCCATCGCCAATCAGTAACAATCCCCAGGCTTTCAGTTGCAGTGCGGCGCGAGCTCACTCGATCAGTTACCGTTGAGATCACCTGCATTTGACAGTTGAGCCTTGTGAGCCAACCAGCCAACCAGGTCTCACCGATCCAATAACCATATCATTATCAGCGTGTTAATAACAGGACATTTCCAACTACCTCATCCATCATTATCTGTTGCAGCATTGAAGCAGAAACTGTACATACGCATGGAGTCATGGAGATGCAAACAGGACATGATGCATCGACCTCTCTTCATCATAGGTCACCTGCTGGCAGTTCACAAAAAAGGGGGAGGAGAGGACCATCGGCTAGGCTTATAAGCCAACTTATAAGTCGAAAAGTCTAAGCCTAAACAAACAGGCAACTTTTCCGTTTGTCTTTTTTGAAGCCATAAGCCACTCTAACACTATTAAGCCAATAGCTAGGTTGGAGAAGCTTTTTTGACTTATATGAGGTAGATGTATGGCTCAACCACTAAACTTAGGACATTAAATCCACCGGCTTATAAATCATATAAGCCAATAAGCTGACTTAAAAGTCTAGGCCAATAAACCTAAGCCTAAACAAAGAGGGCCTAACCAATGTCCAGCGTGACATTGTACACACGGCAAACCGGGTACTGCAGAGTACCCAATACAGACTGCATCAACTACATCCGGCTGCACGCATTTAAACACCGGTGTACGCATTTTGGCGCTAGAGGAGATCAATAATTCAATCTGAGCTTAATTACAGGACGCAGCAGCAGGCTTCTACACAAAACAGAGGATTGTTGAGATCCATGTGCACCTGAGGCTACAGGGCATGGGATTTGAATGCACAAAGTGGATCCACAAGAAAAACACTGCAGCTCATGTCACGGGACAATAATGCAGTGAGAATGGCTCACCTGCTCTTAACTATACCAAGCTTCAGCTGGCAAAGAGTGGTTAGCGCCATTGTAAAGGCCGGGGAAAATTTTGGGCCGCGGCGTCAACCGACAGCTCTGTGCTCCACAAGCACAAGTATTCACCATATGCGCCTGATGTCTCCATCTCCTATTGAAGATTGTCCTCAAATTGTTCATTATGTCCTTTTAGCTGTAACTGCAAGAGGTATGGTCATCAATAACTTGATCGAATCCTTCGATTGCGACGACAATTATAAACATATGTTGTTGCTGGCTTGCAAGATGGAAACAGATCAATTCTAGGTGATCCAATGAGAATGTGTGAATATTTGGAGAATAGGCATCACATACCACATAACTCAAAGGTACTATTCCGATGATAACATACTTAAGATTTAACTGCTTTATTTGAGCCACTAAAATGCTGTCAGAGTAACAAAGCAGTCAGTGAAAAGGCGAAAAAATGACACGCTTATCATAATTGCCTTTTCCCCAAACCTTTTACAGTATGAGTCAATTTAATTGCTTGAGACATTTAAAGCGTCAGGAATAGGCATTGCTTTCCATAAAGATTAATATGTCCTACTTGCACATGCCAGTATATGGGGTTAGCTTCTGACACCTCAACTAACTAATGACACGTCCATCCATCTTCACCAGAAAAATCTTCATCCTTGTCGGTACTCTAGTAATTCACATTGATTAACCAATCTTCCTTGCATCTATAACAGGACAGCTGCATTCAACAGTTGCGAACAATTTTGTCTCTTGCAAACGATGCCAAACATTATTTACACATCGCAACAGTTGTAACAAATGAAGCATTACAGGAGGCTTTCACAAACTACATGTTATGCATAGATAGGATGTTCAGATTTTAACTTACCAACAACGTATAGATCTTAACAACATCACCTTAATGTAATTGACTGATTAATAAAAGTTTCCATTATCTACCAAAAAAAAATCTGAACAAGATGTTCTCAGGATATGGAACTATGGAAGCATAAAGATATCTTCTTGGATCACATATATTTGTATATGTTGATTTTACTTTACACACCAAAGTTTGGTGAAACTATTTTACACTACTGCTCAGAATCAGAATTTCCATAGATTTGTACAAGTCAGTCAAATTTACTAGGAACCTAATACAGGTTCTAAAGGATACATTTTGTCAATAGTTTATTGCATAGGCCTAATATTGGATAGGTGGCTACAACGGTGTTCAAAATAAATGATTGCAAAATTTCAAGTTCATATAGCTGAAAAAAGAAAAAAAACATGGTTTCAAGATATAGGAATACCTTCAGTATCTCTGAATTATGTACATTGAAATTTATTTGCAACTGTTCTAATCCAAACCCTATGTTTCTCGCTGTATGCGTAACTCGAATTGGACGCCAGTAGGATGAAACCTTCAGCTTTTATTTCACTGTTAGTTGGATCAGGGTTGTTCAGAACTGGTTGTGCCAGCACAGAAAGAATCCCCTGTGGGAGAAGCTTCCCAAGCTGAGTGTCTGTTCAAAGCAGAGTTCTTAGTTCAGTACAAGACACAATTAACTGAAAGATGTGGAATAAGGATTAAAAAAAACAATGCTATGAACATTTTAGAGGCAGCAATAAAATAATCATGACTTTTATCAGCCAGCATAGCATCAGTATGTGGTTCCTATACACTTAATGTGAAGTAAACTTCACATAGTTATTTAGCACAATAAAACAGTTCACATGTGCACAAAACCATACGACATGCAACCTGAAACACTATTAAAGCTACCAGATGACCATACTGAATTTCAGCACAAACGGTATGATGCTTCATGCATTCATCTCAATGTTATCAACCCACAGTTCCACACATACAAATCTTTGCCATTTGTTACAAGAAAACAGTTGCAGAGACTCACTTATGCCAGAAAAGGGGGAGAAAAGAACAAAACTTAAACATAGAAATATGCTCTGGCATTCTGCAGGGCCTAAGAGAGTGGCATTTACCAGAAAAGGTAGGGAAGTACAAATCCTCCCTCAAATCAACAATTCCAGCTTCCTGCATCTGACTTTTGAACCACTCAATCATGGCATATTTGGAAATATCTTCAGGCGGATCCCAATATCCTCGTATGCACAACTGATTGCCAATTGATATGAGCTAGCAAGAATCAAAACTAAGGTGAGTGTAAGACATCTGATCAGTTAAAAAGTTACAACTGCTCCAAACAGATTTGACACAAGAACTAAAAAACTGCCATACATGGAAAAATCATCCACTATTTCACATTTCCATAGCATGCAAACTTTGCTATCCCTATAACTGCTCAATTATTTTAACTACTACTAGCTTCGTTAATGTTAGAGAATGCTCTAACATTAACGATGTTAAATGTATTCTACATGCCCTAACGATGTTCAAAACAATAATGTGGTTTCACATCAAACAAACCCTTCTCTTTTAAGAACTGATGGTGTCTACACGAGTTAATTGTAAAATTAACTCATACACTACATATATACACGACAATATATCCAGTCATCATGGGAATGATGAAGTACAAGCTAGCTAACACCACAAGTACTTCTTCTGTTAGGAAGGTGTGGTGTATACATGGTGTTGTACCTTTCGGTACTTCATGGTCAGGCTGTGACCAGTGATTGAGGTTTTTCTTTCTTCAGATACCTGTGCTGCAAATGTATGCTGGCAACTCCAGCTGACTCTGCCAATATGGCTTTCTATATAAGCCTAGCCAGGTCCTGTTACCTATATTCTAAAAAACAAAAACATTTCGGTATGCTCTCTTCTTAATGAAATGATATGCAGCTCTCCTCTATTATTCAAGGAAAAAAAATATCTGGTCATCTTGGACCTTTCTTGTTGCAAACTTGCAATGTGGTTACAGGGCCAATAAGAAGCAAACAACATATGGAGGGTCTAGACTCTAGCGTTTATATGAAAGAAAATTACAGAGCAATCCATAAGAAATGGAGTGTGGAGATGGAGGATCAGTACCTACATTCAAATGGAGTCTAGATACACAATTACAGAACAATGTATTGTTGCCAATTCGTACACCCATAGAAGAAATAAGATCAACCATTTACTGCACTGCAACACAATCCTAGGGCATGTCTATATTCTATAGTAAGCTAGAAGCTAGGTACCGATGTTTTCTTCTAAGCATCATATAGCAGCAAGCTGGAACAACCAGGTCTTAAGCTTGTCATGGAAAAACAAATGAAAGGTTGCTATCTATTTTTTCCATGGAAATTAAAATTAACTGTTTAGTAGCTTGAAACTGGAGCATAAGCACCACAAACAAACACTTCAACCACCTGGTTTTGAAAGCTGGAAAAGGAGCACCTAACAGGCTAACACATCACATTTTGGTCAGCACATCCCATCAAGAGAAATTCAAGCAAGTATGACAGCATCTAACAGGCTAACACATCACATTTTGGTCAGCACTGCACATCCCATCAAGCGAAATTCAAGCAAGTATGACCGGAAAGAACGTACGACAGATGTGGTGTTTGTGTTCCGCAGCAGGACGTACGAAGCCCACGCCATGTCCTCCTTCTGTGCTGCTGACAGGCTATCAGACATGGCAAACACCTGCCTGCTCCCCTCAGGCAAGGGCACACGTTCAGCAGCACCAGCACCCTACGCCAACCAAAATCACCAATCACTCATTTTCCCCTTCTCAACATCCAACACCAACACAATGCACCATTTCATCAAACACCATGAGGGCACCATCTCGTTCCCCACCTCTAGGAACCTCCCGAGGTACGGCAGAGTCGCCGAGAACGCGGCCAGGCACAGCCCGAGTGCCTCCGACCTCTGCAATTTCACATAAACCATCAAGCCTGGACATACCATAGCTGCAAATGTAAGAGGAACACGAGGGTACCGACGAGCTGCGCGGGGGTGGGCGACGGGGAGAGGAGGTGGTTGAGGAGCACGAGGGCGCCGAAGCCGAGGCCTATCCACCGCGGGAGGTACGACTCGTCCAGCCCGGGAATCCCTGCGCGCGCGCCACCATCGCCGTCAGGAAACCAACCAACCAGCTCGCCGCCGCGGCGGAGGGAGGGGAGTGGGGGTTATTACCGAGGGTGAAGCGGAGGACGGAGAGGTTGACCTGCTGCTGCTGCTGCGGCGGCGGGTCGGAGCCGGAGGCGCGGACGCGGACGCGGGCGGCGCGTGGGCGGCGGCGGCGGCGGGGACTGGAGGAGGAGGTGAAGCGCGGGAGGAGGCGGCCGCGGTGGCGGAGCGGTGGTGGAGGCGGTGGCGCGCGGGCGAGGAGAGGCATGGTTTGGTTGGTGCGGATTTGGTTGGCTGCCGCCGCGGCGGTGGGAGGATTTCCCCCTCATATCTGGGCTGATATTTTGGGCTTGTATTGTAGGCGTCACAAAGGCCACGAATCCATGCTGCGTCCTTTTATTTTGGGCTTTCTCACGGCCCAATAGAGAACCAGTGTTCGCTCACGCGGAGGCCCACTTAATTTTTGTAGCCCGTAAGGCCGCCGGCCCACCGACGCCGCGTGGTTGGGCCTTGGGCTTTGTACGCGGCCAGTCAAATGCGGCAAGTACTGGGGATTTACGCGGTACTACCACCAGTAAATGCAGTATTATTATACTACAATTCAATGCAGATGAGCAACGCGTTTTGCTTCGGCTTTTAGCAGTTTGACGCTCCGTCGTCGAGGTTAAAAGTCCAAATATTTTTACTCACCTAAGGCCCCGTTTAGTTCCTCAAAAGTTTTTCCAAAAACATCACATCGAATCTTTAGACACATGCATTGAGCATTAAATATAAATTAAAAGAAAAATTAATTGGACGGTTATGGAGGAAATCGTAAGATGAATCTTTTGAGCCTAATTAGTCCATGATTAGTCATAAGTGCTACAGTAACCTACATGTGCTAATGACAGATTAATTAGGCTCGAAAGATTCGTCTCGCGGTTTCCAGGCGAGTTATGAAATTATTTTTTTCATTTGTGTCCAAAACCTCTTCCGACACCCGGTCAAACATTCGATGTGACACAAAAATTTTCATTTCGCGAACTAAACAGGCCCTAACTTTGAGAGGAAAATTGGCTGGTTTTATTACTTGGTCAACCTGTCCAAATCGAGCTGGTTCTGAAATTACACGAGTATGTAAACGCGTTTGTTTGGAGCAGAAAGTTCTAGCATCCATCTGTAGACCAAAGGCACACGAACACACAGTTTCCTGAGCTGCTAAGCAATCGAAGGATCAAAAATGTTGTTGGTTGCTGATGGTGATCAGATTGAGGGAATCATCTTTTCAATTTTCAATTATGTTTATCTTCAAATTTAGAGTTAATTTTAGTGTTTTTTTATCGAAGTTTATTTTCAGCCTTTACATTTAGATTGTTTTTTGTTTGTAAATATGTCGTTTGGCTTATTTCCAAAATAAGCGAAACGATGGGGCTGCGAGATCCTCTACCTTATCGTTTCTTTGTCCTTGACATGTGTATCTAAGTTTGAAGGTAAAGGATCCTGATCTAATGGAGATCACACTGTCCTCAAAGTTCGAAACCAGCCCTCACATGAGCCTACGACTGCTGTTCTTCAGAGAAATCGAGTACCAGCTGAACCAACGGATGGCTCAGATTCGACGAACGTTCACCGTAGCATGGAAAAGAGGGGTCTCCCTCAGATTCCCAGTGAAAGTAGCCCAAGTATAGGGGGACAATGCCGAGACAAGCTCATGGCGGCAATGCCGGTATCGGCAAAAAGGTCGGCCATAGCAACCGCAATGTGGGCAACACAGATGAGTGATGATGAGTCCAATCCTTGGGCACGCCGAAAGCTTCTTCGCCAACTGAGAATTGCACCATTGGATTCCCTTGGTTTCCTCAGTCATCCGCAAGTTGCCATAGATTACATTTAGCCCAAACTCACCAGGTAAAGTTTAGAGCACACATTGACAGACTGACAGAAACCGGCAAACCATGCTAGTACAAGTTATAAATGTGTAAAATTCAGAACAGACTGAAGAAACATTATGTTCAATCACCAGTTGGTGCAAGTTTGTTTATAATTTGGACCATAACAATAATAATACATGAATTCAAACCGTTTATTAATCTGGAAAAGGAGGGCATCTCTCTACAAAGTACTGGTGAGAAGGATTAGATCATGCTGATGACGATGAAAGAGAGATCACCCAAGCGAAATGCAAATGTAAAGCTGCTGGCAGCATGTCTGCATGTGACAGCTGAATAGTCCGGACAAGAAAAGAAGGCCAAGCATGCGAGTTCGGCAACAAGCTTTCTGATCGGACAACACCCAACATGCACTGTCGCCCACTGATTCATTCTCTTATCATCATCCTGATCGATCGATGTGTGACGCACCTAGGAACAGGATCTTGCCTGCCCTCCATGGCCATGGAGAGTACTTAAGTACACGCACCTAGCAACAGGAAAGGTTTTAATTTGATCGTGCTATGCTAACTGATGATGGGCTTATCAATGTCAGTTCATGTCAATATCAGATCGAATTTTCCAAGCTCGCCAAATCTGACTGCAGGAAGAAACTGGGTAAAGAGTGTTGATAGTCAAAGCAATACAGTAAGTCCTGTCTCTGCAAAGGAAACTGGTTCATTGATCTCATCTGAATTTTCCACAGAAATTCATAGAACTTTTTGTATTTCAAAAGGTGCCTGAAGCAAGTCAAATTTGGATATCAGTAGTAAAAAACAGTGACAATGGATGGAAATGAAAAAAACACCAGAACAACGTATCGCAATTGGAGAAAGGTAAACAACATTTTCTGATCTCAATTTGGTAGAATCTTTCATGGGTAACTTGAAGACCCATTTAGCTCCAGGGAGGGGGAAAAAACCATGGGAAAATGGACACACAAAGCACATTCATGTTACCGATCACACAAAATTGAAGCCTACAATTATATACACCTTTCGCCGCGCATACATGAGCCCAAATTAAAAATAGAATTAGGCTGCAAGCTGCATTTGTCTACAATCTAATGTAAGTTCCTTCTCAACATCTACATTTCTGAGACCTGACCATCCTCTCCTGCTGAAAGCCCTTTGGGTATATGAATGCCGAGTCGACACAAAGACCACCTTTTGTGTGTGTGCAATCGATCTGCGCCATCGAGAACTTCAGCTTGATTGTTTGGTCAGGCTTTGAGACCACAAAATCGCCTGCATGGTAAAGTACCCAACTCCCAGGCTCACCCAGGGAGCACTGAGATAATGAGTGCTGCCCATCAGAGGTGGAGAGCTGGAAGCGAACAGGCTTCTTGTCCCAACCATGGACATGCTCAGTGCTGCAAACTCGGCGTCCAAATCGCTTGTAGAACTTCCCGAGATGAATCCTGAAGTATAAGCTGTAGGTTCCAACAGGGAAGCTGAAATCGATCTCTCCAACCACTTCAAACCACCAGATTTGCTGAAGGTATGCCACAGAATGAAATCTGCATGAACAAAACAAGAAAGCATAGGTAAGGTTGAATCCAGAACATATGATGTCCTCAACCGTAATTGAGTTTGAATAGATGAATACATTTGCATGATGTATCCACAGTCAATATCTTCCACTGGCACAGAGTAGATACATACTTCTTATGCCATCACTTGGAAAGACTGCAGCTACATTACATTTCGACAGCAGCAATAAGATATATATTATTCAACCATTTGATTTCATGTCTCGTGTATTAGAGCAACAAACAACATAAGCATGTTACAAGAACACTATCCCGAACAATTGAGAACATGCTCATACAGCCAAACATGTCATTATGTTTCAGAACTAAGGGTACACTTTGTGATTTGAATACACGAGTAAAAAAGAAAGCAAAAAAAATAAATAGCTATATGGTCTCATTCATTAATTTTCTACAAGAAACTAGGAACAGGTCAATCACACCATGAGATATTTTGTGACATCATCACGATGCAAGTAGCAACTCATACGATCCTATCATATCATCTTTCTGAAAAAAAAAAGACACAGAGGAACAGATAAATATTACTAGTGAATATCAGATCAAAGCGATAATTACCTCGATTCGGCAGTTGGAATGTGTTGCCAGTATCTCCTATCATCAATCCCAGTTATCACCAGAGATTTGGAGGATAGCGCCATGCAAACCCTGCCTTTGCTCTTCTCCAGCCAGAACTCCTGCAATTAACAAGAAGACAGAAAATTTAGCAAAGCTAAGCGTTTTCTACTAAAAATACTTTTATTACTAAAAAAAATCTCTGTCCTTTGGATGCTAAAAGTACCGAATCACGATTATCGTAAGGTAAAAAGGACAATTGGTTAGTTTTGGAGCGGTTCAGGTTTATCACTTTGCAAATGAAAAAAACAAAAACATGCTATGGTTAAAACACACGGCATGGCACAAAGAGAAAACGTTTCAATCCCCACAAAAAAAAACAGCGACTAATCACCAACAATTTAATTGCAGACAAAAAAATTTTCAATCCCACGAACGTGTTTCATATAGTTTCAACTTTCAACTACTACATGGAAAGAAAAGAAACATCAAAAGGGGGAAAATTTCATCATACCTTTGAGCCGCCATCGAAGGGCACAGGCCTAGCCAGCCTCGCGTAGATCTCCTTCTTCCCAGCCGGCCGCCACCGCCGCCGCCGCAGCTGCCTCCCGTCGTCGCCGCCGCCGCCGCCCTCCACGAAGCTCATCAGATACCGGTAGTTCTCCGGCAGCTTGGCCTCCCACACGAAATCCGCCCCGGCCGCGCCGCGGAACGCGTGGTTGAGCCGCGCGAGCCGGCAGATCTCCGGCGCGTCGAGCCGGAGCAGCACCTCCGCCGCGCACAGCTCCGGCAGGTCGCCCAGACCCGCCGCCGCGGCACCACCAACCGCCGCCGACGTCTCCCCCTCGTCGCCGCCCAATCCGAACAGGCCCGACACCCCCGCCCCCATCTCTCCTCCTCCTCCAGTCGCAAAAGCTTCTAATCACACACACCTCCACACACAGAAACCCAATCCAATCCAATCCACAACCAAACCAACCAAGAAATCCCTCGAATTCACGCTGTCCGCGAGAGAGAGAAATCGAAAGCGAGAAGGCCGCGAGCTTTGGAAGACGGAGAGGAGAGGAGAGGAAGGGGAAGGGAGGAAGAAGAGAAATATAAAGAGGACGAGAGGAAAGCGTGGAGAAAGAAAGGAAGGAGAGGGGGTGGTTAATAACCATGGATAGGACAAGTTCTTGCTTTCCACTTTTCCCAAACCAACCCCTACAAAACCAAATATTTACATCCCAGTCCTTTTACAGGGACCTTTCCGTAAAATACAGCCGTAACACCACCAGATGGACAAGGGTTAACTCGTAAATTTACGGAACGATATTTTTTTATTAATCCACAATTAATTAATGTTACTAACAGATTGGATTAAATGAGCCGCCACGACGAGGCGGGAGGAGGTGGGTCTCCGTGGACGCGGTCCATGCACCGGGCGGATTTTATGTAACGTGGTACGCCACGTGTCAGCGATCCGGTCCATGGATCTTGGCTCGTGGGGTTGGTCCATGGAGCGTGTCACAGTAGGATACAGTTGTAGTGGTAGTGGGCCGTGGCAGGTCTGGTCTATCTCCTGGAGCTTTCCGGATTTGCCCTTGAGGGTGTCGTACGGCTTAAGGACAGGATGGGAAATTTGAAGTAGAAATTTTACCCTATCCTTAATTTCTTCGGTATAAAAATACGCGCGAATTGTTACTGCAGCTCAGTATCCCTGCAATAATCCAACAGTGGATAAAGGGTGATTTTTTGACATCGATTTTAATTACAGTGGATAATAAAGGGTTATCTATTTTTGGCATCTTTTTCCCACCTATTGTGGAAAGGATAATTTGTTGCTTATAATAGGGTATGTAGCTTTCAGGTTTAACTACAGCCATGTGTTATTTTGAATTTCTGAATTCTATATGCTCTAGATAATTAATAAACATTTCTAAAGGGGTTAATAGCAATTTTAAAAGTAATTGGACGCGCTCGCTCACCGCACATTCCACTTATAGCCACAATAACGCGTATATTGTACGCATGGTGTCGACAACTGTCACCGGTGCTAGACGCCATACAGGTATCACATACACATCCTCTAAACCCATACCACCGTACATGTGTCCATCCTTACACCCGATGAACACTAAAGCTGACAGCTTTTATTGGCAATCTTCTAGAAAACGTTTAGCATTTTCTTTTAAACAAAATTGGATGAGTACACTCAACCTAGTGTACTTACCACATATTGCATTTACGCCATCATAGTATGTATCCTTTACGTGTGCTCAACAGGTGTCAATGGCGCTATACGCCATACCGAGTGATCACATACATCCCCTGAATTTGTACACGTGTATGGACCCCTCCAAACAATGAACGAGTGCTAAGAGAGTTTGAACCGTAGTGTGTGATGTATAACGCAACACCATGTGAACTGTTTGGCATTCGCAACCTTCTAGAACAATTTAATATAGTTTTTGGTGGAAACTTGAAGAGTACACTCAATGGGGTTGTTCGGTAGGCTGAAACTAGGGTTGCGGCTGCCGCTTTGCAGTTGCTCTTTTTGTGTAGCACTGTTTAACACAGCAGCAAATCAACAGCCAAATGATCCCAACATTGTAAACCATAACTTTAGTACAACAAATTTGATATTGCACGATAGAAATCATATGACATTCATGCATAAAATAGTTGTGACAAGTTTTTTTTTTAAGACACATTAAACTTGTATGAGTGTATATCCCTACAGGCAACGAACCTCTTATATGTACTATGCATTTGCAACCTTTCTAAACAGTTCAATAAAAATAGGAGAATGATACCGAGACCGAGCTAGAGTACAATACCGTCGAGTTCAATCGACCGCGACAACCTCCAACATAATATATGATTAAACTGTTTAAGAATGGAGCAAAATTAATTTATTATGACACGATGATACTGACGAACCAATTTCCTATATTCACACCTGATTGGCACGACACCCAGCACATGCCATAGCACAAACCACCTTGATGAACCATAGCACGGTAAGTACTACTAGTACACAAAAACAACACTGCCTGCATCTGTCACTGACCAGCTTCCACATCTGTGTCACTCCTTCACTGCAATTATTTTTTTTGTTGTCCATTCACATTAATCATATCACAGTTAGACTGTAGCAATACGCCAATAACCCATCAATCGACCGAGAAACCGTAGCTTTCAGCCACACTAAACTAAACCAATCAAGCCGCCTAACCCAAAACCAACCAAATCCCAATCTTAATTACTACTCCCTCCGTCCCATAATATAATAGATTTTAAGTTTTTACTTATACTGTTTGACCACTTATCCTATTAAAAAAACTTATACAAATATTAAAAACGACAAGTTGTGCTTAAAATATTTTGAATAATAAAGTAAGTAAAAAAATAAATAATAATTTTAAATTTTTTAATAAAATAAATAGTCAAACAGTGCAAATAAAAAAACTCAAAATATGTTATATTATAGACGGAGGGAGTAGTATCCCAAACTAGCCAGCCTCAGTAGTGAGGCGATATCACGCTCGATTCCCCGTCAAAAAGCGAGATCTCACGGGAATATTAGCGCATTCGGGGAAGCCGTGACATGAACATGACATGACAGCCACAGTTAGTGTTCCAGAGCGAGAGAGGATTAAGCTAATCTGTCTCCAGAGAATTAGCCTGCACACGTAGCGCAGGAAAATCGTTTTCTGAAAAAGTGGGCGAGCAATTGTGGCTGTCAGAGAGTGGTTATAGCTGGTGGCTGCTAGTACTGTGCTTTTTTTTTTTTTTTGTCCTGGAATTATCTATCGATGGAACATGAGACGTGAGAGCATTTTGTTTTCTACTAGGAGTAGCTTTATCTCTTTCTCGAATGCTCCAGCCGTCACCCCGGTCTCTGTCACGCCTAGATTAACATCCAGCTTTCTGTGCCGTCATTTCGTCACTGCTTGGAGTAAGAGATTTGTTTAGGTGTAAACCAAAAAGGCTAGCGAAATCTTAGTTAAGATATCCAAAATGATATTTGTTCAATTTGCGTACCGTATACTAGATATTATTCACTGATCAAGTACAGGATGAACTTTACGAGATTTCTCGAGTTAAGCTCGATCATATTCAGTCAAAAATGAGGAGTGGAGTACTATTTATTTATTTGAAGCGGAATAAAATTGAGGTGATGAAGTGTTCTTTGATGAGGCCGAAACGACAAAATATATAAACAAGTTTTTTAAAAGCGAAAAGAGTCCAGAAGTTGGCAAGTTTGGTCCGAACTCCAAAACCGGTGCAGTCCATACCACTCGTCCATATCCCGGATTAGTTATCCGACGTGTACCATAAGATGCACATTTTGTACACGTGGCGATGACGCAGCCAGGGTAAGTTCGGATGGTGTGCAAACGTGTAACGTTTTGATCCGTCGAGCACACAAATCATTGGAATCAACACGTCCAGGAAAAAAAAGGAAAAGAAAAATCAAACACATCAACAAATTTTATCCGACAGCCTTTTCTCGATGCATCCACAGATCAACATATTCCCTCTGTTTTTCTTTTATATTGCCGTTATATAAAAAGAGATGGAGGAAGTATTATTACAGCTCTAAAGTACCGATTAACTAGACAAACTAAAAATGAAGTATAGTTTATCTGGCTAGAAAAAAAATTACACTACTCATCCGTATTCAAGTTTTTATACTGGATTAATTTTATTTTTGTAAACAACGTACTCAGTAATAGTGAAATGTACTCCTATATGATATCTTTATGAAACTCGAATATAGTCATAGGATATGTGGTACGCATAAGTGACTGTCTGTGCGCCTATACACAGAGGCTAAAAAAAAGAAATTAATGGGTAATTGTAAATTTACTACAGCTTTGAATCGTTATTGTAAAACTTCCACTAAAAAATTTGCAAAATGCCATTAAAACTGTCATTCAAGTAGCATACTTGTAAAATTGAAAAAAAGGTGGCAAATTTATAAATGTCCCAAGAATTAACTAATCAAATTACACCGGAGTATTACCACAGCATTATTCGAGTATTACCATGACACTAGGTGACTTGTCAAACTCATGTCACCTTCACAAACCCCCAAATATTAAATTCCAAAACACTCGAGTGACCCCACAAGGCAGGAAAGCTGTAAAAAAAAGATCACGGAGATATGTACGGAGTATATGCATCACGATCACCAGCTAGCCTCCTCTCCTGCCTGCAAGGCAGCGTCCACGTCACCGTGGGGCCCACGCCTTGGTGTCTCACTCGCAGGTGGGGCCCACCCCTCCCGCGCGTAGAGAGATAGAGCCGCGGTGCTAAAAAAATATCCCCATTCCGAGTCAGCAACGCGACGGCCTGCGGAATCGCCGGGACGTCGCGTGGCGGCTGCCTCACGCTGGAAAAACGATTAGGCGAGCAGAGCTACTGTTTTTGGAGGGAGATTATCGGATTACTGTAAGCTTTTGGTTAATTTTTCTTCGTTGTGATCCATGTGAATATGTCATGTTTTGGACTAGTTTTTTTCCCCGTAACTGGTGTAACTGAGGCCTCCAGTAACTTTTTAGGTTGAGCCTCATCAGTTGCCCGCATTTCTCAATTAATCAAAACGGTTTATTAGAAAATAAAAATTAGCTCGTAGGTGAAACTTTTGTATATATATTATTAGCGACTAAAAAGCCAATATAAAAAATAAGTTTAAAATATTTTTTTCAGGGTTACGGGTTAGGCATACCCTTTACCTTTTGATATCCGTCACATATCGGTATAGTATACCTACGCGCATACGGATACTTCCTGTGTACACTAAGAAAATCCCTCACGGAGTCTACGGATGAGAAGAATCCTACTCGGACAAGATTGGGTTGTCAATGTGTCGTATAGGGTCTGATATCTCCGAGTTCTACTTGGAAACTGCCTGACCTGCGATATAAAAGGGACCCCCCCGGGGAGGACTTGGGGCATCGAATCTCAGAGCCAACACAACCCTCACAGCCTACGAAGTCGGAGCCTACAAGGAGCCAACTCACCGGGATCTAGTCGAAGAAACTCGACCACGATCTCGTCGGATCCATCAAGTTCCATCGTTCCCTTTGTAACCTGTGTTTTCCACCATATAATCCCATATCAACTGGATTAGGGCTATTACCTATCAAGGGGCCTGAACCGGTATAATCCTCGTCTTTTGTTTGTTTGATGTCGTATTACGTAGATCCTTATACCAACGTACCCCAATACCCTCTATATCCGGTCTACGGGTACCACCTGTCGACAATTTTAAAATTAACTTAAAATTTAAGTTTGAAATTTAAATTATGATATTTGCTTTGGCTTATTAGGCCAACCGATGAAGCCTACAGCTCATCTTCATAATATGTGTTCTTTAGTCTATGTTCTCAACTCATCTTCGGTTGTGTTTAGTTCACGTCAAAATTGGAAGTTTGGTTGAAATTGGAACGATGTGATGGAAAAGTTGGAAGTTTGTGTATGTAGAAAAGTTTTGATGTGATGGAAAAGTTGAAAGTTTGAAGAAAAACTTTGGATCTAAACACGGCCTTCCATTTTTTCGCGTGTACGTTTTCCAATTATACCATTTTTTAAGTTTTATATAGAAAAGTTTTTTAAGAATTATATTAATTCATTTTCCATTTTTTAAGCTAACATGTAATTAATTACGCGCTATATTTTAATGTGAGGACGTGGATTTTCAATTGTAACAGCTCCAATCAGGATGTTACTGCATACCATAGATGTAGCACAGCCGCAGCAAAGATGAACCGATTAAGCCTTACTTCCTCCGTTTCACAATATAAGTTATTGTAGCATTTTTCACATTTATATTGATGTTAATGAATCTTAGACATATATATATGTAGATTCATTGACATCAATATGAATGTGGAAAATGTTATAATAATTTATATTGTGTAGGTCTATATTTATTGACATCAATATGAATGTGGAAAATAGTATAATAATTTATATTGTGAAACGGAGGGAGTAAGTTGCAATAGTTGGAAAGAACGCAGCCTCAAAACAGGTGGTCTTTGTGCGTGCGGTCGAGTTGATGGGAATTGACCGGAGGAATCGCCGGTGCTTGACCCCGCCCCACCGCCCCCCCCCCCCCCCCCCCCCCCCCCCCCCCCCCCCCCCCCCGCGGGAATCGCAGCCGGCGGCGGCCACAATCCGAGACGAACTGGATTCGAGATCGCTAGGCTGTCCGACCGTGAGATGATCGCGTTATCAGGTGGTGAGTCAGCTCCGACGCACGCAGGGGCAGGTCGCAACTCACCGCCGAGCACGGAGCAGCCGGTTGAGCTGTCGGCTCCCATCGGTTGCCATTTTACCCAAAATGGCTTATTTGGCTTATTAGAAAATTAAAATTAATTTATAAGTAAAACTTTTGTAGATTTGTTCATAGCGACTTAAAAGCCAACATTAACAAAAATTACGTTAAAAGCATTCCAAAATCAACTTCAAAATCAAGTTCAAAAATTCAAATTTTGGCTTATTCTTTGGCTGTTTAGGCCAAACGATGGGGCTGGTCGTCTCTCTCCGTTCCAGTTTTCCGGTGGGCGTGTGCCTCTGTTTCAGACTTTCAGGGGTCTTAACTTGACCAGGGCAGGGGGACATGCCCGGTTCTATGTGGGTCATAACAAATCCTAAAATCCAGTAGTGTCATGTCACTGGAGTATATGCTAGTATTGATTTCATTGGTTCTATTGTGTCATCACCTGCGACATGTGACTCGTACATGGTGGAATGGAAACGTTTAGTGCGGTCGTTTATCGGGTAAATATGTAATGCAATCATTTTATTGAAAAATAGACGTATCAGATTAGCCACGCCACCAATAGTAAGTTTTACTTTCATATTCAACCTAAGTAAAAATTTTGCTGGGAATAATTTTTCTCTATTTATGATATGGTCAAAATTTAGGTGTTTATTTTCCATTCAACAGTAACTTTTATGTTTTCCAATATATAGGGTTTGTATTGTATATTTCCTCGCTTACTGTGGGTTACTATTTGCTAGTCACCGTTTGACCAATCCTATTACAACTTTAATAATTAAATAATAAATTATATGGTTAAATTACGAAGAGCAAGAACTTAATGCTTATGTTTAGGGTACAACACTCTTTGATAGTACATTTTTCTTCAAGAGTATTATATCTTTTAGAGAAAAACGAGTGGTAAAAGTTTATTTATTGATAATATCTAATAAGGACAAGTGTTTAAGAAGAAAACGAGTATAAAGTTTGTTGGAGGCAGGAGCTCTGTTTCGGCCAGTCACAGGTGTTGTCATCAACTGTTTTATCTTTGTTGCCTGTGATTTTCTTATTCGTAAGTCGCCTGTTCGAGTGGGACGGAGAAATTTAGTGCCAGTCGTACTAGCCAAATGCATAGAGCTTGTGATTAGGTTAATTACATGTTGATCAGGCGACTTGCTGTTTTAAAACAGGATGCACGTCATCGATACGTGCGTTAGACAATATACAATTACATGGTACAAGTTGGCTGCATGCACTAATTCAAATCTTCACAAAAAGGTTTGGTTGGCGCAATAATCCTATTACCTCTATCGATCCTTGCAAGACAGCTGCTCGCTTGCCTATTTCTACCACGAGATATGCTAAACGCCACAATCGGAGTACTGGTTTATCACCAATCAACTCAGGAATCTCTCAAATCAGGAAATACAAATTAACAAGCTAGCTTAATTAGGATTCGAAATATGGTACGCATCCCGCCCAAATTTCGATAGAAACATAAAATTCCAGATACATTTGCAGCTGTTGCAATCTTCTACTAGTGTCCTTGTAATGACAACACCATGTACATAAGCAAATCTAGCGTCATACTCCGTAGTAGCAAGACTTCGAAAATTACAGTTCGGCCTACTGGGAACAACAAATTGACTCCGATAATCCGTACTCCCTCCAATTTCATTTTAATTGACGTTTTGGACATTGACACGGTTTACAAAATATATATTTGACCTATTACGTGAGTTACACTTTGGCGACAAGACGATCGAGATCTTTCATGATTTCACCTGCGCAGGTAGCGTCGATCTCTCTCTATCGGCAGCAACCACAGCGTGCACGTACGTACTCCCTCCATCCCAAAAATAGGCAAACCATAGGTTTCCGCATCAACGTTTGACTGTCCGTCTTATATGAAACTTTTTTTATAATTAGTATTTTCATTGTTGTTAGATGATAAAACACGATTAATACTTTACGCGTGACTTATCTTTTTAATTTTTTATAATTTTTTTAAATAAGACGGCCGGTTGACACGGAAACCAGTGTTCGTCTTTTTTTTTTTTAAGGACGGAGGGAGGACGCACGAATGCACGACGATTAGAGGGAATCCACAAGGCAAGTGGCCCTCCCAATCGTCGTGCTGGCTGAGCAGGTGCACCGTGCACGTACCGATCGAGAGGTAGCCATCTCATGTTGCGGCTTCCACTCACCCAGGATACCGATGACCCGTCCGATCCATCCATCCATCCATCAGACCATCACCCCATCATACGTCCTCGTCGCATCGTACTCCGATGGATGGAAAATATCAATATCCAGCGAGTTCGGGTGTACTGCTACTGTGCTCGCAATCCATTGCCACTATGCAAGTGTAGCCTAGAAGTACACTGTAGCATTGGCAAAGAAGCCCATGGTGGCGCCAACGGGGAATCCGAATCAATCCATCCAGCTACGGATGATTGAGAGCCGCTGTTTGCGAGGAAGAGGACGGGAGACGAGACGATAAGCACGAGCCGCCAACCGCTGGTCGAAGCATGAATGATAATGGCCGGGAATTTCAAGGGAGGAGGCCCGTGATAAGGAGGCGTACGACTCATCTCAGGAGCAGTACTCCTCCTAGTGCTCCAGATCTGATCTCATCTGATCACCGCGCCCTCGTCTCACGATCCGTCGCTCGGCTCGCTCACATGTGCGCCGACGCGTTCCGTGCGGATGCGTGGGGCACCAGCTAGCTATACTAGCCTGCTACTAGTAGTACAATTGTCCTCGTCGTCTCCTGTGCCCTTGTGTTCCGGTGAGCCACACACACCAAGGCCTCGCGTCGCGGTTGGGACGATTCGCTTTCGGTGGGCGCCGCTGTGCTGTTCTGTGCTGTGCGGTGTGTGGGTTTTGGACGGGACCAGCGATCGATCGGTTTGGTTTGGCTCGGCACGGCTAGGTAGGCTGGGGGCATGTACGTACGTACGTACGTACGATTCTTCGTGATAAGGTTTCCGGGCGGCAAGCTAAGCTGCGAGCAAAGGACCTGACGTCCAGATGGTCACCTGCTCGCACGCACCACCACCGCATTATTTGTAATCCTCCTCCGTTTTATTTTATAAGTTATTTTTAATTTTTCTTATTGTCAAATTTGTTTAGGTTTAACTAATTTTATAAAAAAAGTTTTGCAACATCCATAATATTAAGAGTAAATTTCACTTCGGGCCACCTTTTGTTACCGATGTTTTACTTTGGACCACCCTTTAAGCAATATTTTCATTTTGGACTAGGTAAACTTGCCTTTGTTTCACTTTGGACCACCCAACTCTCTTCTCAAGCATATGAACGATCTCGATTACGCCGTCTCCTACTCGTCAATGAACTGTCACAGCTATATGTAAGATTATTTCTTCGACATATTACAAGTTGGATGTAGATGGATAAAAAAGTGAGGGTGGTCCAATGTGAAATAAAGGTAAAAATACCCGGTCCAAAGTGAAAATATTGGTCCTAAGGTGGTCCAAAGCGAAACATCGGTAATAAAATGTGACCCAAAGTAAAATTAACTCTATTATATTAAATAAGTTTTATTAAATATATTTGATAATATATTTGTTTTATGTTAAAATTTTGCTATATCTCTAAATAAATGTGGTTAAATTTCTAAAAAAAACTAACCGTAGAAATAGTATAAATGACTTATAAAATGAAATGAGATGGAGGGAGTATGATTTTTTTTTTACGTAAAGGCCACCAGGAGGACAATACCAATCCCATCTCTGAAGAACAAGAAAATCTTGTGTGCGTGGCAGATTTCGGCTTGCATCATGGAATGAAGGTGTATGCATATCCAACTCAACTCAAAAATTGCAAGTGCCTCTCTTGAACAGAAAGCTTGACGATTGCCGGGCTTCAAGTTTTCGTCTAAAAAGTTGAGAGGGTGAGAATTGGGCTCATATCATTGTCGATGGGCCTAGGCCTTATCTGTCCTCACCCACATGCTATAGTTCTAGGGAAAAAGTACACCGAAGGTCCCTCAACTCGTCATCGAGTTACAAAATCGTCCCATAATCGCAAAACCAGATATCCGGCGTCCCTTAACGTACAAAATCGTTTACTTTAGGTCCCTCGGTGGTTTTGACCCCGGTTTTATCCTATGTGGCGGCTAAGTCAGCGTTCGACCCACGTGGACCGCACATGTCAGGATACCACGTCATCACCCTTTATCTCTTTCCCCTCCTCTCCCTTCCTCCTCTCTCTCTCCCTCTCTCACTTCTCTCCTCTCGGCTAGGCTAGCCGGCAGGTGGGGATGAGGTCGCCGACAAAAGGCGCGAAGACGAGAGGGTCCACGGCAATAGGGACGACCGGGTCGACGGCGTTAGATTCGGTGACGATGGTGGTGGTGACGTTGAGGAGGTTGGAGATGGAGACGACGGAGGCGTTGAGCGGTGGGGAGGAGCGGAACACGAGGTAGGCGTCGCAGGGCCCCGCGGCGGCGGCGGAGGTGACGTCATATTCTTGCTGTGCCCGAGGCGACGGCCGATGGTCCTCGCCCGCGCCGCGCCGCGCGGCGCCACGACGACGAGGAGGACGAGGAGGAGAACGAGCGTGAGCACGGCGCCACCGCCTCGGATTCGCTGTAGCCGCCCCGCCATCGGCGAGGTCGGCGACAGCTGCCACCACCACCACCAGACGCCACCACCACCACTCAGCCCCGCCGCCAGCTGCCTCCCCGCCGTCCAGCTACCAATGCCATTGTTGTCGCACCGCCATCGGCAAGATTCAACGCAGGAGCTTTGGATCCGACCACAGGACGGATCCACCAGCTGCCTCCCTGCCATCCGGTGAACAGATCCGTGTCCTCCACCGCCGCCGCCGAAGGCCCGTCGTCGTTCATGCTGTCGCCGGCCACCGTCGCCTGCGGCCTGCTTGACATTGCCCACCGTTCGCCCGCCGGTGCACCCTCGCCGGATCCAGCCGCCTCCACCATGGGCGTTAGGTGCCCCAGCCGACGCCATTTCGGGCGGCGGCGAGGCGGAGGGGAGGAGGAAGGTGTATGTCACACCCAGAAATTTAGCCCAAATTTCCAGACTATTTTGTGTATTAAATCCCTGTCCAGGACCAGCCAGGGTACACAAAAAGACAAGTAATAAACAGTAGTTCCAAACGTAAATAAAGCGTAAAATACTTACATAAGAGGCACTTAGTCCTCACACTGAAGCGAAAGCAGCAGCAGCGGAAAAAGGCGATCCTAGCGGGGCTTCAGCTCCACTCCACAAGCAAAACTCAGCTGGGGTCTGAGCCTTGGTCCTCTAACTCCGTCTTCAGCTCAGAAGCACTACACTTCTGAAAAGGGGGAATAATAGCAAGACTGAGTACAACCACCGTACTCAGCAAGCCACACCAATGATGCAAACGTTGCAAGGGGATTCAAGAATGGCTTGTGGCTATTTGCATAAAGGCAGTTGTAAAACATTTTATTGAGCAAAACAGTAAAACGGTTGAGTAACTAAGTTAATATTAAATCTCCACTGATCAACGCTACACCACGTTGAACAGGCCCAACCAACCCACCTAAACTACAGTGCATTGGGTCGATTTATTAAGTGTGGGACTAATCACGGTGAATCTGGTCGATCGCCCATAACCGCGGGCACGGCTATTCGAATAGTTTTACTCTGGCCAGAGGTGTACAACTGTACCTACAAGACACAATCCACCGGCATGTCACCGTGTCATCATGTGCCCATGATAAACACGTCACCACATCGAGTGATTGTGACAAGACCCTTCATATAACTCTCTTCTAACCATCCACACCACGCTAAGGTTTCACCCCCACTCCTCGCAAGGCAGCGGACAGTCCCCTCGTGCGCCGCGGTGAATCCGGCAGCTGGACAATCGGACACCCCGGCTGACCCAACTCCATCACGCCCACCCTCGCCACCGGTGCCTAGGAAAGAGTCGAGCTATACTTCAGATCAAGCAGTTACCCACTCCCGCTTGTGGTAAGCACTGTAAGTCTTCCAGGGTTTCCCGTGAACCGGTCCTTAATTGCCATGGGTGCGACTCGCAAAACCATGCACCCACAGCCTACCATTCAGTCGCATTTTAGTTGGATAATTACGACCAATGCAACATGGTCGGGTGTCTCGAGCATGCAGCTCGTTCTGATACTAAAAAGGTCTAATACTGCAACTATCCCATCAACTGCGCTAGTGGTAATTAAGCATGGCTAAGCATATAGTTCTAGCTAGGTCACATAAGTAACACAAGCTAGTCGATTTATTACCCAAGGTTGACAAAGGACAGATATCAAGTAAACATGACACAAGCGAGCAGATAGGTAAACCCTGATCCCATGTAATTAGCAAAACAATGCATGCTTATTTGCAAACGGTAAAACATTTATAAAATAGGCTCAATATGCTCAATGGGAATATGTGACTTGCCTTGCTTCTTCATTTGGATCTTCTGAACTCTGATCCTCGCTACCGCGAACTTTCGAAACGACGGAATCTACTCGCTGGCACGCAAAACGAGAAAAAACTCTAATAAAAACCAAGGAAACAGTACATAAAAAGTAAACAAACATGTAGATCTCAATTTTAGATGAATTTTTCAAGTTGAATGGCCCAATTTGGAGTTCGAATGAATTAGAGATGAATTTTAAAATTTTTGAGCCATTTAAATGAATTTATATATATATTACCGATTTATTGCGCAATTATCAATTATTTTCTCAAAGGGAATGGTTGCTGCTGACGTCATCAAAAAAGGGCCGACGCTGACAGACAGGCGGCCCCCACATGTCATCGGGTCAAGGGGCAGGCACACGGTGGACCGCGTCCACCGCGTCCTCGGGTGCGCCGTGGGCCAGAACCACGGGCGGTCCACGCGCGGCACCCCAAATCGGCAAGGGAGGAGCCTGGCAAGGCAGTGGCGGAGGATGGCCGGACGGCCGCCGGCGACGTGGCGCGGCGGCGAGCATGGGAGATGGCCGACGAAGGGGAGAAAGAGGAAAAGGGAGGGGGAGTGCTCACCATGGGGTACGGCAATGGAGGGAGGCGGCCGGTGAAGCTCGGGGTGGAGGGAGACGGCGGCACTCCAGCGACGGTTGGCGCTCAGGAAGGAGTGGACGAGCAGCGACTGCACAATGGGATGGGAGGAGAGGTGTTAGAGAGGACGGGGCGGTGACATGGCCGGCTGGAGAGGAAAAGAAGGGAGGAAGGGCTCATCGACGCACGGGAAAACGGACGTCCAGTGAATTTCCGGTGATGGGAAGAGATGGCTGAGGTTCTCCTTGTCCTTGCGGAGCCGAGGGAGGCGACGGCGTGGGTCGGTGACGACCGGAGCAGCGGGGCGACGTGGCTGGAGTCGGCCAATGGTGGTGGTGGCTCGGGTCGAAGGTGGAGGGGCGGCTGCGGTGGCGATTTGGGGAAATGGATCAGAGGCCGGCGTGCGGCAAGGCACGGTGAAGCTTTCGGCGGTGGCGGCGCAGCGCGACAGCGACGGGAGCAGCGGTGGCGCGCGGCTGGAGGCGATGAGAGGCGGCTGTGGCTCGGGTGCACGGTGAAACCGGTGCCCGGGTGGTTTATTGCGGAAGCGGAGCGGTGGACGGGGTGCGGCAACGCGCGACGAGGCCGTTGGCGCAAACAGCGCGACGCGGGGACGGCGGCAGCGGCGGCAACGGCCGGCTGGAGGGTCGCCGGCGAGCGGCGGCGCTTGGGCTCGCGTGGGGAGCACAGGAGAGGGCGCGAGGAGCTCGGGGAGGAAGGGGAAACGGAATATGAGAGCACGGGGAGGCTTTTGATAGGCTCGGGTGGTGGAGATCGTGGCCGAGCATGGCGAATTTGAAGTGGGAAGGGGCGCCGGCGACGTGGGCGAGGTGAAGCTCGAATCGACGTGAAAATTGGGGAAAAGTGGGGGAAGAGGGGGAGGAGGTGGAGGGGAACCGATTTCATGTGGTTTGGGCGCGAGGGCGCGGGCGGGAGAGCGCCGGATTCGGTGGGACGTGGGCGGCAACGGTCGGCATGGCGACTTCGGCTCTGGAGAAGTCGTCGGGCCCACCTGTCGGCGAGGGAGAGAGGAGACGGTTGGGGGAGAGAAAAAGAACTTGGAGGGGGAGGGGAAACGGGCTGGGCCGACCTGAAGGAGGGAGGAGGGCAGCCTGGCCGGGAAGAGGGAGGGGGATCTGGGCCGAGCCCGAAAGGAGGAAGAGGGAATTTATTTGTTTTCTCTTTTTATTTAATTTGTTAAATGAAATTTGTGTTATTTAAATTATTTCTTGAGCTCCGAAAATTCACGGAAAAATCCGGAGAATATTTTAGGGCACAAAGAATATTACAAAATATTCTTGGCCATGATTTTAAGGGAAAATTTTTAATTCTCCAATTATTTCACTTGATTAATTTGCTTAACTTTTATTTAATTTCAAGAAAATGCATTATTAAATGATTTTTAATCCCGAACGAAAATCGGGATGTTACAAATCTACCCCCCTTACAGGAATCTCGTCACGAGATTCTGGGATGGCTAGAAAGAAAGCTGGTGCTGGCGGGCGGTCTGACTGATCTGACTTATCTGCACACTGCACTGTTCCTGATGCTGCTTCTCAAAGCTGAGCTATTGACCTGGTGTCACCGGTGTACCTCAGAATTCAATCAGATAACTTGAGAT
Organism: Oryza glaberrima; assembly: GCF_000147395.1. Lineage (NCBI taxonomy): Eukaryota > Viridiplantae > Streptophyta > Magnoliopsida > Poales > Poaceae > Oryza > Oryza glaberrima. The sequence goes on along the minus strand of NC_068335.1, from coordinate 19,603,650 downwards.
CGGTGTAACTCTGCTGACACCTTGCAACTGACTTCTTCAAGTACTACCCGGATTGTTGCACTGGGTTGAACCTTTAACTGAAACAGCAATGAGGTGAGCCAAACTCATCTCTGAGACCTACCCCCTTACAGTGAGTAGTCTTATGTAAGTAGTCTTACTTTCGCCTGACTAGGAACAATTGAACTGTTGTCCTTAAAAAAAATAGCCAACACTCGTCGGATTTACAAAAGGCCCTGACTTCAGTGTCGTCCACCTAAATGGATTGTGTAGTTGATATCTCAAAACTGAACTGACCGTCTCGTTGAACAATCTTCTAAGAAGTGACCGGCGCGCGGGAGAGAAAGGTTGGCTCGTAGAGGAGAGAAGTGAGAGAGGGAGAGGGAGGAGGAAGGGAGAGAGATGACGTGGCATCCTGATATGTGGGGCCCATGTGGGCCCCACGCTGACTCAGCTGCCACATGGGATAAAACCGGGGTAAAAACCGCCGAGGGACCTAAAGTAAACGGTTTTGTAAGTTAAGAGACGTCGGATATCTGGTTTTGCGGTTAGGGGACAATTTTGTAACTCGATGACAAGTTGAGGGACCTTTGGTGTACTTTTTCCTAGTTCTAGCCCTGTGCACAAACAGGCCCACGCCGTGGTGTGTCACGGGCCGGATCGTAGTCCGCGTATACATAGCTTTTTTTTTTTCTTTTGTACCTTAGGTTCCGTTGGCCTGGATCAACCATTATGTTCAACCATAAGAACGATTGTAATCAAAGACCATAGCATCGGACAATTATTTCCCGCGTAATTAGGAGGAGTCCTTATGCTTACTAATTTTAATTAGGTCACGACTATAGTACTACAACGGCTTTGCAATTAAATGAACCAATCTATTTCCCGCGCGATTGTGTGCATAATCATAATAACGACCTGCCAATGTAATTGCTGACGTGTGACCAAATCCATTATCCAGTTCTATGGAAAATGTATCGACAACACAAGTTCTTATAAGCTAGCGCGATAAATAATGCGCTGGTGCTGTATACAAGACATTTTGCTGCCTCTCCACTTCCCCAGCCATGTCAGCCAAATCTCACGTAGTCACGTCACACTAATAGAGAGATTATTTGGCACAGCTTCAGCTCTACCTCTCCTGGAGCTAGAGCCCAGTCAAACAGTTTAGAGTGCTCCCACAAAATGAACAATAGAGGTAGAGCTGGGTTTACACAATTCCACTCCATAACCAGCGTTTAGAGAGCTCTACCAAACAGAGCATTCCTATTTGCAGTAAGTACAGCTTACATCCTTTATCTTTCCATCGAGTTTCAATTGTATCTCTGTACCGCTCATACCAGAAATCTCAACCCCTAACTTTCAAAATCAGATTAAATTAGGTCCTCCAAATATATAGATGACTGGTTTCACTGAAATGGCAATTTGACTAGGTCAATATGGCTAAGTGAGTGTGGGCCCCACATGTAGATCTCACGAAAACTATAAAAGAAAAAACCTTTTCTCCCCCATCTCCACATGTTCTTTGTTTTATATTTTTCGTGTGACTTACATGTGGACCCACATTTATTTGGTCGAGTTAACTATAGTGAACTTGCCACATCAACAAAACCAGTGTTTTGTACTGTTGGAGGACCTAATTTAACCTGGTTTTGTAAGTTGGGGAATAAGATTTCTCGTATTATGGTTTAGGGATGCGATTTAAACTAGATTAAAAGCCTATTTAGATTGGTGCCATTTTGAACAATACCATTTTCAAACACGTTCATTTAGTTTATTGTGGTAATGCCTTAAGAATTTTGGTAACAACATATTTAGACTATCTTATTAAAATTTGGCAATATTGCTAACTTGACAAAAAGGTTTATTGTAGCATTAATCTGAAAAGACAAGGGACATAAATTTGGACTATTTTCGAATTTAATGTACGACCTCCCAAGGCCCACAAATTGGTCTCGGTCGAGCAGAATCAGATCACGTTCCGGCTCCGATAGCAACGTGACCGTACGGGATAAGAGCACGTCAGAATTGACCAGTTCCAACTTCCAACTCCGATCACTGCCTGGTTCATCTTGGCAATCAAACACGAATCAAAACTTAAACAAAATTGTGTTTCGATTTCCTAAAATACGATTCATATCCAAATGGACGGCTTGATTGCTTCGAATTCTAAATTGTAAATGGAACGATCCATCTATGTACTGAGTACTATACTAGTACTCCATATGCTAACACAATTGATTAATCAATTATGGTATATCTAGAACCATATATAATTTTATCTTGTGTCCTTTGTTTCTTTCGAACATAGTATCTCTCTCCAAAGTCCAGGCTGACCAGGTACACACACGTAGAGATCGAGGGATCGAGGCCTCTTCCGTTCGCTCCGCCTCTCGCCGTCGCCGGCGGCGATGCCGAACGCCGGCGCCGCCAGGAGGTGCGGCAGGGCCACGCACGTCGACCTGCTCACCGTCGTCCTCGCCGCGATGCTCTGCTGGGCGTCCTACACCCTGTCGATCTGGCACAACAGCCGCGGCGCCGCGGACAGCAGCGTGCTCGGCCTCGTCGTCGGCGCCACGGTCTGCGGCGACGCCGACGAGGAGCTCGACTTCGAGGCGCGCCACGCCGCCGACGACGCCGGCCTGTCCGTGTCCTCGGGCCCGGCGAACTCGAGAGTGCGGCGGGCGTTGAGCTCGTCGGGGCCAGCGCCCGCCGCGGCGGGGACGACGGTGAGCCGGTACCGCGCCCCGTTCCCGTGGCCGGCGAGCCGCGGCGTGGTTTGGGCGGGGAACTCGGCCCGCGGCGCCAAGGCCACCGCCGACGCCGCCGCCGCCGCCAACAAGTGGGCGCGCGTCGACGGCGACATGCTCCGGTTCACCGACGCCGCCGCCGTCCGCGCGTACGCCTACGTCGTGCTCCGGCTAGTCGCCGCGCCCGTGCGCGCCGCCGTCGACGTCGGGGCCATGGTGAGTGCCGCCTCGCCCGCGCCCTCGCCCTCGACGTTGTCAACGCATGGTCGTTTCGGATTACGAAAAACTTTAGGGGGTTTTGCACAAAAAGATCTTAATACCGAAAAGGACTCGTTGGAATTTAGGTGATCTAAAAGAGGAGTGATTTGGATATTATCTTTGGCCTGATGCGTATATTCGGATTTCTGACATCAGCTTATGCTTTAGTGGGCGGCCTAATCAAGAAATGGTCGCTGGCAAGGACAAACCAATGTGCACCATAGAGTGATGTGGTCAATCAAAACCGTTGACTTAGATATTTTTCGGTGAAATAAAAACAGTTGAGTAGGTATGCTAAAAAACAGATGAGTAGGTTGGTTTATTAATTTGCATCAGCAATTCAGCATGCCAGCAAACATGTCATTTTCTAATTTGTACAGAAATGTGAATATCAACCTCATCATTTGGCTTATTCATAAGCATATTTATAAAAAAAAGTAATTTATAAATAAAGCTTTATATATATATATATATATATATATATGTTCTTTGAGATCTAAAACAAATGTTGAAAAATAAACTTCGATGAAAAAATAATCTCAAAATCAGTTTTCAATTTAAAATTAAAAATTTAAATTTTAGCTGATCAGTATAAATACAAGCAAAAAGATAAGAGCATATACGTGTGGTTTGTTTGTCAACAGAGTTTTCAATATATATTCTGTCTGTTTTTTTTCTTTTTTGAACTTGGTTGAAATATTTCCGTCCATGTCAGTGAGCCCAGTTACCGAAGGTTATTGAAAACCCTCGTTGTCACTTGCCGTCGTCTATGTTTGACTTTGTCACTAAAATCTGACACTTCTGTCAATGGCGAAACTTGCACCAGCATGGAGGGAGCTGGGCGGCGGAGCTGATGTCCCGCGGCGTGGTCACCGTGTCCGTGGCGGCGCCATGGGGCGCGTCCGATGGCGCGGCGCTCGTCGAGCTCGCGCTGGAGAGAGGCGTCCCGGCCGTGCTCGCCGCCGCGGGGGGCGCGCCCAGCCGCCGGCTCCCGTTCCCGGCCGGCGCGTTCGACATGGCGCACTGCGGTCGCTGCCTCGTGCCGTGGCATCTCCATGGTAAACATTTTCCATCCTCGCGCACACGGTAATTCTGCATCGTCGTTGTTGGCGATCGGTCGCTAATGGCAGCGCGGTGGTTTGTGGGCTCAGGCGGGCGGTTCTTGATGGAGATCGACCGCGTGCTCCGGCCAGGCGGCTACTGGGTCCACTCCGGCGCGCCGGCGAACGGCACGCATGAGCGCGCCGCCATCGAGGCCGCCGCGGCGAGCATGTGCTGGAGGAGCGTCGCGGACCAGAACGGCGTCACCGTGTGGCAGAAGCCGGTGGGCCACGTCGGCTGCGACGCCGGCGAAAACTCTCCCCGGTTCTGCGCCGGCCAAAACAAGAAGTTCAAATGGTGCGTGTCGCCGTCGCCGGGAAGGCACTGCTCAAACGCTTCTTCTTCGCCATGACAAACGCTGTGCGATTTCAGGGACAGCGACGTCGAGCCGTGCATCACGCCGATCCAAGAAGGCGCGGCGCCGCCACGGGAAGCCTCGGCGGCGGAGGCGCTCCGTCGCGACAGCGAGACGTGGACGCGGAGGGTGGCGCGGTACAAGGCGGTGGCCACCCAGCTGGGGCAGAAGGGCAGGCTCCGCAACCTGCTCGACATGAACGCCCGCCGCGGCGGGTTCGCCGCGGCGCTGGCCGACGACCCCGTCTGGGTCATGAGCGTCGTCCCGGCGACCGGCGGCGGCGACACGGACACGGACACGCTCCCGGCGATCTACGACCGCGGCCTCATCGGCGCCTACCATGACTGGTCAGCACGAAACACCTCAAAACATTTCAAAATCACATCGAATTTGCATTTTTAATTTTTTCTGTGTCGCCGAGATGAACTGCATTGGCATCTGACATTGCAGGTGTGAGCCATTGCCGACTCCCGCCTTGAGCTACGACCTCCTACACGCCGACTCCCTCTTCACCATGTACAGAGACAGGTGCTTCCTAGCTCATGCCACATCACTCCATCAAAATCGAGGCAATTCTTGTACAATTTGAAAATTTTTGTTCTAATTAATCTCGTTTTTTTTCAATTGTGATGATTCAGGTGCGACATGGAGGATATCCTGCTGGAGATGGACAGGATCCTGCGGCCCGGGCGCGCCGTGATCATCCGCGACGACATCGCCATTTTTGCAAGGATCAAGAACTTCTTCACTGATCGGATGAGGTGGGATTGCCAGATTTTCGACGGCGAGGATGGCTCGGACGATCGTGAGAAGATCCTGTTTGCAGCGAAGACGTGCTGTAACGATGAGGATCGAGATCAGGAGCAATGAGCATGATCATCTAGGATGACCAAATACAGACAGATGATTGATGATCACATTCATACACTGATACACTGTGTACGCTGTATGACTGATTTGTGATTTGTAAAGCACATAATGTCAGGATGCGCCTTTTTTTTTCTTTTGGAGCATGACCGTTCATACATACCACATTCGCAATGGAATTGGGTCCAATATGAAAGTTGAGGATTCAACTGCCATGCAGTAGGAGTTACTGACATATGCGTCCTTAAACAAGTGGGATTCATTCAAGGAGTTGCCTAATCGATATAGATGGCCATATGGCCCGCGGCCCGGTCCAAGCACGGCACGGCCCGACTAACCTCGGCCCAGGCATGTCCGGGCCTGGGCCGTGCTGGGCCAGGTGGCCCATTTGGCCTACTATACTAATCGGTGAGTTTGGATTTGTGCGTGCTCTTACGGTGCTTGATGCCCGTGATATCGATTTTGCTATATATTTGTGGACAAATTTTTCTCCAAAAATTTGACAAATGTAATTACAGTACAATCGTAGTGTAATTACACTGTAACTTATATGTAATTACACTGTAACTATAGTGTAACTTGTATGTAACTTTCAAAAATCTCTCCGTAACATGTTATTTCGGTAAAATGAAGGTCGTGGGAACAAATTCTTTCACATATGTGTGCTATGATTTGTTTTCTTCCTCACCAAAACAAATCGTGTAATAGATCTAACGAAACTTACATATAAGTTACACTGTAGTTACATGCAAGTTACAGTGTAATTACATATAAGTTACAGTGTAATTACACTACGATTGTACTATAATTACATCTGTCAAATTTTTGGGGAAAAATTTGTCGACAAATGTATAGATAGTCCCCTGCGATATTATTCAAAGGACTTGCTCGCAAACGTGTTTGTAATGATTCTGTACGCAATCCGTGCTGACGAAAGAAATGAAACTTTCCAGCGTGTCCTGCAAACTTTCAGTGAGTTTGAGAGAGGTGTGAAGTCCATCCTTCTGAGGGCGAACCTGCTCGCACATGGTGCAGCCGAAGGGAAGTAGTACAATGGAGGATGAGAAGATTTGCCAGGCACTAATGTTACCGTAGATACGCTTTTGAGGTGCTTTGTTTTATAGGTCAGGAAATCAATTCCATTCATTTGAACATGATGAAATCATAGTGATGCAACTCCATAGAGCTTATATGTTTTATTGATGATGTGGCTGGATTGTGTTGTCACAGGCTTTTTAGGCATCTAAAGCATGCAACACTACGGTGTAAAGCATTGCTGGTCTAATGGCATAATTATTTTTGGACAGCTTGCATTCCATTCAAACCAATTTATACTTTAGGCTGTGTTTAGTTCACACAAAAATTAAAAGTTTGGTTGAAATTGGAACAATGTGACCGAAAAATTAAAAGTTTGTGTATGTAAGAAAGTTTTTATGTAATGAAAAGGTTGGAAGTTTGAAGAAAAAAATTGGAACTAAACACGGCGTAAAATCTACACGAGACTGCCATTCTGTCCGCAACCCACACTTGGCTATGCCAGAACGGTAACGGCAACTCGGTTCTGCATGCATCGAATCTCAAGATCGCTAATCACTCCTACGCGAGCAAGGAGAAGATGTTTCTATTCCAAATAATTCAGACAAACGAACAGAATGAATCAATCAAGTGAACTGACTAAACCCCTGGGAGGGTATGTCTGTATAAGTTATATACAGTAAAGTTGTATGTCTGTGCATCAAACACTTGCAATAAATCTCCTTAATGTCTTCAGTTTGTTGCGTTTCTACTAAATCTTCAGTTCCCGCAGGTCCATCTCGAGGTAGGAATGCAGCTCAGGTAGTGGCACCAATGGCAGCGTTCATTAGCATTCACCCCTCTGAAGAGCATCGACAGCCCAACGGCGAATCTGCACAGGTCAGCAGCACAATCGTCAGTTCAAACTTGAAAAATTGAATCAAACCAACCATACTGACACAAATGCTATAGCCAGTATTATATACTCCTTGAAACAAAAGGCCGGCAAGAGTAGCAGGTTGCATGTTAGGCTGGATTGAGCATGTTACTCCTTGAAACAAAAGGCCGGCAATGGCATGGGGAAAATGATTATCTAGTGCTGCATTGAAATGCTCTATGGATTTCACATGAATCTCTGAACATGGGACAGGCAGGAGGCAACACCAACGGCTCTGCTGCCCGCCCACCTGACTAAATTAGATACCAAACACATTGAAATCTACATGATCCAATGTTATAATAAAAAAACAGTCTCGATTCTTGCAATTTGCAATTGAGTTTAACTGCTTCAGTTACAAGCAGGATGATGGTGATTGGTATTGCCGTATTGGGCTCCATTTTGTACGGCATAATCAGTGGAAGATCATAACAAACAAAAAAGGTTTTGCTTTGTGAAGACGTAATGCTTAATAAATTGCTTACCCGATGACAGCTAGGACCGAGGCCACGGCCAGCAAGATCCATTGATAAGCCAGGTACTTCTTGGAGGTGTACTTGACAGAGGAAGGCAGGACATATCGCTGCATCCATCCGTAGTGTGGGCGCATCAGGAAGATGAATCCGAGGAGGAACCCAGTCAAGAACCCTCCGATGTGGGCGAAGTTGTCGACGTGAGGGAGGATGCCGATGGCGAGGTTGATCGCGATGACGATCAAGAGCGTCACTAGAGCTGCAGCCTGCATTGCAATTTCGATACATATGAGATTGAGCTACCAGTCGAATGGATGTAGCAGCATGAACAGATTGAAATATGACTAATGTGAGGATGCATGTTTTCTTCTCTGGTGCAGAAAATGTGCGCGAAAATGTCACCTTGTTCGTGTATATGGTCCAGTTGGTGAAAAGCTCCGACAGCATGGCTCCAAGAAGACCAAAGAGAGCGCCAGAAGCACCGACGGAGATGCTGTTTCTGATGAACAGCGATGAAAGAACGCTGCCTCCAATGCCAGAAACAAGGTAGATGATGCCAATTCTCACTGCAAAAAAACGTAAGTGTCAATTCAGATTCAGATACAGTACTCCACTAATCGTGTCAGTGAATTTTGGAGAGTAATTTTGTACTCAAAGAAAGCTGTGCTTACTGTATCCAAACTGCTGCTCGAGCCTGAGTCCGATGAGCACGAGGCTTAGCATGTTGGCAAGCAGATGAACAACACCGGCGTGCAGCCAGATGCAGGTCACTAGCCTCCATCCCTGATGCTCATGAACAACCTTGTCCCATACCAGTGCTCCCATCTTCTGCAATCTGCGCACAAGAAAACGCTCTACTGATTCAAGAACCATCCCCATATTTCATCACGAACAACATCCCAAGTCTCCGAGAAGAAGGAATAAAGCACTTACGTGGCGGAGGAGGGGCCGAGGAGCGGGTTCTCGGAGAGAGGCTGGAAGGAGAAGCGGCGGAGGAATCCGGCGACGCACGCGCCGCCGCGAGAGGCGTGGGAGGGGCAGTTGTTGACGTACATGGCGACGGCGAAGACGACGACGTCGGCGACGAGGATGGCCGGGACGAGCCACGGCACCCACTCCCTCTCCCCCTCCCGCTGCGGGTACTGCGCCACCGCCGCCGGCGAACCGCACCTCTCCTCCTCCCCCTCCCTCTTCCTCCCTCCCTTCTCCACGTCGTACCTCGCCGCCGCCGCCGCTGCCATGGCGAACCGACCAAGAACCGCTACCTGCTGCTGCTTCGTCTACCGCCGCTGCGTTGCGTTTGCGTTTGCGTTGGTGAATGGTGAAGTGGAAACGGCTGCGAGTGGTGGTGGTGGTGGTGGTGGTGGCGACGCGGGTAAATAAGCGGGCGGGTGGTGGGAGGGGAGGGCGACATGGGGCCGTAGTTGGGGCGTTGTTTCCGGCGCGCGCGTGGGGTGGGAGGGGCGCGACGCGGTTTGGCGCGGACTGGTGGTTCCGTTCGGTTTCCCAGCTTCCGCCGCGCGAGCTGGCACGAGGACGGACGTAGCGGCGGAAGATGCCAGGACGCCCAAAATTAGGGGGGCCTCGTTGTTTTTGCGCAATGCAAGAGCAAGTTTAACAGTACTTCCTCCGTTTCACAGTGTATCACAATATAAAAGTTATTCTAGCATTTTTATATTCATATTGATGTTAATGAGTTATTCTAACATTTTTCGTATTCATATTGATGTTAATGAATATATATATATATATATATATATATATATATATATATATATATATATATATATATATATATATATATATATATATATATATATATATATATATGTCTAATTTCATTAACATGTGGTAAATGCTAGAATGACTTAGGTGGTGTTTGGATACAGGGACTTAACTCTCTGTATTTATATACTAATTTAGAGTATTAAATATAGACTACTTACAAAACTAATTACATAAATGAAAGCTAATTTGCAAGACAAATTTTTTAAGCCTAATTAATCCATAATTAGAGAATGTTTACTGTAGCATCACATAGGCTAGTCATGGATTAATTAGGCTCAATAGATTCGTCTCGCGAATTAGTCCAAGATTATGGATGGGTTTTATTAATAATCTATATTTAATATTTATAATCAGTGTCCAAACATCCAATGTGATAGGGACTTAAAAGTTTTAATCTCATCTAAATAGGGTCTTACATTCTGAAACGGAGGGAGTACTCACTAGGGATCACTTCATCCGTTCCGAAATAAAATAATCTCATACTATAGTGTAACAACGAATTTAGACATTATAAAGTTAGTTTATTTTAGTACGAAGTGAATACTATTGAGACTTTCAGATGCAACGATGGTTATATGCATAGGAGGGGATCCTTGGTCTCGGTGCAAAACGTAATACGACTTAGACTTTGGATGGTGGGATTATTAGCTCATCTTACCGCTAATATATATAATGGATTAGTTATAAAGTTGGTTTTAATTTTTCTCCTATTCTCTCTTTATTTTACTTATATATTTAATGTATTTGTCTTGGAGTACATATTAAGCTATCTCTTGCATAAGAGCCACCCCTTTATTTTCTGTTACATATTCCTCCATTTAAGTTTATAGTATTTTTTATATAGCTCACTATTTTTCTTGCTCTTTTTGGTAGTTAATTAATGCTTTATAACCACATTAATCAACAGTTGATGATGCTTTACTCCTTTCCAGGCTGTCAGCACCTTACTTTTTTTTTTCCGTTTTTGTCACTTGGAAAATCGATTCCTGCCATTCTAATTTACGCGTGATTTTCCTCTTGTGTTCTTATCTCCATCTCAATGGTTTACACGTATCTGTTTTTTTAACAACATTATTTTTTTTAATCTCAATACTATTACTGTAAGAGTCAAAATCTTAACGTTAGTACTGAGACGGTCACCATGACGACGGTGACACTGCTGATCTTCTTTTTATTTATTTTTGAAAACTACACTGCTGATCTTGATTCTCATAATTTTGATGAGGTTCGTGTTGCCAATACTAACGTCTTTTGACATGAATATCCGATGTAATTTTTAATCCATAATTTTATGAAAATAAAAACAGTTCGCCTTACAGCTTACATAGTGAAACAAGCAAAAAAAAAAATTAAAAAAAAAAATCAAAATTAGGACCTAATCTGACATCAAGTTGACTCCCCACCCACGCGGCCGTCACACGGTGCCAGCGCCACGCGGCCCAGTGGAAACGGACCGGTTGATTCGGCCGGCCCGCTGTGCGCGCACCACATGACATGGCCCAGGCCCAGGCGCACCGCTCGATCGCCTGACTGACAAGGCGATGCGACAGAAACACCGGCGCATCACGCCGGCGGCCACGAGAACTCGTCCACGGCGTCGGCAAGGCAGCGGCCGCGGCGAGAGGGCTTGACCGGACACCGGCGGCGAACAAGATCTAGACAAGAGGCATCTGTCAGCCAGCTACTACATGCCCCATTGTTTGGCCTAAACAGCCAAAAAAATAATCCAAAATTTAAATTTTTGAATTTAATTTTGAAGTTAATTTGAATAAGCCAAAATTTAAATTTTTGAACTTGATTTTGAAGTTAATTTTGAGATGCTTTTAACATAATTTTTTTTGTTAATGATGGCTTTCGAATAAATCTATAAAAGTTTTACTTATAAATTAATTTTTGTTTTTTAATAAATAAAATGGGCAACCGATCGGAATCTACCACTGCTCGCACAGGGAAGCAGCCATCCCATCAGAGTTTCATCAGACTGGAGTAGTACTCATCATCATCACTCGTCGGACATGCTACGTGCCGTGCTTGCTCTCGCCGCTGTCACCGTGCCACCTTCTAGCTCGTCCCAATCAACGGCGGTGACTGTCGTCTGTCTGCGATTATCGCCTGCATCATTGGCATTTTTGCCTATACTCCGCCTGCCTGTCATCTCTTCATTTCTTGATTTCTTCCTCCCGTAATGATTGCCGGTCGTTTGATTGTCTCGGCCTTGACATGATTTTCAACGCTGGTGATTCGCCCACCCATGATCCGTGGATCGAATAATTGAGCTTGGATGTGGACGTTTGCTGGCCTTTTGTTCCAGTACTCCAACTCCCAAGTGAATATAAGATCGGATGTGACATATTTTATTATTATAAATAAATAAATATATATATATATATTGAGATTTATAGTATTAGAATGTATCACATTCGCTACGGTTTTTCATGGAACGGATGGAGTACGAGGAGATCATCATCTCCGAGATTTACCATGATTCTTGGAAGCTTAGGCACAAGAAAACATTCTCTTGCCCGGCGTAAAACAAAATAACATTGATCGAGTTTTGGTACTAGTTTATATACTGTTTCCGCGGGAAAAAAATAAAATCACGTCAGTGATTAGCATTTGCCAAACTGTAATTCTTCCGCTAACAAAAAATGGTTCAGCTATATAAGGTTAACGTTTTCGACGAAAACTGATCGAAACCGCGAGATTTTAATATATAGTAAAAAAATATTCCGTGTGATAATTTCAAATGGTTTTTAGAATTCAAAATCAAACGATAAATTTGGCCAAATTTTAATCAAAGTTAGTTAAAATTTGACGAAAACTGCCATACCACCCGAAGTTAAGATCTGAGGATCAAAACACATGTGCAAGTACAATTATAGTGTACCGTTCTGGAAAACCAAATTCTACAGATGAATTGGACATCTGATATCCAAATTCACTCTCAGAATTATTATTTTTTAGGACGGGGGGTGTGGCTATGTGAAGTGGTGTATATGCACGTGCGTCTCCCTGTTTGGTATGGTTTAGGCTGCATTCTTCATAATTACTCCATCTGTTTTAGGTTTTAAGACTTTTCAGTATTGTCCACATTCATATAAATGTTAATGAATCTAGGCACACATATATGTCTAGATTCATTAACATATATATAAATGTGTGCAATGCTAGAAAGTCTTATAATATGAAACGGAGGAAGTAGCTGGGAACTCATCTCCACGCATGCAACACATAGCAATTTATTAGCACACGACTAATTAATTGTTAAATTTTTAATAAATTAATTAATGTAATTTTAAAGTATTTTTTAAAAAAGATTGTGAAATATATATCGTTTAATAATTTCGGAAATAATTTGGGAAGTGTGCGCATGTAATGAAGCTGGGAACGTGGAGTAAACAGTAAAGGGGACAGCCTTACTTGGGCCGGGGGAGCGGGACGCGCGGACCGGGCGCCACGCGCGCGCGGAGAATTCGAGCCCAAATCCAATCGCGGGCGAGACAGACAGCGGCGCGGAACTCCCGCATCGGTGGCAGTCGCGCGAGCGCCACCTATCGCCGCTTCGGGCCGTCGGATCAGGAGGCGCGGAGCATCGGACGGCTCTGACCGTGTGGGCCCCTGCGCGCGGGTCCCGACGGTGGTGGCAATGATTAGGCTCGCACCTGCGGGGCTTTGACTGGAGGCCCCCCCCTCCTCGCCCATGCCCAAAAATTCTGGATGGGGTTGCTTTTGCGCTGTGCACCCTGGGAAATTCTGATATTCTACTGTAAAATGTTCCGCTGCTTCCTCTTGTTACTGTATGGATTATACTCCCTCCACGTGACAATCTAGGATGGAATGAGTTTGCTGCGTATTAGAACAGAGGAAATAGTTGGTTTCTTGCTCATGAAAGTGGTCTACCGATTTATTTAGTGATTTTTTTGGTAAGTTAGCAATATTGTTAAAATTTTGGCAGGATTTTCTATGCACTCCCTTCGTCCCATAAAAAGCGAATAGAGAATCAGATGTGACATATTCTAGTATAATGAATCTAGACATATATATGTCCAGATTTGTAGTACTAGAATGTGTCATATCCAATATTAGATTGGTTTTTTATAGGACGGATGGAGTATTTACCAAAGTTTGGCAATAAACTGAACGTAGACATATTTTTGGCAATTATGCCAACAAATAGCATCAATCTGAACAGCCCCTTATACTATCTTTTGGCTCATAAGTAGGTATATAATTCAAAATATAAACTAATCTAGCTATTAAAAAAGATTATCACCAACTATTTAGTATCTTTTGAAACATGTGATTAAGAAAACACAAGAATAGAAATAGAATGTCATACTCATAAGATTTCTACGAGCTTTTGAAACAAATGGAAGTTTTAAACTATTGTTTGATTAGCATATAGGAAAAATGTAGAAATATTAGACACATGAAAAGAAAAACACGAGGTGAGATCTCATACTTATTTTCCTTTAAAATTGCTCTAAAACGGTATATTCCATAAGAATTTTAAAGGAATTGATATGAAAAAGGTTTGATAGGAATTTCTATTTTTTTTTCAAATGAGCCTTTAGAATCTCTGGTTTATATGAACATGGCCTAGGTTTAGGGATGGAAATGGTCACAAAAATTCCAAATCGACCGAGCGTCGTTTCCAACCATTGCCTTTTTTTACTATATAAAAATTTTGTTTTTTAAATTTATTTCCTCATTATATTAATATTAAAACTGAGTAGTTTTAATGAATCAATTACCAACCAGTTAAGCGTCGTTTTTTAAAAGATGCTACCAATCCAACTGCCTCCTACAGTTTTCACCCCTACTAGTAGGTCATATGGGAGGTAAAAACAAAAACATTTGAAATTCGAACCCCTTCCTTACAAATACAACAACCCCCAGGGGCGAGTACACAAATACGCCCCAAACTTTGCCATACCGGCGACCAACAAACCAAAAGGAGAGAGAGAACACCACAAAAGCTACTAAAAAAAGCACCGAGAAATCTAGTGGTGCAGCAAGCGAGCGAACCCCCCCCCCTCCTCTCCACCACCACCACCCCCCCTCCCCCCCTTCTCCATTTCTCTCTCCCTCCCAATTTTTTTTCCGCCTCTCCGCCTCTCGCCTCTCCCCACCCCACCCCCCCGCGACGACGGGGCCCCGAAGCTTCCAGAAGCTTCCAGGGTCCTCCCCTCCCAGATCGTCCCGCCCTCCGGAGCTCAGCGGGGGCGGCCGCGGGTGGCGGAGGAGGAGGAGGAGGAGCCGGGGTGGGGGCGGCTAGGGTTAGGGATCCGGGGGTGGTGGGGTGGGGGTGCTGCGGCAGCGGGTGGGTTCGAGAAGGAGGATGCATATGATGCGGCGGCTCAAGAGCATCGCCTCCGGCCGCTCGTCCGTCTCCGATCCGGTGAGTGAAGCGAGCGAGCGAGCGGGCTCGATCTCCGGGCGCCGCCATTCGGTTTCCCGCAGCCGCATTTGTGTGGAAGGAAACCGAATCGTGGATTCGTTGCGTTGGTTTTTGGTTTGGTGTTGTTGTTGTTGTTATTGGGTCTTTGCATTTTGGGGGGGGGGGGGGGGGGGGGGGGGGGGGGGAGTGGGCATTGCATTGGGTGAAGGGTGTCGCGCTACCAGGTGGCATGGCAAAGCGCTTTAGTTTTTTCTTTCTTTTTTTCTTTAGCATTCTTGCGCTTTAATAAAGGTTAAAGGCGACAGCTTGTTTGCTTCTGCCCGACTATTTATTTTGTCTAGTTTGGTTCAAGAGGATAGCGTTTTTGTCTGCAGAGCTGTAGCAATGTGGAACATTTATTCCCTGGTGTTCATGCTTCATGGGCTCATGAGGAGATTTGATGCTGCATTGGCGATGGCTGGACGGTGGTATAGCTGTCCGACATTACTAGAAAAAGAGAATCTGCCAATAATAGGTTTATTGGATTGGGAAGTTATCAAGGAAATGCCTTTCAATGTGTAACTTTTCATGATGGGTCTGCTTTGGTCATGTCCCTTAATCGTAGTCTTGCTTTGTTGAGCGTTGAACAGCTTTTCAGAAGGATGTGATTGATGACGTAGTTGATGTCTCATAATACTGAGAACAAAACATTGCTCACCAATCACAATAAAAAAATTGGGCACTGGGCAGTGTATATTGTAGAATGAATTGGTGGAAGAGTTTGATGCACAATGTTAGCTAATAGGTATAGTATGTGACTTCTAGCGGATGAATATGAATTCTGTGCTTGAGAATAAGGAAAGTAGGATTAGTTTCTCCTCCCTATTATGAGCTTGAGTTGATAACCTATATTGTTCTTGTTAGGGTGGTGATTCTGGCACCAAAAGACCAAAATTCGATCAGGATGGAGCAGGAGATATAGTCATTGAGCCACATCTAACTGATGACAAACCTATGCGCGTAGACCAAGAATCATCTTCATCTCATAGAGATGCTGAGGCAAGCACATCAACTAGTAAGAATCCTGGTAGAACTGAAGAAGCAGGTGCGGATATTCTTCCAAAAGAAATGAATGAGATGACAATAAGTGATGATAAAGTTGATGGCCATAATGATAAGGTTATTTTGATACCATTTGACTTGTCACTTCTTGACATAATGCCACCCTACTTTCGTTACTTATGTCATAGTTTTTCTGATTATAGGAATCTGAAGGTGTTATTGTTAATGCAAATGGAACAGAAACAGGTCAGATTATTGTGACATCAATTGGAGGTCAAAATGGGAAGCCAAAGCAGGTGATGCATCAACCCATTATGTTTATCTGCACCATTCTCTCTCATGCGTTCTGCTGGATCTGCTGGATATTAATACAATGCATCAGCACTGAAAATATCTTCATGCCCTGAAAACTGGGAGATTCCTTCCTTCAACCCCCCTCCCCCCCCCCCCCCACCCCCCCCCAAAAAAAAGAAAAAAAACGCACTATGATGCAATGCATTCCATCAGTATTGCGGGTGTTATTTCTTCCTGATGGTTGTGTATTTTTGCTTAGGAAAAAGTAGTTGGATGTTTGCTATACTACATTCTTTACATACAGGCAGGGTCAAACATTAATGTGTGCTAATTGTTTTACAGAAGGTATCATACATGGCAGAACGTGTAGTTGGTACTGGTTCATTTGGTGTAGTTTTTCAGGTATATTATTTCACATTTTGCCATTCTGTATCGCTACTCCTCGTCATGATGGAAATTTACAATATTTGGGCATAAAGTTATTGACCAGTTATTGATACAAACAGGCCAAGTGCTTGGAAACTGGAGAGACTGTTGCCATTAAGAAGGTTCTGCAAGATAAAAGATATAAGAACAGAGAGCTCCAAACAATGCAACTGCTTGACCATCCTAATGTGGTCCAGCTAAAGCATCACTTCTTTTCGACGACTGAGAGGGGTGAAGTTTACCTCAACCTTGTACTTGAATATGTCTCAGAGACAGTTTATCGTGTTGCTAAATACTACAATCGGATGAACCAGCGTGTGCCCATATTGCATGTTAAGCTGTATGCATATCAGGTCTGTATAAGTTATACTTTTAGCTTTGTAGATCATTTCAAACTGTTAAATCCATGATTCTAAAGAAATTATTTGTTCTAATGTGTTTTACTATTTTTCATAGATGTGCCGTGCCCTTGCATATATCCATCGTGTTGTTGGTGTCTGCCATCGAGATATTAAGCCTCAAAATCTACTGGTATGTATCATGAGACTCATTTTTATCAGGCACCCCTCCTCAGGGCATGCTTTGCAAGTGTTCTTTTCCCTTTTTTACTATTTGGGTACTTGTAAACAGATGATGGAGTTTAAGATTGAAACATGCATTTGCAGCTTGTGCAGCATGATTGCCTGCAATATTTTCAGCTGTTTATGTGTTGTGATATAAGTAAACCTGCTGTACAAGCAATTGTCTCATTGCAAGTTGATCGATTTTTCAGGTCAATCCTCATACACATCAACTGAAGCTTTGTGATTTTGGAAGTGCTAAGAAATTGGTATGCTTCTTGTCCTGCTAGCATGTTGATTCTGTGTTGCACATGTATTTGACAATGCAGACACTCCATTTCAGGTTCCTGGTGAACCTAACATATCATACATTTGCTCACGGTATTATAGGGCTCCTGAACTAATATTTGGAGCTACAGAGTATACCACAGCAATTGATATCTGGTCTGTTGGTTGTGTACTAGCTGAGCTTCTGATTGGTCAGGTATAGAATCATTCTAGCAGCTCAGTTTTTTTCTAGTCAAGTTCATGACCCGAGGATATACTTGATTGAATAATTTTGTATTGAACTTACTGTTATCTTAAGTCACACCATTACCAAAAAATAAATAACATAACTCAGCATTTCCATTTGAATGCAAGTACTTCATTTTATGGGGGTTGGGGGTTAATAATGGATGCTGTGCTGCAATACTCTTTCCTGCTTTGGCTGATCTTTTTTCCGAATATGGACAATTGCAGCCTCTGTTCCCTGGAGAAAGTGGTGTTGATCAACTGGTGGAAATAATAAAGGTTTCTATCTCCTGTCATCCATTAGAGACAGTAATTTAGGTCTGTGGACTGATCCATTTCTTGTTTTTTTTCTTATTATAGATTTTGGGTACACCAACTAGAGAAGAAATCAGGTGCATGAATCCAAACTATTCTGAATTCAAATTCCCTCAGATAAAAGCTCATCCATGGCACAAGGTTGGTGGATCTCTAATTCCGTAGCACTTTAGTTCTACACTGATGTAACCTTCTCACAAAATTTTTCCAACTGCAGCTTTTTGGTAAGCGCATGCCACCTGAAGCTGTTGATCTTGTGTCAAGGTTGCTGCAGTACTCGCCAAATTTGCGTTGCACAGCTGTAAGACTAATATTGGATTTGAGCCATTTTAACTAATTATTGAACCAGATCGGTATTAGGTGGATCATCATGAGCACAATAATCTAATTTCCTCATAAGAAAGTGTTGTACTACATATGATATATTATGTTTGTATCTACTAATTAGTCCTAGATTGGGAAACAAAGAAACAAAAAAAATCTTGATTACTGTTCTGATTAAACGTATTTGGCTGTTCTTCCAGGTTGATGCTTGTGCTCATCCATTCTTTGATGAACTGCGGGATCCCAAGACCTGCTTGTCAAATGGACGATCATTACCACCCTTGTTCGACTTCTCAGCTGCTGGTAAGAATTTTCTCTACTTGAAAAGTTGAATTTCTATTATAACCCTTGTCTTATCCCTCATCCAACCATTGGAATGGTGGTCTACAGAATTGGAAGGCCTTCCTGTTGAGCTAGTCCACCGAATCATTCCTGAACATATGAGGAAGTGAAACGGAATGGCAGGAAAACACAATTTCGCTGTTAGAACAGCGGATAGGTGTGAGTGAGATGGTTGATGCAAACATCCATAACTTATGGATGGATCAGGAGTAGACTAGATTCACTGCCTTGCTAGATGTGGAAAGAGGGATGCTATAGAAGTTCCTCATCATCACTTCACATAAAGAGCGAGGCAGTGGCTCATTCTGATGCAATTCCAAGAGGTAATGAGCAACTGAGATTGGCACGGCAACTCGCACATTTTCATCATGTGCCACCAGAGACGTTTATCTACTAGGCTGCTGTTGTATAATCAGGTACATGCTGAGTTTGCAGTTGTTTGTAGACACTTGTTTCCCTGAACAAGCGATGAGAGAAATCCAGATTCCAAAGTGCTTGCTTTGCTATCATGAAAGCCTGCCCGGAACATGTCAATTTTGATTAGTGCACGCAATGGCCTTTCCTTTATGTTTCAGAAGTCTAATCAAATTCTCTCGATCATGGTGTCTTAGCTGATGGTTTCATCTTGCATGACTCAGGGGCTGTTTGGATGCGATACTAAGTTTGCCACTATTCATCATACTATTTGTGCCACATTTGCTTAAGTTGTGGCTTACAAAAAGTGAGCCACACTTTAGCTAGCAAAATTGGATTGTGCCACACTTTGTTGAGTTGATGACATGTGGGGCCCAAATAGATGAGAAGGAATCTTGCCACAAGCGTGGCTATGAACCAAACAATATGCTAACTTGGTCAAACTTGCCTAACATGAGGTGTGGTAACCTTTGGCAAATTTTGAGAGCAAACTAAACAACCCCTGAGGTTTTACGGTTAACTACAAATGCACCGACGGTGACACTTGCAGGGTAACCTAAAGTTCATGTTTAATCTCACTTTTTTTGGAGCAAATATATCTGAATATCTTACGACTGACACAGTTGACTTATCAAGGCTGACAGTTCTGTTTTCGCCCATCAAGGCTGCATAAATAGGCATTGCTTCCTGCAAGTGCATTAAGACCAGATCTGGTATTCACAAATTGACTCCAATTAATAACTCCAACCTAATTCTACTACTAGTACCGTAGTACTTACATGTGGCTTCCTGCTGATTGCATCGGGCCAGACATGCAAAAAATGTTTGTTTGGCTAATTTAACTTTGTGGCCACTGGTCTGCAACTGGAAGAGGACAATTTAGTAGCTCAACGAAACCTGACCAAAATAGTCCAAGAACATGCAAGTCTTCACCGGGTAAGGTTTTGTTGGTTGGTGTCAAGTTGGCATGGTAGTGGTAGACTAGCAGTGGTAGTGATATTTATCCTGAGCTAGATAATTGCATGCAAAGATGGCAGGTTAGTAGTACAGCCATTCCATCGACCAGAAAAAAACCACAAGAGTTGGTAGTGTGGTGAACTCACTTTGACAGATGCAAGTCAACAGTGACACTGACACTTACCTATCAAATGTGATGCAAGGAGTCCCTCAAGTTTTAATACAACTTGATGGAATGCCTAATGAACCATCATCGATCAGGACATGTTTATTGTAGTACTTTTTAAATCACACTAGTAGATCAATGCTCCTGGGTCCCCCCAAAAATATTGATCTTGTGTACAGATGTCCATTGGGCAAAATGTGCCAACGAAAAAAAAAAACTTGTCTTGAGAGCTCTGCATTCTCTTCTCTTTGGCACCATCCTCAGCAAGGGGACAGACAAGCACACCGTCCGTATCAAAACCTGCGATTTGCAAACACGCCACGCTGACCCCACTCGCCTACCCCATTGACCCTGTTTCCGTTTCACATCGTATCCATTTTGTTCATTTCTACTGTGCCTAAAAAAAAACCTCTTCTTAAAAAAGAGAGAAAGGAAACGTGTTATGATTGCGTGTATCTGTATTTTGATTCAGAAGTCGGGTGTTCCTGAGTTATTTACTTATTACTCCTTCTCAAAATAAGTATATCAAAATAAGTGTTTCAGTCTCATCGTTTCATGCATATCTGATTATAAATCTAAATGCTTATAATTAATAAAAAATATTTGTAAATAAAACATTGATATATGTGTTCCGAGTTAATTAGAAGCAAACTACTTAAAAAAATAAAATTTTAAAATAAAAACTTTTGGCTGATAAAATGATATTTTAGTAGATGTCTTCTTCTAGTATTAAAATTTATTTATTTTTTTTAAAATGCTCCTTTAAGTACTACTTATCCTACCAATCAGTTCTCCTTCAAATTTTTCAAATTTCTCTTGATCCTACCTAACTACTGTTGAATATTGTTTTGCATACTTTATCCCTTATTTGAATATAAAAGTGGTAGGGTGAATGGAGGTAGAATGGGAAGAAATTTGGATGTAAGGTGATTTGAAACAAATTTTTGAACTCTAGAAAGACATCTATTTAAGGACGGAAGGAATATTTTTCCACTTCTAACCTACATCATTTTTTCAATAAAAGTGTAGGATCGAAACGCAAGAACTAAGTCAATCAGAGAGGGGGGGGGTGAATGGTTGGTATACCCAAAAAACCAAACTTTTTGCGGAATTAAAAGTGGATCGCGGTTGGACCGAAGTAGTCGCGCTGGTCTGACCGCCTGGAAACCGTCGGTCTGACCGGAGTAGATCATCCGGTTGGACCGCCGAGATTAGCTGCCGTCGCCTGAAGCCGCCTCCGGTCTGACCACAGATACGCCGCCGGTCTGATCGCCGGTGTTTCGTCGGTTAGACCTCCAAACACAAGAAAACACTAATCGAAGAACTCTCAAAATAGATGACAAATTTATTACTTCTCCATGTGTTTACAAAGTGTAACAACAGCACTCCTCACGGAAATCTCGACTAAACTCGAAATCCTAACTAAACTTACAACTCAATGCTCTCAAAAGCGATACCGGGAAGCCTCACGCTCCCTCTCTATTTATACATGAGGTAGGTAGCCTAAAGCCACGAACCAAACTCATACTAGAAGTCCTAATCCACCTAGAAAACCTTCTCGTACAAGAAACAAACTTTACAAACTTCAATCATACCAAATTTGGACTCCTTCCAAATTCGACTCCACATCCCATACACACACAATACATCCATCGTATGCCATATGGAATCTTCACCAACCACGTGCATTAAACTCTAGCCTAAGTATCCCGCATGATATTTGACCGTCACGGACATCGTCTTATCCCCAAGTCGACTCCTGATCCATCACCGGCAATACTCTCTCGAGGCATCAAGTCACCTACACATGAATCAAACAAAGAAATCATATTCCGAGACCAAGCTATCTCCAACTTGACTCATTGTTAGCAAACAACAGTATTATATACGTATAGTATCCATCTAGAAGCCATAAACATGAAACAATCACGGATATCCAAACAAACAATCCGAAACTGAAACCGACACAGAGTCGGCCGGTCTGACCAGCAGCATATGCCCGGTCTGACCAGACCCGACAAAAACAGTAACCTTGTTCATCACCTGAAATCATCTCCAAAACCACTTCGTCAATAATATCCAAATATCAAAACCAATAATTACATATGCCAATTGTTCATCACATAATAAGAATCATAAACACTTTGATTTTACAAAAAGGTGCTATAGTCTTTTTTTTTTACAAACCTTAATCTACTTATTTTGGAACCGAGGGATTATTGAAAAAGAACAATGTTTTCAACCGACAAATTAAGTTGGTTAGTGGATAAAGTACGCTTTAGGTACACATGCACGTCTTCTGTATCAAATGAAATACGGATTTTCAGCTGATCAGTCGTCCACGGTTTCTCTGCTTCTGACGAGCTGAAAGTACTCATTAACATTTCTGGTATGCATTGATCACACGTCTCACCATCTCAGTTGTTACGTAGTAGGAGTAGTATGGATGATAGGATGCCTAACAATACTTTTCCTATCGAATTAGAAAATAAATCCATTTATGATATGCTACTCAATAGTTGCAAGATGTATCTCACCGACAAGCTGGTGAGTTAATGAGTAGAGTACTTACAATAGACGAGATAAATGTTTAGTTGGTATACAATGAATTAGCCCAATCAATACTCTCTCCAATTCTAAATACTATTAAGCCATTTCAGTTTATGCACAAGAATTAAGAAAATAGTACGTTGGCTTCATTCATACTACTCCGTCCACATTGAAAAAGACGAGACATTAATCCATCCACAAATACTCGCTCTATCCTAAATTATAAGACATACATTTTTTACACGGTCTATTCAATAATATATTTTGATTAATACTTTATTTCATCATATGATCCTAACAAATATGAAATAAGCATAACATGAAAGAACTTTAAAATATAAATATATAAATATAGTGATATAACATGTATAACACTATATATATAGAGTTAGTATGATTATTAGTCAGAAGCTACCGAATTTAATTTTTTTAAAAAGGGAGGGCCATATAATTTAGGCCGGAGGGAGTAAAATGATTTCTGGTCTTATATTTATGAACGTAAAGTAGTACAAATATTTCTACCAACAAATATGAAAGAAAAATGAAAAAAAAAAGCACATTTCCGCCGCGTCGTCCTCCCTACCTAAAAAGGAGTTACTCCTATTTAATTAGAGAGTTAAGAAGGCCAGTAGCCCAGTACCATCTTACATTACGCAGCTGTGTTCTTTCCTGTTGATCCAGGTGATTGTGAATGAGTTTTGTTCGTTTTCTTCGCGCACGTTTTCCAAACTATTAAACGGTGCGTTTTTTATAAAAAATTATATAGGAAAGTTACTTTAAAAATCATAATAATCCATTTTTGAAGTTTAAAATACTTAATAGTCAATTAATCATGTGCTAATGGCTCACCTCGTTTTACGTATCTTCCCAATCTCCTCTATCTCCTCTCCTCAAACACAGCCTTACAACCGTATGGAGTAGCTCAGTTCCAAAATACGCTATTTTTAAAATAGTGTCAAATTATAATATGCAACTATTTTTATTTAAAATATCTTACTTTTATAAATATTAGTAGTGAGAGTCACATCTTAAAAACTGTGTTGAAATTTAAAAATAATAATATTTTAGGACGGTAGGAGTACAGTGTCTCATAAGAAAAACAAAATTTTCTTCCGAAAAACAAAAAGCTAAATAAAGGGTTTGGCACGTGAGTGCTATCATGCTAATCAACCCTGTCAGTCACTGACACTAAGCACAATCACAACCGCTCGCAGCTCACATGATCACATCCACACCTAAGCAGCCTTTTACTGTACTGCTGCTACCACTAATGATCTTTCTCTCCATAATTGCACATGAGCCAAACGAGAAAAAGCCCGGGTTAAGTTAAATCCAAAAAGATTATTTTTTTAAAAAAATAATATTTTTTATAAGCGATAAAAACCTCGCCTTTTTCTCTTCTCTCTTCTCCCACTTCCCCCCTCCTCTCCTCCGGTGTGCGGAAAATTCGAGACCCCGAAATTCCGGCAATTTCAAACGCGCCCCCTCGCCGCCGGCGAGCCCCAGCGCGATCCTGAGCCCCGGCGGTCCGTCGCCGGAGGTGTTAGCCTCGTGAGGTGGCTCTCGCCGTCGCCGGCGAGCGGCGTAGGCTTAGGCGGCGGCGATGGGGAACTCTCTGGGGTGCTCCGCCTCCGGGGAGAGGCTGGTGTCGGCGGCGCGGGACGGGGACGCGGTGGAGGCGCGGATGCTGCTGGAGCTCAGCCCGGCGCTGGCGCGGTACTCCACCTTCGGCGGCCTCAACTCCCCGCTCCACTTCGCCGCCGCTAAGGGCCACCTCGACGTCCGTGACAACCCCCTTCACGCCGTCCTTTGATTTCTTTCGCTGGTGGTTTTTTTGTTCGATTTGATCGCGAATTGATGTGTGTGTGTGTGTGTGTGTGTGTGTGTGTGTGTGTGTTTGGTTTGGTTTTGCATGCAGATTGTGACGCTGTTGCTGGAGAAGGGCGCGGATGTGAACGTACGGAACTACTGCGGGCAGGTAGATCTTTGGGGGATATTATGGGGGTTGATCCTTGTGTTTTAGTGCTATTTCGTGCGTAGGAATCGAATTAATGTGAGATCTATCGTCTAGAAGTAATGGAATTAGAAGTTCTTATGTCGTATCTCAAGTAAAAGGAGTGTGAAGATTCAGTCTTTTGGTTGATTTCTTAGCTCTATAGTTAGCTATGGATACATAAATTTATTTGTAATCTGTGGACCTGAGCAAGGTTTGAGTCTTTTAGTGCCTTCTGAGGCTCCTGCTTTATGCTTACACACTGGTATAGGTGTTCCATTTCTATTCATCCATTTTATCTTTATCCGAGTTGGAACATTTTGTTGATATTTTTCTTCGTTTATTTGGAATGGTGGATGAAGACTGCGTTGATGCACGCATGCCGGCATGGCCACTGGGAGGTGGTTCAGATGCTTCTGCTCTTCAGATGCAATGTATGGTATTGTAGCGTGGCATTTCTTGTTAGTTCCATATTTTCTGACACATGGAAGGTGCTGACCTCTCTGTGTGTTTGGGTGGCTTGTGAAGGTTACCAGGGCGGATTACTTGAGTGGCCGAACAGCATTGCATTTCGCAGCACATGATGGACTTGTTCGGTGCGTTCGTCTTTTACTCGCGGACTTTGTCCCAAGTGCTCCCTTAGAGGATGGTGCTTCTTCGACGGTGGATGGTGGTGAATGTCAGACGAATAGTGGGAGCAGTCCTTGTTCTTCTTTGGGACTGAAATTTAATGAATCGTATGTATTTTCAAACGAGTATTGGTTTTATCCTGTCTGAAGCAGCTAACAGTTAATGTCTTGCCACATTTCTTATTTTTCTTTTAGTGCTCGTTTGAGATATATCAACAAACCTGCTGATGGCGGTGTTACAGCACTTCATATGGCAGCTTTGAATGGTCATTTTGATTGCATGCAATTGTTGATTGACTTGGGTGCTAATGTGTCAGCTGTCACATTCCCGTATGGCACTACAGCAAATTTGATAGGCAAGTCATAATTCTTGGCTTCAGCTTGCATGCATTAAATAATGATATTTTTGTTATCTCAAACGGAATTATATTTACGTGTTTATGGAACAGGAGCTGGCAGTACTCCTTTGCATTATGCAGCTGGTGGAGGAAATGCTGAGTGTTGCCAGGTCAGTTGCCGCCAAAAAGCAAATCGCTTTTTTTGCGCAAGTACCTTTTTCAGTTGTAACGGTCGGTTGTCGCGTAATGAATTTATTTAATCTGAAAATTGGTGATGCCATTATTGCAGCTACTTCTGTCAAAAGGCGCTAGCAAGTTGACACTGAACTGTAATGGGTAAGAGTTATGTACTACCTATGTTACAGGTCCAAAATATTGATACTATTACTGTTGCAGTTATTATTAGATCCACATGACCATCTTTGTTTCATATTAACATGTACCCTGTTGTTTAGGTGGCTTCCCATTGATGTTGCTAGGATGTTTGGACGCCGTTTCTTGGAGCCATTACTTTCTCCAAACTCAAACTCGAGTATCCCTGCATATCAACCATCTAATTATCTTGCCTTGCCACTCATGAGCATACTTAATATAGCTAGGTTAGTGCTTAACAACTCACTGCTCACTAATCGGTTTTCTTCTGATGGAAGTAAAGTATAAATATAATTCTTGCTTTTGTGGAAAACAATGAGTGCTGGCTTTTGATATGTAAACCTATGTTTATACTTTTTTAGAAAGCACATAAGGTTGTGATGAAAGCAGCCTCATTATACACTAGCAGATCCGGTACTTATCAAAATCTTTCAGGCCAGATTATGTGCTCTGTAGAATTGCAATAGTTTCAGAAACTGTTAAGTTAGGAAGGTAACTACAGTTTTGGCTTCAATGATTTTAATCTTCATTGGCTCATGGGTCATGGCACAGTTAACCTTTTGTTACCTTATGAATTATGTTTGGCTTCCAATTACCTGAAACCAAGCATATTTCAATTTAACTTGACAATTCCACCTTGGATAAGAAATGTTTTTTGTTTCTCTTACTATATAACGGTACTAATAATATTATCTTCCTGTTAAAAGATTGATAATGATAAATATATACTTATTGCCTTATTGGAACCTTTATAGATTTTCTCTGTGCATTTGCAGAGAATTTGGGTTGCTGCACACCGTAGCCTCTGTGGATGATAGTGATCTTTGTGCAGTTTGCCTTGAAAGGTCTTGTTCAGTAGCTGCTGAAGGTGGGGTTTACACACTTGCAAATTCATAATTTCAGTCCTTTACTTACTAACGGATAAATTTCAGTCTGCTGTATTAACTACAAGTAGAAAATGATTATCAGATGTTCATAGTTCTCTCTGCTCTGCTCATAGGTTGAGAACGTTGCTTATGTTCATTTTATTTGTAAATTATAATATGCACTGGCAGGTGATTGTTTGTGTTTCTATCCACAGTAAAACTTAATGCATGTTAGATGTTGTTAGTATTCTACCTGACAGAACACCTATTCAGGGTAAGGATTTGTCTTAGCAAATTAACGCTGTTGTAAATTGTAATTATACCTTTAGTCTACCATCCAATGAAAGGGATGTTCAATTTTCTAGTTCTGTGCAATTTATCGCTTTCCTTTATCTAGTGAAGGTTCTATGCATATTATGTAACCGTTTTGTGAACCACATTTTTGTTCAGAAAAAAAATGTTAGAAAACAGTGAGAGTAAAGAAAAAACTACCTGTATTATCCTGAAACTTGTCTGCACGGAGTGTTTGAAAGCTTCCATTCCATATATGCTTTTTTTGTATGATTTTTCACTCATTCGTGCATATCACGTAGTGATGCATCACTGAAAAATGTAATGCTGCCCTGACATTATATTCTGTTCTTTCAGGTTGTTGTCATGAGTTCTGCATCAAATGTGCTCTTTATCTTTGCTCAACGAGCAATACCCGTGTTGAGTTCACTGGCCCACCTGGATCGATTCCGTGCCCTCTTTGTCGGAATGGAATAATGTCATTTACCAAGTTGCCAAGCACGCCAACAGAAGGGCTTAAATCTAGCTCAGCACTCACGTTCTGTAATCCATGCATGCTAAACACCCGATCTGTAGACTCACCAGCAACTATCAGCAAAGCAGAAATAAGGCGCAATCGTGTTGCAGCTGTCTCTTCAGAGCTAGTCTGCCCACTAACCTGCAGCCCATTTCCATCGTCTGCCCTCCCGACCTGCAGGTGCAGTGACGATGATCCATGTGATGCCATAGAAACACAGGATGGTTCCGAGGTGCAATCTCCTCAGCCATCGCACTGCGCAAGCATGGAGATGGACAAGAGGGAACAGCAGGATCTTGACCGGACTAGCTGCTCAGGCATGTTCTGGAGCCGAAGAAGCTGCCACAGGGAGGAGCAGTGTAATGCAGAGATCAATGCTTGATTCTTTCTTCTTTCTGGTTGTTAATATATCTGGATTCATAGCAGCTCAATGTGGGAGATGAGCAGCGGTTATTTTTTTTGCCTCTCCAGCTGTGTTTCTTTCCCCTATTTGCAGCCAAGATTTTCTTGATTGGTGAAGTGAATCCTGCAGCTTTTGGCTGCTGTAGTTTTTACTGTATTGTAGCATTTTGGTTACAAATGTGTGTCGTCCCTGTGTCGTCCCTGTGATCCTAGATAGCCCCAAAATCACCAGTTACTCCTCTTTGTAGCTGTATGTAAATTGCAGGAGTTGGTTGGGATTTGTTTTCTGGTAAAGATGTTGAGAATCTATGTACAATGGCATCAGTCATTTGCCCTCTTAAATCTTAATGATAATACTATATAGATCATCCATAATCTCATCAGTCTCTTTTTGTACGGTACAGTGTAGCTGAGCTCACACAAAATGCTTCTCTTCAGCATTTTGCCTGTGCCGTCGCTGAGCTGTTACGCCGCCGCCGGCAGGAGCGTGGTGACGATCCTGTCGCCGAGGCCCGGCACCGCCGAGAGGAAGTGGCCGACGCCGGCGAGCTCGTGGTAGCTGATCCAGCCGAGGCGGCGGCAGATGTGGCGCTGCAGCTGCACCGGCACGACGCCGTCCTCGTCGCCCTGGAACAGGTGCACCGGGAACGGCGGCTCCTCCAGCTCCGCCGGCTCGAACTCCGGCCACCGGCCGAACATCACCGCCATGTCCCGGTAGAACGAATCCTGCACCCCCTGCTGCGTCGCCATCCTCGCCTTCTGCAAAAATCAAAATGCATGCACACTGTGTCACTATCTAGCTATCAGCCATGGAAGCTAGAAGAATTGTGGAAGGTTCTGGGACCTTCTGGAACAGTCCGGTGGAGAGGGCCATGAGGCGGTTCTTCTCGTCGAGGGCGTTGGGGAAGGAGCCGGAGCCGGAGATGACGGTGGAGGTGGGCAGCCAGGTCTGGTTCATCCACCAGTGCAGCAGCCATGGCGCGTAGTAGGCGACTCTCAGTGACCACTGGTCACCCACCGGCTGCCTCCTGTACAGCTGCCGTGCCAAACCCCTCGGCAACCCCGGCCACCGGTAGTTGATCACCGGCGCCATCATCGCCGCCCCGGCCAACCTACTCACATATACACCAATTAATGGCAGCACAGCCGATCAGTATATTGAGCACAAACTTCGTGCTCTTTACGATCGTAATTAAAAGATTTAAAATTTTTCTAGTGAATTTCACAAAACTATATATATATATATACACTTTGTGCAAACCGTCATAAGATTATAGATTTAAGAAGATTGTATCACAAAAATACAGATTTAGAATTGAATTTATCATGAAACTTGGATTTAAGATAAAATTTCATAAAAGTACAAATTAAGTAACAAATTTAATCATAAAAGTACAACATATAGCTCGAATATAATGGTAGTGTTAGGGATTCATATTTTAAAATATATAGTTTTGCGTGGTAACTTCAATATGAAATTCGTAGTTTTGTGATATTTAGACTTAAATCGGTTTGTGATAAAATTGATGCTAAATCTATATTTTTGTGATATAACATATTAAAAGTTTTCTAATAGTTTAGTCATAACATCAATAGTTCTATAAAATTGACTTACAATTATTCAATAGTTAAACGACATAAAAATTTGATTGGATCTTATCGCAAATATCAAATGCGTATGACTGATACTCACTCCGGTCTGGTCTATAATATTGATAAGAGAGAGTACTTTATTTTGTACTCGTATTATATCGTATTATAGTATTGTTGTTGTTGTTTGTAAACAGTTATATATATGGTCTTTGAGATGTAACTTTGACGATGGAGGCCATATGTCGTGTTGGACTTTACCTGTGGGGGATGTACTTGAAGGAGGCCCAGGCGGCGTGGCAGCCGAGGGAGGAGCAGATGAGGTGGAACTTGGGGCCGAGCTGGAGCGCGTCGGCGAGGTCCTGGATGTCCATCGCCGCGCTCCTCAGCGACCTCCTCGGGTCAGGGTCGCTCTCGCCGTAGCCCGCCCGGTCGAACGCCACCATGTACACCCCCAACTCCTCCAGCAACGCCTGCATCCATCCACGCCACAGCCGACCAGTCAGCCACACCAACCCAACACAACCAAAATTTCGGCCAAACGATGGGTGGATCGGCATCGGCGCGCACTAGCGGCGTCTGCGTGCGTGCGCTGCCGCGCGTGTATCATGTGCTGGGGCGGCGCGGCAGCTGGTGCCACCGCCATTTCCATTTCAGGCACGAGAGGACGGTTTCTTTTTCCTTTGTAACATTTCTGCATGTATAACCGTTGCATGACATCACCCGTGTATTCTGTCTGCCTAAACATGTCTTAAAATATAAAAGAATTTGGATGAATGTGTCACATCCATCTAAAATCCAATATATTTTAGGACGGATGGAGTATTTATTTGTATTTAAATGTGTATGTCTTGAAAAAAAAATATATGAAAACCTAGAAAATTCACTTCTAAAAGAAGAGAAATTTTACTGTTCTTAAGAGATATTAAATTTTTTAAATGAAAAATTCTAGTTACTCTTGGTCTCTAAAATACAGAGAAGTAGATATTCCAGTTTTGAAAATTTTAAAATTTTGGTCCCTAGGAAACTATTCCGTCCGAAAATTTATTTTCCTTTTTCTTTTCTTAGATTTAACATAATATATTCAAATTTTAGCCAAAACATATTCAATTTTTGAATTATTTCAGGCCTAAATATTTCAAGATGTCGTTTCTATCGATCACCTCGAAAGAAATATGCAAACTGATATATACAACCGAGATACCAAATTAATTTACACTCAAAATATTGGTAACAAACATCCTAAAATCACTTAAAAAAGCCATCATATATACTCTCTCCATCTACTTTTGATATGTATATTTCTAAATCTAAAAAATTTATTTTTGATAGGCATATTTCAATCCAACGATATATCATTTTAATGACTTTCTCGAATTTAATGTGCGATTCTCCATTTCTCCACACAATATTGGCTACATGGGCATCGAGAAATGTAAATATTAATGAATCGCTTATTTACGAGGAATGACTAGTATGTTTAAATGGATGATAAGTAATTAATTACTTATTCTTGGTCTGTGTGCTAAGATGAAATATGACTATCAAATATAGATGGTGGAGGGAGTATTTCGTTATTTCCCAAAAAAAAAAAAAAAACGGCCCAAGAAGTGCACTAATTTACCCTTGTTTTGAACCGTCCGATCAATTCAAAGGATGGATGGATCGCTCTGGTAACCAAACCTGGGAAGCGCGGGGCGAGTCCATGCGGCCGCCGGAGAAGCCATGCGAGTAGACGACCTTGAACCGCGCCGCCTCCCGCCTCACGCCGGACTCCGCGTACGCCAAGAACCTCCCGTCCCGCACCCGCACCCTCGCCGCCGTCACCGGCGGCCCGCCCTCCGCCCCGCACGGCGTCGGCGGCGGCGGCCGGACGGCGTTCACGAACCACCCGGCCACCATCGCCGCCGCCATCAGCACCAGCAGCGCCACCGGCGGGCTCCCATTATTCCCTGCAAAAGCAAACACATGAACACGCATAGTATCATCTCACTAATGGTTTCATCTGCTGCATTAATCTTCAGCTTTGCATGTACTTCTTGCAGTAAGTTACCAGTAGAAGCAGCAGCCATTGGAGACGTACGATGAGAAGCTTGAGAGCCAAAGGAAGCGAGCTAGGTAGGTAGCTAGTTGGAGAAGAAGCAGCTGTGTTCGGATTGTGTATGTGTTTGTGTTAGTGTTCTTAATACGAGTTAGGTAATTGAGCTAATTAAGCAAGCTTAGCTAAGCTAGTGCGATCGAGCTGAATAGTATAGTAGTGGAGCATTTGCTGATGAATTTTTTTAGTGGAGAAGCAACCCTTTCAGCAACCTACCAACACCCCTCTATATAAACGTACATGATCCATCAAGCTGGTGCGTCTGCTTTAATTTTTTGCAAATGCCAACTAGTAGCAAAATCTCTCTCACCTACCACGCATTTGAAAGGAATCTGAAACTGAAATCAGATTGTACAACATGATCTCTCTCACCTACATGTACATGATCTGTTGCAAAATGTACACATGTGGGTCATACTAAACAGTTTGTCCTGTGCAAATGATTGAGATTTTGTGGATTGTTTATGTCGCAAACGTGCTTTTCCCAAACTTTCAGACATATAAACCAATAGACGCTATGCCAATTGGAATATCAAACTAAGTGTACCTGTGTGTCTTCTGTACTTGAATCTCCTAAAAGAATAATTACCGTACTAGAAACAATATGAAAATGCAAAAATATTGCTTACGTGGTAGTGACGTAGGTGATGATGTTTTCATCAAAGGCTACAATCGCTGTTGCTTTTTTTCTTCTTCTTTTTCATGGAGTGGTGGTGGCACCAGGAATCTATTTTCTTCACCCCTTGAAATTGTCTCTCACCTGCTGCCTCATTTTTCAGGACAAATCCTTCAAATTTGTTGTTGGGGTGGGTGGAGATCAGTATGAATGGATCACAAACAGTCTCTTCCTTTTGGCATCTCATGCATGTCAAAGCAGTACCTATCTAGAATCATCTCACCAACTCCAAACGCTGATCTGTTGAGGTTGAGACTGAGAGTGCTTTTAATTTAGGCTAGTGACCAAATGAGGTGAGATTAATCTTCTCCACTTCTGGGTCAGTAGTGACCTTGGTAGGTAAAGACTTGTTTCAGAAGTTCCTATTCTTTACACATAATTTGTCAATGCTTATTTGTGTTCTGGTAGAAATGCAGAGTACATGACCGGTCTGCATATTAGAGTCTTTCTTTAGACTAGACCAAATCCCTTGTATTAGGCCTAATTTCGTTGGGTTTTAGTGTTTAAGCGCAATCAGTCCTTTCCTGATAGAGTCTAAGGATACTGGGTCACTAAACGTTAATGGAACACTATATATGAAAACAGCGTATTGACATTTTTTAGGTAATAAAGGCATGGCTTAATCTGACACAGTTGGAAATTCTCTGAACCATGCTAGTTATTATCCTTGACCACATTTTTGGGTCTTGTTGATGACTACTCCCTCCATCCCAAAATAAGATCATTTTTTACCCCTTCCATTTGTCCTAAAATAAGCCTATTTTTAAGTAATCATTGTATTGAAGTTTATGAAAGTAGGAATAAATGTATTGGAAATAGATAAAGAGAGAAATAATTGTATTGAGATTTGATAAAATAGGGATATTATAATCTTTTTGGTTTTTTCCCTACATAATGGATAAAATCCCATCTTTGCTTAAACAAAAGCTACATCCACTTATTGCAATGTACCTAAATTAAAAAACCAGAATGAAGTATCTAACCAAGGATGAAGAGAAGACACATTATAAAGCCACCAACATAGAAGGAGAAATACAATTTATAATGATATATTATAAAGTTTTTTTTGTTTTGTATTGGTATGTGTGGGATGGCTAGATGGGTGAAAAATGAAATTATTTTGGAAAGGAGGGAATAATTACTTTTCCGGTTGTTGTACAGTACAACACCAATGATTTTGTCAATGCCAAAAAGAACCTTTTCTTTAGACGGAATTGCTTTGCAGGCTAAGTCACTGAGACTGAACGGCTTTGCAGGCCAAGTCCCTTTCTCTGAATGAAACGAAACCTCTTCAACCTCCAATCCGACCCGCTTGCTTTGTCAAAAGCAAACAAGACTTCAATATGCAGTCCGATCAGGCACTCATATTACTATATGGCATCATCTGAACATGAGTAAAGGATATCACGGCTTGTTTGGTAACTCGAGGGAAGGAGATTGGAAGTTTACATGAGAGAATTGATGATGAGATTAAGATGGGAATTTGATTTTTAATCCCAATATCTTGTTTGGTAGAGGTGATGGAAATTGATAGGAAGTTTAGTTGAAGATTAGGTCAATAATAAAAACGGATGGCTGAGATTTGCTTAGACAAAGTAAAGGATGAATTCCCTCCCAATTACCTGCTCCTACCCAGGTATTGAAAAGGAGGAAGTTCCTTCCTCAATTCCCCGTCCCCATCCCACCTAAATTCCCATGTCTCCCAACCAAACAAAACACTTAATAGCATCATCCCTCTAAACTTCTAATCCCTTCTAAAAACTCCCTCCAACCAAACGGGCCGTCAATGGATTTGGCTTTCCTCCTTTTCTTTATTGGGGAACGCTCAAAAGACTTCGCAACTTTGCATTGGTAAGTGATGACATTATCAATGGTTTTTGCTTTCCTCCTAGAATAATACCCTACCAAATTCCAATTATTTGTTCAAAGAATCTAGGATGGAGATGGTTAGTTGAACATGTACCACGTCCCAAAAACTCTTTTTTTTTGGAACGAAAAAAAAATCCCAGACCTCTGAAATGCAGAAACAGATTGTGACAGTAATGAGAACAGTCTAATATCAGTATATATATTTGTTAACATTATCACTTAGCAGGGTTTCTTGGCAGCACAAATCTGCTACAAAATAAAAGGAAAAAAAAAATCTGAATGCTGCCTCATGTAGTCATGTGAGATTAACTGAACACTGTAGTACTACTCTACTGTATTTTTGCATCACTCTTCTTCTGTATTTTATCGTTGCTGATCAGCCGAAAAGTGTCCGGAGAACGGTGTCGCCGAGGCCGGGGACGGCGGAGAGGAAGTGGCCGGTGCCGGGGAGCTCGTGGTAGCTGACCCAGCCGAGCTTCCCGGCGACGTGCCGCTGCAGCGCGACGGGGACGAGGCCGTCCTCGTCGCCCTGCCAGATGTGCACCGGGCACGGCGGCTCCGGCAGCGCCATCGGGTCGAACTCCCACTTCCCGAACATCACCGTCATGTCCCTGTAGTACGACTCGTTGATCCCTTGCTGCGTCGCCATCTCCTTCTTCTGCAAAAAGAATCGCCATTTATGTCAGCCATGGAGGTCACAGCAATGGTGGTGGCGGCGGCGGTATATATTTTCTACACCTAAGTGTCGTAAGATCTGGTATATGCATGTGGTTTAAATAGTTATATAAAACTAGCATGTGGCTCGCGCAGATTGTGCGGCTAGCATCATTATATTTTCTCTCGTATAATAGCATATATGTTTTCTTATTATATTATTCAAATATATTAAAATGACAACATAAATTTAAATTTTGCAATAACTTTAAAAAATACTAATGTGTAATATTTATATTATATTTTATATACGTGTTAGTTATTAATTACTTTTAATATCAAATTTTAGTTATTTGTAAATTATATATATTCCTATATGGATTTTAGACTCGTCTTTTAATATTTCTTTTTTTAATTCCGAATTTTCTGTAAATTGTATTTCTATATAGACTCTATGTTCTTCTTCCAATATTATTTTTTTATTTCTGAATTTTTATTATTTCTAATTGTATTTCTATGTGAACTCTAAACTTATCTTTCAATATTCTTTAATTTTTAATTTCGAATTTTAGTTACTTCTAAATTGTACTCCTATATTGACTTTAAACTCTTCTTCCCATGTTTTTCTTAATTTTGAATTTTAGTTATTTATAATTTTTTTTATACGGACTCTAAACTCTACTTTTAATTTTATTATGTTTATTCCAAATTTTAATTAGTTTTAAATTCCTATATGGACTCTGTACTCAACTTCTAATATTCCTTATTTTTTAATTCTGAATTTCTATTTTTTTCTTAATTGTATTTCTATATGGACTCTATACTCTACTTCTATTCCTTATTTTTAATTCCAAATTTCTATTATTTCCTAATTTTATTTCTATATGGACTCTATACTCTACTTCTAATATTCCTTATTTTTAATTCCGAATTTCACTTATTTCCTAATTATATTTCTATATGGACTCCATACTCTACTTCTAATATTTTTTATTTTTAATTCCAAATTTCAGTTATTTTCTAATTGTATTTCTATATGGACTCCATACTCTACTTATAATATTCCTTGTTTTTAATTCTGAATTTCAATTATTTCCTAATTGTATTTCTATATGGACTCTAGTCTCCTCTTCTAATATTTCTTATTTTTTAATTCCGAATTTAAACTATTTCTAAATTGTATTTCTATATGGACTCTAGTCTCCTCTTCTAATATTCCTTATTTTTTAATTTCGAATTTTAGCTATTTCTAAATTGTATTTCTATATGGACTCTGCCTTTTCTTTTTCTCCGATTAATGTGAGAATTTTTAGGCCATGAAAACGAACGTGAAGTCTCTTTTTTCTATTCCTTTAATAATATAATAGATTTGATAATATACAAACATGAAAGTCTAAATTCGATCAACACATAAAGAAACAAAAAAAAATTTATCTGCGTCTTACCGTTACTATTCGTTACCTAATTTTATTATCTTTGTTTCTCTAGTTGTAGATTAAATTTAGTCCTATATATTTATCTATAGACTTATTTCATCCCAATTATACTATCATTTTTTAGCTTCTTCTTTAACTATTAGATACGCACGCAAATAATAGGTGCCATGATACAAAGACGTAGAAAAACCCATTTATCGAGTTGTCACCTTTTGGAGGGTGCCGTCGGCGGTGAGGGTGCGGCGGATGTCGGCGTCGCGCTTGTTGGGGAGGAAGGTGGTGTTGTCGACGACGGTGGAGGTGGGGAGCCAGCTCTGGTCCATCCACCAGTGGAGGATGGCCGGGGCGTGGTGCGACACGCGGAGCGCCCACTGGTCGCCGTACGACTGCCTGCCGTACGCCGCCGCGGCGTCCTCCGCCGGGAACCCGGGCCACCAGTAGTTCACCACGGGCGCCATCATCGCCGCCCCGGCGATCCTCTCCGGGATGTACCTGAGCGCGCCCCACACGGCGTGGCTGCCGAGGGACACGCCGACGACGTAGAACTTGTCGCCGAGGCCCAGCGCGTCGGCGAGCTCCGCCATGTCCAGCGCCGCGCTCTTGACGGTGCGGTTCGGGTTCGGGTCGCTCTCGCCGTAGCCGGCGCGGTCGAAGGCGACCATGTACACGCCCAGCTCTTCAGCCACTTCCTGAGATTTTCACAAACACCGTACGTGCACGTTAGTAAATAAGTCAGCATCTGCGCGGTAAATTATACGAGAACCAATCATGATTTGGATCGAGAATTCAGCATTTAGTAGAATCGTTCGTTGCTCTTGACTTGTTATAACTTATAACTAATAATCGTGACGTTTCTTGGGAGAGCAGTTCAGCATGTGGTACGATCAAGAAATAAAAATAAAAATTCGTTCTTGGCCGCGTTGACAAAATAAACGGCTTGTAAGTTTCGTGTACACGCTCTTGTCAGCTTCGTGATAATCTGACTAAAACCACCCAGTTTCCGATTTAATTGACTCAAAAACATCGTTAAGAAATGCGATTCCATGCTAATTAATTTGGTTTCCAATACTAAAGTATTCATCATAGTTCACTTGGAACAGCAAAATTTTGAAAGAAGTTTAAATTATCATCAAATGCTCTGGGAAGAAGAATCGGTCGACGAACTAATTACCGGCGAGGCGCGGAGGCTGTCGAGGCGGGAGCCGGTGAAGCCGTGGGAGAAGACGATCTTGTATCGCGCCGCCTCCTTGGGCACGCCGGACTCCTCGTACGCCAGGTGCCGCCCGTCGCTCAGCCGCACCCGCGGCGCCGTCACCGGCGGGCCACCCGGCGCGCCGCACACCCGCGGCGGCGGCGGCATCACCGCCCTGGACAGCAGCTCCCCGAGCTGCCCCACGAGCGTGCCCATGGCGCCCATGCCCCTGGTCTTCTCGCCGCCGCTCATCGTCGACGCCCACAGCAACCTCTCCGCCATGCCACACAGTAGTGTTCGTCGAGCTGTCGGCGATGGCTCTCTCGATCGATCGATCTCTGTGCTGTGATGTGGCTGTCTCCGGCGAGCGCGGAGGAGGAAGAGGAGGAGCGAGGTAGGTGGCGATGGCGAGCAAGCAGTGCGCGCGGGGGTGTGTGATTTATAGTGGGAGGGGCGGGGAGACGGCGTGAGAGACCGAGACGTGGTCGCGCGCGCTGTGGCTCGCGGCGTGGTGGTTTGTGGGTTGTTGGTTGGCTTGGGTTACGCGGTTTTACGGGGTGTTTTGGCGAGCGACGTCGCGCGACTCGCTCGCTCGCTCGGGCGGTCTCGGCGCCACCTAACCGGGCCACCAACGGCGTCATATGGCAGAGTCATGCTACCAAACCACCAACGGCGACTCTGACAGTGAGTGTTAGGGTGTGTTTGGTTGCCTGTGTCTAGCTAGACCTGTATCTCGGTTACCTCTCAAGTGTGAATCTTAGTTGTCGGTGACGGAGCCAGCGGCGTCATCAAGTCCGGACAACTAATAGTGTTTTTTTATTATCGATTAATTTTTATATGTGTCGATGGCTATTGACAGTGGAGACGGCAGCAGCGGAACCTGGGCGGTCGTCCGAAATACTCGGGAGGTGGCTCCTCCAATGTTAGTTGCATAATATAGTGTTCTATGGTTTATTTTTAGAGCCCATGTGATGTATGTGATGTGATGTTGTTATGTTGTTCCTATCTCTGTCACACCCTAATCCGGTACCGCCGTACAACGGCACCTGACAGGAGCGTGTCGTAGGAAAAACGGCGCGAACCGCTTCCTATGAAACCGCGATCTCAGTACCAGTCCCAGGACATAGCGCTGGTACCCACGGTGACAAATATGAATCATTGCAATCCTTATAATAAATAGAGGACTTATTTACCTTAACTTAGGTTGCAGCTCAGACCAGCCTGAGAATGCAACCGACGACACGGACAAAGAAACACCAACAACAGCAGCAGCAGCGGAACCAACGAACTAACACCCAACACCACAGGCGACGGCTGGGAACCAGGACGAAACCCTAATCTTCACTTCACTTCATCTTCAGCTTCAGAGCGGAGGAAATATATATATATATATATATATATATATATATATATATATATATTTATTTATTTATATTTATATTTATATAGAGCAAGGATGAGTACTTTCGTACTCAGCAAGTCACGGGAACTTAGGTGTTTAATGCAAGGTTGTTTTGCAAATCTTTTATTTGAAGATATTTTGAAATCACTAAGTGATTTATTTCTTTCTAAGTTTGGGCCGAAAAGAGACTTGCTCTCGATTCGACTTTAAGAGATGTTTTTTTTTTTCGGCTCAATTGGTAATGTATCGACCTCTCGGGTTATATCATTACTTCTCGGCTCCCAGAGCCTTTTTCATTTTCTCGGACTCCCAGAGTCCAGCTGCCCAGCAGCACAACAATCCGCTTCCACTCGGGAAGCCTAGTCTATGATGCCCGTAGACATCCCGAATCACACAGATTCGTTTCTTGACCACTCAAGTCATCCATCTGCCACATAGGCTGATTCTGGTAACGATTCCCACACCACAACAACTTTTCACAAGGCACAGGCAAACAAATCTACGCTACAGGAAACACCTCACATCCGCCCATGACCGTGGGCACGGCTGTTCGAACAGTTAGTTAACCTCTGCAGAGGGGGTACACTTTACCCACACGACATTACTAACCCGGATCACCCAGCCCATGAGATCAGCCACGTCGGGAGACCTTGAGACTTTCATGACAAGGCATTTCGAAAGCCGATACAGATTTACCATATGCCAACGAGAGGGGTCCCAGACCAACACCAGGTTAGGTCCCAGACCATACTATGCCAGGAAGCCCGGGGGTTCTCCCCAACACCACCCCGTTGAATCCACATGTCTCTTGGCATCAAGGCTTCCTTGGTTTGCTATTTACTCAGCCAGGGGCGTCCCATTGCACCCGTGTGGTCGCACTTGTTATATGCACGGATGAATTTCCCACAGGAATCGGTCCTTATATGCGAATACGGGACAGTGCCACACAGGCACAACCCCCGCATCGTGAGTTTTCACAATTTATTTTATTTTCAAACACGCCAACACCACATGTCGGGTTTTCAAGGCTTCTCAAACACATTTCCCAAATTTTCGACAAACAACGGTGTATGTGGGATAGTTGGTATACGCGCTCAGAGAACACGGATACCGAAGTACCACAAAGGTGGAACGACAAGGAATCAGGGTAGAACATCCTACAGGAATTAGTGCGACTACTGGGTAGGTCCGTCGGTTTGGCACGCAAACTGAGGCCAAGCAAGTTAAGTGTGTGATTCTACTAATGCAAGTTGCAAACAAAATAATAATGATTTTCCAACTATAGGAGCAATTGGTCAAAGGGTGACTTGCCTTGCTCAAGGTCTTCACGAAGCTTCACGAATCTTCGGGAAATCCCACGATCGACAAAAATCCGGTAACCGCAACTATACGCAAACAATCGAAAACCTAAACAAAAGACCAAAAGAAAGATTCTATTTAGACTAATTAGTAGTGCCATTAGATAGATCTCAATTTTAGAGAATTACTGGAAGTTGAACGGAGTCAATCGGAGCTACGGATTGAGAGATATGAATTTTGGAAGCTCGAATGGGATTTTCCGGACTAGGAAATGATTTATGGAATCTTGGAATAGAGAATTGATTTATGGAACAAAGGAAAAAGGATTTATTGAGTTTTCTGGATTAAAGAAATGATTTATTGAATCTGTGGAAAAGAATACTCCCAAGAATATTCTTTAATCTCTTATTGACATGTGGGACCAACAAGGGAGGAAAGATGGACTTTTGTGTAGGGGAGCTGATTTGATGGTGTGAGGAAATATGGACTTTAGCTCATGAGGGAGGGGCACTGGGCTTAGAGGGAGGGACTGAAAGTGGACTTTAGTTCGCTTTAAGGGGCCGAGGGGAAGGTGCGCCGATGGGCCAAGCCCACAGGCACGAGAGAGAGGAGGGGGCTGACTGGGCGCGGCTTGACCCGGTCAAGCGGGCCCGGGGCTGAGGTGGCTGCCACGTGGTCGGCCACGCGGGCAGGGGCAAAAGGGGAGGAGGAGGAGGAGGCGCCAGGGATCGGACGGCCGACGACGCGCGAGGCGTTCCGGCGAGCGGCGGCGAACCGGAGCGAGCGGCTACCGCCGGCAGCTAGAGGAGGTCAATGGGAATCCGTTTAACGGCACGGATCTGAGAGGGGAGGTACGACGGTGGCTGGCGGCGGCGACCAAGCTCGTCGGATCGGGGATGTGGTCGCGCGAGGGAAGGGACAAGGGGGCGCGAACTCGGGCCTAGCCGAAACGTTACGCGACCGTGATGCGCACGCGGTGACGCGGGACCCGATGGTCACCAGCGACGCACGCGCGGCGTTGTTATGCGGCGGCGGAAACGGCGACACGACGCGGAGACAAAGGAGAAGGCCAACGGCCTTGGGGCAGCCAGGGGGAGGTCAAGGGGATCCCCGGGAGCGTGGCGGCGAGAGGAATCGGCGCAAAAGGAGCCGACGGTGGTGGATTGCGGCGGCGGCCATCGCCGGCGGAGAGAAGGGGAAATCTCGCCGGGGCAACGGGAGTTCGATTCAAAGGGGTGGGAGCATCTCTAGGACTCAGGGATCCCGTTTGTGGCGTCGGATGGGATGGGGAGGCGCCGTGGAGGTCCGGCGACGAGAGGCGGTCTCCGGGAGCGGGCGGCAATGGCGACGAGGTTGTGCCGGGCGGCGACGGCGCTAGGGAATGGTTTGGGGAGGTCCTAGGGAGCTCAAGGACGGTGGTGGCGCAAGGGATTGGCGAGGGGGCCCATGGCGGCGCACAGGCGGGCGCGGCGGCGGCGAAGCAGAGCAACGGCGTGGCGGCACGTTTAGTGGGATGAGCGAGCAACCAAACGGCTCGGGGCTTATCCAAGATGATGCAAATGGCAAGAATTTGGGCGAGGAGCTCACCGGCGTGCGGAAACAGTATCGGCGGCGATTTGAGGATGGAAGGGGTGGAAGGCCGATGGCGGCACGCGACCAAGCGGCGGCGCACGGCGGATGACGCCGAGGCGGCGCAGCGTCGAGGTGAGTGCGCCGGGGAAGAAGAGAGGGAGAGGTGGCGCCCGGAGCTCCTCGTCACGCGTCCACGCATGCACCGGCTCCTCCGGTGCTCCGCGACGGACGACGACGACGAGAGCGGGACGAGCGGCAACAAGGCGGCGATGGTGGTTCGGCGGCAAAGGCACTACAGCGGTGGAGACTGAAGCGGGAGGGATTGAGAGGAGGGACTCGGCTTTATAGTGGAGGCGAGGTCGATTCGCGCGGGAGGTCGGTTCAAACCGACCTTGGGACGGTCAAGGCGGCAGCTGGCGTTCACGGGCAGCGCGAGAACGAGCGACGGCGTGGATGCGAGGGACGATGGAGGCGGTGGATCGGATGGTGGAAACCGAACCGCGGGTGCGGGAGGAGCAGCGCGGGCTGGCGCGGGGCGAGCTGGCGCTCGGTCAAGGTGGTGGCAGGCGGTGACGCTGATGGTGGTCAGGCAAAACGAAAAAGGAGGAGGAGAAAGGGAGCTCTGCTCCTTGCTGTTTCGGGAAAAAGGAAAGGGAGAGGGAGCGAGGCCGAGGGCTCTGCCTCCATCCTTTGGACGCATGCGCACAGGCGGGGCTGGGCGACGCGCGGTCACGGGCGGCGTCAGGGCTGACGCGGCGGCGACCGAGCGGCTGGCCTTGAGCGAGCGCGCGCGCGCGGGAACGAGCGGCACGGCCGAAATTCGAATGGCGGTAGCGGGAAATCGGCGATGGCGGCAGCGCTGGCGTGGGAGAGAGAGAGATCGAACGAGAGAGAGAGAGAGAGAAACAGCGAGATAGAGAGGAAGAGGACGAGAGAGTGAGAGAACTCTCTCTCGGCTCGGCTCACGCGCATGCATCGCACGTGCGAGAGGAGGGAGGAGGACGGCAGAGGGAGGAAATGGGCTGGGGAGGGGCGTTCGGCCCATAGAACTTGGGGAGGCAAACTAGACTTTCATAGAGAAAACTGATTTGGATAGAATTGGAGAGATTTAGGGTTTGGATTCGAATTCAAATTTGATATTCGAACTCGAGGGTTTAGGGATGTATCAAGGGAAACTCAAGGAGAAGTCATGGAAAAGATTCAAAAGGAATACTTGGGTATTTGTTCTCGGGAACATAGGGTGGAGTCAAGGAAATGATTCGGATGAGGATCGATTCTCTCGAAATCGAGAGAAAGATTTGGCAACGAGTTCAAGGAAGGGAGAGATTGACTTCCGGAATTGGGATTTGGATGAGAGGGAGGAGTCGCCAACGGGATTCAAAAAGGGGATTTGAATCTAAATTTGATACTTGTACACAAGGGTTCAAGGAGACGAGTAAGGAAACAAAGTGGGAGTTTGATACTTTCGGGAATGGGAACAATTATTTGGAGAGGATTTAAAGGAAGGGATTGACTTTCGGAATTTGATTTCGGAGACTCGAATCGGAAGAGGAATTTTCGAGGTGGAGGATTTTGATTTCGATGAGAGGGAACAACGGGATTGAATTGAGATCCTTGGCACAACTTAGACTCTCACACAAAGAACGAAAATTTTCGCGAATAGGATTTTGCCAAAATAGTTTTTAACGTCTCACGAAAAGCGGAGCGTTACATATAGGTTGCAAAGTAGTATACGTTTGTAGAGTACACTGTCAATCGGTTACCATGTAAGACTAAAAATCACCTTTTACCAGATAGAGAGGTCATTCATCTGATTTTTAAGAGTTCGGGATTATAAATATATATGGTTTTGAAGTTGAGGAGGCAAATTAGAAAGACCGCAAAAGTTTAACTTTAAACCTTTTCCCTCAAAAATTACTCAGTTCGAAAATGTTTTTTCCCTTTTATATTTTGCCATCATGATGGACTCTCTGAAGCCTGAAGGTGTCCTTTGCAAGTTTGCATTAGTTTTTTCCTACTCCCCAAGTTAATTATTTGTCTGTGTGTGGTGTTCATTGATCTGAACTTGTGGCATAGCAGCCATAACATTCTCGCCTTCTGATTTTCAACGAATCATACGTTAAATAATTAAACATAGGATGCGTCGTCATATATACTCTATTCGCTAATCCAACCTCCACTAACACAAATACACAATAACACTCATGTGAAATACGTACCAAAATATTCCGGCAGTACTGCTGAAGTGAACTGATCATTCCGAAGAGTATAGTTTTATTCCGACTACACAGCTTGTTGAGTGTCGTTTAATTAGCCGAGTGTACAAGAGCAGCGATATGTACGTCCCATGCAAATAAATTAATTTCGTCCATGCACATACACATCTTGAATCTTATTCGAAAAATACACATCTTGAAGAGCTGTACCGCTGGAATCTTTTACTTTTTTGATGCCCTGTACCTCTGGAATCTTGGACAGCAGCTGCAAGTCTTAAGAGATCATGATGCCTGCCTATGGTCTTTGGTTAATTAGCGATAGTTTTGTTATAGCTAACCAGAACCACGTGATTAATCCACTGATTTAACTAATACCCACCCGTCTCAAAATATAAAAAACTAAGACCAAATGCAAAAATATCTCATTTGGTATTAAG
Organism: Oryza glaberrima; assembly: GCF_000147395.1. NCBI lineage: Eukaryota > Viridiplantae > Streptophyta > Magnoliopsida > Poales > Poaceae > Oryza > Oryza glaberrima. The sequence goes on along the minus strand of NC_068335.1, from coordinate 19,558,958 downwards.
TTCGATCTTATATTTTAGGATAGAGGTAGTAGTACATACCGAAGTTAATTCTCTTCGTTGTTTATGGATAAGGTATACTTTATATATACTTGTATTCGTGACAATTGAAAATAAAGATATACCGTTGGATTTATCGTAAATAAAAGGACATAAATATTTAGCTTTTGTTATAAAGATATACCGTTGGATTTATCTTCAAAAGTATTTTCTTACCAAATGATTTTTATAACACATCGTGTAACGGAAGAAGTAAATTTTGCGTCTACAAAAATGTAACCAATATAAAAAACGTCTAAAAAATGTAACCAATATAAAAAACGGAGCATTGTACTACACATGCAATCATGCGTGAGTGCTTGCGAGTTTTACCTGCGACGTGCCGAGGCCGTCGAGGCGAGAGCCGGTGAACCCGTGCGAGAAGACGACCCTCACGCGCGCCGCCTCCCTCGCCACGCCGCTCTCGTGGTAGGCGAGGTGGCGACCGTCGCGGAGCCTCACCCTCGCCGCCGTCACCGGGGGCGGCCCCCTCTCCGCCCCGCAGTACGCCCTCGCCGGCGCCGCCGCCCGCCGGTACAGCCAGCTTGCCGCCGACGACGAGTACAGCGCCGCCCCTCCGCCGCCGCCATTTCGCCCCTCGTCACGCCCCCACTCCCGCGGCATCGCGTCACGTGAGGTAACGTTAAAATCTGGCTCGTCTCGGCGTTGCACGAATGCACGATGATATCGTGAGTTTTTTTTTTTGGGGGGGGGGGGGGGGGGGGGGGGTGTTTTGGCGGTGGATTATTTGTAGCGGAGGGGACGGTGGAGTTGGGTTGGGCCACCGATCGAACCGAACCCGGCTTGACCGGCTGGATCGGTTGGTGTTGGTGGTATTCATGCGGTTTTATCTTTTCGCTTATATTTATATTTATCATCTAAAATTTAAATTTTTAACTTTAACTTTGAAACTGTTTTTAGGGTTTTTTTCATCGATGTTTATTTTTCAGCTTTCACTTTTAGTTAGTTAAGACACGGATATAAAAGTTTTATTCATAAATTACTTGTGCAATAAGCCAAACGATGGGGCGATGGACTCTGGTCTGATGTATTTTTGTTGTTTTGTACAGTGTGCAAACATGCCTGTTCTGATGTTTCATGGCCTCATGGGTTGGTGTGTGAACCGTGTGGTTGATTCTACGCTTTCTCCCTGGTCAAAACAAGTTCTAGGCTTGGGAGTTGGTGTGTGGAGAGTTTGGTTCAGTTCGGATATTGTGTCGGCGTTGCGCATTGCTGCATTCACATGTCTGCCTGTACGGCTGTACATGCATGATAGCACTACTGAAGGAAGAATTGACAAGTTTAGTCGTTTACTCGTTTGACATTAACAATCGTATGGAAATATGGAATTTGCAGAACTGAATACACGCGCAACTAGATGACAATTGACAACAAAGGCCTACAGAATTCAGAGAGCGTTCATCTCATTCACTGCTACTTGAGACCATGTTTCGGGTAAAATTTTCTTGGACTTCTAAATCAACTTTTCAATTTTGTATTAGTCTTTTTTACGATTAACTTTGTAGTAGTTAATTAATTCATTTATACCTTCAAATAGCTTCCATAAAAAAAATCAGATAATCCATCGCAACGATGATTACTCTGGCACCAACCGTTGGCCTTGGACAACTGCCGTGCCATCCTTTGTTTTTTCCTTGGTATATTTGGTTCTCTTCATACCAACGATATATAGCACTTTGGTGTACTCAGTCCTTGGAGAATTGTCGTTTGAATCAATCTGAATTGATTAGCTCTACGAAAAAGATGAAACATTCTTGGTTGGCGTCAACTTCAGTGGTATAAAGTGAAAACTGATTGGATCATTTTATGTCACTGTTCACGCAAGGCATGACAATGTCGATACGTGCTCGTCAAATTTCTTTCCCCCACTTGTGCCATCCATTTTCATATGGTTCAAGAGGGAGAGAGTATTTATCCAATCTGCACATGATTCTGCAAGAATATGGGAGTATTAAACATGACAAATTGACAATTGACAAGGGATTAAACGCAGACGAGATTGAGCACCAACCGTGAAATTGTTAGGGAAAACAACCAGGGTGTAAATGGGTAGGAATATGGAAGGACGGTTTTCAGGTGAAGTTATAGTGACAGGCTCTGTAAACCAGGCCAGAGAAAATCTCCCAGAAAGGCTGATCTATGAGCCACGTTTTTTACTCTTCACAAGCTAGCGACATCGCAGAGTTTGGGTCACATCTCAGAGTAGGTGAAGGTTCTTTTGAGCAAAAATAAAAAAAAAAAAGTTTTGTTTTGAAAGGAAGACTGGAACATGAAGTAAACAAGGATTAGTTCTCGAAAAAAAAAGAAGTAAACAAGGATTGGCAGAACGGCAAGACTGTTCCTTTCCCACCAGTTATCCGATCATCAGTCAAGAAACTATAACAATTAACAAAGATAGTGAAAACTAATATGCAGGGTACGAGAAATAAATTAGGGTAAGAGTTTGTTTGGAAGAGCAAACAACTAGTCTGTAGTCAGCTTTTGAGAATTTGAAAAATTTGTGTTTCCCAGCTTTTAGCTTCTCATTCATTTTCTAAATTCTAAAACTACATCTTCTCAGAATCTAAACGAAAAACCTCATTGTTTGGCTTATGCTTATGATTATAAAACTAAATTTTGAATTGGATTTTTTTGGTTTTTTCATCTCGTAATTTATTTTACAACATTTGATTTTGAGTTGCTAAGGACACATAAAAGTTTTACTCATAAATGATTTTTATTTGCCAATAAGCGATTCAGATAAACATATAATAAACAAAATAATAAAGCTAAAAAAGTTAAACTGTTTGGGGGAAGTTTCTGATTTAGTAAGAAATTGCAACCGCAGGATCTCCAAACAGGCCATACATGCCAATTTACCCAATAAAATACCACGGGCGCCCAATAACAAACAATTTCTACTGGCTCATGTATATCAAAGGTTATGATGGAAATCACAACCCTTCAGGTCTCACAATCAATGAGAAATTCAACTGCAATGTTTTAGTGGGTTCATGAACAAACCACAGCGCAAGTGGAACCGGTTCATTTCACGATCTGTTCACCTTTTTATTCAGGCGCACAACTGCTGCACAAGCCCTCTAAACAATCATGAATAGGACCTCCACATATGTGCAGATACAAAAGATCTAATCATAAAAAAAATATCTAGTCATGAAAAAGAAACAAGCATTCCTACCCCTTGATGGTCCGAACCACTGGTGTCACTGAACTACAACATTTGGTCTCTGGTGCCAATGAGCGTTACTAAAACTCCAAGAAACAAGCTATTCTCACCTAAATCCTTGGAAACGAACAACAACGTTGATCTTTGTAAAGTTACTTAATAACTCAAGTTACATTTGTGTATAAGCTATTCTGTCTATCAAAATTAAACTGGCTTATTCCACCAAAAAAGCAATGCCAGCCTTTATCTCATGCAAAATCAAATCTTACCACCACAAATGTCAAATCTCCACTAACCACAACGCCAAATGACAGTTTGCTCATCTAGGCTCTTGTGTGCCGACAATTTACCTGCGCCTCCGAGATTTGCCTCTGGATTTTGCCTTCTTCTCAGGATTTTTGACCCGATAGCCCAGAGCAGCAGCATCAGGTTGCTCCAAACTAGATTGCGGACCTCCCGTAATTGCTACAGGTGACTCTGCTGTAGTTAATGCCTTGGATCCACCAAATAGATTGAACATTTGCTTCTTTGCAGATGCAGACTGAGCTTCCAAAGCAGGGAGATTACAAAATTTCCTCACAGCCGGTCGCCGGATAACTGAAAAAAAAATTCAAATACATACGACATGACTATAAAAAAGAGTACAAGGTCCAAGAGAAATCATATCTTAAGGCATGGGCCATACTCACCAAAACCATATGTCAGAGTGAACAAGTTTGATGTAATCCAGTAACAGAAAATTCCCTAGAGAAATAAAGAGGGATGTTTGAGACAACAATATGGTACAGTTGAAAACAAGAGTATCAAACTCATTTGGTTAGTTGAAATAAAAAGTGTTGCACTTGAAATATGTTTGCCAATCAATGGGCATTGTCTCTATAAATTTGATATGCACATTGATATTGTGATTATCAATGAGCTACTGGTAATACCTGAATATCCTTAACTACTACTGTTTTATCTGAGCAAAATATCATAGTATCCGCTAAAACCAAACTAATGCCCAACAGATACATGAGGTGATCTGCCTTACAGAGTCACAGACTTTGTCAGTCAAGTCAAGTGGGGCAATCTCTCTTATATGGTCGTTATTCATTAATTGCCTCAAACACAATCTGTTCTGTACTCATTAATTTTCTAAGTTACATTTTCAGGCTTTTCTCCTTAATCAAGGTTTCTGTATGAAACTTGTTTGTATTCACAGAAGTTCTATTCCATTAAGCCAGTGAGCTCATAAGACATAACAGAATTGCAAGAGATCTTGCTATATAATATGCATACCTTAATGCTGGTAAATTAAGAAATAACAACATATTCCACCAGAAGTATTTCTAATATTTACATACAACTCACTGCAGATCATTTTGCATCCATAAGCTCAGGTCTATGCAGAAAGACTAATAAGTCATCAGCACAGTGATATACCTTGGCAAAACTCATTGTGAATGGGACTGTCAAAACAGCCATTCCTCTAGAAAAGTTCTTCATTTTTCTAGCCATAGGATTTCCCTCCATTCCTTCTTGCAAGTTAAGCTGAGGTAGCACATGTTATTCATTACATTAAGCAAAATAACCAGCACAGTAAATGGTTTGACTTTCAAGGTGTTATGAAGGAGAGAAATGTCCATGAAAGCATAATTACTATATGCAAACTTACAAAGAATGTAACTGAAGAGGTAGGTTTACAGATGAATCCACAATTTACTGGAACAGGCTTACGTGGACTGGATGATACAGCCAGGAAAAAAAATTCAAGCATAAAAACATGATGACCTCAAAAGTCAAAACTGCTTACGGCCTACAAGGGTAGATAAGAACTTCTATTGCACTACCAATATAAGCGTATCAACAAGCAGCAGTGCACCAGGTTACTTCCACAATGACAAACACAACAAATGCACCAGACAAAGTGTATACCTCAACTGTCACCAAGAAGATCAATGCCGTTAAAACTGGAAGGATGTAAAGAGGATCCGGTGTTGTTAGATCAGTAAACCAAAGTGATCCACCTCCTTTCATCGATGGTACTTTGTCAATCATGTTTCTTATCTATAAATGGAAGAAAATAAGGACACAAAGAAAAAAAAAACAACATAAACAATGAACAAGAGAAGAATTGAAGGGTCAGTAAGACCATGTGGCAACTTACAGCAAAGAAAAAACTCATAAATATTGGCCCTTGGATCAGGAGTCCCTTAAGTGGAGTAAATGGACTAACGCCATGCCTGTAGAAGGGCCAAAATAGGTTAGATTGTTTGAGCAACCGGAAAATAAAACAGCATTATTTCCATATACACCACATAACAGTGTACACCATAAGAAAACTATCTTGATACAATTTTGATTATGTGTTCAATAGCAAGTACACAGAAAGATAATTAAGAAAGATGGATATGTGCTCCACAACATTTTAGCATCCAGTAAATGTCACAAAAAGGATTCAAGACTCTTAATACATTAGGACCAGTATGTATCAGGAAGGAAATAATCTCAGCCTTGCATTCCCTCTAAAACATATATATGAGTAATCTAGTGAAGTCACATACTTTTGAAAGAGTGCAGTCATTTTAGCTTTCCCTTCCTTTGCTGATTTTGGATCCATCGCCTGCAAGGAATAGTTGTGAAGGTTAAACCATGCTCCATTAGGCGTAGCATGCATTTAAAAAATAATAATTAAATGAATCTTCTCCGTGGTCAATTATCTTACAAATTGATATAATCTAGACAAGCTAAGAATGTAATCTCACATTCATTTCTTCTTTGATGGCTTCCATCTCTGGCCTTATTGCCTGCAAGATGTGGCAAGTTTGAAAGAGTCCAATATTAATCTGAAAACTTCACATGAAGTAAAAGCACGCAGCAATTATCCAACTCAATTGCTCAAATAAAATAAAGTAGGACAAGCAACAATAAGTACAAGACACCATGTACTTGATATCATGCAATGTTTGCATTATGCATAACCTTGTTCGGTGATTGCAAACCTGGCTTTGGATCTAGAGAACTACTCACAAGATTAAGGAATTTTGGTTTTTCACTTGATCACTTGGTGCACTAAACTAAAGAATTAAACTACTTACCCCTTAACTAAATATATTACCGATTAAATCTCAATTGTTTTCCAAACCATTATTCAAATACATCAAATCCTTACTATATCAATATAAGTAACATAACCTTGTTTAAAAAAATTATTATGATTTGAAACATTAAAGATTGTCCAGGCATGCCACAAAAAGTATTTCAAATATATATATTGTAAAACTATGTTTTTAGTAATATTCTCTTTGCAATTTTTGTTCCCTCAATCCTCCATCTGAAAAGAACTAGTTTTGCATAAGTCTAATGCTTGCAGGTTTAAGGAGGTGGCAACTGTCCTATGCATCAATTTTGTGTTACTTTAGCATGCTTAATGAACCAACTTGTTTGGATGGAGGGAAACAGCACTATATCATTCAACTCCCCTGGACAGAGCCTATTACACTGGTTTCTAGAGCGCCAATCCAAATACTTAAGATGACTGGTCAAATTTACAGAGTTTTGACAAACAATGACATGAGATGAGAACTTATGCATAGCATGGAGTAACATATTACAGTATTGCGTTATCAGGTGATGACATGCACAACAAAATTATGCTTCCAACATTGAGTGCCATAAAAATATACTCCCTCCAGTCAACAATATTTGGCGTTGGGAATATTAAGTTTAGTACTCCCAGCATCAAATATATTGATTAGAGTAAGTATTTCATAAGATCCTTTCATCACATAGTTGAACATTGAGTGCCATGATAATGCATTTGGTAATGCTATGATCCAATAATCACATAGTTCAACAGGATGAACTGGACCGAGGGACGTATAATGCACAAGTGCTAAAAGGCAGACAATAGGGTGGTGTGAGCGCTCTCCTACTTCTTATGAATTATGATTGCTCTAAACATTATTAAGAGAACAATAACACTGATGAGCACTTAGAGCAGTAAAATATCATTGGCTCTATTTAACATTTCAAGCTAAATTGTTATGTCTGTATATGCAAAGCTCTTTTACTGCACACAGTAAAAACATCAAGCAAACACTATGGCTATAAACATGTAGCTGAATCACATTAAGAGCAACTTACATTTAGCTTCTGTGTAGCCTTCAACTGGTTCACCAATAGCGGCACGGTCGCGCTCCGGATCAGCACTGTCGCCAGCGCAATACAGGCCCACCTAACCGCATCCCACACGAGAGTAGAAGGAAGAGAGCAAGCAATCAATCATACGATCGAACGAGACAGATCCCAAATCGTAAAAGCAACCTCGCAAAAGCCTACCAGTTCAGACCGGTGAAGGTGTGGATGTAATCGATGACGTGCTGCAGCGCGGCGACGGGGAAGAACGAGTCAGCGGCCGCCGCCGCCACCTCCCCCGGGAACGGCGCCGGCACAGCCTCCGCCGCCGCCGCGGCGTCGGCGAGGACGCCCGCGGCAGCATCGACCTCGCCGGCGGCCGAGGAGAAGCCGCGGCGGCGTGGCCCCGCGAGGTGATGGAGGGAGAAGGGGAGGAGGTGGCGGTCTAGGGCTTGGCCCGCCCGCGGGTGGCGCGGAGACGGGGAGTGGGGGAATGGTGGGAGCTCGGGTGGCGGCGAGGGGTCGTCGTCGGAGTGGGAGGCGAGGAGGTGGGGCGCCGTCGCCGGGTGGAGGCGGCGGGTGAGGTGGTGGGAGAGGCGGGAGGCGAGGCTTCTCCGCGCCGCGAACGCCATGGCCGGGTCGGGAGGCGGCGCGCGGGGGGGGAAAGGGGAGAGGAGGGGAAGCCGGCTGACACTGACTGACCACGACGACGGCGGCGCGGGAGTGTGCGGGCCGGAATGACACTTGGGCCTTGAACTGGTGCAAATTTTGGGCCTTAATCTTGTATGGGCCTTAACAATCCAGCTGCAGGGTCCGGATTCCGGAAGTAAACATAAACGAGCTCTCAAATTTGGGCAACCCGGAGGTGGAAAAAGTACACCGAAGGTCCCTCAACTTGTCATCGAGTTACAAAATCGTCCTCAAACCGCAAAACCAGATATCCCACGTCCCTTAACTACTCAAAACCAGTCACAATAAATCCCTCGGCGGTTTTGATCCCGGTTTTATCCTACGTAGCTGCTGAGCCAGCATGGGACCCACGAGGTGTCGATGAGGCGTATGCTGTTGTACAAGTCGACGCAGCACAGGTAGCGGCCGTGTAGGGTGAGCACGACATCGTTCACCCATCGTTGAGCTACTTCTTGCTGCGACCGATCTTGCGTGCCGAGGCATGGTGCATCTCAAGATGCTGGATCCTCCATTGCTCTGGCGACAGCGACGATGACGGCGAGTTGGCATGGTGGTTGAAGATGCAGAGCTCGAGGGAATCACAGTGGTAGTTCCTGATGTCCACCACCATGAACTCATCGCCGTCGTTGCTGGAGTAGGACAGGAAGCCGATGTTCTCGTCTAGCATGATCTGCCGCCGCTGGAATTGGTACGGCTTGTAGTATTCGTCCTCGACTGGGTCGGAGAAGCCGTCGATGAAGCAAGGGGGAAGCCGCGTGAGCGACGGCGGAGACGCGGCGGCGGTGTCGGTGGTGTAGACGAAGTAGTCGACGGGGAAGTGTCCGGGCGCGACGAAGTCCGGGTCGGCGAAGGGGACGAGGGTCCGGAAGAGGATAGAGCCGTGGTGGGCGGCGACGACCTCGGCGTGGCGGAGGTCGTAGGCATTCGGCCATGTTGGTCGTCGGCGTCGAGGCGGTGGATGTAGAGGTGGGAGACGGCCGGCGGCCGGCGGGTCGGCGACACGGAGGGAGATACGGATGCGGCGGGCGCTGCAGGTGTGGGCAATCTCCGACGCCGTCACGTGGTCGCCGTCGCCGCCGCCTTGCTCTCCTGCTCCCGCGTCGTCGTCGTCGTCGTCGCCACAACGTCGCCGGCCGCCGAACCTCCTCTCCCGCCTCGCCCCGTCGGTCTCCTCCCCACCCGTCGGCCGGCGGCGCGGTCCTGCCCAGAGCACCAGAGAGAAGAGTGAGAGAGAGATAAGAGGAAGGGAGAGAAGAGGGGAAAGAGAGAGAAGACTGACCTGGACGGCTAATATGTGGGGCCCACGTGGATCCCACGCTGACTCAGCAGCCACGTAGGACAAAACCGGGATCAAAACCACTGAGGGATTTATTGTGACCGGTTTTGAATAGTTAAGGGACGTGGGATATCTGGTTTGCGGTTTGAGGACAATTTTGTAACTCGATGACAAGTTGAGGGACCTTCGGTGTACTTTTTCCACTCGTAGGGACTGGCGGAATAAGTCCATTTTGCCTCCCTCATCTATTGCGCTTGTGTGAATAACATCCCTCAACCGGAAAACCGGGTATAATGCCTCCTCCTTCTCTGAAAACCAGAGCAAATCACCTCCCTCGGTGGTTTTGCTGGCGGTTTCGTTCGACGTGCCGTGTTGACCCGGTTGACAAGCTGACTCAGCGTGGTGGGACCCACATGTTAGTGTGTAGCTCTCTCTCCCCCTCATCTCTCTCCCCGGCCTTTCTCTCTCTCCCTCATCTCTTGCGCTTGGGAACGGCGGTGGGGAGCGGCGTAGGCGGTCGGAAGCGGTGGCGGTGGCGCCGGGGACGGCGGTCGGAAGCGGCGGAGGCAGCGGTAGTGGCGGTTGGGACGGCGGTCGGGAGTGGCGACGGTGGCAGTGGCAGTGGCGACGGCGGTCGGGAGTGGAGAAGGAGGCGGCGGCGGTGGTCGGGAGCGGCGGTTGGAACAGCAGTGGCGGTGGGGACGGCCGAAGCAGCATACGGCGCCTGCGGTGGTCATGGAGTGGAGACGGGTAGCGGCGGCGGTGTGGAAGCAGCAACAACAACAGGCCATCCCGGCGAGCTCCCTCCACAGCGCTCGGCCGCCTTGCGAGCTTTCTCCCCAACACGCGGCCGACCGGTGAGCTCCTCCCCAGCGCGCAGCCGGCCGACGAGCTCTTCTACCTGTGCGCGGACCAACCAGCGAGCTCCCTTCCCAGCGCGCGACCTCCCGACGACATCCTCTCCCCGTGGGTGGCGGCGGTGGCGGGGGAGGCATCGGCCGGCGACGGTGGTGGCGGATCGGAGGGGGAAACACGGCGGTGGCAGCAGGCCGGCAAGATCCTCTCCCTGTGGGCGGCGGCGGTGGGGGAGGTGCTCACCAGGCGCCGGGAGGTCTCCGCTCTCGACCGCCATCCCAACCGCCACCGCCGCCGCCTCCTTCTCCGCTCCCGACCGCCATCCCCACTGCCACCGCCGCCGCCTCCTTCTCCGGTCCCGACCACCGTCGCCACCGCCACCGCCGCCGCTCCCGCCCGCCGTCCCAACCGCCACTGCCGCCGCCTCCGCCGCCGCTTCCGACCGCTGTCCCCGCCGCCGCCGCTTCCGACCGCTTGTGCCGCTCCCCACCGCCGTTCCCACGCGCAAGAGATGAGGAGAGAGAGAGAAACGCTGGGTGAGAGAGATAAGGGGGATAGAGAGCTACACACTGACATGTGGGTCCCACCATGCTGAGTCAGCTTGTCAACCGGGTCAACACGCCACGTCGGACGAAACCGCCAGCAAAACCACCGAGGGAGGTGATTTGCTCTGGTTTTCAGAGAAAGAGGAGGCATTATACCCGGTTTTCCGGTTGAGGGATGTTATTCACGCAAGCGCAAGAGATGAGGGAGGCAAATGGACTTATTCCGGGACTGGCCTAGCTCCACGAACTTCACAACATTAATGGGCTGGGCCCAACATAGGCATCCACCGTGGGCCGTGGCCCGTGTGGGAGATGGACGGCGCCGGGGCGGCGGTGGAGAGAGATCGATCGAGAAGCTGAGTTTCGAGGGGACGCGGCGGGACGCCGCCCCCCGCACGAATCCCCATGATCTCATCAATGCCCTCGTTGAACTCCACCTCCAACCCCAAAAAAACCCCACTAGAATAATCCTCCGACCCAATCTCCTCCCCTCGGCCCGTGGGAATCCTTGGCCTTCTTGCACGCGCCTCCCTCGGATCAGTCCCCCCTCCGCCGCGAGACCAGGATCGTGACGCGCGCGCCGGGGCACATGGTGGCGGCGGCGGCGGCGGCGGTGTTGCCATGGGTGAGTTAGTACGAGTTCCCATCTCACCTTCTTCCCTTTAAACCCCATCCGCCTCTGCTTTTCTTGGTAGTGTAGCGTGGGTGTGGGTGTATGGTCTGACCGTCCATGGAGATTCTTGGATTCACTGTTATGGTTGTCGCCTTTGCTCTTCCTCCTTCTGTTGTTCTTTTTCGATCTAAGTAGGAGAGGAGGAGGAAGACGTGTGTTCTAATGTCGGGGGAGTTTGTGAACTTTGGTGTTTAGGGTGGCGGCGGCTCGCCGGCGTGGATCGAGGTGCCGGAGAAGAGCAAGAGCGCGTTCTGGGAGCTGAAGAGGAGGAAGGTGCACCGCTACGTGATTTTCAAGATCGACGACAGGCGGGAGGAGATCGTCGTCGAGAAGACCGGCGCGCCGGGGGAGAGCTACGACGACTTCACGGCGTCGCTGCCCGCCGACGACTGCCGGTACGCCGTCTACGATCTGGATTTCGTCAGCGACGACAACTGCAGGAAGAGCAAGATATTCTTCATCTCATGGTCAGTCTTTCTTTTGCAACCTGTTTCTCCTCATTCTCAGCTTCAGTTTTGGGGCTTTAGGTTTGGGACTTGCTTGATGTCTCCTTTCAGTTTCAGTTGGTGTGCCTATATAAGTTTCTTGTTAGGATAACAACAAAAGCGGTAACTCAGAGCTGGTTAAACAATTAAACTCAGTACATTGTGGCCTATGCAATGAGCTGGTGGTTGTCTAATTGTTGTTTTACAGATTTCTTATTGATAGGATAAATAAATACATAAGAACAACATATCCTTTATTGTAAGGATAAATACAAAGCCACATCTTTACTCAGCAGTTTGACTAATGACATGTTATCCAGTAAGATGTGTGAACGATGAAGTGACTTCATAGCAACAGTTACTAGTACTGAAAACAAACTAAATGACAAAAAGAAGTGATCTTTCATCTGTCAAATGCATGCGGCTCATGGGTTTTTCATGGTACAGAACAACTTAGTTTTTGTTCCAAAGTTCTCCAGGTTTTATGTGACAAAAGGACTGCAACCAAGATCTTAGAACACGGCCATATTACCGTTGCTCCTTTCTTTTCAGGTCCCCTTCTGTTTCCCGCATCCGAGCCAAGACCATATACGCCGTGTCGAGGAACCAATTTCGGCACGAGCTTGACGGTGTGCACTTTGAGATTCAGGCCACGGACCCTGATGACATGGATTTGGAAGTTCTCAGGGGCCGTGCTAATAGAACCTGATAGAGATTGACTTCGATAGTTTGTTAATTAGCCTTCTTTTGCATAACTTTAATATGTAGCTCGCTGCTGAAAATGCATCTCGGGTGCACTGATGTGAGGCATGATGTATAAGCAAGCTGCTGATCACACCCCAGCATTGCAGTTTTACCTTCTTTTTTTACACAGATAACATCTTTCTGATATCTGTCTAATTATATATGTTCCCTCTAATATGATATGGAAATTGTGCCTTGTTATATCTAAATTTGTAATATACTGTATTTCTGCTGTTTGATATTGATCACCTTCTGGTTTGGTTTCAGTGTTTTCACCTCTGAATCCTCACTCGTGAGTTGTGGATCGTGATTTCTGTATACTCCCTCCGTTTTAAAATGTTTAACACCATTGACTTTTTAGCACATGTTTGACCGTTTGTCTTATTAAAAAAAATTTGTGAAATATGTAAAACTATATGTGTACATGAAAGTATATTTGACCATAAATCAAATGATATTTGAATAAGACGAATGGTTAAACACGTACTTAAAAAGTCGTCAAATATTTTGAACTGGAGGGAGTATTTTTTTTCTCTCTTAGGTAGTATTGCTACTTATCAAGTGTTGGATGCACCATGCGTAGTGTGAACCTGGAATTTTGTAATTTCATAATGTTGAAAAGAATAACGTGCAATGTGGCGTTCCCTGATCAACATGGAAGCATACTCTTCTTTCTCTGTTTTTTTTTTAGCCGGCAACGTGGCGTCAGGCCGTCAGACTTGACAAACACATAGCCTGATTAGTTGTCTACTTTATCTTAAGCGACCTCTCCGGGTACTCACGTGTGGAATTGGACGAATGCTTTTGACTATTGTTTCTCTTCGTCTGAAATACGAACAATGTTTTCTTTTGGAACGTATATGCTCAAGTACTCAACAGTATACAGTACTCTGCTTCTCTCTCTCTTTCTCTCTCTAAATTATGCTCAAAATTCCCATAGGTATTTTAACATATGAATTCCAGTAAGCGTTGCACATATGTAGTTCCGAGGCTTCACGCTTTCATCGATATATAGTTCGATAGCCACAGCCCACGAAATTGACAAAAACACCAGACAGCTACTGTAGGTATACAAAATGTACGAGCAGACATGACCTGTTTGTAACTACTACTCCAGTGACGACACGAACCACCGTCCACCGGTAGATGATCACTAAAAAGTTTGAAAGGCGGTCGCTGTCGAGCATGTGGTGGTGGTGGTCATCAACTCGTGCATTGCCACCCAGATCTCCAACCTCGGCTCTGATGAAACCCAACAGACGGACCACCCAGGCACGTTCTCCGTACCGTTCATGGCCGGTGCAGTGCCGTGCCGTGGCCGCCGGCAAGGCCACCCATCACACCAGGGCCCCCATCATTTGGTACCAAATAAGCCAAAACGTATATTTACAAATAAAAATTAATTTGTAAATGTTCTTAACGATCTAAAAGTAAATTTTAATAAAAAACCTAAAATAAACTTTAAATTTAAATTTAAAAATTTAAAATTTGGATGATAAGTACTCTCTCTGTCTAGGAACATAGCAACCTAGGACTAGATTAGACACATCCTAATATTACGAATCTAGATATGATACTAGGATACTGGATACGTCGCATCCGATATTAGATTGCTATTTTATGGAATGGAGTATAAGTATAAGAGAAAATGAGGCTGCAATTTTTTTTTACGGTGGTCGGCATGTTGCGACAAGCAGCAAAGCATCTCGAATCCATCGGCATCGGCGATGCCGATGTGCCAATGTGCTACCGCCCGAGGGGGTTCAAAAACCAGCCGAAACCCACGCGGCACGGCAGCCCATTAGCCCAAATATTCCGCCGATCGGCCCGCACCAAGTTTCCGGCAGCAGCAGAGGAGCGGCGCGCGCGCGTTGTCGTTCGTCGTCGTCTCGCTCGCCGACGCAACCAACGCAACGCAACCGCGACCGTTTCGAGTTCGAGCGGTTTCACGCTCACGCGCGCCACGTTCGTCCCCACCCCACAGCCGCGGGGGTGATTAAAAACGGAAGCGAATGCCGCCTCGGCCTCCTCGTCCTCACAAACTTCTCGTTTTCCTCGTACTCTTCCTCTTTTCTGTCCCCTTACTCCGGCCGATTCACATGGCGCCCACCGCCGCGGTTGCCGGGGGTGGCGTGGAGGCGGAGGCGGAGGCGGAGGCGCTGCTGGGGCTGCTGCAGCGGGTGCAGTCGGAGGCGCTGCGGGCGTTCGGGCCGAACGACTTCGACCCCAAGCTCTACGTCGACCTGCCGCTCGCCGCCGACGCCAGCGCGGCGGCCGCGCTGGCGTCGCTACCGCGGGCGGCGCCGTCGAGGGGCGAGATGGAGGCCTACATCTCGAGGTACTTCGCGCTGGCCGGGTCCGACCTCGTCGCCGCCGCCGACCCGCCGGACTTCGAGCGCGACCCCCCCGGGTTCCTGCCCAGGGTGGAGCGCGCCGAGGCGCGGGCCTGGGCGCTGGAGGTGCACGCGCTGTGGAAGGACCTGACGCGGCGGGTGGCGCCGGCCGTCGCGGCGCGCCCCGACCGGCACACGCTGCTGCCGCTCCCCGGCAGGGTGGTCGTGCCGGGCTCCAGGTTCCGGGAGGTCTACTACTGGGACTCCTACTGGGTCGTCAGGTCCGTACCGTACACCCTGTATCTCCGCATCCATCCATGATTCCGTCCCGCTTTGCTCCATTATTGGTCATCACGAATGCGCTAGATCATCACGTATGATTGATGAACATCTTTGCGTGGAGAGGAATAATTGATGAATCCAGGTTTCCACCAATAGTGCATAACATAGTACACAACACGTGTTCTTGCACTTGTTGTCTTGTTAGGTATGGCCATTTCGGGGGAACATGCAAGTGTCGAATCTCCAAAGGTTCACTTGTCTCTTTCTATGGCACGACCTGCTGGATACTGGGGGCGGCTGAATATTCTACAGGCAGTTGCGCTTTCCTGACCGGCCTGGTTGTGCCCATGGCCTATGGGGATATATTTTAGCTTTCCAGAATGAGGTTGTTGATTGACGCCGGCGTTGACAAAACTCAGGGTGATCTGTCCTTAGATTTCTTAGGAAATTACTGTGAGAGTTACCCCTCTATCAAAAAAAAAAAAATCAGATTCATCCCTAGGATTTTTATTTTTTTTTGGATATGACGTAGTTCTTTAAAAAAAAAAGGTTGTTGTCAGTAGCATTTTCATGGAAATGGCAATGTAATAGTGGCTCTCAGAGTGTCAGTAAATACTGAAGATCTTGGTTTCTAATTCAGTGGCTTCCACAGAAAATGATGCAGGTCTTGACTACATGCTTACATTTTTGCTAATACCGTAGTACGGTACAAGTGTACAGTACGCGCTGATCAAATATGCCTCCCAGATAAAAGTATTGATTTACAATGTTTTTTCTTGTTTGCTATGTCATTGGATGCAGAGGTTTACTGGTGAGCAAAATGTATGAGACGGCAAAGGATATCGTGCTTAATCTTGTGTATCTTGTTGAGAAATATGGTTTTGTTCTGAACGGGGCAAGATCGTACTACACTAACCGAAGGTGATAGCCTCTCTGCCATAGCATACTGTTTGGTAAATATGGTCTGTACTCTGTGCTTTCAACACAAAGTAGTTCATTTTTGTCATGTTGTCTATCTGCTGCTAAGGAAGTAAATACATTTTTTTATGTGAAGTTTAATGGACCTTCATTAATTTTCCTTCACCGAGAATTACCTCCAGTCTTAATACTGCAAACTAAATATATATAACTTAGAATGCAATGTATTACTATATGGTCCTTATCTGAGACCTTGCCTTTGACTCTTTGTGCAGCCAGCCACCACTTTTAAGCTCCATGGTTTTAGACATATACATGGCAACTGGTGATATGGCTTTTGTGAGGAGGGTATTTCCCTCACTGCTGAAAGAGCATAGTTTCTGGATGTCAGGTAGCAGATGACTGAAGCCACTTTACAGCATATTTACAATTTTGCATGATTGAACCAATCTCCCTATACAATGATCCTGTCATGTACTCATGCAGAGGTTCACAATGTGGCAGTAATGGACAATCATGGACGGGTACATAATTTGAGTCGCTACCAGGCTATGTGGAACAAACCTAGGCCAGAAAGTGCAACAATTGTAAAGTTTTGATGATGTTCACGATGTTAACTTGCTGGTGGCAATGGCAGCTTCTCAAGGATTAACTAACTATGGTCTGTTCTGAATTTAGGATGAGGAATTTGCTTCAAAACTTTCTACGGCTGCTAAAGAAAAATTCTACCACCAAGTTGCTTCTACAGCTGAAACAGGATGGGATTTTAGCTCTCGATGGATGAGGTTGGATGTAAAAAACTTGTTATTACCGATAGAAAAGTATTTGTTTGACTGTTAATTAGTTAACGTGCACAGTACTAAAGAAGACATTATGAGCTCCAATGATATCAAATTCACTGTTGTGATGCCACATGCTGATTTCAGTTTTTCTTTAACTGCTTATCCAGGGATTCTACTGACATGACAACTCTGACAACATCTTGCATAATACCTGTGGACTTGAACACATTCATATTGAAGGTATGACATATAGCGTGTCACGATATTTGATTTCCAAACATGCATGACATACAGATTCAGCAAAGTATGGAGTTTGTCATGATATTCGAATTCTGAACACATAGTTTATAGATTCAGCATGATTTGTATGCATCAGGTTTAGAATGCTTTGTAGTTCGCTTATTCAATATTAATGTGCCCATAATAGCTAGAGATGCTTGTTGGGAAAAATATCCTTAATTGGTAAAGTCAACAATGCTCAGAAATTTGACATGGTCCTCACTTTGTACACAACTCAGATGGAACAGGACATAGCTTTCTTTGCTAAACTCATTGGAGAGAGCACAACATCAGAAATATTTTCAGAGGCTTCAAAAGCACGCCATAATGCAATTGATTCTGTTCTGTGGAACACTGACATGGAGCAATGGCTTGACTACTGGCTTCCTACTGATGGAAACTGCCAGGTTTTCCCAATTGATATCTGTTGATCTCCTATATTCTTTTCCATTTGTGCAAGCAACCTTGATTTTATTAACTTGATGACACTACTATTTTACAGGGAGTCTACCAATGGAAATCTATCTCACAGAACCGCGCCATCTTTGCTTCTAATTTTGTACCTTTGTGGTTAAATGCTCAACATTCAGGTTTGTCCTGTAGACCCCCCATCCTTGTGCTTATCTTCTAATGCCAGGGTGTAATGCTTTATTCTGGGAATATCTAAAACTACACGGTAGTATCTGTCTACATATTTTTCATGAGTTGGCTGCCTTGTCCTGAATTTCCTTTTATGAGGTCTAGTACGAGTATCCCATGAAATTTTAACCACCAAATGGCTAGAAACTGAACAGTTAATGCAGACAAATCTTATAGAAAGTATCTAACACGTTTGTCTCTGTATCATGCTCATACTTCATGATGTGCGTCGGTCTGTCATTTATCTTACAACTTGCTTTCTTCATTACATGTTTATAACTGCTGGAGCTGTTCTTAGTAGTTAGTATTATAACTCTAGTGATCACATCACAGCTCTTACTCTTTTTTAAAAAAATAAAAAAAAAAATCTTTCACCCTTTTCTTGCATAGTTACTGAATAATATTGTCGGAAACATAATTAGGCTTGGAGCAATTTGTCGATGAGGCAAAATCAGTGAGAGTCATGAGAAGCCTCCAGAAATCAGGATTACTGCAACCTGCAGGAATCGCAACTTCCTTATCAAACACAGGGCAACAATGGTCAGTTCACTGGAAGAGCATTCTCTCCCTGAAACCATGTGGTTTCCTTCGCTTAAACAGGTTTCCTCTATTTTTGAACAGGGATTTTCCAAACGGATGGGCCCCGTTGCAGCATCTGATAGTCGAGGGATTGTTGAGGTCTGGTTCAGGAGAGGCAAGGGAACTTGCTGAGGACATTGCCACGAGGTGGGTGAGAACAAACTATGATGCCTATAAGGCTACCGGCGCGATGCATGAGAAGTACGATGTGGTGACCTGTGGAAAATCTGGAGGTGGGGGTGAATACAAACCCCAGGTATGGTTGTTTTCTTCTAAATTCAAGTAAAAATCCTTCCTGTGTTGTGCTCACGCATCAATAGAACATCTCTGTACAGTTCTGTACTCATGTTGTGACTCACAACATGAGTACAGAATTACTCATGTTGTGACTCCCTTTTCCTCTCATACAATGATTACGACACCAATAAAAGCAGAAACCGTGATCTCTTACCCTGCCTTTTCTTCTAATTTGAGCTGTTGAACATCTCTATTCGCAGACTGGTTTTGGTTGGTCCAACGGTGTGATATTATCATTCTTGGATGAATTTGGATGGCCTCAGGACAAGAAGATAGACTGCTTGTCATCATGATGAATGTTAAACCCCATCTTCGCAGATGCAGAATGTGGCTAGGCTAGGCAGGTGTTTTTGTGTGCAACTGTATATACACGGCTGTGCATTACACGCAAAGTTGAAGAGGCATTCTGCAATTCTGCTGTAGTTTTTATCTGACAAACATTTGCATTCAGATTTCAGAGCATCACCCGCAACTGTGTTTTTTTTTTCTTTTTTTGTAACTTGCCCTTTGCTGTAACTCGTATCAAAGCTCAAAGCAAGAAGAATCTTCATGTATCTGATATGTTGTACATTTGTATCTGAATTCTGAAACTATCAAACAACATATCTAGTCGATTTATTACTCGCTCTTCCAGTCGCCTCTGCCTCGGCAAAACCATGGCCCGGGGAGTAGGGCGCTGCCGGCGAAGGTCACTACCGCAAACAAGTAGGCCGCAGCGCGTCGCTTTGATGGACACCGCCGCCGGTCGCGATCCGGCGGACGCGGTAGAATCTCTCAGCGAGCTCGCACTCGTGCCTCGCAGGAGCAGAGGGGAGGAGCCAGAGCCGGCCAGCGAGGAAGGAGGCGCATGGCCCTGGTCATGGGCTCATGGCGGCGCGCCGGCGGCGAGGCGGGATGTCCGAGCAAAGGGGATTGTTTTGCAAAGTGCCGTTGCCAATTCACCTTGGATGGATCAGATCCGTCTATATTTGAATGCAAATGCTAACCTATGCTCATGGAAAATTAAAGGTGAAAATTTTATACTCCCTCCGTTTCAAAATGTTTGACGTTATTGACTTTTTAGCACATGTTTGACCGTTCGTCTTTTTTTAAGTAATTATTAATTCTTTCCATATCATTTGATTCATTGTTAAATATATTTTTATGTAGACATATAATTTTACATGTTTCACAAAAGTTTTTGAATAAGATGAACGGTCAAATATGTGCTAAAAAGTTAACGGTGTCAAACATTTCGAAACGGAGGGAGTAGATTACTGACCTTCAGATCTGCTCCACGATTCATGCTCTATTAAGTTTTTCCTTCAACTCTTGATGATCTTGACAAACTCCAACGAGCGACGGTGGTGACTCCGACCGGTTAGATCTTGGGGATAGGGTTAGAGAAAGGAGGGTTCCTCGGCTTAGAGGGATGCGGGGGAGGCCTTGTGGGTGCTAGTGCTAGGAGGACGAAGAGGGTGCCAGTGGAGCCGCGGGGATGGAGGACGGTGGTAGGCAGTGGTAGTAGCGAAAGAAACTCAACCATTGATTAGCCAAAGACGGAGAAGGATGGGATGGGGGTGCTCGCTGTAGCTCAGCGAGAAACCATGGTGGGTGATGGTTGGTGGAGGGTTCATTGGCAGGTGTGGTTGGAGGCAACGCGCTTGAAATAGAAGGCGTGGGGTGGCGGTGGCGATAGTAGGGAGTAATTGAAGTAGAAGGCGTGGGGGTGGCGGCGGCGATAGTAGGGAGTAAGATGGGGGAGGGGTAGGGTTTGGTATATAAATGAATGTGTTGGTTGATCTGAAGGGTTAGATTTCGATCAGATGGATGTGAAAATTGATTGGGATGAAGGGTCTTCTTGCCAAAATTACATAAGCAGTACTATACTTGAATAGATGGTTGACAATTTGAGATATTCTTGAAATCAAGTCGCTTGCATTCTTAGTGATACTGTTTAGAATATTTTTTAACATGGACTTGAGCACTAAAAGTTGTATGTGAATTTAGAATAGGATATTCAATAACATAAGTCGCTAACAATGGTAATGACCCAATTTAGAATATTTACCATAACATAACTCAAATACTAGTAGTATTTAGATAAAGGGAAACACTCATCAAACCAATCTAAGTCACGCTATTTAGATTGGATGGTTAAAACTTGATCACACTAGAATCAGTACCAATGATGAAAACCTAATTTGAAATATTTTTGTGCATGAACTAAAGTGGTAGGTCTATATAGAAAAGGTGCTATGATCAATCTATTTAGCGATCATATGCGATCAGCTTGATTTATATCGACGCCTACAAAAATCACACACTATGGTTTCTTGTGTAAAACTGGCCGTGACACTTTTCAACCTCTTGATCTGAACCGCCCAATGACGTCCAACGGTAAATCGGAGTATGGAACCAGTTCATTTTCCACTCCTAACCAAGATGATACTCGCACAAGGGTGAGAAAAGGGGGTTAGCTCTGAAGAACGCCACCCGCCACGAGAGGGGAGACATGGCGGCGGCACTCCTACCGGAGACGGCACCGAGGGGAGATGGATTCTGATAGCTCGAGTGGACGTCCACCCGTTTATTGCATGTCAACTAAATGGTTGCGCAAAATTTCCAAAAAAATTGACAAGATATATAAATATATAATATATTACTCCACAAACATGCAAGTTTAAATTCAACTTATACAAGTTGTAAAAAAAATAACAAATTTAACTGTAAATATACATATATTAATTTGAGTCTTGTTTTTTATTTTTGTTACAATTTATAGAAGTTGAATTTTAAATTGCATGTTTGTGGAGTGATATATTACATATTGGTCTATCTTGTTCTATTTTTTTTCATATTTTTTCATAACCATTTATATGACATGCAATAAAACAGTTTCCCGACACCGAGGTTGCTGACACCGAAGACCATCCGCGCGGCGGCCAAAGCAAGCAGTCCCAAGGCATCCAGCTCGTGCCCCTCTCCCTCCGCCACGCCATCAAGCGGTACCTTCGAGGTAACACCCTCCGCTACCCCCCTCCCGCTCTCCCGCACATCACCCGCTCGATGAATTGCTTGGCCTCACTGACGACACTTTGCACGACTAACTATGTAGACCAGGACAAGGCACAGATGAACCTGAAGGTGTTGCTGCTCTCGGCCTCCTTCGAGCACACCAAGGGAACCTGCACCGAGCTAGCCGCGACTGCCATGGGCGGCGTGCTCATCGATGACCTGCGTGCGCCCTCGGGCTCTGAGCAGCAGGCCGCGCGGTGGAAGGTGCGGTATGCCTATGGAGATATTGGCCTTCAGTATCGTGAGTATGAGACGGTCACGTACGTTGCCTCCCGGATGCTGGCCATCTATGCCGCGTGCCACCGTGTGCTCCATGAGGTCCAAGAACAATAACTCTCTTTATTGTTGTTGTCCTCAGCGAGATGAATTTGTTTATTGGAGTGCTTTTCTCGACTGAAGCTTCGATTTTATAGGTTCGTCGGAGGTTATCAGACGTTGCGCTTGCCAAAGTGTTGGATTTTTCCACTCCTCTCAAGGGTTTTTTCCACGCCTCCGCACTAGATGTTCTTTTCCCAGGTCTGGACAATAGGGGAACCCCGTGGTGAGCCGGGTTAAAATAAGCGACAGGGCTTAACCGAATGCAACTTTTCCTATGGGCCGGGATTGTTTCCTCGCCGGGTTGATCCACGGGGGTTGGGCCATGACCCCGGCCGATTCCAGCCAAACCGAATATGGCCTAACGAAAATCCATAAATTATAAATGTGAAAATCTCAAATGTGTTATTACAAGTAAATATGATCACTTCCTTAAATAAATAAATAACTTGTATCCCTTGAATAAATAAATAAATAAGATTTGTTGTTGTACTATATAAAATCTAGAGCGAATCGACAATCTTGTTTAGTTCCTTTTTCATATCTTCAACCATGTTGTTATCAGACAACAACAACTATCCCAATAATTGTCGCTTGAAAACATTGATGTTGTGCTGGACAAACAAGGAAAAATGTTTATTACTCACAAAGTAGGCACATATTTAAAGTTGTTAGCAAATAATGTAAATATCAAACCTGAGTGATTTTTTTGCAAGTCCTGACCCATTAAACCGCTCGATGTACTTTAGTACATATAGGTCGCATGAACATCTATCAAAATGAAATAAATAAGTGGTCCGTTATAGAGCAAGTAATAATTTGATGCATTTTGCTATTAATTAGTTATATACGATGGATTTCTGACGCAAATGAATCCCCAGTGTTAAGGTGAGACCACACCCTGTTGAGGCACAGTAGCATATTGACGGCCGTCTAAGAGATCCAATACATGCTTCGCATGAATGTTTAGTTCAGGTTCTGTCACCTCTGAATCTAGTGTTGAGCTGAAAAAAATCTTTGAGCAGATAAAAGATGCACAATTCTCCCCTACAATATTCTTAAGATCCTCTTGCATACATGAAACGAAGGTAGCATCACCCTTTTCACTTGCACTTCTAGAGAACAGAAGCAAAAATTCTGCACATTTTAGCCTGAAAAAGGGGGAAAAAAAGAATGTGAGGCGAGAATTGTATTGCAAATTTATGTAAAAAGTATCATATGGTATTATAATGCAATGTGTATTGTATGGACAGACCTTACATTGTCATCTCTTTGTGTGTCCTTTACAAGATCACCAATTTTATCTAGTCCTTCATGTTCCTTGAAATCCTATAAAAAGAAAATGACGAGAGGTGAAAAAAGAGATAGGAAGAAGAGATGCAGCACACAGAGCTGCCCAAAGGGTACCATCAAATTTTCTGAAGAATCCACCATCAACGCCAAAAGGGTGTCCAGACAAGCTTTTTGTTCAAGCGTGCCCCGAGTCATCAGAATGTTCAGAAGTACCTGAGGAAGTTATAGGATAAGTATGAGATGATCACGGCAAGAACAATTTTTCGTAGCTGATAGAAAGAATGAGCAACAAAACAAGCAACCATAGTATAAGTGACCCAACCAGCTATGCTTTCACACAAAAGTGGAAATGGAAATGCATACCTCGAAAAAATTCTTTCAAATAAAGCCCGGCGAAATGCATATCTAAAACCTTATATCAATCTCTCTGAATCAAAAGAAAATATCTCCTGTACCCTTTTTGAAAAAGAAAAGGGTAGGAAATGCACGGAAATTGTTGTTAAGAAAATTGGATAAAAAATCACAGTATTTTTCTAATCGATTGATCCTGATGGAACATCAACAGCAATGAAAGTGCAACAGTGCACTTTGGCGCAATAATACGCAACAAATGATAAGCCTAAGGTCAATTGATCACTACCTAAAACGTCGTCGTATATGAATGATCTGCCTTTTCTGTTTTTCAACAAATGACAGGACTGTACTCTCCTTATGGCACATAGACGCAACAACGGACATACTCTCCTTATGGTACAATAGTGCATTCATGTGCCTGAACAACTCTGATGCTGATATAGGAGCTGTTGATCGTTGTGACTGTACTTCCCAAGGAGCTGGACATTTTTTTCACTTCAAATAAGGACCCGATTCCCCAAGAAACAGTTTTGACTGAATGCAGTAAGACCACTCGTTATACTGTAAACATCTAAAATTAACCTGCAGAATTACATGCCAAAACCAGAGTTTCATGTATGCCCTTCCATCGCTTCTTTATTTTATTTTCATTGTTTCGCAGCACACTTTTCATAACTATCTATCTATCGGTCCAGTACTCCTTGCTTAGTTTAGTGACATATCCTGTACGTTTTACCTTAGATATGTTTAAAAAGAAGCTGCAGGACTGATGCATAAATTAGAAACGTGCTCAGAAATCAAAGGCAGATACCGTAACCTGAAGTTTCACACCAGTTCAGTAGCTCTTAGAGTAGGAAACCATGGCTTTGTGTTCAAGAAAAAACCCAAACCATGTTCAGTGTAACATACACTGATATACCAGTCATTGCAACTTCACAAAATCACAAGTGGCATGAAGCCATGAACTACCCAACAAAGCTGGACTGATGCAAAGCTGATATGCTGTTCTGAATCTCTGATATCTCCTCCCTTCTACAAGTTAATCCTAAGTTCCTACCAGAAGTGAATTTGATCAGAACGCCTCATGCTAGGAGCCCCAGGACCACGAAATCCCTGTGCCTCAACACGCAAAGACCGTACTACTGTACTACCATTCGGCCAAATGGACCAAATCCTGAAGAAAAGCAAGCATCCAGAAAAATGAATCAGATGTTCTTTTGGCCCACCTCTCCGAGGACTCTCTCCAACTTCGCAAGCGAAGGGTCGTACTTGCACAGTTCTACCGTACTGATCGCTCACACACCATCAGAGTTAAGACGACTAACCCTACGTGACAGCAATTCCCCAACTAATGATAAATTGATAATTGCACGTATGCATTATCAGCAGCAGAAATTAATTCTAATCTGTGCGTGATGATTTTTATTTTAATTTTAATTTTTATCTGATGGAAGCAAATGAGTGGAGGAGAGAGTGCACCTTGACGGCGTCGTAGCGATGCGCGGCGGCGGCGCAGTCCCGGCAGAGGAGGCAGCAACCCTCGAGCACCCGGAGCGCGAGCGCCACCTCGGAGTCGGTGGCGGGGTTGCTGAGCTTGACGGCGGGCGAGATGCCGAGCACCTGCCCCACCGTCACCACCGCGTCGCCCTGCGCCCTCCGGAGGCTGTGCTCGAACAGCACCGGCACCACTGCACCCATGCATTGATCGATCGATCGATTCCATGACGTCGGCCGGTCAGATCACCGCGGCGAGGCGGAGGAGGAGGAGGAGGAGATGTGTCGCTCACCTTGGAGGTCGCGGAGGGCCTGGGAGTGGCGGAAGAGGCGGGCGTCGGCGTCGGCGGCGGCGGCGGAGCGGAGGGCGCGGAGGAGCGCGCGGAGGCCGCGGAGGCGGAGGAAGGAGAACCCCGCGGACGCGTCGCGGAGGCCGCACCGCAGCGACTGCGCCAGGTCGCGGTACATGCGCCGCCGCTCCGACGCCGTCGGCCGCCTCCCTCCCGCCGCCGCCGCCGCCTCCTCCCCCGCCGCCGCTCCCGGCATCGCGGTGGTGGCTGACACCGTGCGCGAACGCGCACAGGCACAGTGATGGCGAGCGCGATGTGAGGCGAGGCGGCGTGTCGTTTGTTAATTTCGCGGAATGAGACGCGGGAGAGATCGCGTTGTCGCTTTTGATCGGCCGGGTGGGCCCGGGTGACCGGTCAAGGACTTGTGTTTCTCGCGGGTTTGGATTTAACAAACGGGTCTCAGCCCAGTAGCCTTGGCGGGCCGGATAACGCGAGCAGGAATCTTGGCATCGATCGGACGACCACAAATTCGGCTGTAAAAACAAAGAATTTCAGCAGGCTGTTCTATAGCAAATCCCTTAAGAAATATAAGAATAATAAATTGTATTACTTTCTCATTCTTTTATTTTAGATGGAAGGAGAGTTTCTTCCATTTAAAATAAAAGACTTTTGCTGATTTTATTTATTGCTATATCCAATTTATGGAATTGATATCCCGTTTAATTGATATCATTTAGTAAAATGAAACATAGTATATTGCATCTATCTCTTAGCTCGAGAATTTCACGGTGTAGAGTTATGGTATAAGAAATAGGCTATTAAGTAACTCTAAATGAATTATGGATACATATGTATCCTTAACATACTGAAATAACTGTCATTTTGTATCAATTCCAAAACAAGTTAATCTAATATGCGATATGATATATCCTAGTACTACAAAATTTGGATAAACACTATGTAGATTTGTATTACTAAAATATGCCACATCCAGTATTATGTTAACTTATTTTGAGATGAAAAAAGTAACACTCTGAAATGTATCTAATGCAATCTTTAATTATTATATTTTGAGACATACTATGTAATATAGAGACTGAATATCAAGAATCAAGAATTCGATTAGGCATGTCAGCGATGTACAAGTACAGCATTTTGAAGAAGTTCTCTTATACGTGAAGTTTCTCTCTTCGGGAGCACTAACTAATAGACATTGACAGCGAGTCTAGAATTATTTTTCAGCTACTAATTTCTAATGTATCACTTCACACAATCAAAGATTGACAGTTGACACCTCTACAGTGATAATCTTTGCGGGGGTTGTCACTTGTCACTGAATTTTCTTGGTACAAAATATGGACTTTGGCATCTTCGGTTCAGAGATTAAGAAGATCATTTTCAAAAAGGCTAAAATTTTGCTATGTCTTTGGACCAAAGCACGAGCTATAACATAATATGGCCTTTTAGACTCTAGAAATTGTGGTACACATCATTACTTTGGTCCTATGTTTGTTCCACGGGCTGTGCTTTGAAAGCCCTGCGCCGGACTATCTTCGGTTGCATCTTGCATTTAATTAAAACGTGAGAAAAAATTATAACATATCTGAAATATAGGGAATTGAATAATCTCTTGTGAATTTCTGCATTTCAAAGTTCAACCGGAAATTTAGTGGAGTACTACTCCGTTTTATATCTGATTTTTTTCCCCGTAAAACTCCTGTTCCAAATGGAGGCTGAGTTTTTTTAGAGGGAAATGGAAGCTGACCCGCTGACCTGGCTCTGGACTTCTTGGTTGGTCCAACTGAGGAGCCATATCGTAGGCCCAATCCAAACTACTATTGGCCCATTTAGGCCTAATTACTGCTTGGAAAAAGTCCACTTTGACTCTCTTAATTGTTCACCGAATCTAATTCGGACCCTTAACTAGAAAACCAGGTAGGACGACTCCCCTAATTACTAAAACCGGTACAAATCGACTCCTCTAGCGGTTTTGGAGGGCGGTTTTGCTGACGTGGCGCTTACGTGACGGCGCTGACCTGGTCTTCGTCCCACGTGGCGCTTATATGGCATTAGAATTAAAAAAAATCTATGGGACCCATCTGTCATTCACACATAAAATATATTGTGGGACCCACTGACATATGGGGCCCACATGTCATCTTTCTCATTCCCTTCTTCCTCCTCCCTCTCTCTCCCTTCTTCCTCTTTTCTCTCCCCCTTCGACGCACCCCGGGAGCGGGAGCCGAATCAGCGGCGACGGCAGGCGAGGGCCGGAGTGGCGACGACGGCGACACAGATGCAGATCGGCCTCTCCGCCAGCCGACACCGCCGCAGCTGCTCATCTTCGTGTAGGGGAGAGGGGAGAGGAGGCGGCGGAGGACATGGCGACGGGATAGAGGATACCGTCAGCGGCGGTAACATGAGAGCGGTTGGTGAAGTGGAGAGGCAGCGCGGCGGAGCGAGGAAGCTGCGGCGGCGAGGAAGGCACAAGGGAGCGGCTAGGGGGAGGTGGCGGCGGCCGGCGCGGACGGGGAGAGAGAGAGAGGGGGTGGATGGGGCTGAGGTCGCCGGCGAGGCGGCGCGGACATCTTGAAGTGGAGAGGCTGGGTCCTTCCTCTCGAGCGACGGTGGAGAGAGAGAGAGAGAGAGAGAGAGAGGGCCGCCGCCGTTGTCGCCACCACCACCACCGCCGTTGCCACTAATCCGCCTGGCCTTCGCGCTAGCCTTCTCCACCGTCGCCGCCATCACCGGATCGTGACGACGGTGCCGCGCCCCTCCGCCACTGTTCCAGCCCCTCACACCACCACCTCCGCTCCAGCGCGCACACTCCCGCCCGTCGCCGCCATCGCCACGCCCGACCCCTCTCTTCCTCTCGCATGCAACGCCGGCCCCCAGGAGGGAGAGGGAGAGGGGGCCGCCACCGTCGCCGCCACCACTCCACCTGGCCTTCGCGCCGGTCTTCTCCACCGCCCCCGCCATCACTGGATCTGGATGAGAAGAGGAGGAGGGACGGCCGCAGTCCACTTCTACCGACGCGCACGCGCCCCCCGGTGCCGCCCAAGCCGTCGCCCCATCGGTCAATGAAAAAAAGAGCCCACATGCCAGTCCTGATCTGACTCAACTCACGATGGCCCACTGTCAGCTATCTATTTCTCACCATCCTCAATTGAGTTAGCAGTGTTGACCACGGTCAAGGTGCCACGTCATCGGATACTGCCCACAATACTGCCTTAGGAGTCGATTTGTACCGGTTTTACTAAATGGGGGAGTTGTCTTACCCGGTTTTCTAGTTAAGGGTCACGAATTAGATTCGGTGAACAATTAAGGGAGTCTAAGTGGACTTTTTCCTTACTGCTTAATTATACTCACGGCCCATTTCCAAAAAGTTGCGCTCTTTTGGGCCAGAGGCCTATTCCCACTTGACTTCCGCTCCTCTTCCTCCAGCTTCGAGAGAAATCTCCGAACCCGCCGCGTCGCACACCGGAATCCACCGCCGACGCTCCGGCGCCACCGAGGGAGGGGGTGAGGAACGCGGGGGAGAAGCGTCGTAGGCGAGGTGCCGGCGATGGAGAGGGAAGTCGTGGTCTCCGAGGAAGCGGCCGCCTCCTCCTCCTCCTCCTCCTCCTCCGCCGCCGCCGCCTCGTTCTCCCTCGCGGAAACCAGGGTCATCTGCCGCGTGTAAGCCTCGGCGTTCCTCCTCCCCGGTCTCGCGCTACGTGCCTAATCGTGATCGTGTGAGCTTACGGTTGTTGCAGGTGCCAGAAGCAGTTCGCGCAGTACACTTGCCCCCGTTGTAACGCCCGGTACTGCTCGCTCCCGTGCTACAAGGTGCGTGCGATTTCCCTCTCGCTTCTGCTGCTCCCGTACTGCGGGCTTCGTGCTCTTCGAGGCTCGCTGCTTGTAGAACACCTCCAGGGAGGGTTCATGCTCGTGTTGGTTTGGTGTCCTGGGTGTCTCAGTGAGTTAGTGCTGACGCACACAAGGTGTTTGTAGAATTGCAGCAATGAGTTCGTATACTTTTTGGAAGAGTAATTTTGGTTTATATGCTAAAAGCGTATATCTGAGTCTGGTACAAATGGAAATGGTTAAGTTACTTGCAGTCACACTGATATGGTGCATTTCCGTTGCTAATTAGGCTGCAGAAATTCCCTCCTTGTGCTGTCCAATGTAGTTTCATGAAAAGGGTTGCATTACTAGCTGGATGGCTAATGTGCTGAACTTATGAAATTTCAACTATCATATGGAACAGAAAAGATGAATTGAAAGCGCATTTGTCCTTTCCAACGGCATAGGTTATTCTAGTTCCTCACTATGGGTCTGTTAACATTTCAAATGGCCACATGGTGTAAACTTTCTGAGGAGGTTGGAATTTTTCTCACATTCATTTAGATACCACCAATATACCATACAACAGCATTAATGCTACCCTGAGTGGATTGTACCAGTGTGACTGAGACTGTCAAATGATTGTTGAAAGAGAATACATGTTTATCTACAAAACAACAACATCGATTTAAGGGGTCTGCTTATATGGGTGCAATATATCTAACTCGAGGAATTTACCATCTACATAATTGACTAGTGAATTTATGCATATTGATCTCAAGGAATAATGATGTTTACATTATTGCACCTTTTACTTTTGTAACCTCTTATATCTTATATAATTCTTGTTCTGTAGGGGCATAGTGTTCAGTGCACTGAATCCTTCATGCGTGAGAATGTTATGGATGAGCTTAAGCAGATGCAACCTGAAGATGAATCAAAGAAGAAGATGTTAGACATACTTAAAAGGTTCCACTTGGAAGAAGAAGATATGGATTCAGAAGGCGAAGATGGTATGGTTGATATGCATTCTTTTACATTATGTCTGATAGTCTATAAACCATTAGCTATCCTTTTCTGTAAATATAAATGATCGGGATTTGTTATTGGTGATGAGGATGTTGCAAGTGCTCAGATTTTCCACCTTAGGATTGCATCTGCCTCACTCTTATTGAAACCATTATTTTTATAAAGCGTGAATTATTGCTTGTGTTTCTACTTATTTATATTGCGCTTACGTGAAGTATTACTATTTAAGATTTTATGGTCAAATTGAATTTTTAATCATTCTCTCCTAGTTTGTTTGCTCTGAAAACATATTATTATTAATTTTTCTATTTGCATGCTATTTCACTCTCAAAGCTGGTAGTGGTAGAAAAATCATCTACTAGTTTGTCAGCATTAATATTTGTACTCTTACTGCTGAACTTGGTAGTACAGGAATGGATGTTTGTATCATGGAAAACAATAGAAGATGTGACGACTGTAATACATCTAAACTTATAATTTCATTAGTTTAAGGCCTGACTGGTTTCTGTTTACCTATTTGTCATCTAAATGGTTTCGAGTACTCTTCTAGAAGATCATACTTTCTCTAACACAGATAATATGTGATAATATATTGTCTGGTCAGTGCTTATTACTAGTTGTGAAAGTTACCATTTCTGTTCAGTTTCATAAGGAGATTATTCTGTTATGTCATCTCTGTTTTATATATAAAATGTTATGGTCGGGCTGACCTACCAGAGACACGGAAGGCTGTGACTCCTGCCAGTTAATTGTACTCTATATCACTAAAATATTATGAACAAAAGCCTAGTACTGAATTACAATTACCTCCTACTATTAGGAAGGATGATCCCCTTGCTAACTATGTGATTATGTGGATTGTATAAATTTTTGCAATAGCTCTTTCAATAATCAAATCTTTGTTTGGCGCATCTAGCAGATTTTGGGCTTGTCTAGTTTTGGTTATGATTTAATGAGTTATGAGGGCCTACCTGTTGTGAATTGGTTGAGGTGATTATGATTGTTGAGTGGTGCATATGCTATATTTTGATATGTGAGGATCTTTTCTTTTGACATGTCATACATGTTTTGTCCTGCAGAGTCAATTCTGTCAGAGGAGCTTATTCAAAAAGTTATGTCTGGTATGTGTGTACTTCTCATGCCTTCCTAATGTGAATAAACCATAGCATTTCACAGTGCTCTTATTTTTATTTATGAAAACCTAGGTATTCTTTAAACAATTGCACTAACCAATCATTTCTTAACACCTTTGTTAACTAAATTTTTTTTGCAACTAGTATAAGAAAAAACAAATAACTGATTTAAGATAGACAAATGCTTGTGAAGGGAATTCAGAGTTAGACTTACCAATGTAAATTTTCATGTGAGAATTACGTTCAGTATTCCTTTCCATTAAAAGGTTGTGGATCAAACAAATTGCATCTGTAGTATAAGGATAACTTAGCCTGCCAAATGCTGGCAAGCTGTCCTTTTTTGTCATTTTTACATTTACCTCTGATTATTGTATTTTCATGTTGAGTAATTGCTTCATTTCTTGAAATACAGTATTCAAGTTCTGTTCATGTGGCTCATTTTTTCAATTTTCATGCTGGATGATAATTTGGACTTGTCATTTTTGGGATGGAACTTTTCTAAACAAGCAAATATTGTTATGTACTTCAAGTTTTCTGCTGAGCTCTCATTAGATTAATATTTGTTTGTTATTCAAACAGGAGATGAGATCAAGCTTGAAGACCTCTCTGATGATGAAATCAAACGATTTCGTCAAGCTCTGGCTTCAGGTGAACTCAGCAAGATGATCGAGCCATGGACACCATGGTGGAAAAAACCTTCCGCTAGATCGATTTCCCTCAGTCCAGATGGAAGCCAGCTTATCAGACAAGTGAGTGTAGAAGACACTGATACGTCAGATCCAATGGCTGACCCAGAGTCTAGCATCAGTGAAATCCCAGAAGGGCCAGAATCTGCTCTCCCGTCACTCAAACAGCTAACCAGAGCGGAGCCATCTCCGCTGCTTGCGGTTCACTTGGTTGATATACTGTACAGTTACTGCTTCACACTTCGCCTCCACAATGGCGATTGGCGCTCTGATCCTTTTGGTGCCTCTACTGTTGCGTTGTCTGTGTCAAAAGTCATGGGGGAGGATGCTAAACCTGAGACAGTATCTGAAGCCCTCACGGCATGTATAGAGGAGACATGCTCACCGGCTTACAGGCACACCGGAGGTTTCAGGTTTGCTATAGCTCTCGTGGATGATATCATCAGCCTTCTCACGTTAGGAGGCAATGCGCTTGTTTGTGCCCTCTGTGACTTCCGCAGGCTCATTCATATCGGTGAGAGGATGCTCAAGGCAGAGAAATTGGGCAAGGCGGAGCGATCACGGAGCACCCAAAAGCTTCGTGCCGCAGATAGGAAGTTGTACTTCATGACATGCTGGGTTCATGAGCAACCAAATGAGGCATGGTCGTCTTTAGCTCGCCTCGTTGAGGTGCAGAAAGCATCTCTGGAGGAGTTGGATTGCGGGAGTCAATTTCAAAGGGCTGGTAGAAAGAACGATGCCCAATCCAAGGTTCTTATTGAGGAGATTTGAGCGTGAGAATGTATTGATGCAAGTGATACTCATAATCTTCTTACCCCTATATCAGCTGTATCATGTATGGCTGTATAATCTTTGTTGTAAAGAACTTCGGATGTTACTTCCCCATGAGTTTCTGATGTCAAATCTGATATGTTAAAGGAGTTGTATGCAATTCTGAAATCCTGATATGAAAGCCATATTGGCAGAATTCAGATGCCAAATTCTGCAATTCTGAATTGTTGATCAGGTTTTGTTGTCTGTTCTATTGGCAGATTTTGTGTTTGAAAACTGTTTCTGAACCTTATGGTGGCAGTTTCGCTCGTACTGCTTGTTGATCAGTACGAGTAGCTGGCTAGTTGCAAACTTGCATTACGTTGTTTTCATGAAAAGAAGAACAATCTAGAAGAGGCAAGCAAATTCTGGTTCTAGTCCCCACAGTTTGCGCCTTTGTGACGCTTGTGGCCGCTGCTGGCTGATGCTGATTGGTGGTAAGCTTCAACCGATTCCAATCGGCGTCAGCACGAAACCGTATAAGTATAAGTACAAAGTACTTTTCTGTTCCGGGTACAACCGTATACTAGTCATCAACTCGGTAGTCAAATTTTACATCTTGTTTTTAAACATGTCAAGACCCTTTTCACTTTTGTAGGACGTGTTTTGATTTTAAAAAGTCAACTTTGAAGATTTTTAACTAACAATCAATAAGCCCCCTTTAAACTTGGTAAAACGCAGCAAACATAAAGGAAACAGAAAAATTACAAAACGCAAAGAAGAATGATAGTAGTGGTTTGAATAAACCACATGAAAACACAACATAGGAATTGGACGGAAAGAAACAGACTAATCAAAACAAAATTTTCAAAAGATTACAATTCTTATTAATTTCCCGTGAAAATCTATATTCACTGAGACATTTTTAAGGAAGTTCATAAGACCTGAGAAGTTTCAATCCAATCTTTTTTTCAAAGACCAAACATGGACTTTTTTTTATTACAATTTGGAATCCTACCAAAATTTTCCCAAAATTTAAAGGAAACTTAAACTACTTCAATGTGTTTTCACGCACGATTATTTCATTACTTTATACGCGTATATTTTCCGTTGCTTCTCGTGGTTTTTATCCGATCGCGAGACGAGAGCAAAGGAAGATCAGACGTCACCACTACTGACTCGTCTTCCTCCCACCTCGGTCGCGCCCCACGATTAACTCCGCCCTCTTCCTTCGTGCTAACTACTACCGCCGCCGCCGCCGCCGCCGACGCCAAATCCCCAAACCCTAGCTCCGCCCTCGGCCTCGCCGCCGCCCGCCGCCATGGCGGAGACCGTCGACGACAAGGTCAGCTACTTCCAGGCGGTCACCGGCATCTCCGACCACGACCTCTGCACCGAGATCCTCGCCGCCCACAACTGGGACCTCCAGCTCGCCGTCTCCTCCATCACCGCCAACCCCTCCTCCCCCGATCCGGCCCCCTCCGCGCCCCCGCCCCCGCTGGCACCGAGGGAGGCGGATTTGGTCGCGCCGCACCTGCCTCCGCCTCCGCAGCAGCAGCAGCAGCAGCCGGGGATCGCGTGGAAGCTCGTGACGCTCCCCTTCTACGTGGTCTCCGGTGGGGTTGGGCTCATCGCCGGTTCGATCCGTCTCGGTGCCTGGGTCGCCGGAGGTGTGCTGTCTCGCTCCCTCTCCATCCTCGGCCTCGCGCAGGGCGGGGGCGGAGGAGGCGACCGGCTTCTCGAGCTGCCCCCGTCGGCGGCCGAGGCGGCTGACTTCGTGGCGGAGTTCGAGCGCGAGTTCGGCGCCGGCCGTGGCCCCCACTTCGTCGCCGAGGGCTTCGCGGATGCGTTGCAGCGTGCGCAGCGCGAGTACAAGCTTCTCTTCGTGTACCTGCACTCCCCTGATCACCCGGACACCCCTGCCTTCTGCGGTGGCTGCCTCTGCGCTGAGCCAGTCGCGGCCTTCATAGATGAGAACTTCGTTGCGTGGGGTGGTAGCATCAGGAGGACTGAAGGGTTCAAGATGAGCAACAGCCTGAATGCATCGAGGTTCCCTTTCTGCGCGGTGGTCATGGCGTCTACGAACCAGAGAATTGTGTTGTTGCGGCAGGTATGGTGTTGATGTGCTATTTATAATGTCTGAGAAATATGTTGGATTTGTTATCTAAAATCAGCTGCTGTGCTCCTTAGTTTATGTGGTTTCTGACTGTGGATTATCACATTGACTATAGTGTAGAGAGGCGTTTGTGTGAAACAATTCAATTTGTTGGGGGTTTAGTCCGGCAATGCTTTCCATTATTAGATCAACTTGTTATGCACCATTTGTTACAAAGTTCTCATCTGTATTAATTACGATGTTTTATTTGGTTACGACATGCCATTCCTGCGCTTTGAGAACATTGAGATGCAGTTGCGAGAGCTAGGCCATTGTTATGCATACAGACCCGGTTGCCATTTACAGTAGGATTAACTTTGAGTATAGTTGCTTCCTATATCATAGTTGTTTCAGCTTATTGTTTTCGAAGTGTTTATGTTGTTATAACTTAAAATCCATTTTGTGGATTTGGTATGTCTGCAATATGCTTTCTTAAATTAGATGTGTCATATGTTCTGTAAGTGATTTTGTTTCATGAATTAGAGTTGTTGTGACTTTGGGAGCTGATTTTGTTTCTCATTGATTTGCTTGGTTAGGATGAGATTTAGATGGGAGTCTTAGTGGAATTGTTTTATATATACTCAAATTCCTAGTCCCCAAACTATTTTATGGGATTAAATGGTGAGAGTTGGGCATTCAAATTTCTAAGCCAAAATCCCCTCACTTTAAGAACTACAATCCCTTATCTCATTCCCACCCACCAACTATCATGTGCAAAACATGATATAGGACACTCTGTCATTTACTCATTTACATCATCCTTGATAATTGCATTAGCTGGAATTTTGTGCAATACTCATGGATTTCAGCAACTACTGCTGATGATACTAGAAATTTGGTAATTATCTTTTCCTCTTAAAGTACCCTAGAAAACTAAGTTAATACATATCCCAAACTGGAGTTTTATCTGAATTGAATGTGTGAAGGGTGCTTTGGGGAAAAAATGTTTTACCAATGAGCAAGACAAATTCCAAATTTTCATCATTACCTTTTCATTTTAGATTTTTTAGGCATTCTCCTTTATGTTCTTTTAAATTTGTACACATTCACAAAACTTTCCTGTAGATAAAATTTCACACATAATATTATGGCAGTATCGAATTCTGTTTGCTTGACTACTGCACTGTGTTGAAACTAGCAGGTGATATATTTTGTTGTTCTAGATTGTTACGTTGATAGGTGAGAGTAAAAGATCAGGTTTTGTTCACTGTGCTGTTTAACAAATATATGCATTGTTATTAAAACTTGACTTGCTGTACTTGCTTTTCTCTGATACCCCATTTTATTTAATATTGTAGTCCATAGAATTCGTAGTGCGTGTATTCTCTATCAACAATACATTGTGCAATAATATAATCATCCAGCTTCTGTCAAGGCAGTGTTGCTGCTTACTCGCAAGTAATCCTACTGTTTGTTAGCACCACTCATTAGTATTTGAATGCTATTGCCAGGACTTATGTTAAGTCCTTAACGATGTTTTATTCTAGATCAAAATCGTGCAAACATCTTGTTTCCTTCCCAGCATTTGTGCATCATGCGTGATTATCATTATACCCCTTGAGCTCATCAGCTCAAGGCAGTTACTATGCCCCACATCGTTACTGGCATAACATTAGTCATTAATGGATCCAAAGCTCTGTACTCTTTTTGCTTGTCGTTTCAAAGTACCTTAGTATTTTTTTTCTGCTACCGTACAGTTATATAGTTGATCAATATTGCTCATGCATTTTCATTTTGTGTTCCGAAGATTGAGGGGCCCAAATCACCTGAAGAGATGATAACAACTCTTCAAGGGGCAGTTGAAGAATGCAGTGCATCACTCGTTGCTGCTAGGATTGATGCTGAAGAGAGGCTAAACAATCAACGCTTGCGTGAGGAACAAGATGCTGCTTATAGAGCTGCACTTGAAGCTGATCAGGTATGCTAAACTCTGGAGGCCATTTCTGTTCTTATATTATTGATGCGCTTTAGTACAAGAGTATGCATGCTGTGTAATATGGGTTCAACGATAGGGTCTGGGGTAGTTACGTGACAATGGGGAACTAATTTATCTATATATTACACCTTGTTTTCATTTTCTTCAGCTAAGGGCATTGTACCGTTCTAAGGACAGTATTTGTGCATGGTAATGGGCACACTAATACATTAGTTAGTGAACTGATTAAAGCAGACCATAGAACGGTGCATACAGATTTTCTGCCAGTATTTGAATGTTTTGAAGCACCAACTTATTGAGCAATTCCTTCTCTCTTTTTTTTTGGTAAAATTACCAGTCTAGGGGAAAACGATTTTGGTTGGTCCTAATGGATGTTGTTGTACCAGGCCAGGGAACGCCAACGGAGAGAGGAGCAGGAAAAGCGTGAAAGAGAGGCTGCAGAGGCTGAGAGAAAGCGCAAAGAAGAAGAGGAGGCTCAAGAAAGGGCTGCCCAAGAAGCAGCTGAGAAAGAAGCCGCTCTTGCAAGGAGGAGACAAGAGAAGGCCATGGCTCTTGGAGCAGAACCTGAGAAAGGACCAGATGTTACTCGAGTATGTTCACATTCTTTGTCCATCTTCCTTATCAACCTGTTTTGATCTTATTCTAGGATAATGTGCTGACAAGTTACAACCACATTTGTCTACTTTTGATGACTAAATACAATACAGTAGCAGCTATGCTAGACTGCTTTTATTAGTGATGCAGAAGGCTTCAGTAAGCTTATTCATCTCTGTGGAGCTACATGATAGCTTTGAACGCAACACATCATGACTAATTTTTTGATTTGTACCTTCACAAACCATGCATTCTACGTATAGGTGGTTTGTTTAGTAGTAATTTTCTTTAGATGTTAGCACAGATATTTCTAAACTGCTGATGATCTGCGTTGTATCTGCAAATTCTTTGGAACTAATAAAGGACCGTGCTGATGATTTTGTAGGTTCTTATAAGATTTCCAACTGGAGAGCGCAAAGAAAGGAGATTCAACAGTTCCACTACCATCACTTCACTGTATGACTATGTTGATTCTTTGGACTGCTTGAAAGCAGAGAAGTACAGCCTAGTCTCGAACTTCCCGAGGGTGACATACGGTCCAGAAAAACTCTCCCAAACGCTGGAGGAAGCAGGTTTGCATCCGCAGGCGAGCTTGTTTATTGAGATAGAACAATGAGGTGTTAAGTTTGTAAGTTCTGAACGGAAACCTGCAGGTATAGGTGCTCCTTTTACAATTTATTTAACAACAGTGAGGAACTTCTTGTATGACATTATACTGAGAAATGTCTTCGATGCAAATCTTCTTTTGTGCTTCTCATTTATATTCAATAAATTCACCTTCACCCAGATCAACTGACTTGAGCAATGTTCTTGTAAATATACGTTTATGTGGCCATGTTTGAGACTCAGTCCTCTAGTACGTGGTATTGAGTGAGATCTTAAATGCAGCAGACGGAATGATACATTTGAAATTGATTTTGTTGCAAGAGTTTGGCTCTCCATGCCTTAGTATGAAGTGTATACGCGTGATTTAACAATGGGAAAACAACTGTTTGAAAAAAAAATCTACTCAATACATGGGAGTATGTATGTAACGTGCTAGGGTCTTGAAAAAAAAATACAGGGTCTCCACAACCCAACGTCTGACTTCAAACATGAGCTATGAGAAAAAAATGTAATCGGACCTCAATGTACAATTGAGCTATTAGAAAAAATTGTAATCGGATCTCAATTACAATTGTTTTCGGCTGCACAGATGAATACTGCACAGACGAGTACCACATTTTGCTGAAGCTGTGGAAGATAGAGGTGATATTGTACAGTTAAACCTATCCATAGCTGGGATTGGGATCCTCTCTATGTAAAGTCGGAGGGTCGTGGTGACTGACATGTGGGCCCCACTGCTCGCGGGCCCACCTGTCAGTGACTACGTCACGTGGCAGTTCACGTTAGAGGAACGCGAGTGCGCTGCTTTGTGATTTGTGCTGCCAAGTGCCAGCTATCCCGTACTCGCCATAAGCCCAGACAAATCCGCCTCCACGCGAACGCGATCTCCATTTCTCCCCCGCCGTCTCCGCCTCCACCAAAAACCCTAACTAAACCCTAGATCGCCGCTCCACCGCGCCGCGCGTCGCCTCTCTCGCCGCCGGCGGATACTCCGCCCGTCGGCTAAGCTATGGAAGATAAAGGTGATCCCCCGAGCAAGCTCGATGGCTCCGAGAAGAGTCCACTCCAGGAGATCCAGTCCGCGAAGCCGGCGGTTATCCTCACCGCCTCGGACGACCACGCCTCCGCCCTCGCCGCCGCGGGCGTCCACGCCTCCTCCCTCACCACCGCGGGCGACCTCGCCTCCGCCCTCGCCGCCGCGGGCGTCCACGCCTCCTCCCTCACCGCCGCGGGCGACCTCGCCTCCGTCCTCGCCGCCGCGGGCCTACACGCCTCCTCCCTCACCACCGCGGGCGACCTCGCCTCCGCCCTCGCCGCCGCGGGCGTCCACGCCTCCTCCCTCACCGCCGCGGGTGTCCACGCCTACTCCCACACCGCCGCGGCCGACCTCGCCTCCGCCCTCACCGCTGCGGGCATCCACACCTCCTCCCTCACCGCCACGGACGACCTCGCCTCCGCTCTCGCCGCTGCGGGCGACCTCGCCTCCTCCCTCGCCGCCGCGGGCGACCTCGCCTCCGCCCTCGCCGCCACCGGGCGTCCACGCCTCTGACCTCGCCGCCGAGGGAGTCCACGCCTCCGACCTCGCTGCCATGGGCGACCACGCGGACGTCCACGGCCCTGCCGCTGGCGCCTCCACCGTCCATGGCTCAGCGTCCAAAGCCACCAGCAACCACGTCTTCTCCTCCGCTGGCACTGCTGCCATCAAAACTTTCAAGACAAATGATGGGACTGCATACTACGAGGTCCAGCCTAAGATTGAGTCATCCGCTGAGGTCAAGGAGTATATGGAGGCAAACTTTGCATATCTGATGCCTGAGTTACTGCTTCTGATTGCATATCTGTCTTCGGGGTTCCTGTCGTGACGTCCAAGCAATGCGTTTGTACACGGTGGAGAGCAGCTATCCCAAAGACAAGCGGCCCTTGGCTTGTACTTTCGCGACTGCAGGAGGATCTACCTCGTGGGAGTGACAAGACTGTATTTGTTGAGATAGTTGCACCTGATGGAGATGGAGCAGATCCTTGGCTGGCCTTACTCAAATGTCTATGTCCACCACCTGCCACATCTTCTTGCTGGGGTGCTGCTTATGGCTCACTCACACTAAGGCATGATGGAACCAATAATGTGTTTTTGTATTGCATGAATTGTGACAGAGATACCTGGATTCCACCTCTCTCTGATGGCATGACTCCAATGGGGATCTACTTTGATGAATACCCAACTCAACTTCGAGCAATTATTGTGTGTGATGATTATCCGAGGCTTCATTTTGAGAGGATTAATATGGATGCACTTCCAAGATGGGATGAGTACCCTGGCACTGGACAATACCATATGAGTTCAGTGGGTTTTCATAGTGGAACTCATTTTGTTGGAGCTACTGCTAGTAATATGGTTGTCATTGATGTTGTGGGAGGAGAACCTGGGCATGATTTGTTGATCCTGCGTGCTCCTATTGTTGAGAATGGTGGATTTTACCTTTGAAACTTGAACAGTAATCACATCTTCGTATGCTCAGAAAAGATCTACTTATGTGTGTTCTTTCGGTCTGGACAGGACATGAGCTCTGTGAGATCATCTGTATTTGTTCTCGAGCAGATTGATGGTGAGAATGCTTTTGTTCCAACAAATGATGTTGGGGACTTTGCTATCTATCTAGGTAGCAACCAGCCTCTGGTGTTGCCTGCTGAGGATAATTCATATATTCGCCGTCGGAACACAATCTATGTTGAAGATGATGATGGAACTGTTCGTAATGCAAGGGTCTTGGCTTTTGATATCAGTTCAAATGAGGTATCAGTCATACCTTTTCCACCTGGATTGTCAGCCCAAGACTATGGACCTGCTGCATGGGTGGCAGCACCACCTATAAACGGCAATTTTTGGCATTGCAATTCTCAGTAGGTTGTCACTTGTGCTATCTGATGGTTCTGAGTTGCTGCAAATGTTAGTTGGAGTTATTTGTGCTACAAGAATATGCTGTGGTGATTTTTGCAGTTTGATCCACTCTTTGTTATCTGTCATGTTTGTTTTTATGTAATTCCAGTGCACCAAACTACCAAGGACCAATCACTGTTTAGTTAATATTCTACCTACTGGCTTCTGAAATAGCCCATATTATGTTCTTTCTACCTAGTTAGTGTCTCATGTTCATCTATGAAATTTTACTAGTTCTTATGAAGCTGCTTGTATTCTTTTCTGTTGAGCTGTTATCCTATCAGTTTAAAACTTTTTGAGTGACTTTTTTAAGACCCCTCATGAGAACCATTAGTTCTACTGCTAAACTAACTCAGTTTGAATATGAATACGCACTTTCCTTTTGTTTTTTCTTTTAGCAGTTTACCAGGCATGATGCTTGGTTGTGTGACTTGTGTAATGGTTCCAGGTTTTTTCCTTGCTATCCTCTGCAGTTAACATCCGTGTTACGCTGGAGTATTTAATTATGATACGAGGTGTTGTTTGAAGGCGTGCAACGCCCATGCTGTCAGTTATTTGATTTCTTTCAACCCAACTGTATGGTAGACTTTATTCATGTAGGTATTATGTTAGAACTTCTCACGTAAAGCAATTTTGGATGCACTGTTTTGGTCTTCCTGTTATGTTGTGGATTGAAATGTGCTATGTGAATGCATTGCCAAACAATCTGTAGAAGAAACAAGGGTGAATAGCTAATTTAGTCCCTCAAGTTTTAGCGAATGCTCAATTTGGTCCTTTATGTTTCATTTTGTCCATATAGGTCCTTCAAATATTTGTTTTGACTTGAAATCATCTTTGGGTCCACTTAATATGTCATATGGCTATTTCTAGTCAATATTTCTATTAGAAAATGTCCTTTTTGCCCTTAATTTGTATACATCTATATACTAGAAAAGAGAAAGCCAACATAAATAAACAACATTACAGATGTACTTCCTATTATTTTAACATGTGCACATGAAATTTAAGCAATTGCTATCGTATACACTCGTTAGTACATAATTTTTTTCGTTTTACATAATATACTATGTATTATCTATAAAAAATTTAAGCATTCAATTTTTC
Source organism: Oryza glaberrima (assembly GCF_000147395.1). Taxonomy (NCBI): domain Eukaryota; kingdom Viridiplantae; phylum Streptophyta; class Magnoliopsida; order Poales; family Poaceae; genus Oryza; species Oryza glaberrima. Next base: position 19,516,683 of record NC_068335.1, on the reverse strand, counting down.
TTTTATATATGTGATGATGAGGGGTATAAGTGTCATTTATGAAGAGAGTTGTTGGTTCAAGGATAAGTTTGAACTAAAATGAAAACTTGAAGGACTAATATGGATAGATTGAAATATCAAGGACTAAACTGAGCCTCAAATGAAACTTGGAGAACCACTTTGGCTATTTACCCAAGAAACAAGTACTACTACTTATGACGTACTCCCTCCGTTTCACAATGTAAGTCATTTTAGTATTTCTCACATTCATATTGATGTTAATATTAATGTTGTCTAGATTCATTAACATCAATATGAATGTGAGAAATACTAAAATGATTTACATTGTGAAGTGGAGGGAGTACGTCATATTATGTTTAGATTCATTAACATCAATATAACTGTGAAAAATGCTAGAATGAATTACATTGTGAAACGGAGGAAGTAATAGATGTTTTGACTATTCCTATACTTTGTTTACGAGTTTGCGGCACTAATCAATCCTGTGCTAGGTTTGCTACTCTTTGTGCTCGCTTTTTTTTTGGTTCTTCTAAGTCTTATTAAGATTCATACTATTGGGGCTGTCTTATTAGTATCTTAATACACAATTTTCAAGTTCTTCACATCCGAAGAGCTAATCATTTTGTTATTCCCATGTTGAAGGCCTAATTTGCTTTGAATTGAAGTAGGTTATGTTCTGCATCTCTAACATTATTTTTTTTCTACTGCCCGACTACAAAACCGCATCTCTTCCCTTATCGACTACAAAAATGAAAGCTACAACAGGTCGATGGCACAAAGCCACGGGGCACGAACTATGAGCAAGTCCAATTAATTGCGAGGCCAAATAAAATGCACGAACTGTGAGCAAGTCCAAGTAATCGTGAGGCTAAGTAGAATGGTACTGTATTCACTATTTAAAACATGCTAATCTCAGCTAAAACCACACCAATCCCAATTGATTCAGTGTCTCAGAAAAGCCAGAAAATTATCCAGCAACAACTGAAAATAAATTACATTCCAGCATCAATTTGACATTCACAGTTGTCCAAAAAAACAGCTCCTCACCATCTGCTACACTCCTTTACTGTCCTAGCTTCCTAAAAAAAAGAAGGGAAAATAGGTACTGTTATTCACAGCTCACAAAGAAACCAAGTGTAGGAGCTTCTCTGCAGAAAAAAAAAACTACCCTTATTCACAGATCACAAAGCACCTATAGCAATATATTAGTTACACTACAATATATATTACACCAGTTAGTATAAAATTGACAAGAAAATGGTTTAAGATGATATTTACCCCCAGAAATGGGACTGGACTTGTACAGTCAAAGATCGATTACCCCAGAAATGGGTCTAGAATTGTACAGTCAAAGATCGATTCAGTGCTTAGCTCAGAAGATGATCCTACAATTTCAAAGGTGCATGCAAGAATTATTTATTACTACCTCCGTTTCAGGTTATAAGACTTTCTAGCATTGCCCATATTCCTATAGATGTTAATGAATCTAGGCACACATATAAATCTTATAATATGAAACGGAGGAAGTACTATAAATATAAAAAAATGAAGCCCAGAAGTAATTGCAAACATATTAAGTTAATTTTACCTGATTCTCTAATCCAATCTTGAAGGCATACAAGTGCTTTAGTTGTTTCCGGAGTCAACTGGCTTCGAAATTCAGATACTAATCTTGATCCAGTGCTAAACACAGACTCTAAAGATACTGTTGAAGCAGGAATTGTTAAAATATCTTGAGCCATGCGACCAAGTACTGGAAACTCAATAGAGTTTGCCTGCCACCATTTTGAGATATCAAAGGGTTCACAATGAGGGAGTGGATGCTTTTGACAGATAAGTTTTTAATTCTGATGATGGCACAATCCTTGGTTGGGCAGCGAGCCTCACGTGTTGATTCCAATTGGCCAATTCATCACAACTACCTATATCCATCCCAACATCACCACTCCCTTGCTGAGTAGATGTCACGCCCAGAAATTCCCGAATAGAATTCCAAGCAGAATGTGCATTAAAATCCCATCCAGGACCGGCCGGGGTACACAAACGATAATGTTGACATTCAGATCCACGTCTTACAAACATCATAAAAGTCTTACAAAAATGCAGCGGAAAACAAAGATAACTGGAGCTAAGCCTTGACTTGATCTGCAGCGGGAACACCGCTCCACAGGCATCCTCGACGGCACGGACGAAGCCTACTCCTCGGAGAAACCACCATCTGACACATACTCATACTCTGGAGTTGGGGGAAAATAGAGCAAGACCGAGTACTACCCACTGTACCCAGCAAGTCATACCGGGATAGGGGTATGATGCAGGGATTTATCAAGGGATAGCTATAAAGGTTCATTTGCGTAATACTGGCATTTATAAACAGAGGTTGAAAGCGGAAAAACAGTTGAAATAATTAATCAATATTAACCATCCATTGTCCAACGCTATACCACGTTGCAACAGGCCCAACCATCCACCTATACTATCCAATTTCATTAGACTAAACTAGGATGAGACTAATCACGGTGAATCTGGTTGACCGCCCATAACCGCGGGCACGACTATTCGAATAGTTTTACTCTGATCAGAGGTGTACAACTGTACCCACAAGACACAGCCCCACGACACATTTCCGTGCGCCGACATTCCACCACGACATACCGGAAAGAGGCCGTGACAGGACCCTTCACGTAACCCCCTCTAGCCAAGCACACTGTCACGCCCGGAATTTCTATCCAAAATTCCAAACGCTTACATGTGTGTGAACCCTCGTCCAGGAATCAGCCGAGGCACACAATAACAAATTGATAATAGAGTACAATTATTACTCTAAGCGAATAAAATGTCATTACAGAGGTAAATAGTTCCTCTCAATCAATAAAGATCTAAGCAGCGGAAAAAATAAATAAATAAACGGCGCAGACGACTCCACTCCACAGGCAGCTTGACCAGGGCTACACCTAATCCTCCACACCATCAGCATCACTATAGAATTCCTCCTCTGATGAATGATTGCAAGGTGAGTATATGACATACTCAGCAAGCCACGCAACAAATATGCAAGTGCACAGGATAACAAAGGATGGCATAGTACGGTTTCATTTGCATAAACAGCATTTAATAAACATTTCAGAATTTAATAAAACAGTTAAGTAATAATTAAACAATATTAACCCAACGCTATACAACATACCCTGTTGCATAGGCCCAACCATTCTGAACAACCATCCCGGCTGCTCGGTTCTATCTCCAAACCAGGAATATACCATTCCAAACCAGGAGCTAATCAAATTATTACCAGTTATAGCATCTTTTATAATGATGAGAGGTGTGAGACTAATCACGAAAGACATTGTTAGACCCGCCCATAACCGCGGGCACGGCTATTCGAATAGTTTTACTCTGGCCAGAGGTGTACCACTGTACCCACAAGACACAGCCCCACGACATGTCACCATGCGCCTTGATACCACCACGGTACCTCGGAAAGGAGCTGTGACAGTACCCCTCGCACAACACAATCCACCACAGCGCACCGTTCCTGGATCATAATCACCCCCTTATAAACAAGGCATGGACTCCCCAGCGACCCCCGTGGGCTTATCTCCGCCACTTCTCAGTCTGGTGCCCCGCAATGAACCATGCTATACAAAAGGTAAAGCCGTTGCCCACGCTGGCTTGTGGTTGGCACGGTTAATGTTTCACAACCGAAACTCGTGAACCGGTCCTTAATTGTCATGAGCACGACCATCAAAACCATGTGCTCACAACCCACCATTATCAGGTTTTAGTTGGCAAATTAATTAATTAACCAATCATGATTAACCATCATGAGCTATCATTAAGCCATCATTAAATAATAGTGAATCATAAGTTATCCCAATAGTGTGCTAAAGTTTCTAAGCATGGCTAAGCAATCACATCTAATATCTAGCTGAACCAATATATAAAGCTCAACTAGTCAATTTATAATAACCCAAGGTATCAAGGAATAAAGTAATCAAGAACAAAAGGGCTATAACAAACAATAGGTTAATTCCACCCAATGACATTCGAAAATAAATGCAATAGTTGAATAGAAACAATAACTTTAAATGGGATCAACATGCTCAAAGGGTTGTTTGGGATCTGTGTGACTTGCCTTGCTGGCCTTGGAACTCTTTCAAATTCTTCTCCTGCGAAAACGGACTCTCCGGAAACGTCGGAATCTAAATAAAAAAGAGCAAAAACACCAAAACAGCACATAAACAAGCATGAACAGTACATGTGGATATTTTTAACATGTAGATCTCAATTTTAGAAAAATTTAGAGACTTGAACCAACTAAATCCGAGCTAAGATGAATTAGTTATGAATTTTTAAAGATTAAATCGGATTAAAACACTTATATGGATTTTAATTGAATTATGACGCAATAATGAATTATTTATGAAAAGAAAAAGGGGATTATTGCGTCAGCGGCTAGGGTTTGCGGTGGACCGGGCGCACGGCGACGGTTCACGGGAACGGACGACCAAGATCGATCCATCCAAAACGAACGGCTGAGATCGACCGGACCACGGCGGACGGCATCGATGACGTCGGCGAAGAAGAAGCGGCGGCGACCTTCGGCTTGACAACGGCGACGATGTTCCGGCGGTCGACAGCGACGGCGGAGGGGCGGACGAGGTCGGCGATGACTTGGCGATCACGACGGCGGCCTCCCCGAGCGACGGCGACGACCGGAGCGACGGCGGCGCACGGCTGGAGCGACGGCGGCGACGGCGGCGCTAAGCTACACGGTGCTAGGACTCTACCGGCGACGAAAGGCGAAGGCGAGGGTGGCAACGGGTAGCGGAGACACCGGGGATCCTTTTAAAGAGGCAAAAAGGCGGCGGCGAAGGCCCACGGCGATCGGCGACGAGAAGGAAAGGTTAGGGTTCGGGAGAGAGAGACGAATCCGATTCGAGATCGAATCCACGAATTTCCAAAGCGATTTAGATGAAGTTTCCAAAAGGGAAAAGGTAGAGGAGATCCCGAGGATCATTTTCCCTCAATTGACTTCACCGGAGAAGGAAAGGCGCGGCCGAATTTGGAAGGAGACGGCGGCGGCGCGGCGCTAGGGTTCGGGTGGCGGCGGCTGCAGGAGGAAGACGAAGACTGACAGGTGGGCCCCACCTATCAGCAGGCGGACACGCGCGCGGGCGGCTGCTGCCGGACTGGGCCGACTGGGCCGAGGGAGAGAGAGAGAGAAAAGGTTTTGGGCCGACTTTCGGCCCAAAGCCAAAAGAGACTTTTAAAAACCTTTTTCAATTTAAATTATTCATGAAATGCAATTCCATTTATTAAAAATACTTCCTTAGCTCAAATAAATCCCAGAAAAACCTAGGAATTATAGAATCAAGCAAAGTATTTAATGAAATTTTATCTGGCCCCATTTTATATTGGAATTTATTATTTAAAATTAGATCTTCTCTTCTAGGATTTTAAAATAAATTCTAATAATTCCAATTAAACAACAATTTATATTTTTAGGATTTTTAGGATGTGACACACACCACACCTCAGGTTTCACCCCCACTCCTCGCAAGGCAGCGGGCAGTCCCCTCTCGTGCCTAGGTGAATCCGGAAGCGACAGAGGACGTCGCAGGGCCCGCCCCGCTCCATCACGCCCACCCTTGCCTGGATGCGTCTGCTAGAGGAAAGCTACACTACAAGCCCAGCCGTTGCCCACGCTGGCTTGTGGTAAGCACGATAAATTCTACCAAGGTTTCCCACGAACCGGTCCTTAATTGCCATGGGTGCGACTAGCAAAACCATGCACCCACAGCCCACCATGTGATTCATTTTAATTAATCAACACCAAAGCGGTGGTACTAATCCAACATCACCATTAGAACCTGCAGTCTATACTTTAATAGGATTTTTCCCCAATGTGTGCTAGTTGAACTAAGCATGGCTAAGCAATTCCTAGTCCAAAGTCTATTCATGTTATAACCCAAGCTAACAAGGAGCATGGTACCAAAATAGCATGGCTGTAACAATAGGTAAACATCCCATAGTATTATTGCAAAACGATGCAGTATTTGAAGGAAAACATTAGAGCATTTGCAATATAGGATCAACATGATCAAGTGACAGGCATGACTTGCCTTGCTCTGCTGCTGGAGGAACCTCGGCGACTATCTCGAAGTACACCGGAGCGTCGGAAGAGCCGGAATCTAAGCGACATACAAGGCAAACAATGCAAACAGGCTATAAGTCTACTGAAACAGAGAACAAAACCATTTTTAATGGATTCTACATATTTTTCTTGATTTACTGAGACTTGAATGAGCTTAAACAGAGCACGGATGAATTAGTTATGAATTTTAGAAGATTCACTGTTTTATTACTATAACAAAAAGTTCTTAAATCATTTATTGCGCAATAAATCCCAGGGTTGACGTCATCAAAAGGGGGGGGGGCGGCGCATACAGGCGGGGCCCGCATGTCAGTGGCGCACGGGTGGGTGGTCTACCGTGGACCGGGACCACGCGGGTGGTCCACCGCCGTTCCACGGGATCGACGGCCCAGATTGGCCCGGAGCCGATCGGACGGTGTGGCGGCGGCCTGGCTCGGCTCGGCTCGGCACAAAGCCGGCCGACCGGTCATGGCAAAGGCGGCGTCGCGCGCGCGTGTTGCCGGCGACGGCAACCGGCGACGGGGGCGGCGGCGCAAAGGCGGCGGCGCACGACCAGGGCGGCGGCTCGACCCGGCGCGGCTAGGAGGGAGAGGGAGGGGAATAGAGGAGGGGGGATGCCTCACCGAGAGTGGCTGGCGCGGAGAGGGACGACGGCGAACGACGACGGCGAGCCACGGGAGGACGGCGGCGACGGGCGGACGAGCTCCGGGATGCCCTAAGAGAGGAAAAGAGAGAGATTAGGGGGAGGGAGATGAACCACGGCGATCGGAAACCACGGCCGAAGGCGGCGGTGGAGGTGGTGCTCACCGGAGTACGAGGGGATGAGGGCTCCGGCGACGAACCTCGACGGAGGAGGTGCGGACGGGGTGGACCTCGCCGCGCGAACCCAACGGCGGCGACGGCGCGGTGCGGCGGCGAGTCTAGCGGCGGCTAGAGGCGGCCAGAGTAGCGGGAGAGGCGGCGGCGGATGGGCGCACGGCGCGGAGCAATGGAGGGCACGGGAGAGAGCGGTGGAAAAAGGAAAAAGGTGGAGGGGAGTGCGGGGATGCTTTATAGGGGCTCGGGAGAGACGGACGTGGCCGGGGCGCTCCCGATTTCGCCGGCGACGTGGGAGGTTGGAGGTGGGGAGAGAGAGAGAGAGAGAGCGGCGAGAGAGAGAGGGGGAGTGGGTGCGGGAGGCGCGGCGCACGCACGGGCGTGGCCGACGTGGACCGGAGGAGGCGGGGTGCGACGGTTTCAGCGGCGGTGGCGACGTGGGCGGGCGGCCGGAGGTTGGGGAAGGGCCCAACAGGTGGGCCCCACCTGTCGGCGACCCTGGGGAGAGGAGGGCGGCGGCCGGCCTAGCTGGGCCTCGGCCTGCGGCCGGCCCAGCGGGAGAAGGGGGAGAGGGAGGGAATGGGCCGGCGGCCCATTCAAAAAAGAAAAAGGGAAAAAGAAAAAGAAGAGAGAAAAAAAAGAAGAAAAGGATTTCCTGGAATTAAATATTGCTTGTGCTCATTTTTAATTGGTTAAAATTATTTCGAGGGCTCTGAAAATTCCACTAAAAATCTTGTTAGCGTATTTCGACATGTAGAACTCAAGAAGAAAATTCCACATGCCAAATCCGATTATTATTTGCATTAATTTATTAGGGTTTTCTCTTGCTTTGACACCAATATTTTCTCGGGTGGATTATAAATTCCATTTCAGGCTTGGGAAAGAACTTCAGGGTGTGATAAACCTACCCCCCTTAAACGGAATCTCGGCCCCGAGATTCGGAGGAGCTGGTGAAGAGGTGCGGATGGGCGGCCTTCAACTCATCTTCCCTTTCCCAGGTTGCTTCCTCCTCTGAATGGTGGCTCCACTGAATCCGGCAAAACTTGGTGACCTTGTTTCTAGTCCTCCTTTCGTTGGTCTCAAGGATACGAACTGGCTTCTCCACGTAGGTCAGATCCTCCTGGATATCAATGTGCTCCGAATCGGCTTGTTCTTCGGGTACCCTTAAGCACTTCTTTAATTGGGACACGTGGAACACGTCATGGATGCCGATCATGTTGGAAGGAAGCTCTAGCTGATAAGCAACTTCTCCCCTTCGTTCCAAGATTTTGTATGGTCCCACGAAACATGGTGCCAACTTGCCTTTGGTTTGAAAATGGTGCACTCCCCGGAGCGGAGTAACACGAAGGTACACATAATCTCCTGCTTAAAAAGTGAGCTCCCTTCGGCGGTTATCCGCGTAGCTCTTCTATCGAGACTGGGCAATTCTCAACCTTTCCCTGATGGTTCTGACTTTCTCTTCTGTTTCCCTTAGCACCTCTGTTCCAAACAGTTGACGCTCGCCTGTCTGATCCCAGAAGAGAGGGGTGCGACACTTCCGGCCGTACAATGCTTCGAACGATGCCATTTGGAGACTAGCTTGGTAACTATTGTTGTAGGAGAACTCTGCATACGGCAAGCTTTTGTCCCAAGCTCCACCAAAATCAAGAGCGCAAGCTCTCAACATATCTTCCAAGATTTGATTTACTCGCTCGGTCTGACCATCTGTCTGTGGATGGTAGGCGGTGCTGAAATTTAAACGGGTCCCCAATTCTTCCTGCAATTTCTGCCAAAATTTTGAGGTGAACTGGCTCCCTCGATCAGATACAATCTTCTTGGGTACCCCATGCAGACACATGATCCTTGCCAGGTACCATCTGTCTGTGGATGGTAGGCGGTGCTGAAATTTAAACGGGTCCCCAATTCTTCCTGCAATTTCTGCCAAAATTTTGAGGTGAACTGGCTCCCTTGATCAGATACAATCTTCTTGGGTACCCCATGTAGACACATGATCCTTGCCAGGTACAGCTCTGCCAATTTCTTCCCCGTATAGGTGGTATGTACTGGTATGAAGTGAGCAACCTTAGTGAGTCGATCCACGACTACCCAGATTGAATCGTGACCCGATGATGTCCGGGGCAGTCCTGTTATGAAGTCCATTCCAATCTCCTCCCATTTCCATTCCGGGATTTGAAGAGGTTGGAGTAAACCTACTGGTCTTTGATGCTCTGCCTTCACTCGCTGGCAAACGTCGCAGAGTGCGATGAATTCAGCTATTTCCCTTCTCATGCTGACCCACCAAAACTTTTCTTTGAGGTCTTGATACATTTTGGTGCTGCCTGGATGAATTGAGTACTGAGTCTGATGAGCCTCGGTGAGTATCAGATCCTTCAGTTCCTTGTCGTCAGGTACACACAATCTTTCTCCCATCCAGATGGTGCCATGTTCATCCTCAAGGAAGTCCCAGGCTTTTCCGACCCTCATATTCTTTTTCAGTTCAGCTATTTCAGGGTCATTTACTTGAGCTGCTCTGACTTGATCCACGAGCGTAGGCCGTGCTTCCAGAGCGGCTACGAACCCGTGTTCAACAATTCCCACGTTGAGACGCTCAAGCTCCTGCTGCAATTCTTCACACATGCCCTCGGTGCATAGGGCATTGCAGTAGCTTATCCTGCTTAATGCATCTGCCACCACATTGGCTTTTCCCGGATGGTAATGAATGCTCATGTTATAATCTTTGATTAGCTCCAACCATCTTCGCTATCGGAGATTTAGATCCAGTTGGGTAAAGATGTATTTCAGATTCTTGTGGTCCGTATACACTTCGCAGCGGTTGCCAATCAGATAGTGCCTCCAGATCTTCAAAGCATGGACCACTGCTGCCAATTCCAGGTCATGAGTTGGATAATTCCCTTCATGTGGACGCAACTGCCGCGAGGCATACGCGACCACTCTACCTTCCTGCATTAGAACACATCCAAGCCCGTGACGGGATGCATCGCAATAGACTTGGAAGTCTTTCATCTGGTCGGGTAGAATCAAAACTGGTGCGGATACTAATTTCTTTTTGAGCTCCTCAAAACTCTTGTCGCACTCAGCTGTCCATTTAAACTTCTCATCTTTCTTAAGCAACTGAGTCATGGGTCGGGCGATCCTGGAGAAGTTTTTGATGAATCGGCGGTAATAACCCGCAAGTCCAAGAAAACTCCGAATCTGCGACACGGTCTTCGGTGGGGTCCATTTGGTAACTGACTCCACGTTCGATGGATCAACTGCCACGCCCTGAGCTGTAATAACATGACCTAGAAATTTAACTTTCGACATCCAGAAGTCACACTTGCTGAACTTCGCATATAACTGGTGCTCCTTCAACTTCTCGAGTACCAGATGGAGATGTTGCTCATGTTCTTCTTCGGACTTTGAATAGATAAGTATGTCATCAATGAACACTACAACAAACTTGTCGAGAAATTCCATGAACACTTTGTTCATCAGATTCATGAAGAATGCGGGTGCGTTGGTAAGTATGAAAGACATAACCGTGCACTCATATAACCCATACCGAGTGGTGAAGGCCGTCTTTGAAATATCCTCTTCCCGAATTCTCAATTGGTGGTAGCCTGATCGCAGGTCTATCTTAGAAAACACTTTAGCCCCCTTCAGTTGATCAAACAAATCATCGATCCGTGGTAAAGGATATTTGTTCTTGATTGTGACCTCATTGAGTGCGCGATAGTCGACACACATTCTCTTTGTCTTGTCCTTCTTCTCCACAAAAATGACCGGAGCACCCCAAGGTGAAGTACTTGGTCGAATGTACCCTTTCTGCAGCTGCTCATCGACCTGCTTCTTGACCTCTGCTAGCTCGTTGGCTGCCATTCTGTACGGTCTCTTGTAAATTGGAGCGGTTCCCGGTGCCAAATCAATCCGGAATTCAATCTCTCTCTTGGGTGGCATGGTAGTGAGGTCTTCGGGAAACACTTCTGGGTACTCGCAGACTATGGGAATCTCTTCCAATTTCCTCAAAGTCTTCTCCTCGGTGACCAATGGGGTTTCCACCTCAATCTGATTCAAGGAGACTCCTTGCTTTGGTGAGACTAGTGATTTGTACACTACTGTTTCTCCCTTCTCGCTGGTCAAGGTGACTGTGCGATTCGCACAATCAATGACTCCCTTGAACTTGGTCAGCCAATCCATCCCAAGAATGACATCTAAGTCTTTGGATTCCAGAAGAATGAGGTTGGCTAGAAATGGTGATCTTTGTATTTCTATTGTTATAGAAGGGTTGAATTGTACCGAAGTGGAGCTATTCCCTGGGGTATGAACCCGCATTGGTGTGCTAAGTTCCTCTCTTATTAACCCATGCATCCCGACAAACTTCTTTGAAATGAACGAATGCGTTGCACCAGAATCAAAAAGTACTGTTGCAAGGATTGAGTTAACAGGAAACGTACCCAGTACGACCTCTGGTGCTGCTTGTGCCTCCTCCGCAGACGCGTGGTTGACACGGGCCTGGACAAACCTTGGCCCGGCACGCCTAGGCTTCGGGCATTTGTCAGCGAAATGGCCAAGCTCGCCACAGTTGAAGCAGGACCCTGGCTTTGTCCCAGTCTCCTTCTTGGCTTGCGCGAACGGAGCTGACTGTGCTGGTGCCATTGGTGAGCGTGGAGCTGCACTGCGGTTGGGCTGACCGCCATGGTGGTTCTGGCTGCCACTGGCGCCCTGATGGAAGTTGCTGGCATTGAAAGGGCGGTGCTGGCGGATGATCAGGGTGGTAGGTCCACCCTGCTGTTCGGGAGTGAAGCGCGGTCGCTGATGGCTCCCTTGGTTGGACCGGAACTGCGCCGCCTTCCTTTTTCTATCCATTTTGTTGTGCTGATCCTCCTGACGGATTGCTTTGTCAACCAGCCTCTCAAAGTCGACGTAATCTCCAGATATCAACTGGTTGGTTAGCTCATCATCCAGACCTGCTAGGAATTTCTCCTGCTTCTCGGCGTCAGTACGGACATCCTCCGGTGCGTATCGCGCGAGGCGATTGAACTCATGGAGATACTCCGTCACTGTCCTGTTGCCCTGGTGGAGTGCTCGGAATTCCCTCTTCTTTTGTGCCACGACCCCATCTGGCACCTGCGCCTTCCTGAAGCTGCGGCAGAACTCCGCCCAAGTGACTTCCGTGCCTGGCGGGCGGGTAGCCATGTGATTGTCCCACCAAGCTGACGCGTGACCTTGGAGCTGGTGTGTCGCGAAAGCGACCTTCTCCTGATCATTGCACTGCAAGAGATTTAGCTTCTTCTCTATGGCATGGAGCCAGTCATTCGCCTCCATAGGGTTGGTGGTGCTGGAGAAGGTGGGTGGTCTGACGCGTAGAAACTCCGGCAGTTTGGACCGAGGGGGAGGGGGGCCAAACTGTTGCTGGTGCTGCTCGGCTTGTTGCTGCATCCTCTGGTACATCTGCTGGTGCTGCTGCTGCATCTGCTGCATCATGGCTACCATCATCTGAGTCTGATCAGCCATTACTTGAGCCAGAGTCGGGTTCTCGGGGAGTGGTGGCGGACCATTGCCGGAATCGCTGTTGGGATGCACCCCGTCAGTGCGTTCTTCGCCGTTGCTGCCCTCGCCTGTTGTGCGACTACCATTCCTGGTGTAGACCATCTGGAGGAAAAGCAGACGGGGGGAGAAGAAGAAAAACAGATGCTCAAGAACTAAGCTTTATTATATAGGATTTTAAACTGCAATTGTTCTGATCTGAATTAAAACACTTAAAACAGCAAGCAAAAATCCTTATTAAGACAGCCATATCATAGGCACATGTTATCGACCGTCAACTGACCCACAAGCGAGCAGACCTGAACACACAAACTAACAGGCAAATGCTAAACAGTCGATAAACTAATGGAAAGCGAGCCTAATGCTCGGAACGGCTCCTGCGGTCGGTGGAGTCGAAGGCGTCCTCCTGCTCGTCACCAGGTCCCTCTGAGCAGCTCCTGGAATCTGGCAGATACATCTCGCCACTGCCCAGCTCTGTGCCACTGAAACTGTTGCTGCTGTGGTCGCGACTACCACTGGGAGTAGCAGGCAACCAACCTCCGTTGCCACTGGCTGGACCCCTGGCGGCCGATGCTGGAGCGAAGGAGAGAATGGACGCGGGAGCTGACACTGGAACCGGAGCTGGGGCTGGAGCTGGAGCTATGGGAATTGCGGGCGGAGGTGGGTTCCTGGGCGCAAGCTGAATGCGCACGAGTGCAGTCGTCGTCTTGCGGGGCGTGGTGCGGATCCAGACTCCTCCTGGCGCTGGGAGAGCCTTCAACTGAGCATTCTCCTTCTTCAGGAGTGCTATCTCATCCTTCGGAGTTATGATCCTCACTAGCTTCCCATCGTTCAAGGCCTTGGACGCCTTGTGCAGATCCGAGTGCATCTTGTCCATCCCCCTCGTCACGGCGCACATGTGACCAAAGGTGGTGTCGTTCTCGCCAGCTGTCGGACGGAAAGTACTGACATCATCACCGTTGGCTCGACGAGGGTGAAATCGGTATGCCGTGTCGTGGAAGATGTAGTTGTGGCGCTCCCGTAGTCTGGCCATCATCAGGTATGCTGCCTCCTGACAGGCGCTGTGCCTCCGGACGCCTCAACCACCATATTAGCTAGGCAGGTACCCACGTAGCCATGGACCTCCAGGCGGACACGGTGAGGAAGCTCGCCACTGAGCGGTGGAACAGTCGTGTACTCTGGCGCGTTGGGGTAGCCCACCACCAGCGTCATACGTGCCAACTCTGCCACAAAGTCGTCCATGCCTTCTCCGCGGTGGTTGGGTGGGTGGTCGGCCATCTAGAGAAGACAAAGGAGTAGGATCAATGCATGCTCAAATCCAAATTTAAATAAAGCAATCTCAAATAAGAGAAGCGAGTAAGAACGAAATTTTATGCATAGATCATTTTGCATGAGAGCGAATAAATAAGACAGACGTACATAGCGATAAAATAATGGGGAAATTAGATACATACTAGTGATAACAATAAGAGCATAAATACCTTGCAACCCATATTCCTGAGCTAGGACCTAATGCATTCCTCCCATCAAATCCCGACTGGCTGACGAATAAATCTCAAATAATTTTACTAAAACCCTAGACTGACTTGTTTTGACAAATCTCGCTTAAACGAGCGACAAAGATTTTTCCCTTGAACCACAAGAACATATCCCAATTTTCCCGGAACAAATACAATTGCCAAGAACATATGCAATGAAAAGGATTCAGAGGGCTCTTAGGTTTTTCTATTTGGCTTGTCCTACGGTCAAGGTCGGCTCTGATACCAACTTATCACGCCCAGAAATTCTCGAATAGAATTCCAAGCAGAATGTGCATTAAAATCCCCGTCCAGGACCGGCCGGGGTACACAAACGACAATGTTGACATTCAGATCCACGTCTTACAAACATCATAAAAGTCTTACAAAAATGCAGCGGAAAACAAAGATAACTGGAGCTAAGCCTTGACTTGATCTGCAGCGGGAACACCGCTCCACAGGCATCCTCGACGGCACGGACGAAGCCTACTCCTCGGAGAAACCACCATCTGACACATACTCATACTCTGGAGTTGGGGGAAAATAGATCAAGACTGAGTACTGCCCACTGTACCCAGCAAGTCATACCGGGATAGGGGTATGATGCAGGGATTTATCAAGGGATAGCTATAAAGGTTCATTTGCGTAATACTGGCATTTATAAACAGAGGTTGAAAGCGGAAAAACAGTTTTAATAATTAATCAATATTAACCATCTACTGTCCAACGCTATACCACGTTGGAACAGGCCCAACCATCCACCTATACTATCTAATTTCATTAGACTAAACTAGGATGAGACTAATTACGGTGAATCTGGTTGACCGCCCATAACCACGGGCACGGCTATTCGAATAGTTTTACTCTGATCAGAGGTGTATAACTGTACCCACAAGACACAGCCCCACGACACGTTTCCGTGCGCCGACATGCCACCACGACATACCGGAAAGAGGTCGTGACAGGACCATTCGCGTAACCCCCTCTAGCCAAGCACACCACACCTCAGGTTTCACCCCCACTCCTCGCAAGGCAGCGGGCAGTCCCCTCTCGTGCCTAGGTGAATCCGGAAGCGACAGAGGCCGTCGCAGGGCCCGCCTCGCTCCATCACGCCTACCCTTGCCTGGATGCGTCAACTAGAGGAAAGCTACACTACAAGCCCAGCCGTTGCCCACGCTGGCTTGTGGTAAGCACGATAAATTCTTCCAGGGTTTCCCGCGAACCAGTCCTTAATTGCCATGGGTGCGACTAGCAAAACCATGCACCCACAGCCCACCATGTGATTCATTTTAATTAATCAACACCAAAGCGGTGGTACTAATCCAACATCACCATTAGAACCTGCAGTCTATACTTTAATAGGATTTTTCCCCAATGTGTGCTAGTTGAACTAAGCATGGCTAAGCAATTCCTAGTCCAAAGTCTATTCATGTTATAACCCAAGCTAACAAGGAGCATGGTACCAAAATAGCATGGCTGTAACAATAGGTAAACATCCCATAGTATTATTGCAAAACGATGCAGTATTTGAAGGAAAACATTAGAGCATTTGCAATATAGGATCAACATGATCAAGTGACAGGCATGACTTGCCTTGCTCTGCTGCTGGAGGAACCTCGGCGACTATCTCGAAGTACACCGGAGCGTCGGAAGAGCCGGAATCTAAGCGACATACAAGGCAAACAATGCAAACAGGCTATAAGTCTACTGAAACAGAGAACAAAACCATTTTTAATGGATTCTACATATTTTTCTTGATTTACTGAGACTTGAATGAGCTTAAACAGAGCACGGATGAATTAGTTATGAATTTTAGAAGATTCACTGTTTTATTACTATAACAAAAAGTTCTTAAATCATTTATTGCGCAATAAATCCCAGGGCTGACGTCATCAAAAGGGGGGGCGGCGCATACAGGCGGGGCCCGCATGTCAGTGGCGCACGGGTGGGTGGTCTACCGTGGACCGGGACCACGCGGGTGGTCCACCGCCGTTCCACGGGATCGACGGCCCAGATTGGCCCGGAGCCGATCGGACGGTGTGGCGGCGGCCTGGCTCGGCTCGGCTCGGCACAAAGCCGGCCGACCGGTCATGGCAAAGGCGGCGTCGCGCGCGCGTGTTGCCGGCGACGGCAACCGGCGACGGGGGCGGCGGCGCAAAGGCGGCGGCGCACGACCAGGGCGGCGGCTCGACCCGGCGCGGCTAGGAGGGAGAGGGAGGGGAATAGAGGAGGGGGGATGCCTCACCGAGAGTGGCTGGCGCGGAGAGGGACGACGGCGAACGACGACGGCGAGCCACGGGAGGACGGCGGCGACGGGCGGACGAGCTCCAGGATGCCCTAAGAGAGGAAAAGAGAGAGATTAGGGGGAGGGAGATGAACCACGGCGATCGGAAACCACGGCCGAAGGCGGCGGTGGAGGTGGTGCTCACCGGAGTACGAGGGGATGAGGGCTCCGGCGACGAACCTCGACGGAGGAGGTGCGGACGGGGTGGACCTCGCCGCGCGAACCCAACGGCGGCGACGGCGCGGTGCGGCGGCGAGTCTAGCGGCGGCTAGAGGCGGCCAGAGTAGCGGGAGAGGCGGCGGCGGATGGGCGCACGGCGCGGGAGCAATGGAGGGCACGGGAGAGAGCGGTGGAAAAAGGAAAAAGGTGGAGGGGAGTGCGGGGATGCTTTATAGGGGCTCGGGAGAGACGGACGTGGCCGGGGCGCTCCCGATTTCGCCGGCGACGTGGGAGGTTGGAGGTGGGGAGAGAGAGAGAGCGGCGGGATTCAAATTTGAATCCCGGCCATCTCGGTTGAGGGCGCGGCGAGAGAGAGAGAGAGAGGGGGAGTGGGTGCGGGAGGCGCGGCGCACGCACAGGCGTGGCCGACGTGGACCGGAGGAGGCGGGGTGCGACGGTTTCGGCGGCGGTGGCGACGTGGGCGGGCGGCCGGAGGTTGGGGAAGGGCCCAACAGGTGGGCCCCACCTGTCGGCGACCCTGGGGAGAGGAGGGAGGCGGCCGGCCTGGCTGGGCCTCGGCCTGCGGCCGGCCCAGCGGATAAGGGGGAGAGGGAGGGAATGGGCCAGCGGCCCATTCGAAAAAGAAAAAGGGAAAAAGAAAACGAAGAGAGAAAAAAAAGAAGAAAAGGATTTCTTGGAATTAAATATTGCTTGTGCTCATTTTTAATTGGTTAAAATTATTTCGAGGGCTCTGAAAATTCCACTAAAAATCTTGTTAGCGTATTTCGACATGTAGAACTCAAGAAAAAAATTCCACATGCCAAATCCGATTATTATTTGCATTAATTTATTAGGGTTTTCTCTTGCTTTGACACCAATATTTTCTCGGGTGGATTATAAGTTCCATTTCAGGCTTGGGAAAGAACTTCAGGGTGTGAAAGTAGACTTGGTTGATCGTTTAGCATACTCATTGAACAGGCCCACCAAGGTTGTCTTCAATCTTTCAAGCCTAGGTTTGGCACGACTTCCAAAGGCAGGGTCAAACAGGGACAGACAACTATAGGATAAGACAATCAGCACCTAATTCAGCAGCTCGCGATGCCCCTTATGTCAGTCTGTTAGCCTCCTTGCTGTTCTTTCTGCAGTAAAGCACACAAATCCATCCAGTAGGATATGTTAAGAGATTTCATATGAAGGGTCTGTTGGACAATTATACTGGAAGCAGCCAATGTATTATGGGTTTTCTTAATAAATCCATGACAAATTCCACCAATCAGGTCATGATCATACTACATAACATAACACATGCAGCTATAGTCTCCCAGACTGTAGAAACAACATTCTATTCAGGCCATTAGGCGATAGTTTATTTTTTCATTGAATTTATCCAGAAATTTGCTATTTCCACAACATAGTAGATGATAGATAACATATTCAGAAAACAATTTCTCAGTATCCGCAATGGCTCTCAGAAATAAACATAAAGCAGCATGTGAAGAAACCAATTTCATAATGTCCATCTGTTGACCTTTACGAAAGATGATAAAAGCCAGTGTGGAAAAGGTGCAGTTGAGTAAAGCATAAAAAAAACATCGAAGAGCATATCAGTAAGCCATTTTTTCCCCCAACATGTTCAGTATCAGGAAATTTTACCATCGATGTGAGGATAGTGTATGCTATGAGCATTCAAGCAAGCAATTTCAGTGACAGAAATTTGCCATCTGCAATGTTTGCTGCAATATAAAAATTTGAATCGCTGGAAATTCCAAACAAAATGCATCCCCTAATATGATGTCAATATCACAAAAGCATCCACTAAATCCCTAATCAATGTATAACATTGTTCTTTGATTCATTCTATTGTGCCGGAGAACTATGTGCATAGTTTTTGCTAATGTGCATGGGAGATGATCTTATATCATGTGAATAAATCAACATTTTGACTTAACCTCACGAGTTTAGTATGGCAATGCGGCTGATTGCTCTGTACATTCCACTGATATATTGAACTCTTTCCGTCATATTCAATATATTTGGTTTCAATGTCAAATCAAACCTAAAGCAATGAAATGGAAAAATCCTCTGGCACTTCCATACAAAACAAAAGGGATATCCTCTTGTACGTACCTGAAAAAGCAGCAGTGCAGGAACATCAAACTTTCTGGATAATTACTTGCAGAATCTGATTTTGAGTAAACAGGGAATACAGATCAATTCCCATAAACAAACAGGGTGCTTGCGTTCTTGAAACTGATTAAAGACAAAAAAAAAAGAATCTAAGGGATGGATAAGTCTTCTAAATCTTATCAGAAATTACATGAGTCTACAAAATTTGCGATACCCTCAATTATACAGTTGATGCCACTAACACATCATTTCTCCAACATATATAATAGTAAATAGTACATAAAAACCCAACAAATACAGACAGCTCTACGGCATACTGGCATACAGAAGAGAGAATCAAACATATATAGAGGAAAACACATTTAATACCTAAAAGAGGATCCCACTGAAACAACAAAACAAATATTGATATAACTTATGAACATGATGATAGCAACACGAAGGGGAATGGATGGTTAGCCATTTTCTCCAACACACAGCATTACTAAAGGAATTTCATAAGGAAATTCCTGCAATCTAAACGATTTTTGTGGGAATTCCATAAAGAAAGCCCCACATCCAGACACTTATTCAAAAAGGAGAGCTTCACTGCTGCTTAAGGGTCTCCTAGAACAAAACCAGGAATGTGGCATCCAGTTGGTCATGTCTTCCTTCAGCTCTTCCGGGTATGGAATTTCTTCCAAAACATCTGGTTGTTCCAAATGGAACACAGATATCCAATGCTGCTGCTTGTAATTTTTATCTGCATAGTAGACACAATTTCTCTTGATCGCAGGAAACTCCTTAGCAGAAAGTGAAAATGTGTCACCTCGGCCCACAAACAGCGAGTGATCACCAAGGTCCATCACCCTCTCGCCAAGCCCCAACTGGTGGTTCCCCTTCCACTCAGGCTTGTAGATTTCAGCCAGTGATGGGTGGCCTCCCCAGCGCAACACCACGAGCAACACCTCGCCATCGCAGGCTACCAGATGCACCCCACGCTCCGGATGAAACTTGTCACAACTGCAGAGCATGGACACCGATGTGCGAACATGGAAGAATTGAGTGCACTTTGCACCGCTAGCTCCGTCGGCGTCGAGATCGCAGACAACAATGTTGCTCATGATGTCAATGTAGTACACCTTCCCTCCGTGGAACACGACGCTGCCGATCTCGGATGTGCCATGCTCGAACAGCATAGTCCAGGCGGCGTCCCCGCGGCGGCAGACGAGGGTATTCTGCCCTTCTCGGCCTTTGAGCTGGGAGGCCATGGCGACCCAGCCCGGCGAGGCGAGCGGGTCGCCGGAGAGGGAGACCCTGGTGATGGGGCTCAGGCACGGGAGCGGGATCTCGGCGCCGGAGAGGGGCTCCCACAGCGCGAGCCGGGTGGGGGACCGGGCGTCGTCGGCCAGAGCGAGCCACCCGCGCGACGCGCCGCAGCAGTGGCGGAGGCCCGACGGGGCGCGGCGGAGGCCGGCGTCCATCCTCTCCGCGCCGCCGCCCGGGAGGCGGAGGGAGTAGTCGCCGATTGGTACCAGCCCACGCTGCAGCGCGCGGCCGGCGACGACCCATGGGCGGCAGGCGGAGACGGGGAGGGTGGAGGCTCGCCAGTGGGCGCAGACCTGGTGGATGTGGAGGTGGTCGGCGTCGGAGTACAGCCGGCCGGAGACCTCCCGGAGGAGATCGGCGGGGAGGGAGGACCAGCCGCCGCCGGCCATCGCGTAGGGTTTTTCCTCTCTAGGCGAAAAAAAATATTACGACTTTATGTTTGGGAAATTTTCGGTAATGAACTCCTAAAATTGAACGGACAGATGCTGTACGTTATTAAAAAAAAAAACTCTTTGCTAAACTCTTACTAAGAAAAAAAAAAACCCTTCCCTAAAAAAATTATACCATTGGATCTAAGAGCATCACCAAGAGAATAGCTAAATCTCATCCTAAAAATCTGATAATGGGAATCCTAAAATGAATTTGAGGTGTGAAAATAGTTCTTTCTCCAAGATATTAGGTAAAATAAAATCCCTAAAATAAAAAATGGGTCCATACAAAACTACCATCAGGAATTAGTTTTTTCTCGTCTCACGTCGTTCTCCCTTGTACGCCGCTCGGCATCAGCAGAAGTTAAATAAAAGTATAGGATCAATCACATTGACTATTGATTTAATCAGCTACATAAACACTAAAATTGCAATGCTTTTGTACTCCTAAACATCGTAAGTTTTTTACTTGCAACGAAGAACAGGAAAAAATGAAAAAAAAAAAGAGGGGGGTACACCCGCTTGCTGCACCCGCAGAGGTCGTGAGCCCACGACGGCGATCATAATGAGTGCGCGAAGTGGCCGCAGGAGGGCGATTGGGAGCGAGGGTGGCCACCTACTTCTAGGGAGCGAGGACACCGGAGATGGGAAAAAAATTCTCTGGGGCGGAGCCCCAATCCTCAGCGCGTGAGACACCATCCTAGATGGGTGCCACCTGTATTCTCACCAATCTTGAAGCACCGGAAAAAAGTAAAGCAATTTGGATTTTTTTAATTAGCGTATACGCTCCGTATTCCAGTGGTGCCCTACGAACTTGTATCGTATTCTCTGCCCTAATCACGTCGTTAGCGTTCCTCGTTCCTCGAAGCCGTAATCCAGCTATTCGCCCTCCCGTTCCGGCCATCGCCACGCGTGTAGTTCGCCGCCCTTCCACCGTCGCCGTGGCCATCGCCGTCGCCGTCGTAGTCAATGCAGATGAATCCCCGCGGCGGCACATTCGCCGGTGCTGCCTCCTGCCCATCCGCCGACGGTGACGATCCTCCGAGGCCCCTGATCAACCATGGACCGATCAACAATGCATGGTAGCCCGTTTACAAGACACGAAGCTCCAAAGAAAAATATACTAGAAAGAAATAACGTGTTTGAGTATATCGAATCACTACAAATTGCTTCCAGGAAGAAATAAAGGTTGCAATAGCTTACAAATTAGAAACAATAATTCATGTTATTGTTTTCTACTTATATGATAAGTACAATGTCTACTTAGGAATCACAGCTCCTTCAAAATCTAATCTCCAGTTCATTGAGCATCAACGAATGCGCCATCGTCGAGAATGTCGATGCCATATGGTTGTGGTCAAGGTTGTGCAGGCAGTTGCATTCATCGATATCGTGGTGTTTGTGGTGGGCGGCCTCAGAGGATCGTCACCACCGGCGGATGGGCAGGCAGCAGCACCGGCGAAGGCGCCGCCACGGGGATTCATCTACATTGACAGCAACGGTGATGACGACGGCGACGGCCACAGCGACGGCGACGGCAGAAGGGCAGCGAACTACACGCACGGCAATGGCCGGAACGGAAGGGCGAATAGCTGGATTACGGCTCCGAGGAACGAAGAACGCTAACGACGTGATTAGGGTAGAGAATACAATACAAGTTCGTAGGGCACCACTGGAATACGGAGGGTATACGCTAAGAAAAAAAAATCCAAATTGCTTTACTTTTTTCTGGTGCTTCAAGATTTGTGAGAATACAGGTGGCACCCATCTAGGATGGTGCCTCACGCACTGAGGATTGGGGCTCTGCCCCAGAGAATTTTTTTCCCCGGAGATGGGAATTAGGATTTTGGGTTTCTTGTATAGGGCTACTGTTGGACCGTGTTTTTTTTAAAACTCAAAAAAAATCTTGATTGAGAACCATTCTCATATGCGGTTGGACATGCTCTAAGTAGTGAGTAATAATAATAATAAAAAGATTTAAGTATAGTGCGCTACATCGATTTTTATAAGCGGATTTACTATATGACGTTCGATAGAAAATTAAGAGAAAATATTTCTCTTTTTTTTTCAAGATTTGTGCTAGGTAGGAGAAGAAAAAAACCATTGGACGAGCTAAGATTCGAACCGAAAACAAGATAATTAACATTTTTGGTTGTTAGATGTGCGCCAAGAGATTCATATTATATGGGAGAAAAAGAGCATATCTTTGACCGAAGTCAATCACACAACCTCGATTTGCTTAATTGCCCCTCTTCCTTTGTGGCACGGACTAGAGATAGAGCTTTGGAGCTGATAATCTTTAGAGGTTTTAAGGATTAAGAGGAGTGAACGGCAGACCGATTGTTGTAGCCATATTCCTCTACGACCTTTTATCAACAAACAAACTGACGAGTGTGGATTTTTGATCCGCTGAAGGCGCGGGCGCGCGGCCTTTCTTCTTCCTAACAAACCGCTGATAGCTAGTAGGAAATGAAGCCGCAGTAGCCTTTAAGCCACGTCAGTCTTTCTTCTTCCTCACATCGCTACTCTATCATGCATGTTGGAATCTAGCATCCCATCTCATGCATGTTGGAATCTGTTGCAACTAAAACTAGTCGGTGTTGAGTTGGGAGATCGAGTATGGCGGCGGAGGAGGATTGGGCCTCCCTGGAGCAAGGCCTCCTCCATGACATCTTCCTCCG
Organism: Oryza glaberrima; assembly: GCF_000147395.1. Classification (NCBI taxonomy): domain Eukaryota; kingdom Viridiplantae; phylum Streptophyta; class Magnoliopsida; order Poales; family Poaceae; genus Oryza; species Oryza glaberrima. The sequence goes on along the minus strand of NC_068335.1, from coordinate 19,493,680 downwards.
CCTCGACGATGACGCCAACGCCGCGCGCTTCCGTGCCGTGTGCAGCCAATGGCGCGCCGCCGCCGCCGGCGCGGGCGTGGTCTTCGTCCCCCGTCCCTGGCTCGCCGTGTACGCGCCCGAGCAGCGCCGCCGGCTCCGGCCGTCGCGTCGCCGTCGACGGGGGAGGCGCCGCTTCAAGAGAGTTGACGATGGGGAGGTGTCGCTGCGGCCGGAACGCGGTGGCAGCCCCGCCCCCGCCGCCGTCTCGCTCGTCAGCGTCTCGCTAGGCTGGGTCGCCATGAAGCACGGCGAGAGCCACCTGGTCAGGGCCGTCTCCGGCGACGAGGTCCCGCTTCCTCCGTGCGGCTCCAGGTACGAGCTGAGGTACGAGCTGAGCAAGGTGATCCTCCCCGACGACCCGCTCGCCGCCGCCGCCTCCGGCGAGTGGACGGCGTTCGCCTTCATGTCCCATCACCAGCAAATCCTGTGGCCGCACACGCGGCGGGTCGCCTTCTGCCATGCCCGCGACGACGAGTGGACCTTCCTCGACAAGGCCATCAAGGCGCAGCGATACAGAGGGCTCGAGTTCTTCCGCGGCCGAGCCTACGTGCTCCTCTCCAACCTCACGGTCGCCGTCGGCGACGTCGTCTCACGGATGCTGATCGCCACCAGCGTAGGCCTCTCCGGCGCCTACCGGTGGCGGCATGACGAGCTACTCGAGGCCACATGCCTGGTGCGCTGCGGCGACGACCTCCTGTTCGTCCAGGTGTCGCGGCAAGTCGTACCCAGGAGGTCGTGCTTCCCTCTCCTCGCCGGCGGCCGCCACCGGCGCCGGCGGCTCCGCTTCACCAGCAGGGTGTACAAGCTGGAGTTCGCGGCGGACGGCAGCGGCGTGCCGGTGGGGTTCACCAAGGTGGAGAGCATCGGGGAGTACGCGCTGTTCGTGTCGCGGCGCAGCCACGCGTTCGCGCTCCCGGCGAGCGGAGCGGCTTCCCCGGCGTCGAGCCGAATCGCATCTACCACTTGGTCAGATTACGCGGCGAGGTCGTCGTCTGCGCTCCGTGGGAGACTCGCCATCTCAAGCCCGTGCCATTGGACGATCTTCCTGAGCCCCGGTGGTTTCCATCGCATTGGTTTTGCCCTCGCCGGCCAGTTCAGAGCACGGCGGCGGCGGCCGGCGCGCAGGCGGCGCCGCCCACCATGGACAACGCAGTCGCGGACGATGCATTAGTCGATAACTAAAATTTTCAGATATGTTTCATTAGATTTTAGCCTTAAGGCATTCTTGTTTCAAATATGAAGCCCGCTTACTAATGTACTTCTAGGTTAATTAGAGATAAGTTCTAGTAGTACTTTTTTCTCACACTCGAAAAGTTATCCGGAGCTGGGATCGGGCAATCCTATCCTGGTTGGTTTACTTGTCTCATGAACCGAACTTAACTTAATTTTCCTCACTAACCATGTCCATGTATATTGCATTTGGGAGGTACTCCGTATAAAAAACGTGTAGGGCAACTTAAAAAATCAGAATCCATCGTCTAAAAACTAGGATCGAATTATAGAAGATGGGTTTCTAATCACTTGGGTGGACGTCCACTCATTTATTACATGTCAACTAAATGGCTATAATAAAAAAATTGACAAGTAGATTAATATATAATATATCACTTAACTGTATTTGTAGAAGCCCATCATTTGGCCTATTCATGAAATAAGCCCAACAACATATTTACAAATGAAAAAAAATTATTAATAATAATTTTATATACATGCACTTAGCGATCTAAAAGCAAAGGCTAAAAAATAAACTTTGATTAAAAAACCCAAAATCAGCTTCAAATTTAAGATTGAAAATTTAAATTTTGGCTGATAAATATAAGTATAAACGAAAAGATAATGCCATAAACTCTCATTAAAAATAAGCCTAATATAAATATAAGGTACTTAATCCAATCATGACCCGGCTAGTTACACGAACATTGCGTCAAAAAAGAAAGAAAAAAGGTTACACCAACGCGTGAATAACTAGCTAGTATTTGGGGAAGAACCAACCACGGCGAGCCCAACCTGCCGACTGTGCGTCTCGGCGACCGTCGTCGGGGTAAATGGTCTCATCACGGAGAGCATAGTTCCTCGCTACGATGGCCGCCTCCTCGGGCTCCCACCGTCCGTCCGCGTTCATGTCGAACACCCTGACGCGTCCGTCGGGGTGGCCCTGCTGGTCGACGAGGTAGACGCAGTTGGCTCGGCACGCCGGGAACTCCGCCGGCGAGAGCGCGAACGCGCGGTTCCGGCCGAGGAAGAGGGCGCGGGAACGGAGGTCCTCCTGCCGCACCAGCCGCACCGCGCCGCCGGCCACCCACTCCACCCTGAGCACCTCGACCACGCGCCCGTCGCCGCCGCCGTCGCTGTCGCTGCTGCTGCTGCTGCCGTCGTGGTCGTCGTCGTCGCCGGCGTCGCCGAAGATCGTGGCGTCCTCTGGGTTACGCTCCAGGTTGTCGCGCACCGACACGAGCAGCAGCTCGCCGTCGCACTCCACGAGGTGGGTCTCGACGACTCTCCTGCCGGTGTCGACGTTCTCGCTGCCGCCGTCGTCGTCGTCGTCGGTTAATTGCTCGAGCGGGATGACCGCGGGGACGGTCGCCTCGACGTCGCAGACACAGAGCTGCGACTTGAAGGCGACGTAGAACCGCCCCCTGTAGTGCTCGACGCCGGCGTAGCCGGCCGCGCTGAAGCCGAGCGGCGTCCACGCTCCGGCGGCGGAGCTGTAGTACGCGAGGCAGTTGGTCGGGAACCCGATGGCCACGGCGGCCCACTTGTCGGCGGTGCCCGGGTCAGCCGACAGCACGACGGTCGCCACGTCATGCCACCTCTTGAAGAACCCGATCGGCGGCAGCCGGATGCGCCGGCCGGTGACGGGGTTGACGAGCGCGACCGCCTTGGGAGTCGCCATAGGGTCGGACAGCGCGAGGTACCCATGCGACGACGACGACAGGAACTCGAGCCCCGCGGGCACCGCGGCGGCGAACGGGACAAGGCCGCCGCCGCCGCCGCCGCCGCGGCTGCGGCGGGAGAGCCAGAACGACGACATGGCGGCGCCGCGGCCGAGCCGGTCGGTGCGTGACCCGACGAGCCAGGGGCGCGGGCGCCACGACGCGGCCGCGGCGCCCCACCCCGCGCACACGGCGCGGAAGCGGGCGCGGTCGGCGTCGCAGGGGAGGCGCGCAAACACGGCGAGCAGGAGATCCACCGGGAGCGACGACCAATCCATTCTACTAGTGCGGCTCATGCTGGACAGCTGATCCGATCGAGACCGCAATTCCAACCATCCATGGCTTGTTTTATATACACTCACGGCCCACATCCAAAGACATATTTGCAAACAAAAAATAATTTACGAATAAAATTTTTATGTACGAGTTCTTAACAATCTAACAACAAAGATAAAAAAATAAAATTCGATGAGAAAAAACCAAAATCAACTCTAAATTTGAAAAATTTAAATTTTGACTAATAAACATAAATATAAGTATAAATATAAGTAAAAAATAAGGTTGTCATGTATTACTCCTTGTATGAAAGGATTGTGTGGACGGAATAGAATGGTGGGGTGCAACGTAGTTGTGGGGTTTGGTCGTTGACTACTAGTAGTCGTCATTGCGCGATCGATTCATCCTGCAGGGAAATTTCATGGAATGTACCTACGTTGCAGTCATGTGTCTCATGTGGTCATTTCTTTTTGACATTGCACCGTGTACGGATGATTTGTTATGCATGGGGAGGGATTATGTAATCTATATTACGGTGTGGTTTAGTTCCTAATTTTTTCTTCAAACTTTTAATTTTTTTATCACATCAAAATTTTCATACACACATAAACTTCCAACTTTTTCGTCGCATCGTTTCAATTTTAATCAAACTTATAATTTAGCGTGAACTAAATACAATGTTCTGGACAATTTCAAGGTCGGCGTCGACTCGGCGGATTCCAGGCTTCATGCATCGTGGGACGCGGAGATTACGTCAACAAACCTTGATCTGTTCTCCGAATTGGCACAGCATGACAGTACTACGAAATCAGGAAATCTTGCATTGTGCAGCCTAGACCAGTCGGACGGGAGTAACGTGCGGGTTGGAGGCGCGCCGTGCTCAAAGGTCAATAGGACTAGCATTATTAGGCCGAGACAGCTAATACGCGAATAATCGTGCTCACCCTTCCACGCGCGACTAGACACGTGTCGTGTGTGGAGAGGAGGCGGCGGCGTACAGTCTGTTTCTTCGGGCGTACAGTTTTCTTTTCTTTTTTTGTTTTTTCTGTTTTTTTCTCTTCCGTACCTTTTCCGGTTTTCTTTTTTTTTCTTCTCGTATATTTTTCTGTTTTTCCTTTTTAATACGTATGTATGTAAACTTTGTATATATACAAATACAAACTTTATATACACGTATACAAACTTTGTATACATACAGATACAAACTTTATATATACGTATATAAATTTTGTATTCACGTATGCAAACTTTTGCATACGTGTATAAAAAGTTTGTATACATGTATTTTTTGGTTTTTATACATACGTATACCAACTTTGTATACACGTATTTTTTAGATTTTTTTTACGTATACACACAAACTTTATATACATGTGTATCTTTTATACATTAAAAGTGCATACATATAAAAATTATGTATATATACACACGTATGTATATACCATATATATACATACATATAAACTTTGTATGTGTATATACAAAGTTTATACGTATGTATATATATATAGTATATACATATAGTACGTATAGTAGTACTCTATAGGATAAGAGATCAGACGGGGGCCGGGGGGGGGGGGTGACTGGTCGCGGATCAGCGCCCCCCTTATTAGGCTTTCAACGCTCCGGTCGAGCCTCTTGCCCTTATAAGAAAATGTGGAAATTAAAAATCCCTCCAAGAGTGAAAGTGTTTGTTACGATTAGAAATAGCATTATGACAAAACATAATCAGTAAAAAGGGGCTAGAGAAAGGGGGGGAAAATCAGTTATGTGAAAAGAATGAAACTGTTCAACATTTATTCTTTGATTGTCCTCTAGCTCGTTTTATTTGGTGTGTGATAGTGTGTGCCCTGGGGTGAGACCTAATAAGGATATCGTTAGTATGTTTGCGCAAAGGAATTTCTTTGGGAATAATACAAAAAATTTAGTCCTGGTGGGTGGTGGGTGTGGTGTTGTGTTATGAACCATTTGGACAGCCAGGAATAGAGCTTGTTTTGATCACATTTTGCCAACTGATCCTATTGAATTGATATTTACCATTGTTCCACTTTGGGGTCTTGGAGCATTTTGTAGATCAAGGAGACAGACAGAGATGGTGTTTGAATCTCCTGAAGATAAAGATGAAGATTAAGTATTTCACGTAAAATGAGGTGGCAATAACGTGTGATTAATTGAGTTTTAATTATTACAAACTTGAAAATGGATTAATCTTATGTTTTAGAACAACTTTCATATAGAAAGTTTTCACACGAAACACAACGTTTAGCGGTTTGAAAAGCGTGCCATGAGTATCCAAAAGTTTATCCAACTTTTGTTGGAGCGAGAAAAGGTGCTTTGGGGGGCTCAGCTTCTCAAACAGGTAGCAAATGAAGTTTTTCCCTCAAGGTTTGGCTGGAGAGGAGCTAGCAGACGTTTGGGATGGAGACCTGATGATGACCCAGGATGATGCTGCGATGATTGCTGGCCTTCAGTGCTTTTCTTTCTTGTCTATGCATGGGAGCAATGTCTTGTGATATATTGGTTGTGATCATTTTGCTGTTTGTTTTGTTTAATCTGCTACCTGAACCTATCGAACCTTGTATTTCTATCGTTTTCGTTAATGAAAGCGGGAGAGGTGCGGCCTCTCTTTATCAAAAAAAAAAAAAAAAAAAAAAAAAAAACACTCCCAACAAGCGGGAGAGCAGCCTCCCCGCCATCAAATCGAATTGCGTCTAGCACTTATCAATGATACGAAGGGCGAATCAAGATGGTTATTAGCGCTCCATGGGATCGGAGACCATGTGACACTCGACATCTCAAGCTAATAAACTCGATGCATTTTACCTTGACCTAGAGACGTGTGTCGGAATCCAACTCGGACTTTAGAAGGAACTACATATATATTAATCTTTCAAAAGATTTATAGTTTCAAATTTTACAGAATTTTTAACCAATGGATATGGCCCATTATAAATTAAATAATCCCCAAAAGGATAAATATGTCAAAAACCATAAATCTAGAGAAAAAACTGTTGTGAAATATATTTTTGATGCATTGTAACTGAGCATATATGCACTGTACTATGTAACGAAGTATAAGTGTAATGTAACTTAGTGTAAGTGATCCGTAATTGAGTATAACTATAAGTTGGATACACAGGAATACGAATCTTTATGTAAAATTCTACGGACGAAAAAGTGGTAAGATATGAGCCCACAAATCTGTCGCGAGTGAAATTGCAAATCCCTTCTAGATTTGGCACAATAGAATTGATTATTGACACGCGAAATACTTCTCAAAATCTAACGCAGGTGTATGAATCTGACTCGGATTCAAGATGTCTAATTCAGGAAAAAAGATTTTAGACACGTTTAGTTATTCATGGAACAATAGTTTGATTATCTGTACTACTTTAAATATGGAGTTATCCTCTTCCTCCTCCCGAAGTCCCGAAACATCTCACACTTTCCCCACGTATAAAACAAACAAACCACCTAGTGTTTAAAAAAAACGACTCACGAGAAACTAGATAGAAAAAACTGAACACATAAAACAGTTCATTTTCCTTCAGATCCTTGCGTGCGATCTACCTAGAAAGCGCTAAAAAGCACCAGGTGCAGTGGATTGCAGTCTTGCACACTAGCTAGCTTTTTCGTAGAAAATTTCCTTCCATGCCCTCTACGCTTTATTACTCACAAAACGTTATACTAGTACTTTTCATCGAGAAAAATGGCAGAAATGGCTGGAACCTGGAGGGACATTATGTGACAAGCTGAGGGAGGATACCTTCACACTACAGTGTTTCTATTTGGTAGTGCAATTAATCGTTGGGCTGTCACATTAATTTGCCAAGATCAATATATTGGTTAATGCTTACTGATCTTACTATAAGCTACCCGCATGGCACAAATGCAGCCACAAGATCTCAAGATTAATAAAAACTACCAAAATATGGAAACACTTTCCTCCGTTTTGGCTGTTGAAACCAAATGCTATATATCCAAGCAATCTTGCGACACGGAAATGCAAACATGCAATACAGTATCAAATAGATTTTTTAAGACAAAACTAGTGTTTATTTTTATCTTTCTTGAAATCGCTACGGCCAACTCTGGTGAGCATTTTTTTTGGTGGTATAGGCTCCTAAGTATGGGGAGGTAGCAAGGCAGGTGGTAGTCGAAATTATCATAGCATCGCAAAACCATGGGATGGTAGAGGTGATAAGAAGTGATGGGCTAGACCATGCTAGATCAGGAAGACGATGATCGACAAACTTACAGCAAGAGATGTTACATAAGGGCGTAGGATCAAAGTGTCACACACATGGTTTACTATATTTTTAGGATGCATAGACCTGTCCTAGGGGAATCGAAATTCATTTTCTTAGGGGGAAGAGGGGGGAGGATTTCAAATGAAAATTTAGAGGAAAAAAAGGCTAGATCTAAACAGATTTTTGTTCATAATTTCAATACAATCTAGAATATACTACTAGCACCCACCACTAAACTCAAAATTTTAGGAATTTTGAAAATTTAGACCCTAACTTGTAAATCATGATCACAAAGACATTACGTAAGGACATAGGGCCGCATATATAGGACATAGCATTAATTACGTAAGGCGCGAGCGCGATCCACCGACTATGTCTACGTGCATGAATCGACAAATATAGGTTTTCAGACCCTCATCTACCGGTAAACATATAAAAGAAATCAACAAAGAAACATAGACAATTGCTTAGCCAAATGTTTGGCGACTCATTCACAGTACTTGAAAGTTGAAACTAAATTAAACCCAGCCAAATGTTTGGCCACACATACACAATGCTTGCGATCGAACTAAACCCAGCCACAGATCGATGTTTGGCAACTTAAATTACAATGCAATGTTTGCAATGTAGTTAAACTCAAAAGTTCGGAACGATTTTGGTATGGTATACTGGAGCCATGAAGCAACTAATTAAGCAAAGCATCCTCTTGGATCTCAGTGGCATCCAGATTGAGCTTACCGACCTTAGGAGTAGTATTTGGGGAAGACCCAGCCACGGCGAGCCCAGCCTGCCGTCGGCGAGCCTCGCATGTCGTCGTCGGGGAAGATGTCCTCGTCGGGGCAAGCCCACTCGGTCGTGTCGTCGTTGAAGTTCACCACCCTGACGAGGCCGTCGGGGTGGCCCTGCTGCTCGACGCTGTAGATGCAGTTGGGCTGGCACGCCGGGAACTCCTCCGGCGAGAGCGCGAAGGCGTGGTTCCGCCCCACGAACAGGGCGTAGCCACCGAGGTCCTCCATGCGCACCAGCCGCGCCGCGCCGCTCTCCAGCCACTCCACCCTGTGCACGTCCACCCACCGCTCGTCGTCGTGGCTGCGGGGCTTGCGGCCGACGGCGGATTCCGGGCTCGGCTTCTTGTACGCCACCTCGTCGTGCATCGACACGACCAGAAGCTCGCCGCCGCAGTCCACCAGGTGGGTCTCGACGAGGCACTTGAGCGGGTAATCCTCGTCGCCCAACCCGGCGAGGGTGTCGGCGCAGTCGTCGTCGTCGTCGTCGTCGTCGTCGCTGTTCGAGGTCTCGTGGTCGAGGTTGAGGTCGATGTCGAAGACGTCCGCGTCTTCGTCGTCGTCGTCGTGGGCTATCTCGATCTTAATGGCGGCGGGGGTGGCGACGTCGACCTCGAGCACGCTGATCTCCGACTTGAATGCCACGTAGAACCGCCCCCTGAAGTGCTCGACGCCGGCGTAGCCGGAGGAGTAGTTGAACCTGATGGGCTTCCAGTCGTTGGTGGCGGAGCTGTAGTACGCGAGGCAGTTCGCCGGGAAGCCGACGGCCACCGCGGACCACGCCTCCGCCGTGTCCGGGTCAGCCGACAGCACAATGGTGGCCACGTCGTGCCACTTCTTGAAGAACCCGATCGGCGGCAGCGGGATCCGGCGGCCGGTGACGGGGTTGAAGAGGGTGATCACCCTAGGGTTACCCGTGGGGTTGGAGAGCGCGAGGTAGCCACGGGAGGAGGACAGGTACTCAGATCCGGCGGGCACGTCGACGGCGAACGGCACGAGGCCGCGCTGCCCGAGGGAGAGCCAGAACGACGACATGGTGGCGCCGCTCAGGCCGGTCCAGTCGTCGGCGCGGGACCCGACGAGCCATGGCCGCGACGGCAGCCTGGCGGCGGCGGCCCCCCACCCCTTGCACACGGCGCCGAACCGGGCGCGCTCGCGGTCACCGGCGAGGCGCCTGAGCACGGACGACATGAGATCCGCCGGGAGCGACGCCCAGTCGCTGCCCCCTCCGCCGGCGCGGCGGACGCGACGAGGCCGCGGCGACGCGAGCTGTGACACCATGGCTGCTCTCCTCTCCTCTCGCTTTCTTGTCCCAAATTTTTTTTTCCCCACTTGGGGGAGATTTGCTAGTACAATCTGAACTGAAGCGAAGGATGGGTAGAAAGCGAAGGGTGGGTATATATAGTCGGGGGGCCCAGCCGTGGTAGAGTGACGATAGTTGACTGCCTGAGTGACGTCACTGGTGTCGACATATGATAGGCATACAGCCTTAGAGGGGGACATTCATAGTTCTCTTTTTATCCTTAGTGGTTGTATTTTCTCCTGCTCTATTCAATGAAAAGGCACATCTTTGCTGTTTTTTCCGTTCAAAAAAAAAATTTGTTGGTATATGCGATGGGCTGGTGCATTCATGATTAGGGATGCTGGTGTATTTATGGGTAGAGATTTGTGGTGGTGTATGATTCAGATTTGTTTTGAGTGTTCATCTGAGCTCATTAGACCAGTTTTAGAACGTTGGAGCATTTTATACAGAGCAACTGCATAGGCAACGTTTTTTTTCCCACTTGTTTAGTGAAGTTTATAGATGTTGGATGGAAAATGAACGGGTTTGATCTATCTTTATCTATCAATATATAATGTATCACCACCGTAAAAGATTTCCCGCGCTTTTTAAACGATATAAACCTATCTCCAAGTAACGCCAACCAGACCTGCCAACTTCCACAATCGACGTGCACATGTACGCCACGTGTCGTCAACCCCCTTTGCGTATCTCTTGCCTATCCCTTGCCACCCACCTTTTCTCTAAGTCTTACATTTCACCGTGATTAACTCCCTCCTCTTCATCATGAATATAAGGTTGCACCACATGCCCCCTAAATCCCACTTTTAAGGTGGCATTACCACTCCAGCTGTCATCCTTTGCGCCCACCCATCCGATATCCTAATATGACCATATGTAGTTACAAATGGTAAATCCATACATCTAATGAGTTTTTTAGAACTTGGGAGAAACCTGCTATGACTAACTGCTAGTGATGTGGCATATCTACTCTTTTGTTGTGTGCTAAAAAGCTCATGTGGTTGCCTTGGATTATGAAGCCCTAGATCCGCCAGTAGTCGTTTGAGGTTTGAGCCCACCAAAGACGAAGAAGTGGAGCATGAATCTCCACATACATCTAAAGATGTTCGGTTGTCTTTATAAAATTATTAATAATATATAATACCTAGAAAATTCCTTTGGCATAATAAAAAAAACATATGCAACTTTCATGTTTCAAATAAGCTCTTGCGTTCCCTAATAAGTTGAGCTTGTGCATTTTGATGGTGGGGAACTAATCCTATACCTTAATACCAAAATTTGGTAGCGTCATATATTTCAAAATTGGAAGGACAATAATTGTTCATGGAATCATTTTAGACAAAATTGCATTTTAATAATAACATTCCTATATAATTTCACAGTTCGAATAGAGCAAAAGTAGTATCCATAGGTTCATATTACTGAGATGTGTTAAGCTTGAACTATGTTTGATTTAGTGTTTGTTGAAGTGGATGAATTCATGGTATGATTGCCTCTTCCACGACTATGTTGGTTGAGTTTGGAACACTAGCAATAATTATATGGTGGTGTTTTTTGAATAATGGTAAAGACGAAATTAGGTCGCACAGTAAGAAAATAATTAGTACACGATTAATTAAATTTTAATTATTTTAAACTTAAAATATGATTTATTTAATATTTTAAAGTAACTTCCATGTATTCTTATATAAAAAAACTATTTCTACACGAAACATGTTGTTTAAAGTTTAAAAAACATTGTCGTTTAAAGTTTGAAAAACATGCCAACGAAAATCTTAAGCATCCAGCAACTAAATTTTTGCTATGGCCAAGCTGAACCAATCACCCCTGATATGTTGGCTCCAGTCCAAGATCTTTATCTAGTGGCATATTCTTTTTTCTTTTCTTCTTTATTGCCCAGTAGCATATTAGAAAATCTAGGAAGAGTGAACAGAAATGCTCTGAACTGGAGTCTTCCAGATTCTGGAAGCAAATATCAGACACTGGAGGGACCTCATCGCAAAAGGCGACAAACCTACCTAAAGGCAACTCTTTTTCCTTCCCCACTCCGGGCGTCTCGCCGCCGACCACAGCCCTCCCCCCCAAACCCTAGCCCTCCCGCCGCCATGGCCGACCCGCGGCTGTTCCCGTCGGGATCCAACTCCTCCGGCGACGCCTCCGGCCCCGGCCGCCGGAAGTACAACCCCTACCACGACCTCAGCACCCCCTACAGCTACCAGACCCTCTACGACCTCCCCACCTCGCCGGAGTTCCTCTTCCAGGAGGAGTCCGCGGCGCAGCGCCGCTCGTGGGGGGAGAACCTCACCTACTACACGGGCGTCGGGTACCTCTCCGGCGCCGTCGCCGGCGCCGCCCTCGGCCTCCGCGACGCCGCCGCGGGCGCGGAGCCCGGGGACACCGCCAAGATCCGCGCCAACCGCGTCCTCAACTCCTGCGGCGGCGGCGGCCGCCGGCTCGGCAACAGGCTGGGCGTCATCGGGCTGATGTACGCCGGGATGGAGAGCGCCATGGTCGCCGCGCGCGACCGCGACGACTGGGTCAACAGCGTCGCGGCGGGGCTCGGCACCGGCGCGCTCTTCCGCGCGGCGAACGGGCCGCGGTCCGCCGCCGTCGCTGGCGCCATCGGAGGGGTCCTCGCCGGCGCCGCCATGGCCGGCAAGCAGCTCGCCAAGCGATATGTGCCTGCCATATGAGGCTTCGCCGCGGTATCCCTTGTTCACTCTGATCAAAGGATCGAATCGATCAATCCGTCGAAAAAAAAAATGGTCTTCTGTTTGTTTGTCTGATCTCCAGGTTAGCTCATCGATTTGGGAATGGTTTAGCCATCTCGAGAAAAAAAATATGTGATGTTTAGTCGTATGTGGATGGTTTGAATGGAAAATTTTGACCTCTCCTTGCAATGTTGTAACATCATGTTTAATGTATAACTGCATACATTTTGCTGATGTTGCTGAGCGATGAGAAGATGATCCAAGAGTTTGTGGCAATCCGAGTTATGAAAAAGAGTCGTGTTGACACCTATTTGCAGATCTGTTCTTGATCGTTATACCTATTGTTCATGATCGTTGCAACCAGTGTGCTTATTCACGGTAAATGGGGATTGGATGCATTTTGGTTTCTTGGCACTCAGCTTAGAGCCTTAGATCTTGTTTTGTATAATTATCGTTGTTCAACTGTTCTCAATTCAATGGTCACTTGGAAATTGGAATGTTGTTTGCTCGGCAAGCTTTTGGACTTATCATTCTGTGGTTGATTATGGACGGAATGAGAACTTCACAACCCTGGCTCTTCTGTTGGCCTGTAAGATCAACAACTACTCCAATTTATCACTGTACTGTGGTGACCCTGTGACAGACGACAGTTTGAATAGAATGGTAAAGGAACATTTTGTTTGTCCATAAAGAAACCTATAACTGGCTTTTGTATCGAAATATCTTTGGACATTTGAAGGTACTGGACGAGGTTGTGCCTGCAAGGTTGCAAGCTTCAACCGAAAGAGCGAGTTCACCAATAATTTCATTTTCAACGAAACAGATTCAATCATCGTGTACGAAACATTAGGAACAATCACCAAATTTGTTACACTAAATATGTTTTGCATCCAAAATGGTTAAGCATCGATCATCACACTCGAGAAGAAAGTGGAAAAGAATGGGAAGGAGACCTATGCAAGGCGTTACTATGCCGCCTGTAGCTCAATATTTTCTGGACCGTGTACTCTCTCCTGACAAAAATGAATTGAGACTACCTACAAGCAAACTAAACTACTACTAGTACGTTTCATTCCAGCCTGCTATTTTCCAGCTTATTCAGCAGCCAGTGGAAAGCGGCTCAAGTTGGATGGCAATTTTCATGTCCAATTCACATCTATTGTCTTGTCTTCTATGGGTTTAACGGCTCATCTTCCCCAGTCATCTCTACAGCTTCTGAAGGAAATTTACCCATAATTAGCACTTTCAAAACAGAATCTGCATCTGATTATAAGAAGATTGCATTTATTTGTGTTGAAAATCATAGTGGGGAACATACTTGTTGATCTGTGGAGATCAGAGACAACCATCAGCCGCCTCTGCAAGATTGCTGCCATGAAAAGGAAAATAGCACACATGCCAAACATGACAGTGATGGGGAATGCATTCACCTGCAGAACATCATTTGTATGATTAATGTTACTGGGACAAATGTCTTTTTTTTTGCATTTGCATTTGCTTGTTGGTGTGTTATTTTCATAAAGAAAAAAAAAAACAGAAGTTGGATTTAGCTACTTACATTGTAAAGAACCACACAAACAAACAGGTTGAGTGGTATGCGGAAGAAGTTCATGATCGTGCTTCTTGCCTCCTCAGGAATATACTGGGACCTCATCTTCATGATTGATGGCCAGAAAATGCCAACACAGGATTCAAATATACAGAAACCGAGCAGCTGTAGACAGCCTCCAAATGAGATGCCACCACCTTTGACCGAGGAGGGAGGTACTAGGAACTATTTAACAAAAACAGATTGTGTTAAACTTTCGAACTATAAAGTGAAAACATTGAGAATAAACTGAGTGCAGCAGACTTACGTTAGTGACAACAGGGAGGAAAAGAGTAAAAGCTGATATCGAAAACACAATCTGCATATAACCTTCAACCTTCAGCTTCCGAGCTAACAAACGAGAGGCAATTGAGCTACCCAACATAGAGGAGAGCATGAATGTGGCAAATATGAAGCCATGAGGAATTTCTTCATCATTTGGGCTCAAAGCAGGAGTCCACAGGAAAACAAAAGTGTACATTGAACCCTCAAACAGTGACTGTATAGCTCCAAGCAATGCAATCTTTTCATCTGAAATTTCAAAAGAAACCATTTGATATGTTAAAATAAAAAAAAATATTTAAAAAAACATTATGCCCTTTGCTATGGTGGACATGATAAATCTACCTGAAGCAATGGCTTTGGCTGCAACCTTGAATTGGGCTATCAGATCCTTGTTATCAGATGTATCTCCATAGTTCTCACTCCATGATGATAAGATGATTGCCATGCCTATTGCTAAAAAGCAAGCAGCAGCATCAAATGGAGCAACAGGCCCAAAACCCAAGTTATCTGCAAGCAGATTAGCAAATAGCCCAGCGATGATCGCAACTAGGCCATTTCCAAGAAATATAGCCTTGGAGAATGTTATCGACAACCACTGTGGGTCAAATCCTCTCTGTACAGCAAGGTAGATTTGCAGTGTCAACAGATAATCAAGGGAATTCCCAAAAGATTTGAATAAAAGATTGCTGTAACTAGTTAATCAGTTTCGTAGAATTAACAATCTTGTCATACACAAAATAGAACAATGTATGTATGTAGACATGTAGTTGAATACAACGGACATCTAATTATATTTGCATTTATCAATCGATTTCTAGTTTCTACAACAAATGGCTCACTTTCTCAGTCAGGGTCATCCTGGAACTTTTATTGAACAGGGCCTATTAAGTATTAACCGGGGCTGTTCTGAGTTCCTACAATGTCATTTTAATACTAGATCCACCAGAACTTTAAAAAGCATATAAAAATAGTTGGAGTACTGATAGGAAGACCGCAAGATAATCAGTGGCAAGAGTTAGCATTACAGCAAACCATAGTTCCTGATATAGATAGTATGTTTATTGTGAGTTGTACACTTGTACTTCACAGTCGACAAAGCTATCATAAATGAGATCTTATTCAGATCTCTTTAATTTTATATACCTCAAAGTCATTTTATATTTAAATCATTGTATACTAGCAGTCAAACTACCATAATCCCTGTCATGTTGACTTCACAGTTCACACGTTTTGTACCCATTTTTGAGCAGAAGCACACACTTTACAAAAACAAAATCATTCCAAAGATGTAGCTTCAAAAATACCAGCGAGTTCTAATGAGCAAAAGAAGAATTCGTTAAGATCAAGGTTAAACCCTGGTCACCACCAATTTACCACCACGGGCACACGGATCTGACCTTGTTGTGCTCCGCGACGAGCCACGACTCGAACGCCGAGAAGAGCAGCGATGTGGCGATGCCTCCGAGCACGCGCCCAATCATCAGGATCTTGTACTCAGGCGAGTGCTTCGTGATGCAGCTCAGGATGTAGCTGATGCAGTAGGTAATGCACGCCCTCTTCCTCCCCCTACGACAACCAGGAAGCATCACAACCTCATCAAAAAAAAATCCAAACAAACACAACAAAATCAACGAGTAAAACACGGGGCACGCACTGCTTATCGGCGAGGGATCCGACGATGGTGCCGAAGAGCATCGAGGAGCCGAAGCCGGCGATGAAGAGGCGGCCAATGTCACCCTTGTCGAAGCCGTACTGGCTGTAGAGGTAGTACACGTACGGCCCCTGCAGCCAATCCCCAGCTGCAAAAACCCACACCCACACCCGCGATTCACCACGGCAACAGCGTCAGAAACCCTCCCAAACCATCCGGCATTGCAACCCCGGCTCAGATCTGAGCGATCCAGCCGCCACGCCGCAGGGGAACTCGAAGATTGGGGGAAAGGGGGGGGGGGGGGGGGGAATCTGGGGGCGGGGGGAGGCGTTACGCACACATCATGAGCGAGTAGACGAGGATGTAGTTGTTCTTGAACGCGTTGAAGGCCGAGGTGGTGGCGACGCGGTCCTTGCCGGACTTGCCGAGCTCCAGCCCCGCCACGACGGCGGCGAGCCCGCCGAAGACGAGGTAGTAGAACACCTCCATGGCGGAGGCGGAGGCGGAGGCGCGTCGAGGTGGGGAAGAGAGAGAGAGAGAGAGAGATCGCGAGGTGAAGTGGGAGAGAGAAAGAGTGGGTTTGGTTGGGGATCTGGATTAAATTAAGGGTTGCACGGGCGTGCTGTAGCCGTCGGATTTCAGGGGGCTGCGGAGATCCTGCGGCTGTGCTGCCCGCGAGCCGGCCGGTTCAGAAATCAGAAACATATCAGATTTTTTTAAAAAAAATTGCATACATATCATAAAATTTTGTTAAATTCAAATTCAAAAGGTATTACAGAATGTTTCAAGGGCACCACAAGAAACACCAAAACGACGTGTTTACAATGGAGGATCTAGTTGTAGCACGAAGCCCACGAAATGAAAGGGTCATGACTGGGCCGTCTAAGCCCACAGAGCCCAACATTGGCCTTTGTATAATACACAGGATTTTTGTGATAGTATTACTGTACTTACTGCATGAGAAGCGTAAGAGAAGGGAACATTTTACGTGTGCTTTTCATGAGAAGCCGAAGAGATGGGAACATTTTGCGTGTCCTTTTCATGCAATTTTGTTCGCCTAACACTTCACTTACGTAGAGATGCTTGAGAGATGAACCTATAATTGGTAAGTGTATATATATAAACCCAGCGAGATATATATATATAAACCCAGCGAGATGGGTATATCATTATGGTAGACGTAGAATGAAGCAGCAAGTGACATATTGGAGGATAACCAAACAATCACCACGTTTTATTAAGTTGGATTGGTAGCCATGCTTAATCATCACATTAGTTTGAAGTTTGTTGATAGCAGCGCAAGACATGCAACGACTCGCTATAGTTTCAATAATATTGGTAATAAAAAGCTGGTGTAATCTCGTTTTTTACCATAATGGTTTCAGCTATGATCATAGAGGAAAAACACAGAAGTAGACCAAAAGTCCGGAGATTGATTTTTATCCCTCGAGAGAATATCCCCTCGTTTTATGCATGTTATTTAAAATTAATTAATTTTTTTTTAAAAAAGTGTCAAGATAGATTAATATATGATATATCTTTCCACACACTTATATGTTAAAATTCGATTTATACAATTCGAAACAAAATAATAAATTTGATCATGAATTACGCATTCTATTCATAGTCAAAACTGTTATTTTTGTTTTTATTTGTATATAAGTTGACTTTGTCAGGTCGGCCGAAGGAACCGGCGACCAAATTTCATTGAGTAATTGGAGGAAATATACAAATAGTTGTGGCTTAATAAGTTGACTTTGAACATGCATGTTGATATATCTTACTATTTTTTAACTTTTTTATGACCTTTTAAACGATATGCAAAAATAAAAGGATATCCGTAAGAGATGAATAATACAGTTCCCAAAGAAGCCCAACTGCTACTTTTACATTAGTCATAGTACTGTGTTACCATAAAGACTCTCATTTGTATTTTTGCTCCTAGATAATTCGATTATAGGTAAGACGAAAACTTTATTTAATTTCTGATGCACCAGAAGTCTCCCAATCTTTTCGCACTCATCAGCCATTCTGCTTTCTGCATCTCCAAATGTCTCATTCAGCTGTACACATCTGGGTTGAACTAGGAAACAATAACCATGCAAGTTGATTGGCCTAAACAACTCACAAGGCTCTCTTTACATGCAACAGCTCCCCTTTTCTTGCATCAGCATCTCACCTATAGTCTGCAACTCGTGTTTGTCTGTATGGTTAGGCCTGATTCCAAGTTCTACAGAGCTGATCCAGATTAGCACAGGAGATTGTGCAATGTTTCGTATGAACTTTTTGTTGGTTATCTTTTTAATCTGTCTCACTATGCTTATCCAGATTAACTTATGGAATGCTTACCTACACAGTGTGGGTGCTTTTACCACTTCCCTGCTGCCTGCCAATGACATCATCATTCTGTCTTAGCTGATATCCTTTGCTTTTGTCTGAAGCCAGTATTGGAGAAGGCATCTGTATGCTTATCCTGTGAAATGTTTCATTAAAATATAAAATACCCTGCAATCTCTACATATGATTCTTGATTTGGTTAGAATACTGCACCATAAGGAAAACAAAAGCAAATGGTTTTTCAGGTGAAGACTTTCACCACTTGCATAGTTACCATGGTGCCATTATTTCTTCTTTGTGACCATGTAATTAATTGCTCAGCTGAGAAACAGAAAATACTTTATCCCTGAACATCTACTCCCTTTTGAGGCAGATGTACAGAGAATTTTTCTTGTGCTTTATCAGTACTATTCACATTTGAGGATTTTTCAGAGATGAGGTTCTGCTATTGAATAATTGTAAGCATCTTTCCTTTTATCTTCCTTCTCTATAATTGTTTTCAGGAATATGTTCTTGTAGAGGCAGCTCATCGGTATTTCATATTTTTAAGAAAACTTGTCAGTAGGTAGCCATTTAGGATTAATCCTGTCAAGTCTATTCCTTTAATCTACTGTATTTGCTATTAAAGTGTACATAGCAATCCATGATCAAATCTCTGGTTAGGAAAAGCCTCAGTGCATTTTACCTTTCTGGTTTGTCCAAATGCAATTCCAGCTGCAAAGCTTGCTCTGTTTTGCTGGAGAAATCCGCAGAAAGCAGATGAGCTAGTGGACCTGCATTAGTGCAAATGGAATCGATGCCAGAATTACGCTTTTTTTTCCAATACGCAGTACAATTCACATGAAATGAAAACACCATGAGTCGCTTTCAGATAGCAAGCCATGTTGCAACAGATTCCAATCTTTTTTTTTTCCTACGGAAAGAAATAGCTTTTTTTGTGGTCGCAGTTAATGGGAGCTATACTACTTGCAAAATTGATTCAGAGAATTGAGTCAAAACTCATGCTTGGCTAAAGTGCGAGCATATTATATTACTCTTATCTGAAGTTGATCTTTCGGCTGATTTGATACTGGAAAAATATATGAAATTCACCAGTATTTGTCTGTATCAGGTTCAATCCAAGAAAAAAACGTATGTACAAGTATATCAGCGGTCAAATCAGCAAATAGTGGACGCCAAATTGCCAGTGAATCAAAATTAAGGATATTCCAATCGTCGAGGGGATTATCTCGACAATAACTTGTGTGCCGACCTGTCTCATCTCGAAAATGTTATTCACTTATTTGGCTCAAGGTGATAGGGTTGAGCTGGTGATCGCTTTCGTACTAAAAACGGCGACGTTGATAGCATGGACGGATCTTTTCAGAATAAGTGCAGGTTATATTCCATGCAGCTATGCAGGTTGTAAATTGAGATCACCTCTTCATTCACATATTCGTCATCGGATAGTGAAATGCGCTTAAACTATAATTACCAAGGGTTCTCCCAAAGAATGTCAATGCACTGGAGGTCTAGCTGCATAACTGATCTTGCCAAAATATGTTTTTCTTTTCTCTGCTTTACATCTGGAGTAAGAAAACCAGAAGGGTTCCTTCTCCAGAAGGTGCAAGTACTCCTTACAACCGTACGACAATTTTGTGAGTAGCATATCTTATAAACTGTTTTTGGTTTGTTTAAGCCTTCTAGTTCTAGGAGGCTACTTCTGCCAAAGCGCGATTGCACCACTTTTCTATATTAGTATTGTTCTATCGGAAAGAAACGAGGGAGAAATGTTAGTAGCAAATGGGCATCGGTAGACAGTAGGTGAAGTTTGTTTTTGCATGTCTTTCCATTGATAATTTGCCACTTGATTGACCGGAAAAACACGCTTAGGGATGGCAATCGGGCACGACGGGTACGGGTAGTGCCTACCCATACCCGTGCCCATAAGATTATTTTTGCCCATGGGTATACCCATTACTACATGACGGGTAAGGATGGTTGCACATGCCCATCGCCCGCGGGCGCCTTGTGCTCGCAGACGTGCCCATTTACACGCCACAACAAAAGTAGTGGAACAAAAAGTCTACAAGCTTCTAAGTTCGATATCGAACTTAAAACATCAAATATTCTCTGCCTCGGTGTGGTGTCTCTCCTCTGACGATGATAGAGTAAGAGGGAGAGATAATAAGGGAAATAAAAGGGAAACCGTAGAAAACAAAGAACGTGGCTTATATATTCTAGTGGATTTTGCTTCTAGTCTACATGTAAGTTAGATTTCGCGGGTAAACGGGCAAAGCGGGCATGGGTAGTGATTACCCATACCCATGCCCATTTACCCATCGGGCATAGCTTTTAACCCAATAAAATACCCATGGGTATAAAATGAAGAACAAACCCAATCCTAATAAGGTTTTTACCCACGGGTAAACGGGCAAACGGGCACAATTGCCATCCCTAAACACGCTGCAAACTTAACACTTATACCTTCACATTCTGACCATCTAAAGTAGACCATTTGTCTCTTGCTGACCAAAATGAGCTCCGCCCGGGACGCAGTAGTCCAACACAAGCCAATATTTCACACATCTTATAGCATATTCAAGAGAATAGCCAAATAACTCTCTAAACTAAATTTTGGTAAATATGAAGAGAAAATACCCTCTAACAGCCTCTCTATTCGGTTGCCTAAGCCATCTGGCTGACCAAATCACAACACTCACTGATCAAACTTGGAGAGTCATTTTGGCTGGCCAACCATGGGCCCCACCACTCCTACCATCTCTCTCTTTGCCCAAATAGCAGAGGACCATGGCAGCGGTGGTGTTGCAGTAGCCTTTCTCGTCGTTCGCCACCGTCGTCGCCTGCCTTGCGCGTGCGGGGAGCCGTCGCCGCCTGCCTCGCGCGCGCAGGGAGCCGCCGCAGCCGTTCCCGCCTGCCTCATCGCCGCCCGCGTGCGCGGGGAGCCGCCGCCGCCGTCATTGCCTGCCTCACGCATGCGGAGAGCCGCTGCAGCCGTTCCCGCCCGCCTCGTCGCCGCCCGCGTGCACTGGTAGCCGCCGCCGCCGTCGCTGCCTGCTTCGCGCGCGAGGGGAGCCACCCGCCTCGTCGCTGCCCGCGCGTGCGGGAAGCCGCCGCCGCCGTCGCCGCCCACCTCGCGTGCGCGGGGATCCATCGCTGCCGCGCGTCGATGGGCTGATGTGGGAGAAGAGAAAGAGAAAGAGGAAGAGAAAGAGGAGGAAGAAGAAAGCAATGAAGGCTGACATGTGGTTCCTTTGTTATTTTGGAGATGTTAATAGAGAGACTATTGAAGTGAATATTTAGTTTGACTATCCAGATCAGTTGAAGAATTGGCTATATAAGTATTTGGAGAGTATAATTTGAAAATACTGTTGGAGATGCTCTTAGCGTTAAGCATTGGCCCACCGGGTGAAGCGTTCCCCCGTCTACCTACTCATCTGGAAAATGTGTCCGAATCCCCTTCCTTAGCCCACGAGGCAATCGCGCAACTCCACCCGCGATACTCGTCGTGTCACCACCTCGTGACGCAGCGACGACGGCGCGCGATTCGGCCGTATCCCTCGCCTCTCCCTCTCCCCCCGTGGCGACGACCGCATGCGAGCGGCCGGTGCGATTGAAAACGACCGCGATCTGCGTGGCAAAGCCGCCACCGGCGCGCGCCCGCCCGCCCACCCGTGCCGTGCGGACGCGTGACCATGCGTGGCTGGCTGAAAAACCCGCACGTTTCGGCCGCGCCGTCCAAACCCCCAGGCCCCAGCGTACCACGGTGCCAGCCGCCGCGACGACCGTTCGTCGCGGCCGCAACGTTACTACCAGCCGAGACGCGCGGTGAATCACCGGATCGATCAGCCGTTCGCCCGCGGTCGCTTCCTCCTCTCCTCTGGGATTATTGCGTTGCGTCCGCGCCGCGGCTTCCGGCTTCCTCGCTCGCTCGCACGGCTTAGTTTAGGCGTTTCGTCATCTTCCCTTCCGAGAGGCGGCCGGTTGTCCCACGCATCGGCAAACCTGAGCACGCAACAGCGCGACACTGCTACGGCGCATCATCAATCGGATAAAATCTTAATCACATGGATAATCTGAGATTTAAAAACCTGAACTGACCCATCTAGCTAGCACCAACCTAACAAACGACCAGCCGACGCGTGACCACTTCAACGCCCAAGCTGCATCTGCATGTATGCAGAAGAAGTAACGCCATGTCTCAGTTCTCAGGAGGAGACACACGTCGGGCACAGTGCAAACGTTGTCCAATTCAGGCAGCAAATGAACGCCGGTTTCGTCAATAAGTGTCACTCTGACTCACAGCTGTTCGTAACATTCATACATGCGACTACTGTAGTGCTGTTAGGTAATCAAAAGTTCACCTACCGACCTTGGCCGTTCAGAACTCATTAAAACACTTGGTATAAACAACCGACTCATCGTCAAAGGAACGGTCTCTGCCTAAAAAAAAAAAAACCACGTGCTTTGCCACGTCTTCTCCTATTACTTTCCGAGATGCAGGTACGGTAATTCTACTTGCTTTCGGCTGACAAAAACGAGTCGAAAAATAGTACAATACACATTTTTCGCTAAAATTGCGTCAAAATCTTCGTAGCAGAGTCGACGACGCGACGGCAATTTCGATGTGTTCATTGGGCTGTCAAAAAAGTTGACATATGCTCTCGACTTCTAGACCGTCAACAGCTAATGAAACAAAATCAGTTTGCCGAGGCACACTTGATTTTCATTTTATATGTCTCTCTAATGCTGACATTATGCCCATTGTTTGATTAGGAGAACGACGTGATCATCACAAAGAAAACCATGCAGGGAAAGAAAATAACTAGTATAGCTGCTGACCAGGCAGACATGTTTGAAGCTTCGACATGTGCGTTCATTTTCGTTGTCAAGCATATGCTAGTGACACAGATTAATCTGACAAAAGAGTAATATGCTTTTCCGAAAAAAAAAAAGTGGAGTACCTCAAAGGATACAATCTTAACTATGTACTAGACATATTCTTATCCAGGTGCATGCATAAGCTATAAATTTTTACAGAGGTAGTAATGTATTTTGGCTAGAATTATTTGTTTTTTAAAAAAGATGAATTGCGTTTTGATTCACATTTTATTACCTAAGTTTCATTTTGGACCACTCTTATTTTTTTTAGAATAGACTAGGTAAAATTACCTTTATTGTACTATGTATCTCAAAAGTTTCTTCTTTAGATGTAATTACACTCTCATATAACAAATAAAAGTCTATGCGTTAGTCGAGATGATTGCTGGTATACAACTAGCGATGTGCTTAAAGTTATTGGTGTGCTTGAGAAAAGATTTATGTGTGGTAAGTGAAACTTGGATAATAAAAAATGATCCAAAAGCGCATTTCACTTGTGAAAAGGTTAACACAAACCAAATGGGAAAAGGGTCAAAATGGATAAAATGATCCACGCGATGAACATGCTTTCCATGCATGCACCGTTTGCAGTGAACAAGGACGCGGATCACATTAGCCACTTAAAAAGGTTAACAACGTGAATAAATTTTAATTGACAAGGCAGTGGATATACTCATATACTAATTGCCAATGGTAAGTGATCCCAGAATCAATTAGCCAAAAAAATTTAGATGAAGATTAATTAGCCAAAATAAACCACAGTAGATATACACTAGTGTCTCAGTCCAAATTAGGCGACAACCTAACGTTGAAACTAAACACGCTGTTAAGCTAAACTCAGACGCGGTGCGTACGCGGCCTAAATAATCGAAAAGAACATCCAGGACAGAGTATCGAACCTTCCGAGTTGGTTGTTGCTAGAATCCTATCATATCCAAATCGAGAGATTATATTGGCCATTAATTGCGACATCCTTGTCCACAGCAGAAACAAAGGCATATGGTTGATTTAGGTATTTACCTTATATAAATGGTACTCCCTCCGTCCCACTTATATCCCACAATATAAGGGATTTTGAGTTTTTGCTTGTAACGTTTAACCACTTATCTTATTTAATTTTTTTTACAAATATAAAAAATGAAAAATTGTGCGTAAAGTAAAATTTTGAATAAGACGAGCGATCAAACGTTACAAGTAAAAACTTAAAATCCCTTATATTATAGGACGGATGGAGTAAGATGTTATTTCAGGGATTTTGCATTGGGATCTTTCTACTACCTTATTCAACTGTTCGGTTGCCACTTCGATAGATACAGTTTTAACTCGTCCCCCCAAAAAATACAATTTCGTGATGTGTACAGGCCACACACCTCAATCTTCAAATTCGTACTACTACACAGCCAACCAAACGATAATAAACTTCTGGCACACCAACCAAATAACGAATGAATTTCAATTACATGGGCATGTAAATAATGCAGGAATTCGTCAACCACTTACCCATCCCGATCACCCTCCACCACATCAATACACAATCACCAGAGAAGTCCAAACAGTTTCAAACCACCACAAAAAGAAAGAAGATCAAAAGAGACGATACAAAACGAAAGAAATCCTTTTGTCCGGCTACGCCTTGCGTCGCGCCCGCGCGGCCATCTTTGACCCGCGCGGGGCGCGCCGCGCACCACACCACATCACACCGCACACCACACCGATCCCGACCAAATCCCCCGCACGCCGTCTCATCTCGTCTCGTCGCCCCCCCATAAAAACCTCGCGATTTCTCTCCCTCTCTCTCTCTCTCTCTCTCTCTCTCTCCCGTCTCGCGGAAGCGAACAAACCGACGCGACCGAATCAAAACGCACAACCGCACGAGTCCACACCCACCTAGGGGGGAGGGGAGAGGAGGGGAGAGGGGGGCGATGACGCCGCGGGAGGGCGGCGGCGGTGGCGGAGGCGGCGTGGTGGGGTTGGTAGCGTACGCGGCGCTGGCGGTGGTGGCGCTGCGGGTGGTGCTGTCGTACAAGTCGGTGGCGCACGCGGTGCGGAGGATGTGGCGGTGGGCGGACGAGTGGGCGCAGGCGTACCAGTACTACGAGGTGCCGCGGTTCGGCGGCGGCGGCGGCGAGGGGGTGGAGAATCCGCTGTTCAGGAAGGCGGCGGCGTACGTGGCGGCGCTGCCGTCGCTGGAGGACGCGGACGCGGCGTGCGTGCTGTCGTCGGCGTGCAAGACCAACGACTTCTCGCTGCAGCTCGGGCCGGGGCACACGGCGCACGACGCGTTCCTCGGCGCCCGCCTCGCGTGGACCAACGCCGGGCCGGCGGGCGACGGCGGCGGCGGCCGCGAGCGCCTGGTGTTGCGTGTGCGTCGACATGACAGGACGCGTGTGCTGCGCCCGTACCTGCAGCATGTCGAGTCGGTCGCCGACGAGATGGAGCTCCGCCGGCGCGAGCTGAGGCTGTACGCGAACACCGGCGGCGATGGCGCCCCCTCGCCGAAGTGGACGTCGGCGCCGTTCACCCACCCGGCCACGCTGGAGACGGTGGCCATGGACCCGGAGCTCAAGGCCCGCGTCCGCGCCGACCTGGAGAGCTTCCTCAAGGGCAGGGCGTACTACCATCGGCTCGGTCGCGCGTGGCGCCGGAGCTACCTGCTCTACGGCCCGTCCGGCACCGGGAAGTCCACGTTCGCCGCGGCGATGGCGAGGTTCTTGGGGTACGACGTCTACGACATCGACATGTCCCGCGGCGGCTGCGACGACCTCCGCGCGCTGCTCCTGGAGACCACCCCGCGGTCGCTCATCCTCGTGGAGGACCTGGACCGGTATCTCCGCGGCGGCGGCGATGGGGAGACGTCCGCCGCGAGGACGTCGAGGATGCTCAGCTTCATGGACGGGCTCTCGTCGTGCTGCGGCGAGGAGCGCGTCATGGTGTTCACCATGAGCGGCGACAAGGACGGCGTGGACCCGGCCATCCTGCGGCCGGGGAGGCTGGACGTGCACATCCACTTCACCATGTGCGACTTCGAGGGGTTCAAGACTCTGGCCAGCAACTACCTCGGCCTCAAGGACCACAAGCTGTACCCGCAGGTGGAGGAGGGCTTCCACGCCGCCGGCGCGCGCCTCAGCCCCGCCGAGCTCGGCGAGATCATGCTCGCCAACCGCGGGTCCCCGAGCCGCGCGCTCCGCACGGTCATCAACGCGCTGCAGCACGTGGCGCCGGCCCCGGCGCCGCCGCAGCAGCAGCCCCGGGCGAGCTCCGCGTCGCGGCCGCCGCCCAGGCTGACCGCGAGATGGTCCGGTCACCTCGACGAGGCAAGCGCGGCGGACGCAAGCGCGGCCAACCAATCGCCGGGCGGCGGCGGCGGCGGGGGATTCGGGAAGGACGCGCCGATGAGGGAGTTCAAGAAGCTCTACGGGCTGATCAAGATCAGGAGCCGCAAGGACGGCGGCGTCGTTCCCGTCGACGACACGGCGTCGGCGAACGGCCGGGGCAGTGACGTCAGCGCCGATAAGGACCGGTGATAAATTAAAGAAAAACATTTTGCACTTGCCCTCTTCTTCTTCTTGTGTATCTTCGCACTTGATCACGGTTGTTTTAAATTTGTTGTTCTTCTCATTTGTAATTTGGGGGCTGTACATTGTAGTGTAGTAGCCAATTGCGAAAGGATGGCTCAAACTCAAATTCAATGCACTTGGAGTGGCAAAAACAAATCAAAAACATTCGAAACTACTGCTTGCCTGCCTGTTCCGCATATGAAGTTAGAACACACAGATAGTCCACATGCGGAATTGCACGTTTGGCGTCCAAATTACACCTGAGTTTATGTTGACATTTGGCAGCATCGTAACAGTATATCTCAATTACTAGTCAATTAGTACTACTGTATGCTCGGTAGCTCACCAATCAGCATAGCCAGTGTTTGAACTATCTGTCAGGTGTCGAGCAATGCTCATGCTCTTACAGCGATCACTGATGAAAATGGAGTAGCGAGTGCTGTAGTACTGCTGGAGTGCTGGTCCTAGG
Source organism: Oryza glaberrima (assembly GCF_000147395.1). Lineage (NCBI taxonomy): Eukaryota > Viridiplantae > Streptophyta > Magnoliopsida > Poales > Poaceae > Oryza > Oryza glaberrima. The sequence goes on along the minus strand of NC_068335.1, from coordinate 19,466,615 downwards.
ATTGATCGTTAGCACGGTAGCTGCTGTCTAACCACGAAATGCACTATGTCCAGCGCAGTTTTGCACTATGCATCAGCATCAGTACCAACCATTTTTTTTTTGTCAGGTTTGCTGCTAATCTGGACCACCACCACTGGTCCCGGCCGTCGCCGGCCGGCCGGCGGCAACCCTCGAGACTTTCGCCGGCGATCGCGTTTGGGCAGGCTATGTGTGCCTCTGAATGTGGGCCATTCCGTTCGTGTTTTCCTTTGTTTCATCTAACTCCTATGATTGATTGATCCTACACAAAGGAAAGCAAGTACAGGCTCCAACTAATTGTCCATTGTGGTTGCAACTTTCCAATCAGTCTTGCTTTCAGGTGTTAAACTTGTGTTCGTTTGCAGCTTAATCTAAACCAAAAATAAAATTTATAGGATATCTGTTTTGAACAGGGGAATTTAAAATGAAGGGTTCGACAATATATTGCTCGCACTTTTCTTCAGAAATTCATGTGTACTAGAGGTTAAAGTTCAGTGCATTAACTGGAAAAGTTTGTGTTAGTGCATAGCTGGGAAGAGCTTGCAATTAGTGTTAAACAATGTGATCAAAGAATGATTCATCAGGCACTTCTGTTTAGCATCTAGTGATGATGATGATGATTAGCCGATTAGGGGTATAGTTTTATGCAACCTAATGATGGATTAAGCTCACTGCCGTTTGGGAACTAACCTAAGCTCCCGATCTGATGATTGAGTCGGGCGCGGCGGTGCTGCTTTTATTAACAAGTTTATTTTTAACAAAATTTGTCTAGTTGGATACATCAGCTAGTTTTTTTTTAACAACTTTATTGAGGAATTTATTTATGTCGTTCACAAGCTTGTGCACGGCACAGCTAGCGCCTGGTGTGTACATTGTGAGTTAGGACCAGCCAGCCACTGCACAGGTGTCCTTCTGTTGTTCCAGCCTTTTTTGCTGGTAAGGAATTTGTTTCATGTTTGATGAACTGTGTGGAGGTTGGAAAAGGGATGACAGGCTCACACGATGCATGCACAAAGACACACCATCCATCGGTGTATCCGTGAGATTTGGAATGTGCTAACTTTATGCCGGTTTTAAACTTCAGCATTGGTAGAGTTTAGCAGATTTAAAGGAGATTAAAAGGACAATATTTTACTAAAGTACGCTTTTATGTGATCTAGTATCCATTATCTTTCAAAATTGTGGTGTGACAAGTCCAAGGAGGACTAAAATTTACTTAACTCCGTTTATTTTATATTATAAGTTATTTTGATTTTTTTTCTAGCCAAACCCCTTTTAAGTTTAATCAAATTCATAAAAGAATATAACAATATTTTCAACACAAAACAAATATATTATCAAAATTTAATTTGTATTTACTAAAACTAATTTGACGTACTAGATGTTGCTAAATTTTTTTTATAAATTTGATCAAACATAAAAAGTTTGACTATGAAAACTTAAAACGACTTATAATATTACATGGTATATGAAACGGATGGAGTATTTACCAGGGTTTACGATTTAGACAATCCCTTCCATTTTGGGCACCGGCGGAATTCGGAATTTCATCCGGTGGAAAACTGGTAAATTTTGAACAAATTTCATAAACCAAAATTTGAATACAAATACCATGAGTTTACTGACAAGTTCTCGAAAACCGGTCGGTTTTGGTGAAATTCCTATCGAAATCATCGAAATTTCGATAAGTAAGTGTTTTCCTTTTTTTAATTCCGGTCGGTTTTGGCCCATGTAAGTGTTTTACTTTTTTTAATTCTTTATTCTTTTCTTTACTAATGTAAGTTTCAGTAAATACACACAATACATCATTTTTTTCGAAAATTTATATCCCAATAGATTCTATGAATATCATAGTATTTATAAGATTTTATTTGATTTTTTCTTTTTTATCAATTCAAATTTGAATTTGGATGAAACTTCTCGAAATCTCATATGGTTTCTACTTTCGAGCCTCGTCGAAACGTCGAAATTTCGCGAAATCCGGTCTGATTTTGTCGAAATCATAAACCCTGATATTTACACCCCAAATCGTAACCTCATACGCATGCCTTAAGGTTTTTTTAACATGGGTTTTTGTGCTGCTTTTTAAGGAAAAAAATGCTTCTTAAGAACTCATCGCTTCATTAGTTGTGTGCCTTATGGTAGAGGCAGGAAAGTAAAATATTTAAATTATCTAAAAGAATAAAAAATACAAGATTTCCCATAAAATTCTTTCATTATGAAACAGGTCTAATATTACTAATCGCAGCTGTGTCAAAGCCGTTTTTTTTTTTTGAGGGAATCAAAGCCGGTTTGTTGCCGTGAAACGCAAGAGTTGTTGGCGGAAGGGTTTTATCTTGAAGGAAGAAGAAAAGATCACTCAGCTCGTTGCTAGCCTTTCGGGGAACCTTTGCCATGATGAGCAAACAAAGTCTCCTGTCCTAACTCGAAGTCCGTGATTTGATGGCTACTTCTGCTTGCTAAAGATGCCAACAATGTGGCTTAGCGGCGGGACAGCGTGCTCCGGTTTGTGTCACGTTTTGTTAGGCTTTTGGTTTAAGCTCATCACTATCTTCTCCTCCCTGTTGCTTCGGTGTTCCCATGTCGGAGAAGGATTAATTTTGGGCTCGCTTGGAAAGTGAAAGGCAGATATTATGAGATTTTTCTATGTGATTCATGAAAGTATACGTGTTCTTGTTTTGATGAAATACTAAACCATCAAAGGTAGTAAATGAGAAAGTTTTTCCTATTTCGCACATAAATAGTCGAGACAATTATGTATAGTTGTTTTTTCCCTAATATACTACTACTACTAGAAATTTAGGCCTCATCATTTCGCTTATGTTTATACTTATTAGCTCAAATTTAAATTTTCAACTTTAAATGTAAAATTAATTTAGAGGTTTTTCAACGAAATTTATTTTTCAGTTTTTATTTTTAGATTGCTAAGAACATGTATATAAAGTTTTATTAACAAGTTATTTTTCATTTATAAATATACCGTTTGACTTATTCCATAAAAATACTAAAAGATGAGGCCGATAAATTGGTTGTTGTACGCTCTGCAATGCAGATGAGCGTATTTAAGCCTGGTCTTTGTTGACTCTGCTTACTTTCAAGATGTTCAATCTCTGTGCACGGTCCGCACTGTACTATTGACTGCAGAGATCAGCAATGTACGGGCGTGTGTACCTACAGTTCCCTCTGCTCTGGTCGCCGCAGCTTTGTTCGGAGATGAGATGATGGCTGTGAGCAGCAGGAGGCCACAGACACAGGGCCCCGGCTCGCATCATTGCATTCCTCGGCTGCCTCAAACTGCGTGGGCAGCCGGGCATTGCAAGTGCAACCCCCACTGGAGCGGTTGAAATTATAAGCACATAATAATTTAATTTATTCTATAAATAAATTATAACATTGCAGATGTAAACTAGATTGAACACATCATTAGATCTACACATGTAAACTAAGCAGTAAAATATGAACAGATCAAATATGCGCAACATGTCGAACACGTACCGAGGTGGCGGAAAGACCGGTTGCTCGACAAGAACTACTCACGGTTGCGAGCGTCGACGAAGGCGCGAAGCACGCGAGCGGAGAGGAAGGCGAGCCGTCGCGGACGAACAGGGAGCAATCGCGCGAAGCGCTTCTCAAAAACCTTATTGCCGCCTTCTCCCGGTGCAGGATGTCGAAGGCAGAGGTTCCGGAGACCTGCTCTCCCGATCGTCGGTGCACGCCGGCGAGCGGGATGGAGTAGTCTACGAGCGACGGCGCAGCACAGAGTAGGAGACAAACCCTAGATTGATTTCGCATGTGTTGCGTGAAGGCGACGGCTCAGTTTATATAGAGATAGGTCGCTTGATCAGGGCGCCCGCACGATCTCAACTCCGTGTAACTGAATCGGATAAGTCGCGCGTAACCTATCCGGACTCCATGCCGTTTTCACGCACCGGATTTTGCCGTTTTCACGCACCGGATTTTTCGGAATGTTTTCAAAACAAAACAAATCCGAATTTCCCGCAGCAAAACAAAACTGCAAAAGGAGGCTGCATCTGCGCAAGGGTGAGGAGCCTGCATCAGCCAATTTTGCGGACCATTCAACGTGTATGTCATGTGCACGGCAGCCAAAATTTTACGGACCATTCGAGCCAATTTTGCGAACCATTCGATGCGTACGTCGTGCACACGCGCCGCCTGCCAGGCAACGCGTGGTGAGCGCGCGTGTGTTTCCCCTCTTCTCTCCACCACACATGCTTCAAGTGGCTAGGAGGGCATCCTCCCTTTTAAGGAGGTTCTCCTCTCCTAGAATAAGTAAGTGGTACTAAACTCTACATGCATGCCATTCTCATGAGGTGGACTTTTATGATTTTTTAAAGAATTAATATTTAAATGGGCCTTAGCCCTTCTATTAATTCCAACCGGACCTGTGCACGCGTCACGCATCCTGAAACGAGGCGAACCAGGACGGCGCCTATCTCCCTCGGCACGGCGCGCGCGGGGATCCACCGGTGGATTCCACGGGAAATCGCACGCGACGTCCCCGTTTTTTTTTTCTCGCGATCCGGCGCCCGGGCGCGGGGCATGCGGTGCCAGGCCCTGATCGGTGGCGACGCGGCATGACGCGCGTCATGCGCGCTTCCCACAGTGACGACGACGTTGGGCTGCACCGTGCGCGCGGTATCATCGTCGCGGCTTGATTCCTTCCTTGGCGCTGCGCTGCTGTTGAGGTGTCACCACGCGCGCGGCACGGCGCTGCGGTCCACTCCACGCGATGACGGTGAGCGAGATGTTGCGGTACTGCGGTTACGTGGTCCAGGCCTGGACGATTTTATTCCCGTACTGTCGGGAGATATCGGGTCATGGGCGTACCATACGATACATTCAGGGCAGTAGGATGAAATGGTACTAGGGCATCGGAACAAGAACCGAATCAAGCAAACATAGAACAATAATCTTATAATCGAATCAAGCAAATGTACAGGTTGTTTGTTGATTTCATTTCATTTCATTTATTTACAGAGGATGGTACTGCACAAGGCAAGGGGATGATGGTTTTGTCGGTGTAAGTGCAGTGCAGCACAGGGCCCCGGGCTCACATCATTGCATTCCTTTGCTCTGGGAACCTGATGAAACTGAGAGCAAGTTTAATAGTAGTATAGCTAACTAATAGCTCAAATTCATCTATAGACAATCTAGTAGCTCATTCATACAATAGTTATATACTACACTATTAATACCTGGTCCCACCTGTCATACACACACTATGTCTTGGAGTCCGTGCTACAGCTGGTTACAAATCTATAGCCCGCTGCTCTTCTCTCACCTCATTTATCTCCTTAAAATATGTTTATAGCTGGCTATATTGTACTCCCTCTGTTCTAAAAAAAGATAAACCATGGGTTTCCGTGCTAATATTTAACTGTCCGTCTTATATGAAATTTTTTTATAATTAGTATTTTCATTGTTGTTAAATGATAAAACATGATTAATATTTTATGCGTGACTTATCTTTTTAATTTTTTTTATAATTTTTTTAAATAAAACGGACGGTCAAATGTTGGACACGAAAATCAGGTTTTGTCTTATTTTTGAGAGGGAGCACCTGCTCTAAGCGAGCTGGCCTGTATAGCTCACATCATATGCCCTTTCTTGGCGTCTTCCCTGGCCTGATGCGTCACGCCCTCACGCGTGCTGGCCTGAGGCCTGAGGCCCCAGGCTCGCGTCACGCCTGTATTTCTCCGGAAATTCGACACGAGACGTCCCCGTTTTTCTGACGATCCGCGCGGTCTGCGGCTCTGCGCCTCCGCCTACCGTTGGCGAGTGAGTGGCGATGCGCGTCATGGGACGTCGGGCTGCATCGTTGGCGCGCCGGTGCTCGGTCCTTCCAAAAAAAATATATTAATTTCTGTGAACGACCTTTGAACAAATGATTGTCCAAATTTGATTTCAGAAGTTTTTTTTGAACGGAGTATAGCTTGATGCAGCTGAGCTGATACTTTCCTTTAGGGCGGAGCTAGAATATACGAAGGATGCTCAGGAATCCGATAAAAAAATTATAGTTATAGGCTTATAGCTCATATCTATTTTTATCATGTGTGCATCTTTTTAATACAAACTTATAAGTTTAAACTCAATTTAAAATAAAATAAATTAAGTTACACCTTCTATATTTCATACTCCATTCCGTTTTAGCTTCGTCTTGGCGCCGTTGCAGACATGCAGTGCAGGTGTCACACCGCGCGGGTGCGGTCCACTCCAGCCGTGAGCTGAGTCGTTGCGGTGCCGTTTCGCACTACGTACGATACGTGGTGGTCCTTGATGATGGATGGTGACATGGTGTTGTTACGTGCGCGCGAGTGATTTTATTCCCATATTGTCGGGAGATATATATGCTATGCTTTTTTTTTATAACTAGATATGTATGCTATGCCATCGACAAGCTATGTTACTGCTAAAGCATCGGAGCAAGTCGGGAACAGGAAACAAATTAGGCAAATCGTATACGCAGGTGGTGGTTGATTCATTTCGTCTACAAAGAATAGTACTGTGTGCACGGATATACAGTACTCCTATATGGCATAACCTCATAAGTAGTGCGTGCTAGTACTACTAAGTACTCGGTGACACACGACACGACACAGCAACCCTCTGCTGGATGGTTTGGACTTTGGAGACACGAGGGCGGTGGGTGGTGATAAACAATGCTCCCAGACGTACGTACGCCGTCGACACTGATACGCGGCATATTCACCGGGAATATTTCCGGTACATTATCATGTTGTGTGTCCAACTGCCCAAGTGCACGCATGCGCTACGTAGTTGCGTACACTAGTTGTTGAACCATCCATCGCCCACACCAATCCTGAGTACCCCGTCGTCGCCGTCGACTACGTAGCTGGCCGCTGGCGTTAGAAGACTTGCCATTTGTTAACTCTCCAGGCTACCGGAAGACAGGATGCCTGGGGCTCGGCAGCTCACCTAACATACTTTCAAATCGGCTGTATCTTTTTTTTTTTTTAAAAAAAAACGGAGTAGTACTCTGTTGAAATCGAAAATCATTTCGCTCCAAGTAGTAGTAACAAACAAGGATACCCGTCAATTTTAATCATCAACACACAATCACTCTGCTTAAGGAGTGCATGTAATTCTGGCAATCCATTTTGGTGACCAAACGGTTGAGATCCAACCAGGTTTTGTGCTAATCTGGACTTCTGTTCTGGAGGGCCCAACTTGCATCCAACTACGAGAGGCCCGTGACGTTTCGGATCCATGGGCCTGAACAGGGCCCATCTAATTGGAATTCCAGTCCAGTCCAGTCCACGAAGGCTCCACCCCCTCCGAGTCCGCGGCTTGCGGGTCGTCGCGGCGGCAAAGCCGAGAGAGGGTGGCGGTGGCGCCATGGATGGGCAGCGGGAGGAGCCGCAGCACGCGGGGCGGCGGCGGCGGCAGCCGGAGCCCGGGAAGAACCTCATCAAGATCCCTTCCTACCAGGAGGTGTTCGGGAGTGGCGCCTCATCCTCCGCCGCGCCGCCCTCCTACAACCCTCCGCCCACCACCGCCGCCTCCTCCTCCTCCTCCTCCTCGTCGTTTTCGCAGGCCTTCTCCTTCCTCAAATCCACCGAGTTCTACTCCCCGCCACCGCCGCCACCACAGACGACCACCCCAAGGTACTCTCCTCTTATCTCCCTCGATTTCTTTCTGTGACGCCTCGCCTCCTGATTCTGAGTTCGGTTTCTTCCCGCAGACCGCCTCAGGCTAGCTCAGCTGCTCAGGCGCCAAAGAACGCCATTCTTGTGAGCCATAGGCAGGTAACCGTATGCGATTATTGCCATCGCACCTTGAATCGGCTCTCTTTTATTTTTCTTGTTTGGAGATTGATTTTCCCCACTTTCTGTGGGGAATTTCGTGCCTTTTGGGCAGAAAGGGAATCCCTTACTGAAGCACATCAGGAACGCGAGGTGGACGTACGCCGATATAGTGCCGGACTACGTGCTCGGGCAATCGTCATGCGCACTGTACATAAGGTTTTTAACTTACCCCCCTCTCTAGCTTTGCTCCTGTGAGTATATCTGTGTGGCAGTAATTCGAACAGAGAGTGACATTAGATTAGTATGTGTTTCTAAGGGAAGCATTTGTCGATTGCCTCTTTTGCTGCCAGGGAAGACGAGTAGATGAATGCGCGCAGCATAAACTTTGTTGAAAAAAAATATTCAATGTTGTAGCTCTAGACTCTAGTCTGTTGCACTGTGAACTGTAATCATAGCTACTCCTTAAACCTTCTCAGGGAAAGGAGCTATGCCGCACAATAATTATGCATGAGATCATGGCATTTCTTGATTCTTACTATGTGTTTTGTGCTGTGGTGGATTCAGTCTCCGGTACCATCTTCTACACCCTGACTACTTGTATTATCGGATAAGAGAGTTGCAGAAGAATTTCAAGCTCCGCGTCATTTTGTGCCATATTGATGTTGTAAGTTTCAATCACTTGACAATCTTGATTTATCCGTGGACATGCTTTTGGAGAAATGTGCAAAAGAAGTTTAGTGATCTTAACGTTTATGAATTTATTGCTTAGGAAGATGTCGTCAAACCTTTACATGAAGTTACAAGAACATCACTGCTACATGACTGCACCCTCTTGTGTGGATGGAGGTAATACTCTGTAACGTTTTTTTTTTTCTTGCTCTTTCGCTCAATTTGGAGTACTTATATACTGTTCTGTCAGTTCACTGTAATTTTGAATGATTTTCTAGATCACCATGTCTTGTTCATTGTTCTATATTGTCTCTGAAGAACCAGGATTTTGTATGACTCAATGGGACCGCTTGTCAAACATTTTATCTAGAAATTTTAAATTCAGGAATAGATGCGCACATGAGTTAGCTATTGAAAAATAGGCTCTAATGGCTCTTTCATCATGTGAATTGGAGAATTTTGTATTAACGAACTAACAATAATGTACTCATATGGATGCCAATGTTTATGAACATGTTATGTGATCACACTACTTTCTCCTATAGCCTGGAGGAGTGTGGTCGGTACTTGGAGACCATTAAAGTGTACGAAAACAAGTCAGCTGACAGCATTCGTGAACATATGGATAATGACTATTTATCAAGGGTATGCATGTACTCACTCAACTTCAAACTAGATACTATGGAGTACATCTGATTATCTCATTTTGAACAATTGGTGAAGCGTTGAGCTACTATGGATAAGTTATCAGAAAATTTTCCCCACAACTAACTCAATTGTTTGACTGTTCTGTTATGATTAATCTCTATATAGATGGTGATCATTTAATTGATACTGCTCATTTTAAGTTTTGGATATGGTTTTGCAGTTGACGCATGCTCTTACATCCATTCGGCATGTTAACAAGACAGATGTTGTGACGCTTGGCTCATCTTTTGGGGTAAGCTGGATGAAGATGCCCTAATATGGCATGCTTACATTGTATAGTATACTTGTTTGGTAGCAAGTTCTATTTTGCGAGACTGAAAAAATAGGGCTCCCCACAGAAGATGCACGATATAAGCTAAATGTGCCTTTGTTCTTATATTTACAGTCACTTTCACAAGTTATGAATGCTTCTATGGAAGAACTAGCTCGATGCCCAGGAATTGGTGAGCGGAAGGTACTACCTTTTAGATCTCAGTTTTCTGTTGTTATCATTCATTGGAAATATTTCTTTGTGACCTACATGTTGGTTATTCCTTTGGAGAGAAACTATGGAAGCACACTTCTTGTAGTCTTGTTTATATTGCTTCGCCGTTATCCTTCATTCAATGTTGGTGTCCTTTGTCATGTTTTGTTCAATTAATGTTAGACATTATTCAATTATTATAGGTAAAACGACTTCATGACACTTTCCACGAGCCATTCAAACGGGTTTCCAGCCGCCCAAACATTGTAGTGCCTGACACTCCTGACAGAGAGAAGGCGTCAGGTCAACCTTCATCGACAAATGATGGTGCACAGGATGCTGTGGAGAAGCCAGACGCATCCGTGAACAAGAAGAGTTCTAATGTAAGATCAGCCCTTACTGAAGCCTTTGCCAAGTATTCAGAAAAGATACGCAACCAGAATCGTGATTCAACAAATGTGGCTGGTGAAGGTACTAGCAAGTCAACTATGGGAGATGAAAAAGACCAATAATTAGATTAGGGGTAGCTTGGTAGGAGGTCCATGACAGTTGAGAACAAAAGGAGTAAGAAGAAACTAGCTGAGATTCAATTGACATATAAAGCAACCAGTTCAACTAAAGGAAGTAGCTTACGGACTTAAGGCTGCTAGGGACTCTGGGGCCAGAAGATGCTTTTCCCGCATTCCTGTTTATGCAGATCAGACGAGAAGGGCTATCTCTTTACTAGAATCCGATGTGATAGAAGGAGCAGCTCTAGCTTAAGCCTAAGTTGATCCTTACTGTTCAAGATGTCTACAACACAGTAAGGTAGGCGAAGCTACTAGTTTACTTGCTTGAAAAAGGCAACCTTAGCTGATTCACATTACCTCTTGTTATTTCAATCCTTCCATGTCCCCATCAAAGCAGCTACAATGAGTAAGGAAGTTAGCAGATGAAAAATACCAATAATTAGATTAGCGGTAACTTGGTAGGAGGTCCATGACAGTCCAAAATGCTGAGTTCAAATGTTATGTCCCCGGTTTGGTAATGGTTGTTGTAGCTGCAGCTTTTTCTGTATTTTTCCGTGTAATTTGCTCCAAAGAGAGACAGGAACACCGCCAATTTTATTAGCAAGGATGAGTTTCAAAACATGTTCACGTCCAGACCTTTTTACCTTGTAAGTTGTAATATAGAGACTATGAAGACCTTTTCCGAACATGGATCTCTTATGGTCCATGCTGCAGAACGAAAAAAATGGAAAATGTTCTCACCTCGTGACCAAACACTTGCAATTAGGTAACATATGATGTTTTTCCGAACACAATTGGTTCTTAAGAAACATCAGGATGTAAGACACATCGAAAGAATGAAAGAAAAACCCAGGAAAAAACTCCCAAATCTAAATCATTATTCATAAATACGATCCATTGATATGCAAACTGTTCTGGAGTTTTCAAGTCGCCATATTTGAAACAAGAATAAAAGAATAACCAGAGCAGGTAGAAAAAAAATACATTTTATTAGGCAGTCTTTTCTGCTATGAGAACCAACGGGTCGCCCTAGGATCTACATAATCACAGCTATTTCAATGATAGTTGTGGCCGAAGCTGTAAAATACACGGCACCATAATTTCATGACCACCAAAACACCATTGAAAAAATAAATGGAAAAGAAAGCTTAACAAAAAACTAATATACACACTGATGGCACCAGGCCAGGGCATGTCAACCTTCCCAGAACGAATTTTCTTAGAGCACCTGCATGAGCTGGCTTCTGCGAATTCTACCAATTTTATGATTCAGGAAGTGCAGGTTGATGAGGTTCTCTTGTTAAACTCATCTTCACTGGCAGTTAGCGAAGCAATCGATGCAAGCCAGGGCAGGCAACTCATATCAGTCGAATGTCTGGCGTTATGTTTCTTCATGTTTCTTCGTTGTCATCATCCCTAATGTCTTCTATTTCTTCTCGGCAGTACAATGCATTTAACTCTTGCTGCAACTGAAATGATGTGGAACAAAACACTATGAATAATTTGTCTAACTGCCGACATGAATTGTGGAAGAACTGGCCAAGAGGGCCCGTGATTGCAGCTGCTTAACAGCATGAATATAACGTAATCAACTATATAAGGAAATATCAACACTGACCTGTACATGCTTTAGCTTAGCTGCAATCAGTTCATCAGTCAAAGTAATCATTCTGCAGGAAAGGGGAAAAAAGGGTAAGTTTGATCATTCAGTAATCAAAGCCATACAGCTACAGCATACCTTGTAAGATAAAAACAATATTAAAAATATTAAAAGGCCATAAATGATATGTGCAGTCCATATGTATATTCAAAATAAAGATAACTTGTAGCATTATTGAAGAATCAAATTAAACAGACATGACAAGGAGGCAACTGATAAAACTGCAGCTCAAACAAGTTTAGCTACCCAACTGGAGTAGCCAAACTTGAACATGATTGTCACTATACTGGCAATATGTGGGTCGTGAACTTATAAATAGGAAATTGTAGCAGTGATTTGATGGTGGGATTATTGTAAAATAGCTGACAGATCCGCAGAAGGCCTACCTAGATTGCAATTCTGAAATTTTAACAAGTAACGACCGTTCTTTTTCAGAATTAACTGATCCAACCTGCCAAAGAACAAACAGACATTTTTAGTTATACAAGACTTTTAGAGGAAGTGCTGTAATTGGGAAAGGGCCAACTCGCATCAGTACTCAAAAACATGCTTACCATTGTGTCACTATCCGTATTTCGGAGTTGTGGGGATATTCCAGACAATACTCCTGACAAGAAGAAAGAATTATGGCTTTTAGCCAACAGAAATCAGGCAACTTCAATAACGATAGGGTAGAAATATTTACCATCAACTTTCTCATTCTGTTGCAAGCTACTTAACACATTCATTATCAGATCCTGAGGCAATGAAATAGTAAAAGTGTTACTTAGAAATCTATCAGATACTCCCTCCGTTTCACAATGTAAGTCATTCTAGCATTTTCCACATTCATATTAATGTTAATGAATCTAGACATATATATCTACCTAGATTCATTAACATCAATATGAATGTGGGAAATGCTAGAATGACTTACATTGTGAAACGGAAGAAGTAGATAATTTATCACTTTACCATAATGTCCTATACATTCTCAAACATAGTGTGGTAAGTTCCCTCCATACCTGCTGAAACATAGTTTGTTTCACAAGGTTCTCAAGGTGGGGAATTAAAATTGATGATGATACGGAGCTATTGCAGAGTTCCTTCACATGATGACTGTTAGACTGCAGCATATATGAATTTTAGAAAAATCAGGTCAGCTCTGACAAAAATGGCAAAAGAGTAAAAGTAGGTAGATTTGATCCAATGGTAATTCCCATTTCAGGAAGTAACATACTTTCCAGAAAGAAAATTATTTTCATGGGTTTTATACAATCATGTGATAAAAGATTTATACCATTGGCTTAGTGTTCACCAACCAATCACCAACGCTAGCAGATTTTTTTAGTGGTGAAGCCTGAAAAAACAAGTATAAATCAATTAGCGTGGGCTGTAATGAATGAAGTGTAATCAATTAACATGGGTTGTAACTATGTGCTAGATAAAAAATGACCGTAATATTAGTACTACAAATCTCACCTGTGGTGATTTGCGGGAGAGGCTACTCAATGGAACTTCCTGAACCTGGAAAGTAATAAATTATTCATTTTTGTCCACATGATGTAATTCTAATCTGTTTAGATTACTTTAATTTAATTAGAAATGCACCCAGCCATTGCACTCACCTTAGCAAGATCAACATTCTCAGATGTCACGGAAAACCGTCCTTTAATCTCCACCACGTTACGTTTAGACTTGTCGCCCAAAGAATCTACATATCCTACAATGATTGAAAGAATATCAACCAGATGTTCAAAGTCATATCTAAACAGGATAAAGAAAGAAAATCCTTTCCATATGTTGCTGTTCAACAGTAATGCTAGTGAAAACAATGGATGTTTGCCACAAGATAATACTCCCTCCATCCCAATTTGATCATCATGTAGGATTTTTGAGGTTTTCGCAAAATGATCATCATCTAACAAATTGTTTCTTTGTTTATTTGTGCAAAGAGTAAATGTGCATCATGCAATGCACTGCATGCATGCAGCCAACCAAGATTAGTTTCTATTCGTTCAACCCATGCAACATTTAAAGTGTGAAATAATTTCTGTTGGACGTGAAGGGGCAAAGCACTTTAATCGATGAGGATTAATTTTAGATGATGGATGTTTTGGTGTCCTTGGTTTTGGTGCTCTTTGTTTAGGGGATGATCAAATTGGGATAGAGGGAGTATACGACTTGTACCTCCTGAAGATCGAATAGGAGCTGACAGACTGTTTGCAGAAGCACGAGTTGGCAGTGACAATGGACCACTAAGATTTGTTGCTCTTCTCGTTTCAGTCCTAAGTTTATCAGATGCCAATTGAACAGTTGCATCCCTGTCATAACCAATATAATAATTAAATGAACCTTGGAAGAGCACAAGGAAATGCCAGCAAACAACTTATCATGTTGCAGCATTTTCAAGAAGAAAAGTCTAGTGAGGCCATAAACAAGTAATGATGAGCCAGATTAATAAAAAAAAGCGAAGAGAAAAAAGCTACTATCCCATGGTAAACAAATAATCAGAAGAATTAAGCAGTTGTGATTATTGAAAAGAGAAGGACAAGGTAAGACGTTCTTTGCTCTTTATTTGTTGTGAATTAATGAGAAACATGCCAAATTTGTAAAGCTATATAACTTGGATGATGGCTATGATCGCATACCAAAACTGACCCCCCCCCCCCCCCCCACAAAAAAAAAAGAGTGCAAAGTAAACAAGAAAAAGTTGAATGATTCCTCCAAAAACTGTAATTCCCATTCACTTGCTGAGCTACTGCCTAGATGAATCAAAATGAAAAAGGTACTCTTAATCAGTCACAATTCCGAACAATAGCATGCTGGAAAAATTGTTAAACAGATAACAGACCTTTCAACACCATGGCCCTTTTCAGTTGTTGAGCTATTAACCCCACCAGAATGGACAGCTGGAGTGCCAGAAGTTTGTTGTTTCTGTCCAGAAGTACTTCTCCAATATTTTGACTCTGGATCTTGCTTTGATGTAGAGGGTGATGAGCTATTCTCTGATCTAGCGTTTTCATACCCATTGGGCATAATTTTAGTATCAACGTTGTTTTCACCAAAATCAAAAGCTTCAAATGAAAAATCGCCTTTTCCATCCGAATTTGCTGCAGTGGTAGAGGTCCGTCCACTGAAATAACAGAAGGCTACATTTCACTACAGATGCTTTAACAAAAATAATAATAATAAAAATTACGTAAGTTTATAACAGCAGAAAGGCTAGAGAACTATTATATTTCTAATATCCCCATTAGTTCAAGAATTGGATCAGCACTCTGTAGTAATACACAGATTTGCAAATATGGAGATATAAAATGAGCAGCTCTAAATATATTTCACTAAGAGAGATAAAAGAATGGCTTAACCTGAAGAAATTTTCAATTGTACTCGACGACTTCCCCAAATGATTCCTAGAAAATGAATCCTGTGGTTTGAACAAAAAGTGACTGCAAATCAGAATTACCCAACACGTTTTTTTTTGTGTTAATTAAATTAACAACTTAAAGAAAGGAAATTATATGGCTCCATATAAGTGCGCTACAAAACTAATACAAGGTATACATTCCTCAGGTTCCCTGAGCACAAGATCAGTCTAGATTTGAACGAATTAATGTTACACAAGCCTTTTCACCCAGATGCATGTAGTAAGCCCACTGTGTGGTCATGCTAAACAGCTTCAGTTGGATAGCCTAGCTGATACTTATTCAAAACTGTAGTACCATGGCCCGTGGTGGAGCCAAGAAATTTTGAGCTGGCAAATCTAACTACGTTTAGTATTTGCTACGATAATTCTATTTTCAATCATTATAATAATATAAAAATTATACTGCCTATTTGCCAACAAGCCTGGGCTGCTGCCCAGGGTCGCCAAAGCGACTGTGGCTATATTCAGAACTTGGAAGCTTTGTAGCGCAGGCTGCCAACAAAATTTCCCATGAAAAACAAAGGTAAGCAAGAATATGTGCAACCTTTTCAACTTCAATGGTTCTTGCAGTATCATCGTCTTCTTTTATTTCAGGGGGTTCATCATCACGAATCTATAAAGTCAGTCAACTTAGGAATAAGTTACATGCAGATAAGGTAGAATGGAAAAATAAGCTGGCATAGAAAGAATAAGCATAGTAGCATACTAGTGATGCTTGGGCCTTGAGATCTTCAACATCGAAGTTCCATGCACTAACACCTCGTTGGTATTCACTCTGTTAGATAGTTCACTTGTTAAATGATAGAGAGTATATTTCATAAAGGTGCAACTATTTTGTTAAAAAAAAATCAGTTTGCTGCAGCTTTAGCCAGGTATTTCAGATGGCTGCAACAATAGTGTATGATTTTACCAGAAAGCTGCAACTTCATCTGAAAAGTTTGGTCCCACCTGCTATACACATATGCAATGCTCATAATGTTGCAAGTTGGGCCCATATGTCATCATATGTTGGAGGTAAAGTTGCAGTTTTATGATAAAATCGTTTGCTAATGTTGTAGTTTCATGAAATACCAGCTAAAGTTGCAGCAAAGTGATAGTTACAGCCAAATAAATGCAGCTTTGTGAAATTTACTGTAAATTATATTCTTCTCAAATGATTTATGCTTTTTTATTTCTAATATATCCTTGCAAAATTATCCATGGACAATTTTTAAAACAGAAGGTGACTAAAAAAATGCAGTTCCCACCAAAGTTGTCATGATTCATGAAAAAAGCACCTCTGTTGCAAAACATCTATAACAATTCTGTGTTGATTAATCCATTTATGCCTACTAGGTGCTTTTAACTAAATTATGATATCAAAGAACTCGTCCCCTCCTTTTTCAAAATACAATTGTACAGTTTTCTAGAGTTTCTTTCATAAGCATGCATTGCAGTCTGTACAATTAAAATAATGGGTGCTTTTAGGGCCACTTCTACAACCTAACATGTTCTAAACACACACAAATGACGGACTGTTTGAATGATCAAAATGAAAAGATATCTTAAGCATAAAACAACATAATCATTAAGTTGCATGTCACAAACCATGGAGAGTGCCTCCTGCTCAGAAGAAGGCATTTTCTTCAAGGCCAACTGTGCTGCATCTTTAAGCTGTAAATACACAGAGGCGTAAAGACATCTGCTATTTTAAAAATCAAGGGGAAAAAGGGGGACAACTTAGTATAGAAGTATACCTGGAGAGCCTTTACACGGTCCCATAGAGGAGGTAAATCAGTTAAGATACCCTTCATTGTCAATTCTGGAGGTTTTGCATTTTTGAAAAATGAATGCTTTAGCAACTTCTCAGCTGTTGGTCTCTTTGTTTGATCTTTTACCAAGCACATTGCAACCATCTCCTTAAATGACTGATCACAAAATATGCTTAATTAGAAAGGTAAATTCTATAATATAATTTGTAGTAGTTGAAAACAATAACAAACTTCATGGTCAATATTTAGATGAATGGATACTACCTTTGAGAATCTCCGGTCTCGATCATAGTCGAGACCAGGTGGAGCATTCTGGAGGGTCATGAGAAGAACCTGCAGCCAAAAGGAAGTAAAGTGAATAAATATGATGATTCCATAGACTCAATTATCTTGCCCAATACAGTGGCAAAACTATCAGAACCACCAGATGATCTCACATGCCATTGAGGATCATTGCGATTAACTAAACAAATTATGGGCTCAAATATATGAGAGGAAGACTACATAGGTAATAGTAAAAGATCATGGAAAGCATATTGACATAAGTTGGTGACTCCAATCTATGAAATATTTAGTTAGTTCACCAAATGAAAGAAGAGAGGGAAGAACAGAAAATATTATTATAACATTTACTGATTTACCAAATCTAGCCATAAATATGAGCAAACATCCATCAGAAAAATTTCACGTAGATAAATAACTACTTTTACTTGAACAACATTAAATCACTACCTTCATAGGGGGATACTTTGAAAACGGTGCATGGCCATGGGCAAGTTCAAGTGCAGTGATTCCAAATGACCATATGTCAGCTCTGCATAAATAGACTGATCGTAAGTCCATCTTTATTAGCACAAAGAGGAAGGTTGTAAGTCCAACTTTGTTAGCAACTGACGATATACACGGCAAAGAGAAAACATTGGAGTGCTGGCAATTCATCAAATGCAGTGCGAAAAATATAAATTATCAGAAGTTATCATCTTTTTAAGTGTCATGACATCATGTATTCTCTCACTGTGAGCAGATTGCATCCATTCAGCAAGTATAGATTTTGTCAAAAATTACTTTTCCAAAAGCAAGCATAGCATCATTGTGAAATATGTATATAGAAGATAAATGTGTGCCCAGGAATACATTAGCGAACTTAAATTAAGTGTGACATGATCTGACATCCGACACTATTGCCACCATATTATCCTCTTTCTATCCTGCATTGTATTCCTAATGGAAAAGAAAAGCTCCTGGCTTACCTAAAAATATGACAAAATGCAATGCAATCATGTAAACCAGGGTGGACATTACTGGTTCTATCATACTTTATTTTTTGTTCTAACATGCTGATGATGGTTAACAAGAACAATGAATGAAAAAAAAAACGCATACACGGAATAATACAAATGCAAGTATGCCATGTATAAAATCTATTCGTGGAAAATGTGATGGCTGTATTTTTTGCACCAAATCTAACAAAGAATATGCTTCATTTACATTCAGGATTGCATTGAGGCATGTACAATTGGATGTAAATATACACACACAAGTCATATGCCATGTATAATTCAATGTAAACATACTTGAAGTTATATCCAGTGCCTGGCTGGAGCACTTCTGGAGCCATCCTAAAAGCAAAATTAGAGCCACAAAACAAGTCAGCATTCTCAAGTTCCATAATGTTTATTTAATTTCATTAGAAGAAAAAAATGGTTCTTACCAACACGGTGTTCCCACAAACGTGTTCCTAGATCTTTGTCGATCACCTCTATCAAACATACAAGCAGACACGCCGAAGTCCCCAAGCTTCACTATACCAGCATTATCAACAAGGATATTGCCAGCCTGCCAAGTGTCACATTGAGCAAAGATAAATTGAAGTAAATAACATCAAATCAGATGATTACAATATTTGACAGAAGCTAACCTTGACATCACGATGGATTTGTCCTTGCCTGTGAAGGTACTCCAAAGCCTTAAGTGTTTCCTTTAGAATAGAGCCAATAACAGGTTCCTCGAAACCATCAGGATATGCAATCTTCATTAGGTGCAGACATGAACCCTCAGTCATAAATGGCATTACTACCCAAAGGCTGTGCTCAACAACAAATGAGCAGTAAGCCCTGATGACATTAGGATGCTCTATCAAGCTCATGATTTGAGCCTCCCGTTGGATTTCATCCTACAAATGGTGCACAACTATAAGAAATAAATTTATTTATAGCTTCAGGAAGGGGAAATGAGAAACAAAAGTCAGACATATCAACAGTGATGATAAATGCCACACTGTTTACTCCAAGAAAGGTTTTCGCATCTTTCTTTTAATAAAAAAGTGATAGGTAAATCCATCCTAACAAATGGCTAGAAGTAGAAGTCCATGGCATAAATATAAGAGGTATTGTTTGAAACTCGGTTGACCTGGTACTATAGTTGCTTTATTAGTCTGGTATAATATCAACTGCTTTACCGATACCGCAATACATGCTGGTATACTGATGATACCAACAGAATGCAGATGCCACCCCCCCCCCCTCCCCTCTCCCTCAAAGTCCCCAAGGATAAGGACCACACAAGGCAAACCTTATCTTGTGAACTTCCTAAGGTACATGTAGCACTAGGTGACGTCTTGTAGAATTCATTGTCCCCAATGTTATGCCCACCATCCACATACACAGAAATATATACACAAAGATGCTTGTGCAGATATGTACTGAAGTATCAGCATAAACTGCATCCCTGCCTATGCAGACCCGAACTGACACATGCAAAATCAACTCACCCCAACAACCCAGGTTTGTAGCCAGTGAGCCATGATGTCCCACAACATGCAACTCATCTCGTCCAGTTTATGACTAAAAAAGATTCTCCCCCTAAGTGATCGACTAAAATTTTCAACTCAAAATCTCACCAGCAATTTCACTTGCAAGAGTAACCGCGCCGAAATAATCTAGAAACACAAACATGCACAGGACAGCATTTGAGCTTAACCTGACTTAGCAGCATCTACTACCGCAGTACCAAATACAGTAAATGCTAAGTAGCTAACATCGTAATCCAAAAGCAAACACCGAAGCATCAGAGCCTGATAGGATGTCATTCGAACTAAAATTCCATCCTCATCTTCGAAACTACCAAATCAGTAGTAGATACTCCAATCTACCTACGGATCTCTCGCTAGATCAAACAGCAAACAATACCTACAATCCCGAAACCGTACAAAAGCAAGGAAGCACAGGGGGCGATGCAGCAGATGCTCACGATGTTGTTGTTGAGCTGATCGAGATCCAGGCACTTGACAGCCACGACGTCGTTCCTGGGGACGAACAGCGCGCGGTACACGACGGCGTGCGCCCCGTACCCGACCTCCTCCATGAGCTGGTAGTCGCGGGGATTCGCCGTGAACGCCGCCGCCGCCCCCGACGACGACGTACGCTTGACGCTCCCGTTCCTCCCCATGGCCCGCCCGCTCGAACTCGAAGCCGGCAGCGCACCAACCCGCCGCCTGCCCTCGCGATCGCCGGAGCTTCTACCTCCTCTCGCCGCCGCAGCCGCCGCCGCCGGCGACCGGCCCGTTGACCCGCGTCCACCTATGGGGCAGCGAGGAGAGAGAGAGAGAGAGAGAGGCAGCCGATGGCTAGAGAGAGAAACCAAGAGAGAGAAGGGGAGAGAAGCGGAGAAGAAGAGATAGCGAACGGAAGGACGCTTTAAGAAACGAGGTCGTAAAAGGGAGGAAAATAATAATTTCGGGGGCGAGGGGGTGACGTGGCAGGAAGCGGTGCGGGGGAGCGGCGATTGTGGGCTGTGGGGGAGGCTTTAACGTGGGAGGCGGGTCGGTGACACGTGGGGCCTGCTGTTAGGTGGGGCCCACCTGGCAGCGGGGGGAACGGCTCAAGGCGGTGACTGCGAGGGAGCGGCGTGGCGGGGTACAGCAGAGCTTGACCGCCTGATAGATCTCCGCCTCCCGATGCTGGGCCTTCGGCGCGGATCGTTTGTGCACATCACAGATGGGGAGTAGGAGTAGGTTTCCTGAATGTTTCTACACAGAATTCTTCTTTTCTTTTCTTTTTTTACACAAACAGAATTCTTCGATATCAAACTGCGGATATACTAGATCCAAATTGCAGAATTAAATCGAATCCAATACAGCAACTAAGATAAGATTTTTATACTGGTATTGTTGATGTAATGTTGCCGGTGGTATCGACAACCTATCTAAGAAGAACTCCCTTGTTACGAAAGGAACACCGAAGAAACCAATCGATGCCAGCTAGTACTAAAAAAACAGCCGTGCTTGAGAACTGGCAAATCCCATGGATTAGTACTAGTACAGTACTGTAAATTGTCGTGCCATGCATTAGCAGTCAGTTTCTGTACACATGCGGTAGTACGTACGGATGTACCACACGGAGGCCGGAAGAAACAAACAAAATGGGCTCGTCTTCTCTGGCAGAGAGGATCCCCCACCAAACAGTTCGCCCGGGCCAGCGGCCGCGTGTTGCGCCCCCGGCAGCGGCGCGCAACTTGCCAAGCGGCTTCTACTACTAGCGCTTCCCCAGGTTAAGCCGCCGCGGCCCCGGCCCGCCCGGTGGTACCACGGCCGAGGACGGACGGAGTACGTACGCTACGAAACCCCCCTCGCGCGGGCCAGGCCCACCTAGCCGAGAAGGCTAGGCTAGGCTCGCGCACGGCACGGCACACGCGACGCGCGATTTGCGCCGTGCGGATCCGTCCCACCGGCCACCGCCGCCAACGAGCCGTTTCCGCGAGAAACTCTTGTCAAACCCGGCGCGTTTCGTTCCCCGGGGCCCGGGCTACCCCGCGCCGTGACCGTGACTAAACCGTGCGACGCTCACTGTGCTGACAGCTGGTCGTATAAATGAGATGGGTGTACGATGGCTGTGTTAGTTCCACTGGGCGGATCCCACGGGACCCATAAATACCTCCCGAAACACCTCATTCAATTTTTTCACCATAAATGATAAACTAAAGGTCCGGCTGGAGGTTGAAGAAACTGTGTAGTTGAGTCTCCCCATTTTTTTTTTCTGGATCCGCCCTCCACGCTAAAATTGAAAGTTTGAACAAATTAGAACAATGTGATGTAAAAGTTATAAGTTTGTGTGTGTAGGAAAGTTCGATGGGACGGATAAGTTGAAAGTTTGAAGAAAAAAGTTGGAATCTAAACAAGGCCTATTTCCCGATCATCCACCTATCCCGCAGTTTATATTGACCAACCCAGAATAAAATTACAAGATTGTGTATCATAACATATATAATATTCTAATTCTGAAATATTAATGTAGTTAATTTAGACAAACAATTTAAAAATACCCATGTCCAAGACCCCGTGTATAATAACATGGGAACGCTCGGCCATCAAAATATAATGGGTCAGATCAAAGGGTGGCTCGTATATAAGTTTTTATGATTTTAGACAACATATCGAGCTTTAACCTTGAATGAAATTCTAATGTGATCCATGACTCGCGGTACCACCTAGCTAGCTCCGTATATGGCTCCTGACGGCTTACATTAAATATAAGGGAGAGAAAAATGAATATTCGATATTATATATGTATACATGTATGAAGCTATTCGCTAAAAGTATAAGATTGAATATGGTAAAAGTTTTTGTCTGTCCTGCCACTTATAAGCATGATTGATAGGGGGGGATCACCATTTATGGGTTTTCACATAGCATCTGCTTAACTTTTCCTCAATATTTATTGAATAGTTGATGGAAAAGTCATGACCGTGATTTTTGATCATGTGGAGGACTCTTCTCGCATCCACCTTCTGCCTTCGATCTTCTTGCTACAGATGTCGGGGTGCTTTCCTTTTTATGGCGCAGCAGCTTCCTCCCCCAGCTCTTTTCCTCCTCGTGGGACCATGGAGTTGCAATAGTGATGCCAAGCACAACATTCAGAGTGGTGTCTGCTTGCCGCCCCTGCACCGCGACGTTGAGAGTGGAGCCAGCGGTGCTGCTTGTTCCCACATCGCTCGAGCTCCTCTACGACATCGTTGAGACAGTTTCACCTTGAGCTATCGGTCGTGGATTATTCGAAATCATCGTCGTGATTGGCATCGATAGTGGTGGTGATTGAAGCAGGACAACGACGATGCCAACACAATAACATCTCTTGTTGTTGTTAGTTTTGTGTGTTGCGTGTTTGACCCCTATGTCTTGTCAGCGACAATGTGTAGTTCTCCATTCGTGATGAAAACAGGGATATTAATTTGCACTTCAGTTCCACCCAACCCTATATTCCGCTCTGACGTAACTACTTCCTCCGTCCAAGTAAATGTGTCGTTCTACTGATCTATCCATGTCCCAGTAAACATGTCGTTATGCTGCTTCTGCACTATTACTTCAAACCAATCTACAGAGGTGGGACCAATCTACAGAGGCACGTGGCACTGAGTTGTGGTTTCATTAGCAATCAGGAAACTTCTGGAAATGATAATCTGGGTGCATTAACAAATGCTGGAAATGATAGCTCAATCAAATCATGGCGGACAATTTGGTCATTTTACACCTCAGTTAATTTTGGTTTCTAACCTTAAAACGTCACGTTTACTGGGACGGAGGAACTATAATTGTCGGCACTGATATGTGCAAAGATCTAATCAATTGAATGATCGGGTGTTAATTTTGGTGAGTCTATTTTAAGACTTCAAGTTCAAATTTATAACTTGGGATGACGACATATCCTTTTTATTATTTTAACTTTAGAATCATGTTGTTTTAACTTTAAAATCCTACGACAAATGTTTGACAAGCGCAAGAACTATATGTGAATTTTGTTAATCATGAATAAAAATTTAAGATTTATAAGCTACGTTCTTTTAAAATGGTTGGTAATCCTTTTCCCCAAAACAGAGATACCGACCGTACTACTACCCGATTTTATCCTTACCGCCAACGAACCGTATTCTCATATCCCCGGCTTCCCCGCACCGTGATCGGGCTCGCCGCCTAGCGCCCTAGCCGTTTACGCCAAAAACTCTTCTCAAGCCGTTACTGGCTCCGCGCCGGCCCTGACTAAAACCGCGCAAAAGCGACGCGGATCCCCGCCGCCAACAAAGCCGTTTCCGCCAAAAACTCTCGTCAAACGCATCGTCCCCCAAGGCTCCCCGCGGGCCGCGGCCGTCACACCGTGTGACTAACCGCGCGGCGCGCACACGGGCGCGAACGCGCGCGCAGGGGGTGGTGTACGTGTGGCCCCGCGTGCGGTGGGCCGGTGGCGCCTCGCTCCTCCCCTACCTGCCTCCCGCGAGGGTGGCGCGGCCATGTGCGAGGGGGGGCGAGCTAGGCTATGCTTTTTTGCGTGGGTGGCGCGAGAATTATTGCCGTGTAGACTCGTTTCTTTTTTCTTTGGGTGTAGGTTTACGTGGGCTAGGTTGGTGGCGTGGGAACGGGATTGACGGGACGACCCAATTGACAACACTGGAGCTTAATGAAGCGTAACCCAAGCCAGCCAGCCTCTGATCGAATGGAAAAAAACAACAACAAACCGTGCCATTGTTCGTGCTGACGAATTGAATGGAATCAAATCCTGAACCAACGGAAGATTTTTTTTCCGATAACTACTCACGGTTCGTACGTTAAAGTTCACGTACTTTTCACTGTTCATTCTAGACGACACAACTTACTAAAGCGATCGGATTTTATCTACCAGAGGGCAAGCAATATAATGAGATCATATTGAGTAGTATAAAGTACAATTAACTGACATGTCGCGTCAATCGTATGATATGATGTCATTATATCGTTTTTCTCAACGTCCCTAGAAGACAACAAGTGATTAGCTGTTTATAGTATGTTGTCTAGGTGTTGATGACATAAAAAAGACTTTTAATCCTTGGAAGGCATATACTCCTATATCTCTCTGACTTTGTGTATGCAATTATGCGTGCGTTTATATATATTTAACAAGCTTGACACGTCTTTTTCCGTTTCTACGCACAAAGGAGATTAGCTGGTCAATGAACGCAGATGTCAGCAGTTTTCGCATTATTAACGTGACCAGCGGATATTGACCATATATAACTAACAGAGAAAATAGAACAAGCAATGCATATATGCTAGTACTATATATGACGGCATATTTTTCCTATGAGAAAACTTAGTACGTATACGTAGCAGAAATTTCAGCATGCCCCAGTCTTCTATGACTGCTTCCGAAAAAGTGGATATGTCTAGTCGTTTTCCTGAATATATTGATCATTATTGGTACTATGTCTTTTGATCAGGATTTTTCTTCCTTTCGTATGAAATCCAGGAGTCCATGAATTTCGTTCGTACGTTAATTCCACGCACGAGCTCATGCAAAAGACAGGGGGAAAAACAGTGTCGCACATACGAAACAAAGTGTTTCCCTACAAACAAAGACTTCTTTGATCCCGTCACTTTGAAGTCTATATACGGTGGCAAATGCAAACGCATGAACTGACGTGTTAGCAATTGGCAGTATCTCCAAAGTGAATTGGAGATCATACTTTTTCTTCTCTGTCTAATCGATCCGTGGCATCAAAAGCAGCCCCTTGACCGATTTGAGATACCACATCGCTCTCTCGTGATTAATATCCAATAAAATTATAATACTATGAGAAATATTTATAAAAGATTAGCTCATATACTGGTACTGCCTCTGTCTTTTAATATATTGATGTCATCAACTTTTTATATCATGTTTAACCATTTATTTTATTTAAAAAATCTAAGTAAATATTGTTTTCCCTTTTTTCTTGATTTACCACTAAAGAAACTTTAAGCATTATTTATAATTTTTTAAATAAGACGAATGGTCAAATATTATAACATAAGTCAATGACATCATATATTAAAAAAAGGAAGGAATATGATTTTATGTTTTCAAACTAAATATTTTAAAATTATTAATGGTATTCTTTTAAAAAATGATGAATAAAACCAACAACGTCATATATTTAATACTCCCTCCGTTTCAAGTTATAAGATATTTTAACTAAAGTCAAACTATTTCAAGTTTGACTAAGTTTATAGGCAAATATAGTAATATTTATAATACTAATTTCAATTAGTGTCATCAAATCAATAATTAAATATATTTTCATAATAAATTTATCTTGTGTTGAAAATATTACTATTTTTTTATAAACTTGATCAAATTTAAAGTAGTTTGATTTTAATCAAAGTCAAGCCGTTTTATAACCTGAAACGGATAGAGGGAAACGAGGGAGGGAGCACTACCGAGGGAGTACTAATTACATTGATTTCATCGCAACAGCAACTTTTAATTACAAAGCTCATAAGGATAAAAGAACAAATGGGACTAGCCAGGTAAGTAGTTCTACGACGTATAATAACGGCAGTGGAAAAAAAGCAAGCAGACATGCGCATGCATTTCGATTGCTCATTCAACGTTCAGAGAAGCATTCATCACTAGGGAGAAAATCTAACGAGAGTCGAAATGTGTTGTCTTTCGCACGCATCGTGCGAGACTTGATTGATACGCATTTGTACTGATCCATCGATCCAGGCATGATATCGGTGAGAAATTTTGTAGACAGAATCAATCACAGAGCTGATATCAACGTCGTCGTCTCCGCCGCGAGCTGTTTCATTGGCATTCTTGACACGCAAATTGGTGCCAATAGAATATTGTTGGAAGATCTTGTGCCGTCTTTCGTTGAAAAAGCAGATCCAATCGAAAGCTTTTGAAATTTTGGGTTCTTCCTCTTCCAACTTGCAAATAATGTCGGTCTCCATATAGCTTAGCTAGGTGGTACTAATTAATTGTATTATCTTGATTAATACGCCTATATAAAAACACATGTAATATTTCAACTTTCAGATAGCTACGGACCAGAAGATCCAGAAATGGAATCATGCATAGAGTTAGCCCTATAACTTCGTTGTATTAATTATTTCCATATTTTAATAGATGATGCCGTTTGTTTTAAAATAACATTTAATCATTAGTTTTATTTTATAAAATAGTGTAATGTATCCATGGTATCTACTTAAAAAACGGAGGGGGGGGGGGGGTTATTAGTTTGTTTTTATATTTACAATTGTAATGTACCGCCTACAGCGACTGGTCTACATGCGTAAATAATAGAGCGTGTCATTGCTTTACGTCATTATCAGGTGCCCATAATCTGACTGCATATTGGTGAAAGCTCATTCAAAGTTTTTTCTGCCTTTTGAAGTCGATGGCTACACGACGGAGGTATCTGATGGACATATCTATGACTTCGGGGCTCTCGCGGCATCGGATCTGAACGATCTCATGATTTACAAGTAATAAATGGTAAATTAAGATAATGAAAATGGCATCTCATGATTTTATTTGACAACGATTCTCTTATGCCGTTGGACCAGGCCGTGCATGTGTTACTGCATTGTACGAATGAATAAAGTCCATTCTACATCCCTCATGTTTTCGACAAGTTCAAATCGTTCCCTGCACTGCAATATATTGGATATCTTAACCATCCAAAACTAGCAACACCAGATTAAATTAGGTCCCATGGCGGTACGAGTGGTCGGTTTGGTTGACGTGACGAATTGATTACAATCAACCCGACTAAGACAACAAGGGATCCACGTGGGCCCACATGTTAGGCTTCTATATTCTTCCTCTAATCTCCCTCTCTCCTCTCTTCTCCACATGACCACATCTCTGGTCTTTCCACCTTTCCCTTCTCTTCCTCCTAGCGGCGGCCAGCGGGGAAGGAGCAAGTGGAGGTAGGGGTGTAAGTGGGTCAGCCGCGAACCCACTTATAGATCAAATAAGCGGGTTCGCGGTTTAATTTAGCATATAAGTGGGTTTTGCGGATTAGCCACTTACACCCCTAAGTGGAGGCCAAGGAAGGCTCGGGAGAAGGTAGGGGGAGCATGAGGCACCACTTTCTCCCGCGAGCTCGAGCTTTGTTGCCTCGTCAATGGTCAGCGACGCCGGGAGCCGTGGTAGTCGGCCGACGAGAAGGGGGGGGGATGGGTATACGTTATGAGATGGAGAACCGGCGGCGAAGCTCGCCAAGGAGGAGCGAGGTGGGCCAGGAGGCAGCGATGGCGGAGGGCGAATTAGAGCGACAATAGCCAAATCGAGCCCTCCTTGACGCCGTCAACTGGGGAGCCCCTTTGCGCGTCGACGCTGAAAGCGGCTTAGGGACGGAGAACCTCGACAATGCAACAACAGGAGCTCGGGAAGGCTATGGTGACGCAGGAGGACACATGAGCTTGACGAGGCAGCATTGCTGCCATGGAGCTTGGCCTCCATGCCATCAGCCACCGTGCTAGAGAGATTGGGAGCCATCGTGTTGCATTTTGCCCAAGCACCGCTGTCGATGCTGCACTATGTCCACCATTCCTTGGCAACTGAAGGGTTGCGTCGCTCCATTCCCTCTCCACCACGCGCGTCTCCTCCTTCGACCTCCCACGTGGATCTCGCCGGTGAGGATCTAAGTCACCGTCGCTGTTGTCTTGCTCCTCTCCCACCAGACACCACCCCTCTCTTGGTTGGCAAGCTCTTGCAAAAGAGAGGGATAGGTGGGGGAGAGGTGGAAGTTTACTTACATGTGGGTCTCATATGTTTTTCTTTTTTTTTTTGCCGACTAGGATGTTTTGTCAGCCAAAACATACATCCATATACCATGGACTTTATTTAATCTGGTTTTATAAGTTGGGGGTTAAGATTTCTCAGCAATGGAATTTAGGGATACGATTGAACGATAAAAAGATGAGAAACGTAAAATGGACTTATTCCTTCTAGAAATCGATTCTAAAGCCCAAACACGTATCATAGTTACCCAAACATAGAGCCCGCGGGCCTGCAATTGCAAGACGTGTCTTCATGTATGGAAGGAAACAGCGGATTCGCCAAGAAACTCATAGATTTTTCTCCGTGCATAGTTCTTAATCAAAAGGATTGCGATTCGATCACTACAAGATTGTACCTGCATTCACGTACGTAATCCGAAGTTGATCAGAGATGGCGGAGAGCGGATGGCAGTGGCTCCTGCCGGAGCTGCTCGAGGAGATCGCCGGCCGGCTGGTGACGGAGGCCGACCACGTCCACGTGCACCAGGTGTGCGCGCACTGGCGCGCCTCCACCGCTCTCCCGTCCGCCACCCGCCGGCCGTGGCTCGTCGCCGCCATCCGCCCGTGGCGGCGGATGTCGCCGGTGGGCGCCTACTCCGTGTGGCACCTCGACGGCGTCGGGCGCGTGGACCTGCGTGGCGCCTCGCCGCCCGCCGGCGTCCCGCGCTGCTGCGGCATGCCCCGTGGCTGGCTCGCGCTGAAGGACGACGACGAGCTGCCGACGCGCGCGGCTGGTGCTCTGGGATCCCACCTCCGGCGCGGAGGTCGAGCTCCCGCCGCTGCGCTCCGTCCTCCAGGTCTTCCTCTCCGGTGACCCGCTCTCCTCGCCGCCGCCGCAGCAGTGGATGGCGCTCGCGAGCCAGCAGAACGTGCCACGCGCCGACTCGCAGAAGACGTACTTCTGGCGTCCAGGGGACGCGTCGTGGAGCCTCATGACGCCGCCGAGGCCGAACTACTCCACCTCCAGGATAGAGAGCGTCGCCTTCCACGACGGGAAGCTGATCTTCGTCGACTGGCAGCAGCTCCTCGTCGTCTACGACCTCAACTCCATCGCCGCCGGGACGACGCCACCGGCGCCGCCGGCGTTCAGGTGCAATGGCTCCCGTCCTTCGCCGAGGTTTACAAGCCGCCGGCCGCCGAGTGGACGGCGCCGGCGGAGCGGTGGCAGCTGGAGTTTGGGGAGAAGGTGACGGACCTCGGCGGCTACTCGGTCTTCTTGGGGCGGGGAGAAGGGTTCGCCGTTCATGCACAAGACTTCCCTTTGATCAGAGGAAACTGTGTCTACTATGCAAGGAACGATATTTTGTACAGTCTGATGTCCTGCAGAGAATTCCATGTCCTCCGCAATATCATGAGGGGGAAGGAATTAGCAGCTGCTGGCCCTATTCTTGGTTGTGTCTCAAGAGGCCCTTCCTCCCTTCCTCAAGGAGTAGTTAGCAGTGATGAAGACTATTTTTTAAATAATTCTATTGCTTCAACAGTATTTACAGAAAAAAAGGAAAACTGAGCTTCACCAACTTCTCTCCTCTCAGATAAACTCATATGTGGGTACACTTGATTTTGTGTCGTGTGATACTAATCAGGCCAAATTCTGGATGATCGAAACATATTCAACATTCTTATTCGAAAAAAGAAACATACTCAGCATTAAATCGAGAAAGAGTAAGTTGGCATCTTGTAGTTGTAGAAATTAGTGGCATGTGCCCTTGGCCTTGGGTGTCCATTAACGTAAAAAAAAAAAAATGGAGGTCGTGTAGCAACTGGTAAGCTGAGGGATCGGAGTTGTTCCTGTGATATTTATCATTTCTGCAGTTCATTAGATAGTAAAGTCATAAAGGTAGGCAAAGCTGCTCCGGTGGAAGTCGAGATGGGCATGCATTCCCTTTGTCCAAATCCAAATAGATTAACCAGAAAAGGATATCACAAGTTTGCAACCTCAACAGTAGTGATTGTACCTTCACTTCATGATAGAAACAGTAGAGCATCAAACTGAAACCAGCGAAAGCAGGATCGAGATGCAACTTATTGTAGAACTAGATTATACTCCACGCGTTATTGCGCAATATCTTAATGTCAAATAGGTGTCGAATTTGTACTCATGTTGGGTTGAAAATTCTGCAACGAAA
The DNA here is from genome assembly GCF_000147395.1 of Oryza glaberrima. Classification (NCBI taxonomy): domain Eukaryota; kingdom Viridiplantae; phylum Streptophyta; class Magnoliopsida; order Poales; family Poaceae; genus Oryza; species Oryza glaberrima. The sequence continues at coordinate 19,435,940 of NC_068335.1, read as the reverse complement.
TTTCGATTCTATTGATCCTGCTCATGTACCCCCTCTGTCCTAAAAAACCCAACCTAGGGTGTGTTCGGCGGACATAGCTATGGCTGTACAACCACAACACCTACAGCAAATGCAGTAAAATTTATATTGGCTTGTACTATACTGCAGGCAGCCACAGTCACAACTGGCTGCAATTTAGCTCAAGCGAACAACCCCCTAGTAATGGAGGGAGTACTAAGAAGAGGAAAATAGTAAAACTAAGATTGGCCATGCATGGAGTGAAGTTTGTAAAATAGAGACATCACTTGAGAAATCTCAGAATAATCATATTAACTGCGCGAAATAAAACAAAATGTATGCCCTCAATATTTTTTATAATGCACTATATAGATATGTTACTCAACTTTAAGAAAAAAATAGCTTACCCAATGCAATCCATCATGAAATACATCATGAAATAGATGATGTTGTAGACTTGCAACTGACCGTGTGCATTTTAACAGTAATTCTCGATGATAGTTCGACATTAGTAAATTGTACATTCTGCTTTTGTTAGTCAATTGGATTATGGTACTAACCTACAGGGCAGGATAAAATGATGTAATATTCTTAACAAATATAATGAGACACAAATACGCAAACTTGAAAGAAAAGAAAACATAGAGAGGCCGATGTAGTCATCTTTAACTACCACTATTGAAGGAACAATGGCTAAAACATGCTTAACCAAATCCTATGGCTATAAGAATAAAGCTGGCAATAATAATGATAAACGACAGATGATCTAGCTTACCGGTGATGCCAGTAGTTCTTCAAGTAGCTCCAGTGGCGATAACATCGAACTAAAACTGCAGCAGGACATACGGAAGCCTTGCTATGAACATCGATGATGGACGCCAGAGATGGGATTACCAAATGATCCCCAATGAATGAGAATGGAAAGAAAAAATCACATGCTCTCTTTGATTGCTCGCTTTCTTTTAAGTACTAGATGTTTTGCTGGTTATCACACTCGTTAATAAGGCTAAGCTCATTTCTCTAAAATGAGAAAAATATACTAGATTCATATATGACGAATACAAAACAAATTTTCTGACTGTCTTCCTAACCTAGATGTTTCAGTTAGGTTGAAAGAAGACAAGTTAGACATTGGTTAATGTTAGAGGCATGCCTTGAGAGCCTTTGACCAAGCCTGCCAAAATGCCATCAAAGAAGATCACCTGGCGGGCGAAGCACAAAGAGGCGAAGGCTGGACGCCGGTGATTGCCGAAAGAGGGTCGCCGGTTAGCGAAGCAAGCCGAAGGCAGGAGCCGAAGCAAATGCAATGACCTATACAACCAGGGGACGACTGATTAGCAACTGACCACCACGCGCCACCACCACACGCCTGTGGGCGCGCGGTCAAGCCAACCCCTTAGTCTCTCATATGTACTACTACAAGTATACTATCCTCCCTCTTTATTACTACTATACTATTTTATACTACTGCTATACTACTATGTGTACATATATATAAACCTTGTAGTACACTGTACAAAGTTTTTACGTATGTATATAATATATATATTTTTATACATATACATTTTTAATGTATAAAAATATATATACGTACAAAAAAAAGTTTGTATACACATATACATATTTAAAAACCGGAAAATAAACTAGACAAAAACCAAAAGAAAATCACATATACAAATTTTCTATACGCATGTATACAAACTTTGTATATGTTTGTACATATATAATTGTATATGTACATATTAAAAAAAAAGAAACAAATCATGAAAAAACAGAAAAAAGAAATAAAGAAAAATGAAAAATGAAAAAACACACACACACACCGCGCCGTTCCGTCGCCGCCCCCTCTCCGCGCGCGCCACGGCTATGCCGCGCGGGAGGAGAGGTGCACGACAGTTCGCTAATCAGCATTCGCTGCTAATGCGCTGGGCGTACGCCCAGCCTCCCGCGCGGCGCACCAGTACGTGCTACTACTATAGTACTAGTACTAGTACTACTTATTACCTCTACTACTAGTACTTAATGCTACACTGATACTACTACTATAAAACTTATATTTTTATATGTATAAAAAATATATACATGTATGCAAAATTTCTATATGTATGTATGTATGTATACACATATATAAATATAAAGTTTTCATACGTACGTATACAAACTTTGTATTCACGTATACAAACTTTATAAACCAAAAGAACCGAAGGAAAGAAACCAGAAAACCGCAAAAAACCAAAGGAAAAAATATAGAAAAACTAAACCGGGGACGTATCCGTACGTATAAAAAAAGAAACCCAAAGAAAACCGAAGGAAAGAAACCAGAAAGCTGCAAAAACCAAAGAAAAAAACCGAACTGGGACACGTGCCCCCTCCCCTGCATACGTCCTGCCGCCGCCCCCCTACGCGCGCGCACACGCCGCGCGGTGAGGGGCTGATCGCTGAATAGCCTCTTCAATTCAACCATGGAGGCCCACTGACGCCATGAAAAAGGGATAATTGGGCCCATGAGCTGCATAGTGCAATTAAAATATTATCATTACCCCTGTAAATATCCCTAACATAGGGGCATTCATGTAATATCAAAACCCTAGGATTGAAAATCCAGGGCTGTAAGCCTATAAATAGACCCCAAGAGGATGTAATGGAGGATCCAATTTTTAAGAAATAAATACAATTTCACCATTTCATTTTCCGCTTAACCAGTGAAGCCCGCCCTTTGGCGGACGTGTTTGTCGTACGACAACCGTTAACAAATCTAATTAGCCTTGAAATGTTAGAGAAGAGAGGATGATTTATCAATCATACTAACAATATCATAGTGTAAGATTTTGTAGGTAGATAGTGACAAGCTCAAACAAAAATGAGCCGTTAATGCTGATGTTTTTAAAATGGGTCTAATAGAGGGAATATTTGGTAGTTAGATTGTGGCAGTTGTTTACTCCCGTTGTTTTTTTTGGTGATAATGCTGAATAATTTGAACACCAAATACTTTATGCTTATTTCAACACTCCATGCACTCACACGAGGCTTGTGAGGCTTATACTCTACTGATTTAGCTAGAGAGTGAAGTGCAATGTGGATTACTTAGCTACATTAAAGATCTAATTTTATTGATCTAAATTCAAATTCAGAAAACATACAATCATATATTATTAGGATGAGTTTTACTTCATTGGTAATTCTAATCTTTTCGTGCCAAAAAAAATGTTTCCAAGATGTCATAATTAGAACTTGTATGCATACATACTCACAATGGTACAATCATTTATTCATATTATCAATAATATTTCTGTCTAACTAGGATTAATGCAAATTAATTTCCAACGGTAGAAAACTATTCTAGTAAGCACACGATATTTATCTATTAAAATTTACTCAAATAAATAAAACTATGTATCTATTAAACCGCTTAATCTTCAAAAACTGAAACAACTATACATTTATTTACTATGTTGAAGTTCGTGGAACTTCAGAACTATATTTTCAACAAAAAAAAATTATTGTAACACCGTGATATTAACTCAATCTACTATCAGACAAGGCTTAACAAGAAAAATAAACAGTAAAGATAAAAATAATCTATTTATGTAAGCAATCTCAGGGTAAAGGGTACAATATGTGCGTACTTATCAATGTCTAAGGCAAAAATCTGTACACATGTATAGTATCTTATAATTTAAAGCTTTTTTTTCTTTTTTTTATGGTGGATACGTATTCATATTTTGCAGTATGTTTAACACTTATGATTTTTGATAGTTTTCTAACTACACATATGTACAAATCCAAAATAACTGCATAATTCATAATGTTGAAAAGATTAAATAAATGAAAATAATCTACTTGTTTATATAGTGAACTACGTAAAGGGACAAACAAAAAATAGCATGATAAAACTAAAGTAACAGAAAAAATAAAATGGTTTCAATCAGTACCTTTCCTCCCATAATCACTTTATACACATAAATGAATACAAGATACTTAATAAACTCACTATGTACCATAACACCATAAAATAAATAAAATAAAAAATAATTGATGAAAATACTTATAAGGGCTTAGCTTTTGGCATATTTTTTATTATAAAGTTTCACAAATAATCTTAAGCAACTACAAATAAAAAATTACTTGAATAAGTTGTTTCATTATATAAACATTTATTTATTATAGAAAAAAAACTACAGCTAATTATGCAAGCATGTATTGTAACATCTTGGTTACAAATTTATAACCCAATTTTATTGATAGAAAACCATAATCCTTCACAAGCAATTTTTTCATCGGTCAATATTAATACAACAAATTACATTGTGCACACTGCACCCATGATGTGCCATCATCAATTCTTCTGGTCGACCATCGTATTGACCTACTCTGATAGCATAAATGACATGCGGGGCCTAATGTTCTCCTGTGCCATTATTTCACCTGGCTAGTTAAAGATGTGATGCTACTAAAATTAATGCTCAAAACACGCAATCCACATATCGTCGTCCCAATTCTCGAAATAGGCAGTGTTGCTCATTCTGCATGTAGAAACATTATTCGAGCGGCGAACCAAGGTTGATTGGCGCCAAGGTAAAGTGAGTAAGTACCAATACTATTTGCAAGAACAAAACGGATGGTGGTAGTGTTACCTCAATTGCTCTGAATAGCTTAACTATGATATCATCCCTTTCAGCTCCATGCAAGATGATACATAAGTACATCTCCTCATTACATATAAAGAGGTGCTGTCCTTTTGGTATCGAATAATGACTTCCTTGGGCAAATTCTGCTACCTTTGGCTGTTGGATAACAATACCATTAATGTTTGTCTCCACGACCGAATTTGGACCAATGGTATAGTTCCTTGGAATCTTAATTTGGACCGACTCGACAAAGCGTTGTAAACCCTCATTCACTAGCACAAATTTTCTCTCATGGAAATGATAAAGTAATGACGATGCCACAACATGAACTGCTTTGATAAGAATGTTACGGATCTAGAACATGAAGAGTCCATTAGGTGAATCTGGTAATGGTGGTAATCTCTCCTCTCCCTCACAGAGCAGACAAAAAATCCTGCAATCATGGTGGCCGTCCGAATCGACTATCCCAAGTACATCAAGAGATCCACCCCAACAGATTGAATTTGGGGGAAAATTTTTTGCAACTTGCATGGGAGAAAATGACCTAAAACTTGTGATTCCCCAACCAGTGGTTCTTCCAGCAAGTGTGTGGAGCATACCAGAAACGGTGGACCTGGGAATGCATCCCACCATGGCTTGCACACAAGCCTCAGCACGGCCGAATCCTTCAAGCAAAGAGCAATTGCGAACAACAAATCGTATGGAATGGTGCTCCATCACGATGATGACATAGCAGCTGAATGCATCCCCCTTCTCCACCCTGTGGCCGCTGCAGAACTCTCTGAGGAAGGGAAAGAGGGGGACTCACCCGATGCCATCGTGAGCTCCTCGAGGAGAACGTTCGCCCAGTGATGGCACAAGAACACCATTTGGTTGACGTCCTTGTCTGCAAGTCCACTGGCTGCTGTGATCCTCACGACTGCGCAAGCATGGAGCTCACCCCAGCCCGAATCCATAGGACCCTTGGAGAAGCGCTTCATCAATGGAGATGGAAGCATCAGAGCCGAAGACTTCTCCGAAGAAGGTGGAGCAGTGAACTCACCCCATGTCACAGTGCCCTCCGTGCGGAGAGCGCCCGCCTAGCGCTTGCACACGAGCGCCATGTGGGCGATGTCGTTGGTGGAGATTCCATGGGCTGCTGCTATCGTAGGCATGGCCCGATCAGGGAGCTCACTCTAGCTGGAGTCCTTGGGGCGCTCGCGCTTGGAGGAGAGTTCCATTGATGGAGGTTGAGGCGGACGCGGTGGAGTTGGAGTGGAGGAGGAGGAGGAGGAGGAGGTAGTGTTCTTTCTTGAGTTGGTGATCTGGGAGGAGGAGAAATTTCGAAATGTCTCTGAGAAATCTCAGGCGGGGGAATATTTCTCTTTTTCAGTTTTTTTCCCTTCAGCTTTACAGTAAGTGGTGGAATACTTGGAGGTGTCAATTCAGAGATTCATCTCTTGTCCAGCATCAAGCGACTGAGGGGCTCTTCAGATTGTAACCAAAATAAACCTTATTAAATTTTGGTAGGATTTATTATGTATTTACCAAAGATTGATAAGAAACTAAATATATGCACATCTTTGACAACTTTACCTAAAAAATAGTATGGTTTGAAATGACCTCAATCTGAACAGCACCGGATCCTGCGGCTGGATCCTGCGGCTCGAGATTGTATACACGCTTAGATTATGAAACTTCAAGGAGCAAATTGCATACACGCTTTGAGCCTTTGATATCAAGTACTGACATGCATGTCCAAATTATGTCTGAAAACAAATGTTCGCTAAGCCGAACTGTATACGTGTAACATTGTAAATAATATGTGGTTTTCCTTTTCGAGAAACAGAGATTTGAAGACTGAAAAACAGATAGGGGAAACATTTTATTCCTTCTTTGAGAGGGAGATAGGACAGCAGTTCACACAACCTACTCGCCTGCCACAAGCCGTTGCATCTTTATTCACAGGCTAGAGAGGATATTACGGTTTTTATTTCTTATATCACATCATATGTACCATGACGACACAACGCTACAGAGTACAAAGGAAAATTGGCCTATGACCTACCAGTCCATAAATGGGTTACAAATAACATCTGCTCTTACGCCTACTAAAACCATGAGTTCTATGATACTTCTATCTGATTCCGGGACATACTCCTACAGTCTCTTGGCCTATACTTGGCAGTTTTTCACTAGCAGCGAGCCATCAGCCAGTAATAATCCCAGCAAGGACATCACTCCTCCCTCTTGCAAATATGGTGTAGACTAGGCGTATAGCGTCTAGCCAACTGTCAATGGTCTCCCAGTTATCAGCAACCTGCCACAAGCACAACAAAACATTTGTTATGCACTCGAAACTATATACTCAGTTGTTTGTCACTAACTTGATAATGATAGCTGAGGACATTATAGGCATAGAGTTGTAGTTATCCATTTTACAAGGAAAGCAGAGAAAATAGTCCATTTGTAGATAAAGGAAAACATCTGTAATCCATTTCGATAGAACAAATGAACAATTGCAAATTGAAATGCATACCAAGAATCTAGGGCCATGAATAGTATCGATGCGAAGGCCAGCACCGGGTGGCAGGGTTAGATCAGCGCATGCTGACACAGAAACAATGTCTGCAACAACTATCCTGAAAAGCTTTCTGCCGCTGTCCACATGCCCAGGTGATTGTGATGGAGGCTGGTCAGAGGCATTGACCTACAATTTACAACACATAGCAGTTTGAGCAGGCACGATAATGACAAAGAACAATTACAGACAGCAGTAACTTCAAAATGGTCAATATTATCATCTAAAGCAAGTGCACAAAGAACAGTGGCAGAACTACCTGCTGGAGTTCTTCATGGTTCAAAACAAACCGTGACCTCTCCCATTCTTTGTGTGGTGCAATGGCACTATTTTCTGGAGGAGCAATCAAATATCCCACTTTGAGATATGGCAAAGGCAGCTGCATGACATAGAATGACAGCAAGAACAAGGTTACTTCTGCCATATCAAGAAATAAGATAAGAAGCCATGTACTGAAATAACAATGTATACTCAAAACTAAAGAACAGCAGAGTAAAAATTTGACAGGTTCAAAGTCCTATGTCTATTCGTCTTTTATCTTCCACATAAAAACGACTTAACAAAAAAAAAAGATAAGTGAATTCTAAGATAATAAATTAAGAAATAAACATATTCTAGCCATATCTTAACTACTGCTGGCTAACAACTGATAAAAATAAACAATAAATTAAGAGTTTGTCAAGAAATAAAATTAGTGTCTTACCATTGAACGAACTAATCGCAAAGCACTGCGGTAGATCTGAATTATACAAAAAGGGACATTGTCAGCTATAAAGTTTTTACGAAGAAGTCCCATACATAAATTAGAAAAAAAAAGACAAAAAGAAATACCGAGTAATTTGGCTTCAGTGCATGGGCAGCTGCAACATAGATAGCAGACTGACTGTAAAACTCGCTAGCGGACACACCTGGCTTCCCAGACCTCATTGTATCCTCAGCTAAACCGTACTGAGACATTTAATAAGACAAGAAGACAGATTCTTGTTATTATCATAAAACTTAATCAGCTAAGGTTTTCACAAGTCACTGCAGCTACATTAAAACAATAGATTATTGTTAGGTGAGTAATGGAAGTCAGGAATCATACCAAGACTGTCCCAAGATTGTATATTGCCCGATGGAAATCAAATTGCAGTTGAATTGCAGCTCGAAACTGCCAAGACATCAGAAGGGGGGCGTCAACAGCCCAATAGTTTATAGAAGATACAATCATCAAAAATGATTCTCGCACAGTAATAGAAATTGCATCTACCTTACTTATAGCTGTTTTTATGATGGTTTGCTTCTCACGAGCCGGAACAATTGCACTCAGTTCCTGCAATACAAATTCATACTCCTAGCTGAAAAAAAAATACAGCATAGCAAGTATAGCTCAAGAGCAAAGAGCTAAGGAATATCCCAGATTGAGAAGGCTACAATAACAAGAAGTCAAATGTGGGATTACCTGTAGTCCAAGACCCCAATTATTAAGAGCCTGTAATCAAAGATATAACTAATATAAGCAACAATGGCATGGGTTCTCAAGTGAGAACTGAAAATAGGGGGAGTGTGTGGAAAGAAAATCCAAGTTAATATGATCTGTCACTGTTCAACTCATAGCTTTGCCCAAAATGAAAAATGAAGAGAATGGTTAAAAGGAAGTGACATGAATTGTACAGTATTACGATTGAGGTATATCAAGTTTTGGTTTCTCAGTGGATGTAATTTTAAAATTTCTTCTTTTGGACCATTTGATGGAAGAATGAACATTCAGTGAGGCCTTTTTTCCTTAAAGGGCATATTAGGATTTAGATTAAAAAAATATATTCTAAATGTAAAGGTAAGGCCTCTACAAACGGTTCTCTACATTCTACAACCCATATGATAGCATTTTTATGGTATGGCACAACTCCATATTTTTTTGAACCTTCCCATTTCATTAATTGCATTGACGTGAATTTCTTCCACTTAAATCAAATAAGAATGTTTCTTCTTCACAAAAAGGCAAAATTTCATATCTTCTCTTTTTTTTTCCTTATGTCGTAAAGTCCTGAAGATAAGGAAAAAGGATCTAGGTTCTGACCTGCGGACTATTCCAATTTAGCTGGACAGCCTTCTCATAATTCAGTATTGCCTGCAATGGAATAAAACCATACATAACACGTGGCATCAAACTTCATTATAAACTTTAAACAGTATGACAGTGTATTCCTTGTAAAGAAAAAGATCACCTTATGTCTCAGTAAAACCTAGTAGAAAAAAATAGGTATCATTTGTTATAGATGAGTGATGGCAAAAGTTAGTCTATGCAAAACTAGAAGTGTGATTCCGGTTTCCATTTACAAGCACATAACCGAAAAAAAAACAAGTCTCAGGGTAGCATATATGCTTCAACAAAGTGATGAATCATTAGAACAACCCATTCCAAGACTATCTGGACAAGGTAGATTTGGAAAATCACCATCAAAATTTGCAGTAGGAATCAATACCTATTTCCACCAATACAGTTTGTTTCGTTAGAATATGTTCGAAACCAAACAGCGGTATTAAGAGATACGCAGAGAATTTTTTTAAGAATATGCTAGGTTGATTTTGCCCCAAATATCAAAGGCAAACTGGCTAAGGTGAGTATAGAAAAAGACAGATAAAAATAAGCCTCAAATATGATGATCACATTGTGTCAGCATAGCTTACAGTAAACCGCAAGAATTAATGTCATCACGAAGTGCCATTATGAGTTTTATGCCGCTTACTACCCAATTGGCTATTGAGAAAGTTGTGGCTTACACTGCCATCGAGATATATGAAGGAAGCAACCAACTTATTAGTATAACTAAAAAATATTATCATATAGAATTTTAACTTGATAACTGAAAGGAAAATTGCACAATGTTGATCATTTAAATAATGCAAATTGCAATCAATGGAATTTCACTAGATGAATAAACATTATACTGATAACAGGGAGCAACAAGATATATAGCATAAACATTTTAACAAAGCATGTACATGTGTGAGGCTTGTAAGTAAACCTGCTTCCAGAGCTCTTCAGCTTCTTTAGTACGACCTCGCATTTTAGCCCGATCAGCAATAGCAATAGCCCAGTTATAATATGCCTAAAAGGGGAAATGGGTGCTTGAAATAAGTACAAAATAGTCAAATATGGACATCTAATATACAGCAAATGAGAGCACTTTTTATCCACCAGAACCATAGATTACATTCTGCGGGATGATCTAAAATTCTAAATGCTTTTGATAGAGTATTGGTGGTAAAATATGGCCATGTCTCTTCTCATCTTTTCTTGGACAAGACCAACTCAGAAAATTCTCTTATCAATTCAAATTCTTCAAATCAAACAAATGTGAGGAACAAAAACTTACATCATAAAGAGTTGGGCAAAGACGGGTAGCTTCAGCATACTTTTTGCAAGCCTCCTCAAGCAATGCATCTTTGGACGAACTAGAATTTGGATCTACATTGTCTGCACTCTCCTGAATCAATATTTTGAGAAAATATTATCAATCATACATTGGTCACAGTTAAGTATTAACAACAGTACAACACAATAACTGGCACATCACATAACTTAAGAAGAATGCAGATGTACCTGGAGAACTAGGGCCCAATTATAATATGCATCAGGGTCATCATGATTTCTTTCTATTGCGCTTATGTATCTGCATGAAAGATTTTATAAGACTTGACAGAACAAGTAATTACAGATGAAGGACATTTAAAGTGTAAGATAATAGCAAGAGAAAGGATATTCAGGAAAGATAACACAACCTTTTGGCAGCAAAAGAAAGAATCCTCTGGCGAGAACGGCCTTCCTCGTCAACTCCAGTGACACTATTTATTAAGTCCATTGCAACATCATGATGGGATGAAAACTGCTGCATACTCTCTTGGCTGAAATAAATTCGAGACAGTCTCATCAATGTGTACGGAGAATGGGATAGACATGCACTATATGTTGTACATAACGCAATATTTTACCCATGATGTTTAAGAATGGAATTACAAGTGAAACATTCCATAATGTTTAAGAATTACCCATGATATTGCAAAGCAATGTACAGTGGCACGAAAAGTGGCTTTTATATATCCTTATCTAGCAGTAAAACTAACCTAAAAGAAGGTCGACTAGGTGAGAGGTCTGCTAGATTTGCTAGGGCGGTAATTTTGCTTTGCTCAACTATGACCACTGATACTTGACAAACAATTCTCATCAAAACAAAGAATTATGGTTGCAGGCTTGCATGTTGCAGCTAATCATTCCAATGCATCAATTATCATAAGTATCAGCATCACAATTCACATTGATGAGATTAACTCAACTATGGTGGTGGAATTCTAACTAAAGCAATAGTTAAACATCGAATAAAACTCTGCAGGCAACAGAGCAATTAACACTCAACGCAAACACGACTAAATCGAACTGATACGGTACATGTCGTGAGATCTGAATGGACTGCATCTCCACGAACCTGTACGACGAACCCTCGGCATCCGCCGATCCGACCCCGTTCCTCTCCCCAGACGCCGCCTTCACGCCGCTCCCGGCCGCGACCTCGTGGTCCTCCTTGAGCTCCCGCATGGCGAACGGGCGGGACCCCTCCGCCCCGAGCACCGACTTCGCCTCCTCCTGCTTCACCGTCGCCGATCGCGGCGGCTCCTCCTCCTCCTCCACCTCCACCCCCTCCGCCGCGCCGCCCCGCGCCGTCCTCACCTCCGCGGGCTCTTTCATCGCACGGACGGATCAGGGCACGGCAACCGCGCTGCGCTACCGCGGCGAGATCTCCGAGCGCGCGCGCGCCGCGGCGGCGGTGGTCTCCACTCCTCCTCTCGCCTCGCCTCGCCTCGGCTCGCGCGACGTTGGACTTGGCAAAAAAATCAAATGGCGAAGCAAAAAGCGGAGGAGACGACTGACTCCGAGGTAGGGGAAGCCGCCGCCTACGTGTCAACGGTTACGTCACCACGAGGCGAGCCGATGGGCCGGGCCCAACGGAAGGCCCACATAAGAAGCAGCCATGCTGAGGAAGGGAAGGGTATTTGGGTAAAACCACTTGTCGAGTAGTACGGTACACTGGTGCAGAGCGAGGAAGAGACCACGAGTCATGATAATGGGCCGGACCCAAAGCAGCCGTGCGTTGCGTAGTAGGCAGAGAACGAAGGGTATTTCGGTAAAACCACATGGGCAAGCAAGTAAACGGTGGACTCGGGTCGGGGTGCGCAGCGTCTCAAATACCGCGGGGTTTCCGGCGCCGCCGAGAGAGCGGAGCGTGTCCAGATCGCGTGACTCCACCACGCTCCGCTCCCCCCGCGGCCACGCGCTCCTCGTCGGCTTCCGCTTCCTCCCACCACCTCGCAGGTGAGCCAGCCGCGCGCCTCTTTGCGTGGCGGAGTTCTCTCCTTTCTTCTCGGGTGCGCGAAGAAGGGGGGCTGATTGTTTGTTTCTCTGGTGTTTTGGGGGGGGGGGGGGGGGGGGGGGAATTCTCTTTGCAGCGTTGCAGGGCGTGGGCGTGGGCGGCGGACATGGCCGGCGAGAAGAAGGTGTTCGGGTTCGAGGAGGTGGCCGGCCACAACGTCACCAAGGATTGCTGGCTCATCATCGCCGGGAAGGTTTTTTTTTTCTTTCTTTATCCTCTTTCTCTGCGATTAGTGTTTGTTTCGTGGTCACCAATTCTCACCAAGAAGGTATAATAAATCACTCGCAACCCATACTATTCATAGGAATGAGTCCAAATTATCAGCATCTGAGATGACATGACTTCAGACTTGACATGACCCCCTAACCCCTAGCTGGGATATGACCTTTTTTTAGGAAAAAATAAAAGGTAGTAGTCCTCCCAACCCCTAAGCAAACACCAAGCTCACATCATTATCCTGCTCTGGGCATAGGTTCCACACCAGCAAACCTCGTTTTGGATGTTGGGTTACTACATCCCTGGAATAAAGAATCTGCTTCAGTGTAAGAGCAAGCAAACATAAGAAAACACAGCAAAATAAAATGCTGACCATGACAAAGCTTGTGGGCACTGTGCAGAATGTTGTTGTTGGTGACTAATCGACTCGTTTCCCCTCTATCATTTAGGATAAATAAATGCGCTATCTGCCAGATGGTTAGATACTTGAAGCCAGAGGACAATACACGATAGATTGTTTACTTGAAGGGTAGAATTAATTCATTTGGGCTTGCATTACATATGGCTATCAACATATTACAGTATGTGGTGGTTGTGTAACTTGTATTTGCAAAGTTCCTCGATCAGATTCTTTTGTGGACTCATGATTGGTATGTCTGCAAGGTGTCTGTGGAGTCTCGAACAAATATGTGTTTTTAAGATGGAAAGTACCCACCATTAATCTAATGGTTACAAGGTAGAATCTATCTACCTTTTTACGTAAAAAAAAAAGAGATGGAAAGTAGGCATAATTCTATCAGTGGGTATGTCCATTGCAGGTCGAGTGACTTTCATTTAGTGTTCAGTGTGCTTAGGTACTGCATGCACCTCAAATAATGATATGGCTTACATTCAACCCACTTGAATTAGAGAGAGAGAGAGTAGTCGTGCATGGTGGAATTAAAGGAGTTATTAGTGCATTTGATTCATACGACCCTCTAAAACATTATGCATTTGTACTCCGTGTGGTCAATAGTTTTGGTTCTCTCCCCTTCACAATTATGATATTTGGAAAGTGTATGGACTAGTATGGCCTGTGTACAACGAACCATGTGCTACTACAGCCTATGCATAACAGTAGGTTTTCTCTGCAGTGAAAAAGAGATGTACCATTAAATTGTCTAGTTCCTTGGGTTAAGTAATTATGATTGGTATAGACATGCATATTCATCTCTTCCATAAGATTAGGATTGTACTCTCCCTGTCCCAAAATAAATAAACCTAGGATGAAACATTATCTAGTGTCTAGATTCATGGTACTAGGTAATGTCCCATCTCATTCTAGACGTGTTTATTTTGGGGCGGAGGGAGTATGAAGTAAAACATGGTGAAAACATTAAAAACTTATGTTTGGCCCATATTTAATGTCATCTGCCGTATGTTGCTTGCCGATACGAAATTGTGCTAATATGGAGATTTATGCACTTGACCATAACATCTCATCCTTGTTAACATCTCAGGTATATGATGTTACTTCTTTTATGGATGAGCACCCTGGTGGCGATGAAGTATTGCTAGCAGTAACTGGTGAGATATATTTTCTTTCATTTCATAATTAATGATGAAACTGACTGTCAACATTATTAAACCATTGCCATCTCAATATCAAAGCTGACCCCTCCTCTCCAATGCACGTAGGCAAAGACGCAACCAATGATTTTGAAGACATTGGCCACAGTGAATCAGCAAGGGAGATGATGGAGAAGTATCTCATTGGGGAGATTGATGCTTCAACCATCCCAGTAAAGCGTACTCATGTAACTCCCCAGCAAGCGCCCGGCAACCCAGACAAGGGCGATGACATGCTCATTAAGATCTTGCAGTTTCTTGTCCCCATCTTGATCTTGGGGCTTGCATTTGCTATCCGGCAGTACACCAAATCTGAGTAGATCTGTTATTACAATGTTGATAATCAATATGGTCCATGAAGCTATATTAGGTGAAATGATTTGGATCAAAAGAACTAAATAATGATATTTGTTGAGGGGAGCGGTATGTTGTATTGTTATATTATGGAGTATTATGTATCCCGAACATCCGTGTTACATATTTGTGCCCAAATATTGTTCATTTGGAACGGCTGGGATATGAAATAACATAACAAATGACTTTCGTAGAGTAGAACACTTCGGAGAATTCGACACAAAGAGAAGTGAAATTATTCTTCTTTGATGTAACTTCTGATATTTGTGTTCTGTTTGTTGAAGTCCTCACGAAGCAAACATCTATGCTTATGTACACAGACAAGAAACACTGGGGGTAGCCATTGATTTGTTTCTATTTTAGGTACTGGTTTGCCGGTTCCAACCGCATGTCCACTACTACCTCCGTCCACGTTAGAAAGTCTTATAACCTAAAACGAAGGTCCATATGTATATAGGCAACGCTAGAAAGTCTTATAACCTAAAACGGAGGAAGTAGAATTTGCCTCTTGCACATTGGTATGATGCTATCACACATGGATTTGCAGGATACTGATAGCGACCACAGCAAGAAAGAAATCCACACGCATAGATGGTCCAGTTACACCACTATGATCAAGAAAAGATAATGGCCTAATCCTGAGAGGCAGCTAGACTGGGACACCATGCAACTGAGCCTGTGGTACTGTAGGTCTGTAGTCCCAAACTAACACATATCCATGGAGGGAGTATTAGTGAAAAAGAGATGAAATATGACGTAAGGATGAAAATGTGTAAAGTACTACAACAAGCCGTGTACAAAATGAGTAGAGTGTATCAGTATATCACTACTCAATCCTACCGTGAAGGGTCGTTACTAGATCGTGCGCATCATCCAGGAGCTTCCAAATGTCCAGCTGCCCAGCCATGCTGTTACACTCCCTTATGATCTCATCCATGCTGCTATAGCTCTCTATTATCAGTTTCCTCTTCTGCAGCACGCTGGCCGCAATTGCATATAGTAGCAAGTCATCAGTTGGAGGGGCTCCTAACCGCAGTTTCCCCAACGATGATTTTGCAATTCCAGCACGGTTTGCTGCCTGATCGGCCCACATAACCTCCCATAGACAGAGGGTCTGCTCAAAGGTCAGCTCCCTTCGGAACATGACCACCACCATTCTGTAAACAAAGAAGCAGTCCTCAGCTTGGAGCATCTCCAAATGTCTGTAAAGATGGAAGTCCTTGTATTTGATTATCCTGGCTACCATGTTCAGTTGCCTGCGAATGCCCACTTCATCAAGCCTGAAATTATGACGGGCTTTCCTCATAAAACCAGCAAAGCACCAGAAGGCTTCAATGTCATCTTCCAGTACGGCAAGTAGAGGTGCAAGAAGGTCGCTCATGCCCTGGCAATATCCAATTTCTGGGTCATAGATGGCATAAGCCTCAAGAATTGGAACAAGGCGTGCTGCATGACGGATCCTATGTGGTTCCAAATGTTCGTAATCTTTCAGACAAACAGCTTTAGCAGATTCAATTGCCTTCTCCCTGGAAACTACAGCTTGAGATGGGGAGTAAGAAACCCATTCATCATTAGCACGAACTGCATCCAAGCGGATAATTCGTTGCCAAGTCTCAAAATCCTCAATTGTGCGTACAGATTTCACAGGACGAGCAGCCTTAGATAACTCGCTATCATTTTCCATGTTTCCTCCTGTGTTGGAATATCTCGGGATACTTTCTTGTTCATCCTCAGTTAAAGATTGCTGAACTGAGGCGACAACCATATGAGATGTTTCTACATGAGTCAGGCCACTTGATTCACTTTCTTCCTCACTAGATGAACTAGATGAAGAATGATTTCCATCTGTCAGCTTCTCAGGGCTTGTTTTAGATGTGTCATCCTGCACTTCTTCTCCTGGATTGGCAGATGGATTTTCCTCCTCACTAACAAGATGATCTTCGACAAAAGATTTTTCAGCCACTTCTTCAGATACAACGGGACCAACAGTGTCATCGCCAACAAGATGCTCTTCTACACTAGATTTATCAGGTACTTCTTCAGATCCAGCTGGATTGACAGTGTCTCCGCCTTTTTCAGAACTAACACACTCCACATGTTTGGCTCCAGCGGCTTCATTTGATTGTTTGTTCTCTTCATTGATGTAGACAGATTTTCGCAGGCAATGGTTCCTCAATAACAGATAACCTTTCCTACAAAATTCATCCACCATTACAAAGTCAACTTCAGATAACCCAGAAAAAAGAACACAAGAGGCACTAGTCAAATTTCAAAATAAAGAGTAGCAGATATAACATGTTAACTCTATCAGGAAAGGTTCTCAAGTGGATTTGGTTTGATTGGTCAGCTTTGGGCAGGTATATGAGGATGCGATAAAGCAGGAAGAACAGAGAGACATACAAAATGTGCATGCAGAAGAATGTACCTGTTCTGTGCCTTAACCGCGTCTCTTTCAGATTCTGAACTACCAAGACTGTAACTGCATAAGAATGAAAAATTCAGATCACATGGAAGCTATCTTCAAGACACAACCAACACACATATATATATGCTACAATATGCAACCACACAATATTCCTCACTGTAGCAATACATTCTTCTGACATTCTGCTGGTTGAAAGAAAAAAAAACACTTTATAAGTTGTACTTGGCACACAAAAGGAGGCGAGCCATTAGCGCATAATTAATTGAGTATTAAGTATTACAAACTTGAAAAATGAATTTATTTGTTTTTTTATAAGAAACTTCTATATATAAAATATTTGCAAAAAACACACCAGTTAGCGGTTCGGGAAACATGCTCATAATAAACGAGGGAGTAGACAATCAGATAAGCTCTTTAGAACGCACCCTTAGTAACTACTCAGCATGTGTGTACAACTGGTATGATCAGAAGTTCTGTTATGCTCCTGCACACTTAGCCTATGTTCAGAAGTTGAGATGCTAGCCTAGAAGTCTTTCCTCAAATCCAGGAGGCAAAATCAATTGTCATTTGCTCAAAGTACAAGATGATCATAGCATGTTGCCGATATAATTATTCATCTGAACACGTAAGTCCTTGACTATAGCCGTCTCGAAATTAAGTTTTCCAGAGTACTTACACTCCCAGAAGGAATGGCCAGACCTGTGCTCTGATACTTGGCTCAATCCCCTGTCACAGAAGCACATAGAACAAAATCATATAACTCCTTAACCTACACCGAATCATGGAAACATAATAGTAGAATACTTCATCCGTTTCACAATGTAAGACTTTCTAGCATTGCCCATATTCATTTAGATGTTAATGAATCTAGACATATGTATGTATTTAGATTCATTAACATCTATATGTATGTAGGCAATGCTAGAAAATCTTACATTGTGAAACGGAGGGAGTATAAACGAACAAGCAAAACTCTCTTACTCCGCTTCGAACTTTCTTCAGAAGCTTCACTCCGCCGTCCTTAAGCTTCCCCTCCGGCGTGAACAAGCTGACCCATTCATGGGGCTTAAGCGCGGCCTTCCTCCGCCGCCGCCACCACGGCGATTTGAGCCCACCTCTGCAATCAAAGCACCCGCTAGCAACTCAGCGAAAGGAAGCCAGGAAGGGAACACCACACCAGGCCTCCTAGAGGATGGGGAGTGAGGGTTGGGAGGCGACGAACCTGCGGGAGGAGACAACGATCACGACGAGCACGAGGCCGGCGGCGGCCGTGACACCGACGGCGACGGCGGTGTTCCATCGGCCGCCGCCGTGGGCTCCGCCGAGGGGGCCGAGGAGGCCCGCGGCGGCGCGCTCGACGAGGCCCCACGCCCACATCGGGCGCCGATGCCCGACGGATCGCTCCACGGCTCCCGTTCCGGTGCTTCCCCCTTCGCCGCAGCTGCCGCCGCCGCCGCGATCCCCTCCCTATGCTCTCGCGATGGATGGATTCCGGC
Organism: Oryza glaberrima; assembly: GCF_000147395.1. Classification (NCBI taxonomy): domain Eukaryota; kingdom Viridiplantae; phylum Streptophyta; class Magnoliopsida; order Poales; family Poaceae; genus Oryza; species Oryza glaberrima. The sequence goes on along the minus strand of NC_068335.1, from coordinate 19,417,245 downwards.
CACCTGATTTCCTTTTTCCTTTTTTTTTTTTTTTACAATTTCCGAGCGGTTTCGAGGAAGGGGTGCGTGTAACACGTCACACGTCATGTGTCGGTTTGGTGCCTAGCAAACCAGGCCACTAGGGCACCATCAACATTAACGGCCCAACAATAGCCCACCACCTACAACGGGCTGTTCACACCAGCTACCTAGGAAAAGAATAAGTTCATTTTAGGTTCCTCCTTCTCGACGTCGAATTTCAGAAACATCATACCATATCCTTTAACTTACAAAATCAGGTTAAAGGGGGTTCTAAGCCAGTATAGCTCCTGGTTTCGTTTGACGCTTGAGCCAAAACGACACGTCGGAGGAAACCTATGCTACCTTGGGACCCTATCTCTACTATTATAGAAATTGAAGATGTTTTTACCGGTATTTTGGTACATTATCCGTGTATGAGTTGGTTTTTAAGTTTGTTTACTTTTGGAATTACATATCCGTATTTGAGTCGGTTTTTAAGATCGTTCACTTTTGGTAATACAGAAGGAATCATATAAGAAATCTGTTAAAAAAAACTCGCACGCTAACTTGAGACGATCGGACTCCTAATTGCAGCTCATGATTTTCTAAAAATATATATATATCCAAGTGAACTCCCACCGTGAATTTCATTTTAACTAAATTAAATAACAATAATAAGATTAAAATAGACTTCACCCGTTGCAACTCACGGGCATTTTTTTCAGTTAAACCAATTTTGCAAGTTAAAGGACACGCTATATATGTTATTGCGGTTTAAGAACGTTTCTGAAACTCTATGTCAAAGGAGCAAAAGTGAACTTATTTCACCTAGGGACATTAATGGCACATCCACCTCAATAGGCCCACTACAATAACAGCCCATTAAATTCAACTCCCACCAACATCACGCATAACAAGAGGCAAGGAGCACGTGAAGAGATTGTGTGGCGTAGCATGATATCCTTGCGTACGTACGTTAGATATTGCATCTTGGTAAACCCATTCGACACACCAAACGACCGAACCCAACATTTTTTACAGCGACAGGAAGCTGTCGAAATGATGCTATGGCCTAGCCACAAGCACCCATAAGCTAGGAACAGCTACAGAACGAAAAAAAATGGAAGAGAAGTTTTTATGAGCTACTACTCGCGAAATAGCCGGCTTCTTTCCAGATCATAATCTCTTCCTTAATAGCCTCTGCAAGCTGGTCTGGTCTGCTGACTCGCTGATCGAATACTCTAGCATTGCGTTCTTTCCAAATTTGCCAACAGATGAGCATGCAAGCGCTGTCGAAATTGTCCCTGTAGCCCTTCTGAAAACAGAGTCTTGCCTGCAACCACCAATCTGCCAGGTGAAGCTGTTCTGATCCCGGGATCGGGAAGGGAGTGCTGATCCATTTGCCGCATGCTGGTGAGCTAACGTGACCGAACCCAACATTATGTTCCTCCCTCCTCCCAGGTCGCTTGGTGAGCTAATGTGACCAAATCCCTCAAAATTTTGCTCCATTTACCGTTAGCTCAACGACCACTCACCTACTGATCACTCCCCCCTATAAAACCCCTCACTCGCACACCACCGCATCACGCAACACACAACCCAACTCTCATCTCATCACAACCGCGCGAGCGAGCAGTCACCTGCAGCGCGCGGCGATCGATCGATCGATGGCGTCCGTGACGACGACGGTGACGACGGGCACGGCGGCGGCGGCGGCGGCGGAGGTTGGGAAGGAGAGGGAGGGGGCGGAGGTGGTGAGCGGGGCGGTGGAGTGCTTCAAGCAGTCGATGGAGCTGATGAGGGCGCTGGGTTTCCCGGAGGGGATGATGCCGCTGCGGGGGCTGGAGGAGTGCGGGCTGGTGCGGGAGACGGGGTTCGTGTGGATGCGGCAGAAGGCGCCGTACGAGCACTACTTCCGCGGCACGGGGACGCGGGTGCGGTACGACGTCGAGGTGACGGCGTTCGTGGAGGAAGGGAGGATGAAGCGGATGACCGGCGTGCGGAGCAAGCAGCTCATGCTCTGGGTCCCCATCGTCGAGATGAGCCTCGACGGCGCCGACCGCGTCTACTTCAAGTCCAACGTCGGCATCGGCCGCTCCTTCCCGGCCTCCGCCTTCGCCGACGAGACCGCCGCCGCCGCCGCCTTCCTCAAGGAAGCCGACGCCGCTGCCGCCGCCGCCGAGAAAGAAGCCGCCGCCACAGCCACCGCCGTCACGGCCAACGAGTGATCGATGACGACCGATCATGGTGCTTTGAGAATTGTGATCGAGTTGTGACGCGCAAGAAGTCGTGAGTGGTTACGTGCATGTATCTTTTCTTCTTTTGTTTTGTTTTTTCGGTTTATGATCGGGTCTGCATATATATGTAATCACGATTAATTTCTGCATGAATAAAATCAAACAAAATATTGCGGACGAATTTTTAGTCTCTCGAGAGAAGACATCACCACCTTGTGCGCTTTTACTCACCAAACACAATATATTCATGTATAATGGAGTATATTGTTATAGGAGTATACCAAACCACTATGTATACTGAAATTCAATTACAAAACTCAATATACGCAGTAGAAAAAAAATGGATAATTTGGCTGTAAATAGTGCATTCTAGTTTAAGGTATAGTAGAAATGGTTTACATCGCCTTCATATGCCAATAAATACATAATAAGTTCTGTTGTTGGGAAAAAGAATACCAAGTGATGCCAAGAAGTCCTCAAGAAAAGATAGCTAGCTTTTTTTTCGAAACATAATATAACATAGACGCCCATATGCGCACGCGCTATCCATATGAACATACGCATGCATGCCTTATACATACACCCCACCTTTATAAGCACCTCAAAAGATTAAACGGCATATCTTGAGATTATGAAGTGTCCACCTTTACATAGTTTATCATTGAAAAAATAATTAGCTATAAATGAGAACACTTATGTCAAATCTAGAGTTGAAACATCACTGGTGGAGAAGTGCTTTTTACTCCCGGTTCGTAACCCCCCTATAGTCCCGGTTTTCCAATCAGGACTACAAATCCGGGACTAAAAATCGTTATCTTTAGTCCCGGTTCAAATAACTGGGATTAAAGATGGATCTTACCAACCGGGACTAAAAATCCCTCTTTTTAGGGGAGTAAAGAGAGAATACAGCAGTTCCAGATGGTACCGTTTCTTTTTTTTTATTTTCTCCCAAATCAAGTAGGAAGCATATCCCCAAATCAAAGTAACATCCCAAACCCACATCACAAATAAAGTAACATCACAAATCATAAAGTTACATATACACATAAATCAAATACATCACAAATTCTAAAAAATTACACACAAATCAAATACATCACAGGTCATCTCAGATCCATCCAATAAATCACAAAATTATACATGTGAATCACAAATTAAAAAAAAAAGAGAAAACAACTCCGTTGCTGCCGCCCGCCATGGCCGCCGGCCCGCCGCCGCCTGCCACGGCCGCCGGCCCGCCACTGGGCACGGCCCCGGTGGCCGCCGGCCGGCTGGGAAGGGGAGGATGGGCAGGAAAGGGGAGAGGAGGAGGTGGAGGAGAGGGGAGAGGATCGGATGAGGAAGGGGAGGAGGTGGAGGGGATGGATCGGGATGAGGATGTAGGAAGCGGAGGAGGAAGGGAAAGAAGGGGAGAGATTCGATATGTGTAGGAGAGGATAAGGGATAGGGATTATATACTACGCTTCGAATTTTAGTTCCGGTTGGTGTTCCCAACCGGGACTAAAGATCAAACCGATCTTTAGTTCCCAACCAACACCAACCGGACTAAAGATCCTCGGCCCCCGGACATCAATCTGACAGGGGATGAACCGGGACTAAAGATGATTTTTAGTCCCGGTTAGAATGCCTCTGGGGTTTTCAATCGGGACTAAAGATCATTCTTAATTCCGGTTCTTTTTGGAACCGGGATTATTGTGGTTTTGGGTCGACCCAGCAAAGTCATTTCTCCACCAGTGTATAGTGGACATATTACATCTCTAGGAGTCAAACCAATTAAGTTGCACCCAATTCATAGATAACCAGTTGAATTAAAAGCACGTCCTTTTATTTCCGATTGCATAGGTCAAGTTTATAATTGAGAGTTTTTTCAGAATGGGTTATACATATTCCGTTGTTATTTTATAACTGGAGTATTTGTATCATTTTTTGGCATAATATCGATTAATTGATCAGTGTACATCAGTCAATGGGTTTAAAAGGGATGGCGGGCAACGCGGCATCCGCGTGGGTTGGAAATTGAGTGGTTGAGCAGCCAAATTTGTGCTTAATTGTTTCAACACCCCAGCCGCGCACTGCACGCAATCAGTCACGCACAGTGAACCGATCGGGAAATGCAACAACTTCAAGACTATACAATGCAAAAGCCTTCCCCAACAAACACATTTCCAGTTATAATGAAAATGCATAATAGCTAGTCCTAATCGTTAATTAATCCAGTGAATAACTGACAACATTTTTCCTTTGTTTTTTTTTTTGTCTTCATGTGAGTTGCATCAATTTATTAGAAAGGAGTTATAATGACAAGCATTAATTAAGCGTCATCCAAAAAAAAAACATACTCAATCTATTCGTATTAGAAAGGAGTACAGTACATGTTCGGTATGGTTTGACGGCCAAAAATAGTTAGTAGTTGAGCTGCTACCAAATTAGAACTATTTTTCTTGTTTTCTCAATCTACTCGTTTTATTGCACGCAATTATACAGGGGAGGCTAATATTTACTTCTACTGACTATTGTGGTGAAACTAATTAAGACTGCGTTCGGGAGCCTTATATGAAAACAGAGTAGCGATTAGCGGATCATTAATTAAGTATTTGCTATCTTTTTTTTAAAAAAAAGATTAATATGATTTTTAAAGCAACTTTTGTCTAGAATTTTTTTTTAAAAAAAATACACTATTTAGCAGTTTGACATGCGCGTAAAAAACAAGAGAGGGAAGTTGGAACGGGAGGTAACTAACGCAGCCTAAAAAACGTGATGCAGTGACGAATTGCTAATCTTTTTCCTAAAGCAAAGGCACGTGACATTAGCAAGGGCGCAATATTAATTTTGTTGTAAAGTACTTAGAGTGGGCTTGTTCAGCTGTCATATGCCTGCAACCTTGCGTTGTGCGGCTACAGCTGTGTTGCCGTGCGGCTAGGAAAAATGGCAGCCGAACAGCCCCAGTGTCATTCCTCCGCGTCCGCGCGGACGATCCAGGAGCGAACCCGTGTTCTATAGGACGGGCGGCGACAACAATCTTAACGTCGTTTTCTATTTAGAGGCATCGTTTAGAAGATCTATTTGTGAGGATGTTGTGTGTTTGTTTTGTTTTTTTAGTATGATAAAATGTAGACGAATGGTTTGTTTGTCCTTTTCTTTTCTCTGACTATAGCTTATGAGGACTATAGACTTGTATTTTTTTTCTGCTATATCAATAGAAATATCATACTATCTAATGAGAGTGTTTCAAAAAGATATTAATTTGTGGTACATACATGCTATTCTTATGGTTTTATTTTTTTTAATTTTTTAATAAAAGGATTTGCTACACATCTGCTGATCAGTTCACATTTAAGGACTTCCATAATGCGTTAGTGTTTAGTAACGCAAACCTCAGCGCAAACTTGGCCCAAGGACAGGGCCAGAAAATGGCATCCGTGGCTTCCATAGCCCAATCCAAACTTGGCCTGTTTCTAGGAAATGCATGTATACATATGGAAGAAGGGGATTTATATAGTTTAATAACATACGAATTATATATTATGAAAGTATTTTTATTGTAATATAATATAAAAACATAAATATTTATGATTTATGTAATGAAAGCATATAACTTATTAGATATTTATGATCAAAGACATAAGCGTTTAACTTAGTAAAAAAGCTAAATTGGCAAGTAATTTGAAAAGAAAGAGTACTTCATTGTTCTGAATTTCTGGTTAGGCCATCCCCCTAGTGGGTGGTTTCTTTTTTATGCTTCCAATAGTGCTACAGAAACAACAAAATATTTAATTGATGGTTAAAATAGTTCATAGAATACATTGTTTTATTTTTTTTGTTTCGTAGACGAGTATTTTTCCCATCTTTGAGAAGGTACCTCGAGGTACCATAAGGTACGAGGTACCAATCTAATCTAACCGTTGGTTTAGCAGGGTATGATCGGGCTACCAAAAATGAGGTCTCTCTCTTTCATCTGCCGCCGTCAAATCGAGGCTGTCGAGCCGCCGTCGCTCATCAAGGCCGTCGCGCCGCCGTCGCGCATCGAGGCTGTTGCCGCCGTTGTGCATCGAGCCTGCCGCGCCGCCGCCGTCGCGCATCGAGCTTGCCGCTGCTGTCGTGCATCGAGGCCGTCGCGCCGCTGCCGTCGTGCATCGAGCCTGCCTTGCTCGGAGGCAACCAATTTGAGTTTGCTGCTTTAATCTGAACAGAGAAATACCAGGAGGAGATGCTCAATTTGAGTTTGCAACTTTAATCTGTAGAGGAAGGATTTAGGAGGAAAAACAATGCGTAACTCAAAGTACACGAGACTTTCTCATGAATCGATATTATTTACAGCAGATCCAATTTCTGAACCTTGTTTTTTTATTCATCAATACGAAACTTGCAATTCAAGAGTAAGCTGGTAATCAACCATTTAGCCATTTACATTTGGTTCAGCAAATCCAACAACAAAATTCACAGCAGAAAGGAGGAAGAGACAGGCCGTCGTTGCCACCGCCGTCAACAAAATTCATAGCAGAAAGGAGGAAAAGAGAGGCCGCCGCTGCCGCTGCCGTCGCGCATCGAGGCCGCCATGCCGCTGCCGTCGCACATCGAGGCGCATCCAGGCCGCCGCACCGCCGCCGTCGCACATCGAGGCCGTCGCCCGTCGAGCCCGCCGCGCCGCTGCCGTCGCACATCGAGGTCCTCGCCGTCCTGCAATCTCTCGCTGCCCCTGCCTCTTGCCGCCATCTCTCGCTGCTCTTCCCCAGAGATGTTTTCCTCTCGTGAAAAGGGAAGGAAGCGAACGCGAAAGAAAGAGATACCCACGCGAAAGTACAGACATATCCTTCCACCCACGGTACCGCTCCAATAAGAAGGTGCAGTACGATAGGTACGGACGATTTCTAACCGTTGGATGATGCCAGATCAACAGTCAGGATTTGATACTACACAACCTCAAGGAAAGTAAAAAACCTCTTCGTAGACAGTACATGCAAACACAAGTTATATTGGAAACAATGCATACATGATTTCACCTAGATGAAATCCGTCCATCTCTCTTTATTAATTCCTTGTCACATCTTAAAAATATTGACATAACACTCCATTCAATGAGAATGAAACTTCTGTTAGGAGTGGTTTGGGCATGCGCTTGGTTCCATTCCGTGGCCCATGCTCACCGTCATTCTCATGAAAGCAAGTTGTTTGGCTTTCGATGAACTAAGTATTTCTTTAGAAAACATGTTATTGTTTTGGTTAATTTTTGTCTCAACCGATCGTTACTACGGTAGTACCTTTATTCGGGTTTTAATATGTTAGTTTGACCATTATTTTCTATCAAAATATACCGATAATATCTAACAAATACAACGACCCATAAGATTTACATATTCTCAAACTGAATATTTTGAAATATATTCATAATCTAAGTTTTATAAAAGTGACCAAATAAAATAAACATACTTATATATTTAAATAGAAAATACGGACTCCATCCGTTTCATATTATAAGATTTTTTAGCATTGTCATTCAAAATTTCTATATATGTCTAAATTTATTGACATCTATATGAATATTAGCAATGCTAGAAAGTCTTATAATATGAAATGGAGGAAGCAGTACTGAATTAATCCGAGCCATTGAATCATACACCAAATTTGATTCCATCCAAAAGCACAGTATAGAAAACCTCATTTCTCCTGTGTATGAATCTGGTGCCCAGAGTCATATCAAGGAGTGGGTTTTTTAGACAAGAGTGCATAGACGCGAATAGTACAGGTGGCTTGCTCAAAAGCTCGATATGGACGACGGCTTTGTCAAGATCCCTATGCCTTGTGACTTGTGAGCTTGTCTGCTACTGTTTCGATTGCTCTATCTACAAATGTCACGTTGCGATGAAAAAAAAAAATCATGAACTGCTTTCAGAAGGACAAGAAAATCTTACCGGTTTCCTGGAAAGACAGAAAAATAGCAAAAACTGACGATGGTTATTTCACGGACATTATTAATTATTACTACGTATTGCTAGAGCTACGACTCGCTAAACTATAAATGATTTGCTCACATGCACCACGCATTGCACGTACTCTTTCCCGTTCAAAATTTAACAGGATGTCCCTCTCTAAGATTCAACGTTCAAATTAAGATACAGTAAGCCTAAACGATAATGCCATTTTAAGACCCTAAATACATTAGCATATTAAGAATGATAACGTCTTCGATCCCCATCGTATCATGCATAGATCATCATATCTCCCACAGTGAACGGCACGAAAAGCACGCCTTAATCAGTAGTAGTACGGGAGAATGACAGTAACAGCGCAGGATCGAATCGAATCTGCCAAAGTAATGGTCCTGCTTGAATTATGAATGCTTATTACTCCCTCTGTTTTATATTATAAATTTTATATTTTAAATTATTTAACTTTTTTAGTCAAAATTCTTTAGATTTTTTCAAATTGATAGGAAAAATAGCAGCATCCACTATATCAAATTAGTTTCATTAAATTTAACATTGAATATATTATAATGATATGTTTGTTTTGTATTGATAATATTAGTATATACCTCTATAAACTTGATCAAATTTTAAAATACTAAGAAAAAAAATTTAAATTAATGACTTATAATATAAAACGGAAGTAGTTGGTTGTGTTTGATTTTTGTAATTTCCAATGTGTATCGCGTCATTCTAAGTGGTACTCCTCCGTTTCACAATGTAAGACTTTCTAGCATTGGCCACATACATACAGATGCTAATGAATATAAACACATACATATGTCTAGATTTATTAACATCTAAATGAATGTGAGTAATGTTAGAAAGTCTTACATTGTGAAACGGAGGAAGTACTTACTAGTGTGTCCCTATCTGATAAGCATGTGCTAATTCACTCCACTCTATCCTTCAGCGCCATTCTCATGAAAGCAAGTTAAGTTGTCTGGCTTTAGATACACCGGTTATTCCATTGAAAAAAAAGGGTTTGAATAAATTAGGACAAATGGCCGACAGAACGGGATACAAGTGGCAGGCTCGATATCTTTTATTAGTGCGATATAGCAGTGCGGGTAGTACTTGATGACCGTCTTAGTCATAAAAATCAAGTTAGTACTGGATGTAACACGTCATAATATAACGAATTTAAACATGACTCTATTCAAATTTGTTTTATTAGGATATGTCACATCCAATTTTAAAGATTTTTTTTTATAAAGGGAGTAGGCCCAAGCCCCAATAAAGATACATGCTCTACAGTGCAAAATACTTTGAGTGGGTCTCGACAACTTGACATAACACTTGACAGGCCGCTTGCTTCACTGCTATTGTACAAGTTCCTCTCTTGCTCTCTACATAATGAAAACAATGAGATCTTCATTTGCTGTCTCCTTTCAGAATTCAGAATGAAGATCAAAATTTCAGAATCCAGAATGTTTAGGTACGATAACGTGTTTTGTCCATCATATACACCTAATTAACGCAAACAAACACCGGCACTGGGATTATCTTTGCCTAGCCAGGGCCCAGGAGTATAAAATAGTGCACCACATATGCCATAATAAAAAGGTTAGGAAAAGAAATACTACTTCCATCCCAAAATATAAGTATTTTTGAGGTTGGCATGGGTATTAAAAAAATAGGTGAGAATGATTAAAGAAGGTGTGTGATTGGTTAAAAAGAGAAAGTAGGTGAAAAAGAATGGTTGTGATTGGTTGAGAGGAGAAGGTAGGTAGAAAAATAGCTTCATTTTGAGACAAAGTACTGTGCTAGAAATTACTACATTTTAGTACGGAGGTAGGACTAGAAGATGGAAAAGATAAGAGAGTCGATGCAACGCTGGTGATGATGATGCGATAAGACACGATGACAAATCATATCCTAAACCCGTGGAGTTCCGGGCCTCCGGGGCTCTGGCCGCCTGTGGCCCTGTGCACCGCACCACATCCCAATGTCGCGGATTGCCGGATGCGTGGGTCGGATACTCGGATTCCTTGCGGATAAAGCGGCCGCCACGCCCGGCTCCACGTGTTTTCCGCCGCGCGATGCTTCGGGGCTTTTGCGTCCGCGGTGAGTTCCAAAGTTTCATCGTCGTACCCAAGCTGCCCACCACCCAAGCCCACAAGCCCACAGCTGCAATTTGAACAGTTTAGATTCCAACTTTTTTTCCTCAAACTTCAAACTTCTCCGTAATATCAAATATTTAGATAGCATGAAACATTAAATATGGCAGAAAAAAAAACCAATTACACAGTTTGCATGTAAATTTCAAAACGAATTTTTTAAGCCTAATTACGCCATGATTAACTATAAGTGCTACAGTAACCCATATTTGCTAATGACGGATTAATTAGGCTCAAAAGATTCGTCTTGCAGTTTACAGTCCAAATCTGTAATTTATTTTATTATTAATCTACGTTTAATAATTCAAATGTGTGTCCGTATACTTAAAAAAATTTTGACACCGAACTCAGTCTTAAAATGTACTACAGTAGCTATTTCTAGCTCAATGTCTTGTCAAAATGAAATTATTTCTCCACCTACCTGATTATCTCAACCAATAATAACTATTCTTCTCACCTACTTTATCTTTTTAACCAATTACACACTTCCTCCAATCATTCTCACATATTTTTTTTAATACTCATGCCAACCTCAAAAATAGCTACATTGTGAAACGGACGAAGTAATCTTTGGCTTCCTCAAAAATTTAAATTTGTTAATTGGACTTTAAAATTTTAAAGCTATAAAATCTTAATAATGGTTTATTTGGCAGTTGGCACAGCTTCACCTCTAGCTCTACCTCTCTTGAAGTTGGAGCTTAAACAAATAATTTCAGCTCACAACTTCACTTTAGACCTGACTCTTGAATCTAAATTTAGAAGTATCATCTCCGTTTACACGTGCTCTTTTTGTCACAGATATTAGTAAATGTTTAATCCATGCAAGGCTCCAAATTTTGTAAGAACTGGATGATTAGGCAGCCCTGGAGATCATCTGATCTGACTGATCACTGAACCTGTTAATGCCTGTGCGCATCATGCACACACCCGTGTATTTTTATTAGTTTTTTGAGAAAACACACCCATGTATTTGGAAAAGAGTAGTACAAAGCAATTTTGCCTTGTTGACAAGCGAGGTTTAGTCAAAACGCTTGGCACCAAGGGATGGGTTTATGGATTGATCGCCATCCATCCACCTACTAGATAACTACAATTGGTCAATGCAGCATCCAAATTCATGTTGGCTTTCATATGCCGTCTTTTCCATCCAAATTTGGAAACGATTCAAGGCCTCATTTGAAATTTGAGCTAACAAGATAGATGATGATTCCGTGGTTCAGAACTGCCCTGACATAGAAGTTTAGAACTCTGCCTTTTCTACAGGCTTATATGATGTGCCAAAGTTAGCATGGTAGCCAATTTAGACTAAACCTGACCAGTAGTAGTCACGACCTCACGGGGGTAGGAGGCCTGTAGTGATCGAGCTTGGTTCATTGAACTTGCCCGTCTTTTCACCGTGACAAAGTGCACTGGACCTATAGGTGTACGCACGTTCACTGTGACTTCCTATGGATTTTGAGAGGTCTCAAAAGGAGAGAGGACAATCGAACCGGTCCGGTCCCATATATTGCACTATTTTTGCTAGCTGCTCCAAAGGAAGGAGTCGGCGTCATGCATAGTACAGTACCAGGTTGTAAAGCAGGGAGAATCTTCAGGCCCACTTGCCATACACATATTTGCTGATCCATCCGTACGATAAGGATCAATTGCGGGTTTCGTACATTGGCGGACTTTTTATCTCCTACTCCATCCGTCCTAAAAATATATGGAGTTTTGGTTAAAGAGATACATTCTAATATTATGAATCTGAATATGTTATTTGTTTAGATTCGTAGTAGTAGAATATATCACATTCAAACAAAACTTTTTATATTTTAGAATGAATGGAGTAGTTGCTAGTATGATGTAAGTGGGTCTCACCTTATTCCTTCAGGAATTATACAGTGGACATGCTCTAGTGGCTAAATTGATCCGTCATGTTGCCATTTCAGGGGGAAAAACACTGCTATAGGTACTTAAAAAAATAAAGTTTCTTGAAAAACTATCTTATAAAGCTCTTGTAGATAATTAGAACAAGTTATCCATCTTTTGATTTAATAAGATAAAAATTACAGAAAATTTAGATTTAACATACCATGCTACATCAGTATTTGTAAGAGTTTTGAGATTCCTTTTAAGGCTGCGTTCGATCGACCGTTTTGAAGGCAGAATTTTAAGGCACATAAAACGAGAAACCTTATTAACACATAATTAATTAAGCATTAATAATTATAAACTTAAAAATATATTTATTTAAATTTTTTAAACAATTTCTGTACATAAACTTTTTTAAAAAACATGCTATTTAACAGTTTAAAAAATATACTAAAAAAAAGAGAAAGTTGAAGTTTGGAGTTGAGAAAAAGAAATGAGCCTAAGAACAGCTTGTTTCTACTAGAAAAATTCTACTCCAGGAGTACCAACTTACTCCTGTATATCCGCTAGGAATTAAAGTAACATTTTAAAAAATATACTAACGGAAAAGCAGAAAGTCGAAGTTTGGAGTTGAGAAAAAGAAATGAGCCTAAGAACAAACTTGTTTCTACTCGAAAAATTCTACTCCAGGAGTACCAACTTACTCCTGTATATCCGCAAGGAATTAAAGTAATTGAATTACGTTATCTTTCCACGTAAATGCTGCTTGTTTACACTGTTCTAATCTTGTCCCTTCTCCCCCCTGGCCGTAAAAATGGGCCCGGTTCATTGCCCCAGGCTGTCAGTGTCAGCCGTCCGTTTCTCCACGAGCCGCGGACCTAACCGTCACACACCACGTCACAGCGACGCGTCTCCCTTCTTTTCTGGCCGCAGAAGATCCAACCCCCCCGTCTATAAATTGCCCGCGACTCCTGTTCGACAGACACGCCGCACCCGCTCTCCTGTCTCGAACGTACACACACGCATCCCAAATGGCCCACGTCATGGCCGCCTCCGAGCTCGTCACCGCCACCATCAAGCGCCCCTTCCAGAACGACGACGACAACAGCAGCAACGGCAACGGCAACGCCGACGGGAAGCCCAAGGCGCGGCGCCGGGAGGCCGACCCAGCGGCGGCGCTGGCCGCGGCGCGCCACGAGTTCGGCGAGCACGGCGGGGTGAACATGTCCATCGAGGCGTCGGCGACGTTCACGGTGATGGAGCCGGACACCATGCGCCGCCTCTTCGCCGGGGAGCTCGGCCCGGAGCGCGGCGACCTGTACATCTACAGCCGACACTTCAACCCGACGGTGCTGGCGCTGGGGCGGCAGATGGCGGCGCTGGAGGGCACCGAGGCCGCGTACTGCACGGCGTCCGGGATGTCCGCCATCTCCTCCGTGCTGATGCAGCTCGTCGGCGCGGGGGGGCACGTGGTGGCGTCGCGGTGCCTGTACGGCGGCACGCACGCGCTGCTGTCCCGGTTCCTGCCGCGCGCGTCCGGGGTGCGCGCGACGTTCGTGGACGCTGACGACGAGGCGGCGGTGCGCGCCGCGGTGCGCCCGGGGGAGACGCGGGTGGTGTACGTGGAGACGATGTCGAACCCGACGCTGGCCGTGGCCGACATCCCGATGCTGGCCCGCGTCGCGCACGACGCCGGCGCCAAGCTGGTGGTGGACAACACGTTCACGCCCATGGTCGTCTCGCCGGCCCGCCTCGGCGCCGACGTCGTCGTCCACAGCGTCTCCAAGTTCATCAGCGGCGGCGCCGACATCATCGCAGGTAAGGACGAATACGCCGGACGCCTTAGCCGTTCTCCATTTTTAGCTATATCATCGTGACGTGTTGCATGCACATACACACGCTTGACACGCTCAATTAAAGAGGCTAGCTCTTACGTTAGCGGCAGTGTACGCGAGCATCAGAGCGCGCGTGCACGATCAGCGTCGTCGTCGTGTACGTCTTTGTCGTGTGCCACTCGTGTATCGCACTGTCACCTACCATGTCGTTCCAAGGTAGCTGGGGCTCAAAGCCGCCCAAACACGTGCCAGCCCCAGGCCTTGGGTGAGGCTTGCGCCGTCATGACTCATACTCACGGGGTCTAGTGGATTAAGCTAAATAAACAATTAATTAATTAATTAATTAATAAGGTGATCGCGACTAGGATACGGACAACGTACCCCTATTTGTTACTCTACGTTTAATTTCCCCCGGAATAGATTAGGATTAATAGAGCACACGTGCGGCAATTAAATCTCGCAGAAGTGCTAATGGTACATAAGAAAAAACATGATGAAGTATGTAGTAGCACGAGTCACGAATTCATCATCATACCAGTAGGAAAAAAATTACTATAAGGTTAATCCATCGAAAAAAAGAAACTACTACTCCTACTAGGTTAAATCTTGGATTCTTGGTAGTAAGAATTTTACCACCCGTCTCACGTGCCGACAACGCGCGAGGCGGAACGGACAAGGCAGTGAGTCAGATTGACGTGGTGGTGACCCATCTAGGTCGGAACCTACTGCCCATTTGGCATGGCTTTGCACTGCACCCACCATGTGTTGCATGTCTGCCAAGCCAAAAGCTACCCATCACCATGGACGGCCCTGGATCGCCGGAGCTAAATGACGGATTTGTTTGCTTTTTTCGCATGCGTCGTACGTCTAGCCAAATCAAATGAATCATTGCCGATGTGTGGCGCTCATTTGCGCCACAGTGTCACCCGTGATTCAATAGCGCATATCATTTACCCCCGATTCGTTGCACCCTGCCTGACCCGGCATGAAAATGGTTAGAAACAATAGCATTATTATATTAGCTTTATGAAATCGGTTTTGATACATCAAGAATTCTCCATATTTGTAACTTTATTTCGACTTCGATGAAATGTTGACAGAAATATATTTTTTTAAGAAAAATTATAAACGTGTTGAGAATTAAACACGAGACTTCGGTGTTAAAAACACACACTATTACTACTACACTATCAAGTGCATATGATGCTTACGTGCTATAGACACGAAGATCTGTCACAGTAACACATTTGCTCGTGCAGCTGAGCTACGCAAAACAAGCTTGGCTCTCCTAGTTTTTTTTTTTTTAAAAAAAGCAACGCAACGCAAGAGATTAATAAGCCTGTGTAAAATGATACTCCCTCCGTCCCATGAAAATTACATTTCTAACTAATTTAGGACAAAATAGTAGGATTGAAAAATGATCACAATGACCTTATTTAATGAACCCATTGCATGCACACATTCCATATATACAAATGATTAAAAGGAAGTTTGAGAGAATTAACCCATATAATTAGCATACTTAAATTACAAGCTGAGTATCTAGATGAATCAATTTGCTGGGTCTCACATGGCTAGAAATACAATTTTTGTGGGATAAAACCTTAGAGTTAGAAATGCAATTTTTTTGGGACGGAGGAAGTATATCACAAACGCAAGATGTAAAATTTACGTGGATGATTTTGTTTCCAGGGGCGATCTGTGGGCCGGCGAGCCTGGTGAACGCGATGATGGACCTGCAGGAGGGGGCCCTGATGCTGCTGGGCCCGACGATGAACGCCAAGGTGGCCTTCGAGCTCTCGGAGCGCCTCCCGCACCTCCCGCTCCGGATGCAGGAGCACTCGCGGCGCGCCGCCGAGTACGCGTCCCGGATGCGCCGCCTCGGCCTCCGCGTCGCCTACCCGGGCCTCCCGGACCACCCGCACCACGCCCGCCTCCTCGCCATCGCCAACCCGGGCTACGGCGCCGGCGGCATGCTCTGCGTCGACATGGGCACCGAGGACCGCGCCAACCGCCTCATGCACCACCTCCAGAACACCACCCGCTTCGGCCTCATGGCCGTCAGCCTCGGCTACTACGAGACCCTCATGTCGTGCTCCGGCAGCAGCACCAGCAGCGAGATGCCGCCCGAGGACCGCGCTCGCGCCGGCATCTCCCCCGGCCTCGTCCGCATGTCCGTCGGGTACAACGGCACGCTCGAGCAGCGGTGGGCGCAGTTCGAGCGCGCGCTCTCGCTCATGCAGCAGCAGCAGCAGCAGCATCCCGACCGCGACGCCGCCACCAAGTACTGCAAGGTGTGACGTCACGAGCCCCGCCATTGATGGTGCGCATTAGCGACGATCCGATTTGTTGTATCTGCCCCATGTTGCTGGTTTGTATATATAGTTTATTATGTAATTACTAGTGCTACCTATAAGTAAGGTTTAAGCTGTTAAACTGAGTACTATCTGATCGCTCTGGTTCAGATAGTTGAATGACACAGCTAAGCTGCTTGTTCTCTGGGAAACTGAGTGTATTGGAATAAGCTGGTGAAATGTTATATGGACAATGTTTCTGCAGCAACCTTCTTTCTCAGTAAGATTATGGCACTTCGTGCGTGTCACAGTCTATATATATTCTTCAGACTGAAACACTTGGCTGGAATATGTATTTACCGTGATGAATTCTCAATTAGGAGAAATGCACACTTCTAATTCTCTCTCACTGAATTACTGATGGTTGGAGCGATCCTTATATATATGTGTGCTCATGCAGTTTGGAATATGTTCTGGACCATTCTCTTCGGAGACTCCATTGCTGCAGCTTCGAGCTCTGAAACTTCAGCAGGGCTAAGCCTCCAGCCCAGTGCTCCCAAGTTATCCTCGACGTGCCTGACTGTTTTGACACCTGGAATAGGAATTGTGCCCTTGCAGATGCACCAATTTATGGCCACCTGAGTTCAGATCACAGTGTCACCGTCAGTTTTCTTCATGTGTTGCATCTCTGAAGCATTCAGGTATTGCAACGAGCTAAATAAACTTATCACTCATACGATGAAATGTTCCGATAATTTGAAGCCAGATTGGCAAGATCTATGCATGAATCACTTGTTATGCAGGTCATTTTGCTCTTGGAAAGCAATACTTACTTGAGACATGGTCTTCCCCTTCCTTTCTGCAATTCTTTTCAGACAAGTCAGCAGAGATTCCAACCCAGGAAGAATTTGCCGGAACAACACAGACCTGCAGACCAGAGAAAAAATGAACTGAATTTCCGTCATCAATTGTCATAAAATTCAGAGAGAAATATTTGTCTGCTTCCTTTGGTCATTAGTCGTTACCTTGGTCCACTTGGAAGGTTAGAAGTAGTATACTTTCCTGTCAGCATTCCTAATCCAAGTGGACTATAAGCAATCAGACGAATGCCCAAAGAATCACACACAGTTTTCAGCTCCATCTGCTCATCCCCCATGCTCAGTAGTGAGAACTGAACCTGCATTCCATGACAATTTCAGTTACAGCTATACTGAATGAGTACAACTGTACAAGATGTATGGGCATTCTGAAGGTACCTGAGCTGAGCTCAATGGAACACCTCTAGATGATAGATGGCTGTGGATCTTCAGAAGCTGCTTGGGCCCATAATTGCTGACGCCGACAGCACGAACCAAACCCTACAAGAAATCCATTTTGCAGTCAAATTTCTAAGAAATCAAGAACGTAAAGGAGGACAATATCTTCATCCAAAGAATCTGTCCGTGTACCTAACTGAGATATGATTTGCCTAACTGAGATATATATGGTTTGTAGAGCTGAATATACAGTTGGGATTCAGAACATTGAACAATGACAATACAATCGGAAGTTTGGTGACCTTTTCATACATCTCAACTAGACCATCCCAAAGAGCACGCTCCTGCAGAGGTGCATAGTTAGCAGTAGACCAATGCAGCTGTCCTATCCCGAGCCGATCAAGCTGCAATCTTTCCAAAGAAGACCTGAAAATTGGCACTGATGTAAGTCACCTAAACGCTAGAGGCCTATAGGTATCAGTTATATGTTCAATATTCAGTTAGCTCTATGTTTTTCAGCACATTCGTGGTTGGTGGATGGAGTAAAAATTTCACGGAACAAGCTGAAATATGGTTCATGTACATTAAGCAAACAAATTGGAAGAATACTTGCAGGCGCTGACAAATTGGCCTGATGTTAGCCGCCAAGGATATGCTGCAAACTTGGTTGCAATGATCACATCATCAGGGGACTTCATCGGCCCTGTCATACAAAAAGGGAAAATGAAGTCATTTCAACTAGACAAACTCCCCCCAAAGAAACACTATCCCATAATTTCAGAAATTATTCTGAATTACTAGCTAGGCTAACCAACCTTCATACTCGCGGATAAATTTACCGAGGAGCCTTTCGCTCTGACCATTCAACCTTCCAGTTCCATAAGAGTCAGCAGTGTCAAAAAGGTTTATGCCATTCTTCAGAGCCAAATTGAAACACTCCTGAAGTTCAGTATCCATGCTTTCTTGATATCCCCAAAGTAGCTGGTTCCCCCAAGCCCATGTTCCAAATCCCATAGGCGAAACAGAAAGGGGACCGACTTTCACCTATATTTATCAACAAAAATATAACCTTCAAAGGATTTCACTGATCAATTATGAATGAAAACTTCATGTACTAGTGATAACATCTAATTCTTCAGAAACTGTAACATGTTATGGTTCATACTTCAGACTGAAACATGAGCACAACAAGATGCACATTTGACAATTTGGCTTAGCATGCCGATCCTACTTGAAACTTTCAGAAAGTCTGAATTTCAATGTGTCAGTTGTTCGACAGAATTTGGTTAGGGGCGAATACAAAGCTTGTTGGGCCAATATCCTGCTCTTGATTTTTCCTCTTGTCAGATAGCATCAACTAATTCTAGTCTACGAACACAATGTCAGTAGCTTTCCAGTCATCTTGAGTAAAATAAGCACAGCCCATGCATGGCAACAACAGCAAACTTGTGCCATGCATCTAGCTCGTTATTTCCAACAGAAATCACACAGCGTGGAACTTTTGGGTTTCCGTGCTCGACTTCGATAAAGAGGAACGAAAGCATCAGTGATAAACATTAACAAATAATTTTCGTTTGATCCATAGCTGGTTACCAAAAAGGAGCAGACTGTCAGTGCTACTAATCTAATCACATTCCTGGTTCTTTGCTAGAGATAGCTCCATGGTAGGGGAGAGAGAGCATGGTCATCGGATCCTTCTTGTGGTTTGTGCTCAAGGAGGCACGAAATCTACGGTCAGTAAAAGTTGTGCACATTCAGACAGAACATGAGGCTTGTACTGGTGCCTCATTTACTTTGCGTTCTTGTTTAATGGCAAAGTTGTAGTACATTTAGCTCATGTCATGTCACAAAATCAGTAAACCTACTGCAGGGCCTCCCGAGCAAAAGCTACTGTGGCTCTGTTCCAGCCTTGAATGTAGTAGCAGTACTGTCTTGAAGAAGAAAAAAAAAAAAAACTGCAGCTTGAGTCCTACTGTACATGGCTACAAGCTCACCAAAACAGTTTGCCTCCTTAATTAAGAAGACAACACGGTAGAGTTAAGCTTTCACAGCACACGAACTGGCCGTGCAAATCTCCAAGAAGTGCAGCAGAATTTGAACTAGACTAATTTAACTAGTGTAATCATGCAGGTATCAAGAGGGGTTTGTTGCGAATGGGACCTTCTGCCACGGCCAGAAGAGGGGCGGCGCGATGCGCAGCGCGGCGGCAGGCGGCGACGGTCGCCGGAGGAGGCCGCCGCCGGCGGTGCGCGGCTGCGGCGCGAAGGGCATCGCCGGCGCCGCCCTGGTGGTCACCGGCAGAGCCATCGATCGGTGGCCGGAGCCGAGGTCGACGAGGCGCGGAATTTGGGCGGCGCGTTCTCGTCCGTTAAATCTCTTGATTAATATCCCCTCGTGGCGTTGCGTACTTGCGAGGTGATTCAACGTTTTTGCCGTGCAAAGGTAGGCCCTGTTGGAACCTGGGCTAAAATTGTTCCGGAAGTGCTACTGGGCGATAGCTCGCTCAGAGCGCCCCCTCCATCCACCTGATTTTCCTTTTCTGCCACCGCATTAATTTCCTATTTTAATAAATTTATGCACCTAAAATTTATACACATCAAGTTTATACATATAAAGTTTAGAGACCAAAAGTTTATATATCCGATTCAAATTTGAATTCAAATATTTTTTTATATATAGTATTTCTATACATCTAAAGTTTATAGACCTAAAGTTTATATATCCGATTCAAATTTAAATTTGAATTCAAATATTTTTCATATATAGTATTTCTATACATCTAAAGTTTATATACCCGATTCAAATTTGAATTTGAATTATATCCGATTCAAATTTGAATTTGAAATATTTTCTATATATAGTATTTCTATACATCTAAAGTTTATACACCTAAAGTTTATAGACCCAAAATTTATAAGTCAAAAGTTTACATACCCGATTCAAATTTGAATTTGAATTCAAATTTTTTATACATAATTTTTTCTAACTTTTTATTTTTTTAAAAAAAATTTGTGGTGTACTATAATAGAAAAAGAAGGGGAGGAGGAAGGGGAGAAGGGAGCGCGGGGGGCGATCGATCGCCCATTAGCCCTCCCCCCTTCCCAAATTGTTCAGCGCATTAAGGCCCACCCTGCCAGATTGAGTGAGGTTTATTAATTAATCTACTAATAATAATTATTTTTCTTTTTTTTCAAAACACAATAAAATACTAACACCTACGCCCATTAGCCCTCCCCCCCTTCCCAAATTGTTCAGCGCATTAAGGCCCATCCTGCCAGATTGAGTGAGGTTTATTAATTAATCTACTAATAATAATTATTTTTCTTTTTTTTCAAAACACAATAAAATACTAACACCTACGGATTCTTTTAGCGATTAAAAATAAAGAGAAAGCTATAATTCCTCTCAACCTGGGACAGTGGCGGAGCCACCGCTTGGCTAGCCCAGGCAGCTGCTCGGACTCACCGGCAAAACTTCATCAAATTTTAATATTAACTAGTAAACATGTCCGTGCGTTGTAACGGGTGAAAAAACCTAATGATAATATACGTTTTCTATGCATAACCATATCGATAATAATTAGAAAATTGGAACATTATATCGATGATAATTAGAAAATTGGAACATTTTAAATTTAATGGACCAACCTCGATGATGGCAATCTTACCGATGTTTGCTTTACCTAAAATAATTGGATTATTCATACAACATGCATATAATCTAAAATATTCTTTTAATCTCATTCTTGCAACCAATAAAATCCTACACTGCCTCGGATGGTCAAGTCTACACAAAATAAAGTCATTGTGCACTCTTGTCTAAATAACAATTAAAATATGTTTATTTTCTAATATTATTTCTATATAATATGTTATCAAGAATAGTAGCTATACTTCACAAAAATAGCCTGATAATTGCCTATAGAGATGTGCAGGGTCTCCAATACAGGAAAATAGATGACGAAACAAAAGCCGTATAGGAGATGGAAAAAAAATCGATATATCCTATCTGACCAAGCGTCCATCAATTTAGTGTTTTTTCTGATAGTTTTTTCCTCGTATGCTTTTTTCTACAAACGATGGAAATATTTTTTTTTCTCTTAGGACTACGAAAACCTTTTTTTTCTAGCGCACTTTCTTTTGCGCTTTTTCCTGACATTTTTTCCTCACTCGTTCTTTTTAAACCGTTTTTATTTTCTCGCACATTTTTTGTTTTAAATATACGATGGAAACTTCTCTTTTTAAATAGTTAGATTAGATTAGATTAGAGATAGAGAAGAGATATACACACACTACTAAAACAACGAATAGAAATTAGACTTTTTTTCCCACGCTTTTTTCTGCCCTTTTTTTCTCGTGTGTTTTTCTACGAACGTTTTTTCGCCACTTTCTTATAGAGTCGGACCTTTCTAGATGTTTTTTTTGGATTTTTTTTGTTTTCGCTCTATAGGAATCGGATTTTTTTTCCATTGTGGGAATCGGATCTACGTTTCTTTTTCTTTTTTTTTTGCCAGAAAACGGATTTTTTTTGTTTTTTCCCGTTTTAGGTGGGAATCGTATTTTTTTAATCTACGTTTCTTTTTTGTTTTTTCGCCAGGTATCGGATTTTTTTTTGTATTTTCCCGTTTTAGGTGGGAATCGGATCTTTTTTTTGGCCAGGGAATCGGATTTTTTAGTTGTTTTTTCGCTGTTTTTTTTAATTTTGACGGACGACGGAAACATGTTAAATTTTTTAAGTAAAATAGAGAAGAGATATGGTTTAGTTAAGATGAAATTTACTATGTGAGTTCATTTGGATATACATATATTTTTAGAAAATCATGAGCTATAGTTAGGAGTCTGATTGTCTCAAGTTAGTATACGAGTTTTTTTAAACAGATTTCTTATATGATTCCTTCTGTATTACCAAAAGTGAACGATCTTAAAAACCGCCTCAAATACGGATATGTATTTCGAAAAGCAATCGAATTTAAAAACCGACTCATACACAGATAACGTACCAAAATACCGGCAAAAACATCTTTTATTTTTATAATAATAGAGATAGAGATGAGTAAATTCATGGTAAAATTTTTATAATAAGGCAGTGTTTAGTTTCCTGCAAACTTCCAAAAATTCCGTCACATCAAATGTTTGGACACATGCATGGAACATTAAATATGGACGAAAAAACAATTGCATAGTTTGCATGTAAATTGCGAGACAAATATTTTGAGCCTAATTACGCTATGATTTAATAATGTGATGTTACAGTAAACATTTACTAATGATGGATTAATTAGGCTTAATAAATTTGTCTCACAGTTTATAGGTGGAATCTGTAATTTGTTTTTTTATTAGCATACATTTAATACTTCAAATGTGCGTCCGTATACTAAAAAAAATTGACACACATCTAAACACGGCCTAGATACTAGTATGGCTAGGCCCAAAAATCTTTCCGTCACTGCCTGGAATCCACGCACAGGATAGCATACAGGCGCCTCCAACTTGCATAACGAAGTCAAAACGAGGGGTGGGTTGTCAAGGTTGGGTGAAAACTTAGGCTGTGTTTAGATCTAAACTTTGGATCTAAAGTTTCAACTTTTTTCATCACATCAACCTGTCATACACACAAATTTTCAGTCACATAGTACCAATTTTAACCTAAATTTTCAACTTTAAAAGAAACTAAACACAGCCTTAATAGAGAGATGGTTGTGTGGGGGGAAATAGCTGCAACTAGTTGTACTGATCAGGCCAAGCCCAATACTATAGACGTGCTTATATTTACTATAAACAAAATTTAAACACTATTGAGTACTGTAGTTGGTGAATCTTGCAGCAAACAATATATGAACCGTACGGGGGGTGTGAGAGTGACTGTGACTGTGTGTGAGCAGGACGAGGAATCGGGCTGAATGGCCTCCCCATTACTGACCGGTTGGTGCCACCGGTGGCGACGTACTGCCCACTTTTACTACCCCCATTTCCACCGGCGCAGAGGACCGTCGTCATCTCGCCTCCACACCACATTGATCTCCGTGCAGGCGGCCGCAGCGTCCCTCCGTCCGTCCCCGTGTACATGTGGCCGGTCACGACGAGTCATCCCAATTTATGGCCGCGCAGGTGGTGGCATTTGCATAGTCTCCCGTCCATAATAGGGTGTGTTTAGTTCACGTTAAAATTAGAAGTTTAGTTGAACTTGAAACAATGTGACGGAAAAATTAAAAGTTTATGTGTGTAGGAAAGTTTTGATGTGATAGAAAAATTAGAAGTTTGAAGAAAATTTTAGAACTAAACTCGGCCATAGTTGTCAGTTTGATTTTTTTTCTTATAATGTTTGACCATTCATTTTATTTAAAAAATTAGTGCAAATATAAAAAATATAATTCGTAATTAAAGTAATTTTGATAATAAAGCAAATCATAAATAAAATAAATAATAATTTAAATATTTTATAAATAAGACGAATGATTAAACATTACAAACAAAAACTCAAAGTGACAAGTAATATAAGAGGGAGGTAGTATATGTGAGGGGTTTAAATCTGGGAGCGTAAAATTTTAGCGTATCATATCGGATATTATATAGGGTGTCTTGTCGGATGGGGTGTTCGGGCACTAATAAAAAAAAACTAATTACAGAATGTCAGTAAACCGTGAGATGAATTTATTAAGCCTAATTAATTCATTATTAACAAATGTTTACTGTATCACCACATTGTCAAAGATAGAGCAATTAGTTTTAAAAGATTCGTCTAGCAAATTAGTCGCAATCTATGCAATTAGTTATTTTTAAACATATATTTAATACTTCATGCAGGTGTTTAAACGTTTGATGTGATATGGTGTAAGGTTTTACGATGGGATCTAAGGAGAGCCTGAGTAAAAATTTCCCTAGCATTTGCAGTTTCGCATAGTCGAATCTGGGCAGTAAAAAATTACTAAAAAATTCCCCACACACACACACACACACCACGGCTGCTCGCGGTCGCGGGGGGAGGCACGGATCTCGCGGTGAAAAGTCGTCTCCGGGAAGGACGACTAGTCGCTGGCTGCTGCTGCTGCTGCTGCTGCTGCTGCTGGTGCGTCGTGCGCGCGCGCGTCTCGGGCTCGGAAAGCACGCGTCGTTTCCGCGTTAACACCGCGCCCCGATTGCCCGAATCATTTCGCAATCGATTGGCCCTGACCTGACAACGATCCGACGCCGTAATAATCTCCTCATTCTGTTCACAGAAACTTGAACAATGCTCCTACTACTGCATCGTGAGTGTACTACTGCACCGCACAGGGGGGTGAAATTAAAGGACGCAGATTAATTGTAATTAGCCTGAAGAATAAGGAATAATGCATGTGTCATTTCCTTTCTTTTCCTGAGTAGAAACGTGCATGTTGCTCGGAGTTGTCAATGTCAACTCATCTCCGAGAGAAATGGAAAACCAGAAACCAAGCGGCCGGCGAGACTGTATCTCTCCGACCGAACTTGCAATCATGCATTGCACGTTATAGATGCATACTCCTACTACTTCTTAGATAGGGATAAGTGACAGAGTCACAGAGAGAGAAAATTTTGAACCCATACAAACTTCACTATAGCTATCATTTGCTATAGAAATTTCATCATCAGTTCATTTAAAAATATTAAAATTTAACGGAGTTTTCACCGGCTGGCCTACGTGTCTGTCCGGGCTAACCGGTTAGTGGCTCTACTCCTAGTTGGATGTGATCATTTCTACTGTAACGAATCTGGATAATCTTTTATTCAAATTCATTGTATTTTTTAGGATGAAGGGAGTAGATGTAAGATCTCTATGCTTAGCAGCTATGACTACGAGTAATAAAAACAAGGAAAATTTTGCTACAGGACACTTGTTATGTGTGATTTAGCCCTAGGATACTGCCCAAACTTACTTTTGGGGAAAACACTCCATAAACGTGGTCATTTGCCAGTGGACACCGCTCCGATTAAAATAATACTTTCCGGTTGGGGAGGAGAGAGAAATAGCGTGAAATGTCAAAAATGCTCTTGGGCCCACATGTCAGCTCTATCTCCTATCTCTCCTCATCTCTCTCTTTTCTCTCTCAGAGAGCGCTCGCACGGGGTGGCGTCGGTCACGGCGGAGATGCCGTCGCGCTCTCACGGGGTGGCGTCGGGCGCGACAGAGATGGTGAGGACGGCGGCCGGCGAAGTGGAGCGGGGCAGCGACGGCGGTGGACGAGCGCGCGGCCGGCGGAGCGGGAGCGTTGGCCGAGCGAAGTGGCAACGGCGGCGAGCGAGCGCACGGCAGGCGGCAGCTAGCGGCGGCGAGCGAGCGTGCGATAGGAGCCGCGGTGGTGGGCGGCTGGCGAGAGTGGCGCGCACCCCATGGTGACGGCGATGGCGACGCAAGCTCCCACTTCGGCTGATCTCTCCGGCGACGTCGGGCTAGCGGCTGGGCTCGCCGGGGAGGTGGCGGCGGCGGCGGCCTGAGAGTAAGACGAGGTGGGCGGGCGCTTTGGCCTGGCTATCGCAGACCTCGCGGAGGTAGAGGCGGACGGCGCGGGCACCGAACGGGTTGGCCTCGGGTTGGCCGCCGTGTTCCTCGAAGGCGGCGCGGAGGCGGCCGACGAGCGCGTCAAGGCTGCCCCACGCCTGGCGGAGCGGGCACGGGCACGGCGCCGGAGGCGAGGGGTGGCTCCGCCGGCCGCGCGCTCGTCCACCGCCGCCGCCGGCCGCCGTCCTCGCCATCTCTGCCGCAACCGACGCCACCCCGTGCGAGCGCGCTCTAAGAGAGAAAAGAGAGAGATAGGAGATAGAGCTGACATGTGGGCCCAGTGGCATTTTTTTGACATTTCACGCAATTTCTCTCTCCTCCCCAACCGGAAAGTATTATTTTAATCGGCGCGGTGTCCATTGGCAAATTACCACGTTTATGGAGTGTTTTTCTTTAAAAGTGAGTTTGTGCAGTGTCCTAGAGTTAAAACTACACATAACGAATGTCCTATAGCAAAATTTCCCTAAAAACAAACTTTCACGTAGTGTAGTGCCCGGTTCGGAAGGAACACGTACACGCACAGTGCCGTGCTTTCAGTGCTTTGCCTACGTGAAGCTGCGAGAGAGTGATGGTCGATCGTGGGGCCCCACGGGCCACAAGGGAAAATTGTCCGTGCTTGGGTGGTGCTCTCTTCAAGGATGGGGAAGAGAATCGAGGTGAGAAAATTAGGGCACAGCCAGCGCTGAATTGAATTGAATTCGAGCTTTTATGGCTGCTGCTTCTTGCATTGGTGCTGCAGGTCATCAATGCTGCTTGCTGACTCCTCTTTTTTCTCGCACACGAATATGTCGTATAGCTACGGCCGTGTATTCATATTAAAATTAGAAGTTTGGTTAAAATTAAAACGATATAACGAAAAAGTTATAAGTTTATACTACGTATGTGTAGAAAAGTTTTAATGTGGTAGAAAAGTTGGAAGTTTGAATAATTATTTTGCAACTAAACACAGCCGTACTCGATACTCTCTCACAACTACTCCTACGAGTATAGACAATACTTTTTTTTAATAAAAAAGGAGTATACAGGAGTAGTAGTAGAACTCTGAAGGGATTGAGTACAAGTAGAGTAGTGGTACGATCAGTATGGGTATGCAGCAGCAGCTAGCACACACCAGGCAAGAACGACTGAACAACTATACGTATTTGCTACATATTCCGCAGGCGTGCGTACGTACAGTCAAAGAAACAGTTGCCAAACGTCTTCAGGTTTGTTCTATTAGTCTGGCCGGTCTGCTTAATTAATTGCTTATAAGCTTATCATCCCTCCGTACTTATAAAGGAAGTAGTTTAGAACAATGTTTAAGTCAAACCTTAGGAATATAAATTATGAATAACTCTTAAGTTGTTGAGTTTGAAAATAAAAAAATTATATGTATAGATTTATCTTGAAAAATACTTTCATAAAAGTATACATATATCACTTTTCAATCAATATTTTTATAGAAATAATAAGTCAAAGTTGTGTTTTAGAGATCGTGTCGCTGTTCTAAACTACTTACTTTACGAATATGGCGGGAGTAGATAATTAAGTTAATTAGCACGCTGTAATTCATGCATCCAATTAAAGTGGTTTATTTTTCTCGTTCTATGTCCGTAGATGCTGCATGCACCACTATGGCGAAGCAACAATTTGTCAATGTTTTAGCACCAATGCAACATCTCGCTCCTATCAGGGCCCAATATTCTGGGTCGTAATAATTTCTGAAATTTGCTTACTTCAGCCGACATAATATTGTGCAAATTTTAAAGTAAGCAAATTTTATTTGATTTTAATAAAAAAATGCTCAATTTTTGTTATTCGGGATTCATTTTCTGTTGGTCCCCCCTATAAGTAATGTGCAAAGCAATATATAGGTCCCCGGGCTCCAATATATAACAACCAAAATATCTGGATAAGAATGTGCCCAGATATATAACTAGAATTTACTAATATATTTTAAATGATGGTGATAGTAATAAACAGCGTTGCAATGTGTGTGTGTGTGTGTGACCATGTAAATACTGCAGCACTAGCTAGAAACATAACCAAGATATTAGCAAAGATCATTGTTGTTGCAAAATCTGAATCATTTTAAAACATGGTCCCGGGCGGAGGTGAGGCATCTCGGTAGCTGGCTTGCTTTTTAATTTTAGCTCAGTTGGACCGAAGGTCCTGAGCCTTGTTTTTCTTACTTGTAAAGTTTACTCTTTCTTTATTCAATGAAATTGGCAGTTTGCCGATCGATTCGTTCAAAAAGAAAATCTGAATCATGTGTAGCTTCAAGTAGAAATATAATTACATGTGTTGCAGTTAATTTTGATCATAATTATTTTTCAAACATACTCCTTCCGTTCCAAAATATAACAACTTTTAGCTATGAATCTGAATACACAGTTGTCCAGATTCATAGCTAAAAATGCTTATATTTTGGAACGGAGGTAGTAGGTTTTTGGTACATAAAAATAATATAGGTAATTAAGTTTATCCTAACAAAAGCTTTGATCACAACATTATATTTATTCAAAAGAATTAAATAGTCAAAGTCCTGTCCCATTGATTTTAAATGGTACAAAATTACTTCCTTTTGTGACTAGAGGGAGTAGTAGTACAACTCAATACAACAATCTGATCAACAATGGCGCATTATCGATCCGCGGAGTAAGTACAACTTAAAAAAAGAACTTCTTTTAAAACCAAGTTATCAACTTTCTAATATTTAATTAATTTACTTATATTTACTCTCGAATAATGGTTAATCACAAAAACTCATTTTCATTCATCATCCATAACTCTGTTGAGAATGCATATAGGTGTGCCATCCTACAAGCGCTTCAAAAGCAATATTATTTGCCCAGAGCTCAGTGGGTCTATATCAATGCCTGAACTACCTTTCAGAATCACGGGGGGTAATTAATTAAACCAGTACACTATAAAAGATCAAGAAATTATATATGGATCAATCCAGGCAATACCATTTAATCTGGGGGTGTTTCAACCATGCATGTGCTGGCTAGTATTTCAACCTGAACCCAACATCACATGACCACTGTAGAAATTATCCCAGACAAAGGTAGCTGGATATATCAAGAACAAATTAATGCAGATCTGAATAAATGGATCACATGCATACATATTCCACCATAAAATTGCGAGGTTCTTAAGTATGAATTCTTTGGTTCTATATGATCAAAGTGTCATTTGGAAGATCGATATACATATCAACTGCAACGTTACATGAAGAAATAGGGTCTCTATATTTTCAATATACTGAATAGTATAACTGAAGAAGAAGAAAGAATCAAAGCACGTATATAGATGCATTATTCTTACTGATCGATCACCACACATTGAAATTCAAGTAGAAAAGGTTTATCAGGAGTTCGATCTGTTGGATCATGGTATTCTAGAACCCTACCTTTAGAAGGGAGCCTGCTTTTCATCAGAGACCATGGAAGTTGGAACGAAATAAGTACATTCATGCATAAAAGAAGAAAGACAGACTGCGCAGGAATAATAATCTCGTAGAGTAGAACATAAACACAGTTAAATATTGCCTTTGCTCATCCCAAAGTATCATGCATGCATGTGTGTATGTTCTGTGTTCAGCCAACAATTAATCTTGCTAGATACAAAATATACAGTAAAACAAAACATGCATAACCGCATCCAGGTTACTTCTTATCCCCACTTCATCTCTTATACATACATTCTTGAAAGCGTATGCAGAAGGTTAAACCAAGCTACTCGATCAGATCTGAGTTATTGTACGTAATCTAGCATCAGTTCGTCCTAGAGCTTCTTCGGACTTTATACCAAGACAAATCATGATTGAACCTGCAGATAAGGGCAAATTAAAAAAACCATACTGGAGATGGAAGTTAGTTAAAAAAAATACAGAAAGTTTTCACTGAAAACATTCATATATATACACCTCTATTCCAAACATCACTACTGCATAATTATGAGCACACTACATGTTCAACCTTGAATCACATAAGAGCATGCAGGCTGCACAGCATCACCGAGAAGACAACCCTAGCTGGCTAGCTATAGCTCTTATGCATGTCGTTGCTAGCTAGCTAGAGCTTTTTCTCTTTTGGTAATATAACCAGATCCAGATATACATCAAATTTTATGCTAACTTGTTGAAGTAACATAAGTATATCTTTCATTGAAGAGAAAAGGAAGCAGGGAAAAGAACACCTGTGAAAATGAGGAAACTAAACAGAATGGAAGAAATAAAGAGAGAAGATAATGAAATAGAAGAGGGGGAGAGAGAATGTCAAGGAAGATTCCCCCAATCAAAAGGTAATGATGAAACTTTCCAGCGCCTGCCAGAGAGACAGAAAAGAGGAGTCAAAGCAAGCCATCATTACACCAATCTTCTATCTCTCCTCGGTTCTAAGCAAACACAAACAAACAAACAAAAAAGCAGTGAAATCATGAAACAGCATCCTCGGTTCTCAACAAACCAACAAAAATAAACCGAAACAAACATCACATGAAAAATGAAATCCTCAAAAATAGAGGGAAGAAAGTGAAGAAATAATAGCGAGAACTATAGATCTAATGTTTTGAAGCTATCTCTGAGGGGAATGAAGCCTGGTCCGAGATCCCACGGATGAGAGGAATGAAAAACCTTGCACAAATCATCCTCAAAACCGCAAGGTGCATGAGACCTTGAACCAGACAACATTCCACTCAGAAGCAAATAGCTTCATACTATCAATTTTCCTTTCCCCTCCTCTCTCTCTCTATCTATCTAGTTCTCATCCTCTGATATTCTTCCCTTGCAAGAAGCTATGGGCAAAGAGCACGGGTATGTATAGACACAAGGAGCAAGGGCCAGTGACATGGTCCATGGAGTGGTCATGATATGTGAAATGATTACAGCTGCACACATCACCAAAAATAATTTTTTTTTGAAGTCACCCAAATTATTCAAAAGAAAATACTCTGACGACCATGCATCCCCAGTGCATCTATTGAAACGAGCCATGCACCTGCATAGTCACTGACAAGTGGACCATGATGCAGCTGTAGCACCCGTGGAGCCCACCTGTCAGTGGCTGGGGCATGGACAGCTATACATTTACATGCGGGGTGTTTAGATCAGGGTGTAAAATTTTGACGTGTCACATTGGGTATTATATGGGGTGTTGCATGGGGGTACTTGGGCACTAACAAAAAAACTAATTACAAAATCGTTAGTAAACCGCGAGACGAATTTATTAAGCCTAATTAATCTATTATTAGTAAATGTTTACTGTAGCACCATATTGTCAAATCATGGAACAATTAGGCTTAAAAGATTCGTCTCACAAATTAATCGTAGCCTGTGCAATTAGTTATTTTTAGCCTACATTAAATACTTTATGTGGATTTTAAACATTTGATGTAACATGGTGTAAAATTTTTGTGTGGGAAATAAACAGGGCCATGGCAACAGGCAAGACCACATGGAAAAAAGAGACGGCATTAAAAAACCATAAAGAGCGGAATGAATGGTGACAAAGAACACGGCGGCAGAGGGGTTGGACCTACAGCTGTGGTCGCCGCCGTGGAGAGACCCGGGATGCAATCCTAGCCGTCCATCGCGGCCTCGATCGACGGATGAGAGAGCACGAGACGCCATGAAACCCTAGAAATGACGAGAGGGTCGGGGGGCAGTCACTGGGGGAGTGGTTGAGTTAAATGCGCGGCCCAAGATTTGGAATTTGGTGTGCCTGCTCTCGTGTGTTGTGTGTTGCCTTGCTTGCCCTAGGGCCATGAATTATTCATTTTTTTCATGTATTTTGCTTGGAGTACACAGCTAGCTAGCAACGAGCATATGAAGATCTCTCACTGACAGGCTCCATCTCTCTGCATTATGTGTACGTGTACGTGTTTTATCACTGAGTCACTGACAGGAGACATGCAGATGTAATGATGCAAATATATAATACATGTAGAATCTGACTGCATTGTACATATATACACATAATACATAGCGGCATGCACTACAGGTAGGAGTTAAGGTCTTCATTTCTTCAAGGAGTTTGTAAACTCTGAACAGTGTGGAAAAACGGGAGAGAAAGAGAGCCTAGATCAGACATACACAAATTTCTCAGTACCATGGCGTACGTGGCACTTTAGCTTAGCTGCTGACAAAGCCCCTGCACTAGCTAGGTTGCATGTTTCAGTCATCAGCAATAGAAAACACGATTCAACCGTTGTTTATGTTTCTCAGATATGTTAAACTAATGGCCATATGTCTTGTGACATAATGACATCTTCTATCAGCAATTGTCTTATTCAATGCATAGAGCCATAGTCCATAGCTAGATGTCTCTTGATCAAGCATATGGCCGGCATTAATTACAAAATATGGAGTAGTAGTACTGCTTACTGCTGATATAATGTCGTACGTGATGGAAAATATATGCATTGATTTGAATTATTGCTTGAACAGGGCCTCCTTGTTTCATATGCATAGCCTGCCACAAAACACGTACTCATGTGATAAGGCAGACGTACACTGTTGGTTTTTGTTAATATATCTAGAGAAATCCATGTATTGGGTTTGTTGTTTTGTTAGTATATTGTGAAGTACTCCCTCCGTTCCAAAATAAGTACAGTTTTTCACTATTCACGTTTAACGTTTGACCGTTCGTCTTATTTGAAAATATTTTATGATTATTATTTTTATTACTATTAGATGATAAAACATGAATAGTACTTTATGTGGGACTAAATATTTTTAAATTTTTCATAAATTTTTTAAATAAGACGGACGGTCAAACGTTGGACACGGATATCCACGACTACACTTATTTTGAGACAGAGACAGTAGATGTGACAGGCACTGACACTACAACTCAACTTTACATATAGAAAACTATACATAGTGTAGTATGTCCAACTACTATTCAGAGACCTTGCCCATGCACGATATGGGCACGGGGTCTGCGAGCTAGGGCTCATCTGGGGTCAAGCGAATCAACACGGTCGGCCTTTGTATGGCCCCTAATTCAAAAGGGTTAGGCCGGCCATTTTGTCATCTCATCGTGTACACAAGAATAAGATAGTACGTACTACTGTTTAACAAAATAATTACCGTACATACAAATTTTTGAATTAGCACTCATAAGTTTAGCATTTAATTTGTAAGGAGTACCACACATTATTCGGATAAGTTTGATATAATGTGCAATGAGATGATCGATTGTGATGCATGACTTTGTTAAGCGTAAGTTATACCGACTTAGTATTTTGGAAGCTCTCATATGGGTTGAAACGTGAATATTGGGGTGAGTGCGCTTGCGTGTATGAGCATTATGGTTTAATTATATCGCGTTTTGCAAAAAAAAAATGAAAATCCTAAATGTAGCAAATGTTGACTGTGTATCGACAATAACCCATTCCCTCTGGCCTGGTGTGGCCTTCGTCTGAACCAGGCGACGACGACATGATCGATCAGCCAGCCTAAAAGCCCAAAACCCTTGCCATTTTCAAGCTTCTCCCGTCTCCACTACGCGTAAACGCCGCATACGCACACAGACCAGAAGCTACCGCCGAGCGCCGATCGCGCAGGCATGCATGAGCTATTTCCCGAGAAAGCCAAAGCTGTGAGCGCCCGTAGCTCCAGGGCTTCTGCAGCAGCAAGTAGCTTGTGACTAGGTTTCAGCCACTTGTAGCGAAGGATTAGACCACACATGACATGCATGAGAATGCAGAGAGCTAGGCGCACCGCACTGGAGCGCCGATTTGATCGATTCGTCTCTCTGCTCCTTAATTTGCGTGTGTTTTGGTCCGTTGCTCCGGCGTCGTCTTCGCCTTCGCCTGCATGCGTGGCAGCATGGCTGCATGGGTAAGTGCATGCACGCAGAGAGCTAGCGGCCGGCACTACAGTAACGCGTGGGTAGCCATGGCGTGTAACGTTTTCTCATGCGTTAGATTATTCGTATAGTTAGTTTAGTCGTACTAGCCGTAGTAGTAGTAGTAGATGTGCCGTGCGTGAAGCGGTCAAGTGATCGGCCAGAGACGTGACATCTCGTCGCACTCTCGATCACCTGCATGCGCGCGCGCGCGCGCCCGTGAGGCGCCGAACCGCGCAAACGCACGCACGCACGCACGCGCTGCCTCTCGCGGTGAGATTTGCCGATCGCGGTGAGCCGCGCCCGAGCTCCCCCCCGCCCCGCGCGCGTAACGCTCGGCTCGGCTATTGTCTGCGCGGCTGTGCGAACGTGACGATGTCGTGGGCGGAACACGCGCTGCCTCTCGCCGTGAGATTTTGCCGGTTAATTTTTCTGCGAGATTTGCCGATTTGGAGCCCCCGCCGCGTGCGTGCGTGCGGCTATATCCTCTTGGGCCTCCTTCCCGTGCGTACGACGCGTGGGTTGGGTCGGGGAAACTGGCCGGCGGGGCCTGCGCGAGGGGAAGCTTTGCGTTTTTTTTTTTCCGGTGTTGGGCTTGGTAGGCCAGGAGCGGTGGTCCGCGGCGTAGCTAGGACGCAGAGCCTGTTTCTGTCGTGGGCTGCAGTGGTTTTACTCCTTGGAAGGAGTTGTGAGCTCTGGGCTGCGGCAAGTGATGGAAGATGGAAGAAATTTGATGTGCTTTCCTTGGTTTTCTTCAACTCCCTCCGTCCTAAAATGTCTTTTTTCTCTCAATGAATTCCCTTTCGACGGGAATAAGGCCTTCTTTCTTCTTGACACAGCTTCGGATCCATGAATTTTTTAGAAGTATCCCTAACTTCACAAATCCATCAATTTAGATCTGTGACCACATTTATAAAATTTGGATAAATTATTTCGTTCTAGATGAAATTTATGATTTTAAACTATATATAAACTATAAATCTATCGTGAACGGTGGATTGAGATCTGAAACTGTATTGAACAGAGTCCAGGAGTGTAGGTAGTGGGAAATGGGTAGAAATGGATTCCATGCTTTTTCGTGTCTCAGTTTTATATGGTGTGTTTTTTTATAAACAAAAGTAATAAAGCATGCATCAGATGCCAAGGTTTTTGATAAGGGAGAAAAGATGGAGTGCTATTTGCGAACATGGTTATATTTTTATTGAAGTTTCTTCAAGCTGATTTTACTCGTTTTGCAACACACATCATCTTGTGAGGGAGTGATGTATAAAGTATGTAATTTGTAAACGAGTGAGGAAGTGACAAAAAAGTTGCACGTATTTTGTATACATAGGCTGTGTTTGGATGCCTCCTTTCCCAACCACTCTCCCTCGTTTTCTACGCGCACGTTTTTCAAACTGCTAAACGGTTTATTTTTTGCGAAAAGTTTCTATACGAAAGTTGCTTAAAAAAAATCAAATTAATCCATTTTTTTTAAAAAAGATAGCAAATACTTAATTAATCACGTGCTAATGGACCGCTCTGTTTTCTGTGATCACAGGGCCGTCCCTAGGGGCGTGCAGCCTGCGCGCCCGCACAGGGCCCCCAATTTTCAGGGGCCCCCTAGGCCCAAAACTTCAACACTAGATATACAACTTAATAAGTAAATTGGTAGCCTAACTAGTCCCGAAAATCTGTTATTTTTCTTGTCGTTTCGGCTTCGATAAAGCCTTTGCCGGTTTGCATAGTTGCGCCAGTTCACAATTTTGAATCGCCTCCCACTGTGGACCTTATCAATCGCCAACCGCAACGAACGAGAGGAGTAAACGACGCCTCACCTCTCTCTTGTGCGGTCGTGCCGCCTAATGCTGTCTGCCACGCCCCTGACCTAATTATTTCTGATAATTTCTAATCCGGTAATACCTAATTTTGGATTATCATTTTAGGCCATTCTAATTTTCTATGAAATATATTACGGAGTATAAATTATTTTCATATTATATCATCAATTAAGTTTTTATCCTTCAACTTTGCATAGGCCCCTGAATTTAACGGGACGGCCCTGCGTGATCACTGTTACGGATGGGAACTTGTTCTAACGGATACAGCCATATAATACATGGCTTAAAAAAAAAGCTTCACCTCAAACGGAAGATCTCTACAAATAAGTGTACAAATTCTAACCTACCTTACCAGTACTCTCTCTGCCTTCAAGTATTTGTCAAGATAGTGGATAGTATTCCTCAAATTTCGACCACTCGTCTTCCTTTAAATAAATAAATAAATACTAAAACTTAATGTTCCGTAATAACATAACAAAGTATATAGCACTCTAAATATATGCATTCATGAAACTTTTGTCAGTGGCAAAACCACGGGAGTGCCAGAGTGGGCCTGTCACTCCTCATTCGACCTGGAAACCCTGGTGCATAGTCAATCGATCATTTGTGTAGGCATTCACCAAACTCTGTATGTACCTACTTATCTACAGTCTTGAGTAAATAACTAGCTACAATAATACAATTGTGATATTGAAGCTAGACTGATTTCTATTATCAAAAGAAAATCTGAACAAGCTTTAAGGCAAGGTTAATGGCACGATAAACTTTTCTCTTTCTCTCTCGACCATGACATCGTCTTATCAATGGGTCCTATGATCGATGATATATTTCTCTAACTACGGTATGCATGATTGTGCTCTCAGTGGACAACCTAGGAATTTTTTAAACCTAAACGAAACATGAAAAGCATGCGAGAAAGCATGGGCTCCATGCATCTCTGAGACGCCGACCTCACAGTGGTGAGATCTTATAATTAATGGCGACTAGCCACAGTCCATTTTCCCCGCCATGGTGACCGGTGTCCATCGTGACGTTCGTCCTCGTTCTCTAACATGTGGTCCTATTAATTATGTTCTTCCACTCCTAGGTGTTAGTTTCAATGTTAGAGGATTATAGAGTCCAAGCACTCCTCATGACTTCTAGACAATTACAGCTTCTGAAAATCTGGACCAAAAGCTGAGCTGTTTGAGGAAGTTTCTGATTCTGAGAGAAGCTGCAGCAGCTAGAAGCTCCTCAAACAGAGCCTCAATATGCTGTGCTATTTTTTATTACATGTAGTCCAATTTCGAATCTTTGGTCTCACTAAAATACTATAAAATCATATTAAAAGTACACACGCGCTCATGTGTAATAGCGGGCTCAGGATTTGAACCCTAATAAACGAAATCATGCATGTACTATTTCACATGTATACTTTTGGTGCTGATCATATAGCATGTGACTTCGCTTGAGTATATAGTTTTTGACATTTAGTATGTGACCCCTTAATTTTTTTGCTCAAACTACGCCACTTCATGGGTTCAAACTTGTGTGTGTCTTGTGATCAAACTAATACTTGTTTGGTCCTATTATCAACCTATATATCGTTGCCTTCAAATTGTGGAGAATTGAAGAATAAATTAACCGATCGATCGATCGATCGAACACTGCAAATTGCGAGCAGCATGTTGCTTTCTGACCCCAGCAACGAAAGACACCATTCGGCTTAGCCCTCTAGCCTCTGTATACCTGATTACCTGTACGCCACTACGCACTACAGTAATCCTACTCTCCAGGTGTCATCGTTTGGCTTATTTTTGATAAGTCAAATAGCATATTTATAAACGAAAAATAATTTGTGAATAAAATTTTTATATACGTGTTCTTAACGATCGAAAATAAAAAACAATCTAAAAACAAAAAGGGGAAAATAAACTATGATAAAACCCTTAAAATCAACTCCCAATTTAATATTGAAAATTTAAATTTTAGTTTATAAGCATAAGCCAAAAGATGAGATTGCACACCCGTTAACTCCACCTAGGAAGATGCGCACGCCTATCGATCTGTCATGTTCAACACATACATGATTTCCACTTTTGTTCCAACCAGGGGTGGATCCAGCATGGGGGCGGTGGGGACTCGAGCCACCACTACTAACGTGAAGACTATGAGAGCCCCACGAAGACCCCACTAAAATTTTTTTACCATACGTAGATGGAAGGGGGACTGTAACTCTATCTAGTTTGCTCAGACCCCACTGATATTTCTTTCTGAATCCGCCACTGGTTCCAACCACAATTATACATCATGCGTGCATCTTTCAGTTTCAGGCTTTCAGGGATCAGAACACTAGCTAGTAGCTAACAATGTTTAAATTTCCTTTTTGCTGATCGGTTAATTTGGTGCGGCTATTCTACACGCAAAGTCTCAGTGAGGTTGCCTTTACGGTTAGTGGGTAGTGCAAGTTGCCATAGGCTTCAATATACAATTGCAATAATGTATCAACTATCAACCGAATATATGATCGTCCTGACTGATGATCACTTAACAGTCTGTCATTGCAACGACACCTTTTTGGAACACAGAGTGTTCGACGATCCCCACAGATATTGACCAGTCCAGCTAGCTAAGCTAGAAGCCGATCGGATGGCGGCCTTTAATTTGGTCAGTATCTTGTGCCGATTCGATCAATCTTCAGAGAAAGATTATACAGTTTCAGCGGTAGCAACAGCGGTACAATATTAGAGAGAGAGAGGATCCAAGGGGCAATTTTTTTTGCTTAAACATCATTCATTTCAATAGTTATGTAAAAATCCCAAATAAAAGTTACAATACTCATATAACAACATGTATTACCAGAGTACCAGTCTACCACATCACAAGATGTAAAGTCGAAACAAAATTTACACATCGAGAAAAAAAATAATTAAAGACAAATCCAGCGTATGAACGGTACAGAGCATTTGGCTTTGCGAAAAGTCGAGAACCATCGGGTCAAAATATGGAACCTAGCTAGCTATATATAAGCATATTTTTCTAATTGCAAGTGCGACGTTCTCACACTTGCAAGGAAAAGGCGGTTAATTCCGATCTATCGATGCATGTCGATCGAGGTAGTTAGTGGCCATCGTTTTCGTCAATTTCGTGCTGATGTTTCTTTTGCAGGATAAGGCAGGGTGGTGGATGCATGATCAGATCAGTTTTTCGGTTCAGTTAAAAGCGGCGACATGAGGTGAAAGGTCGCTGCACGGCTTGCCGCTATCTCTCGCTGTCTGTGTCTCCCCCTCGCTCGCGATCGGCGCCGCGCGCGCGCTAGCGAGCTAGCTAGCTGCGTCGTCTGTGCGCCACGACCTGATCAGCACGAGCACGAACCGTGCGGCTCATTGGCCACACGGAGCAGCTAGCTAAGGGAACATATATGTCACACTGCTCGCCATGGACGCCGCCCGCGAAATGAGGTGTGGAGAGGGTGGTTAGGCTAGCTAGGCCGTATCTCTATCTCGCCGCATCATTATTTTGGATTCGGCGACCAGAAGCAGCACCAGCGGCATACTCCATCTGTCCAAAAAAAAAAAACCCTGATTTCCGTGTCTAATGTTTGACCATCCGTCTTATTTAAAAAAATATGAAAAAATTAGAAAAATAAGTCACGTATAAAGTATTAATCATGTTTTATCATCTAACAACAACAAAAATACTAATTATAAAAAAATTTCATATAAGACGGACAGTTAAACATTGGCACGAAAACCCGGGGTTTGCCTTTCTTTTTGGGACGGAGGGAGTACTTACTTCGTACCATGAAAAACCAATCTAATATCTGATATGATATATCATAGTACTATATTTAGATTCGTAGAACTAAAATACTCCCTCCATTTTAAATTAATCTACATATAGTTTTTTTTGAGGTTATTCCGAAATGATCTATATATTTGTGTTTATTCATTAGGTCTATTCGTTATTTGTGCACTGGAGTAAATGGACATTGATGCATGTATCCATGCACACAAATATTTATAACCCACATACAATATCTTGATTTTCTATTGGCTAGGAGATAGTGGGGATGGTGCATACATCTAGTTTGTTGCTAGAGCAAATATAGTATGAGTTATTAGCTTTTCTTGGTCTTAGTGTACCTATGAAATATGTAGATCAATTTGGAATGGAGTAAGTATGTCACATCTGACGTCAGATTGTTTTTATGGAATAGAGGGATTACTAGCTACACATGCTCTGAATCAGTCAGCGGAAAGAGCATAAAAAACAAACCTAATATCGAATATTGTAATACTACAAATCCAGATATACATTTATTGAAATTCATAGTAGTAGAATGTGTAATAGGAAGTATTTGATATCAGGTTTTTTTTTTACAGAGTGAATACTAGCTACACATGCTCTGAATCAGTCAGCGGGAAGAGCATGCAGGAGCAGTGTGCGCACAACTGTGCAGCGGCACGGTGATGGCCAAGGAGAAAGTGGAGCTTAACGTTGTTGGTTCCAATTAATTACTAATTCCTCTCTGGTTTAATTTGAAAAGAGCAGGGAGCCAATTGATTTTGCGCTAGCTGAGTCCGTCTGCATGTGTAACTGTGTAAACCCTGGGTTTCTATGCCAATGTTTAACTGTCCGTCTTATATGAATTTTTTTTATAATTAGTATTTTATTGTTGTTAGATGATAAAACATGATTAATACTTTATGCGTGAATTATCTTTTTAATTTTTTTCATATTTTTTTAAATAAGACGGATGGTCAAATGTTAGACACGGAAACCAGGGTTTGTCTTTTTTTAGACAGAAGGAGTATGGTTGTAGCTAGCTTTTACTGCGGTGGTCGTAGAGAGGGTTTGATTTCCAAAAGGTGTTCACGAGTTCGGGTTTCCGGCCGGTCGATCGACAGCAAAGCTAGCTAGGGTTGCCCGGTATGTACATTGATGTGATACGGCCGTGTAGGTCACTATAGTGACCTAACCATACATGTCCATATCACATGCTAGATCTGATCTCTCATGCTTTGCTTACGATTAAGGAATATATTTCAGTACTTCCTTCGTTTTTAAATATACGATATATTAACTTTTAGATAGACGATGTTTGATCATTTACCTTATTCAACAATTTAGTAATATAAAAAAATAAACAATGCTTAAAATATATGCAATGATAATATAAGTACAACAAGATAATAATACTTACATAAGTTTTTAAAATAAAATGAATTGTTGCATGTTCAAAAGTCAATAGCATCATATATTTAAAAAGGAAGATAATAACTCATTTCTGCTAGGACGTTGTGTGGTAAGTAGAATATCCCGTGATAACCTAGGGGTTCGCTAAGGAGTTGAAGAGTTATGATCACTTTAGTCTCATATATTGATGACTACACACTTTTTTTTTGGGGGGGCGGGGCTGTTCTCGGGGCGCATCCACCACCTTTCTCTCGGGCGCCCTCCTCCCCGGCCTGGTTGTGCTTGGGGTCTGATCGAGACCTACAATATCTTCAAGGTGTTGAAGTTGCAGCTCACGACCTTCGGCATCTCCTTCTAGCTATATCCATCGTGAACTCCTACACCATCAACATCTTTGAGAAGGTCGTCCAAACTAACAAGAAAACCTACATTCAGCCATAGTTATTAGGACCGGATCGGTGGTCCGACCGGAAAAAACGGGAACCAGGGGCTCAGCCGATCCGATCCAGTTTAAAAATTGGAGTGCAATCAACCCGGGAAAAATCGGTTGAATCGCCGGTTTTTGGAAAGAACCAGTGAAAAATCAGGCAAATAGACCGCTAAAGAACCGGGCGCTCGTGGGAACGTGTGTGAAAAGGCCGAACACTGGCTGAAACGTGGGGATAGAGAAGAAAATAGGCGGCTTGAGGGATTTGAACTCTCAACCTCCCCTTTAGACTCAATCATCCCCACCACTGAGCTATGCATGCTTATCAATTGATTTGAACCGTGTTGGACCGGTGGTTCAACCGGTCAGACCAATCAAACCATGTCTGGTCCGATCCTAATAACTGTGCATTCAGCAATGGTAATGATCACGGCTGCCCTGGGCGTGCGGTTGCACTGAGCATAGTGACCGCCTATGAATAAGGCTCAGACGTCTTGGGGGGCCGAGCTCAGGCCCGAGCATGCCCTCTGCCCCGAGCTCTCCTCAGAAGGCTCTGTCCCATTTATGGGTATTGGTGGGCCCAGAGGGCTAACATTAACCGACACACCGCTTAAACCGCAGGGTAGAGCAACTCGATGTACAGCTCGTTCGCATGCTGAGAAACATGGTGCTTCATGAAGCCCCTTACATGGCCACGTCAACCAAAGGAATAGAGGGGACGTAACATGGCATGCCCTCATCATCCGTAGTTTAGGTCCACCTCGGCACTTTAGAGAGGCTGACATGTGGCCCTGTGACAGTTAGGAAAACACTTTCTTACCTCCTGCTCCACTAGTTAGCCGACAGCTGAGACAGTCACATCCGGCTAGCTTGTTTGTAGGGACATCAACAACACTAAGCATACCTAATTCAGTGGAGTGGGTCTCACTCCTGCATACATGCATTTGCATTGTGGACTCCCCTTCATGTATAAAAAGAGGATGGGGCAATTGCATCGGTACCCCCACTTTCAAACCCAATTACTGTTTTATCCTCACTTTTTAGGGTTTACAGTTTTACCCTTACTTTTTAAATCTGAACCAGAACCAGCCGGTTACTCCCACTTCTAATAGAAGGTGTCACGGTGTTAGTTGTACAACAAAAGGACATGTATACCCTCTGCATCCAACAACATCGTGCAGGGGAGGACCTGGAGCAAGGGACGGGGAGGAGGGCGGCGTCGGCGCCGACGTCGACGTCGAGCAGGATGGGGTCGTCGCCGGCCACGGGAGCAGCAGCAGCAGCGATGGTGGGGGCAGGTGGAGGCGGAGGCGGACGACGATGCCTCAGCGTGGAAGCCAGCGGCCACGGGAGCAGCAGCAGCAGCCGCCGCCGTCGCCCGCACGCCGTTGCCGCGGCTGCCGCCGCCGCAAGCACGCCCTCGCCACCGCCAGCCCTCGCCGCGGCCGCCGCCGTCGCCTGCACTCCCTCGCCGCGACTGCCGCCCCCGCGAGCACGCCCTTGCCGCCGCCCGCCCTCGCCGCGGCCGCCGCCGCCGCCGTCGCCCGCACGCCCTCGCTGCGACTGCCGCCCCCGCGCGCACGCCCTCACCGCCGCCCGCCCGCCCGCCCTCGCCGCAGCGGCCGCCGTTGCCGTCGCCGCGCCTCCCGCCGGAGCCGCACACGCCGCTGCCGGAACGGTCGCCGTCGCTGCACGGTGCTTGACCTGAGAAGAGCTGTGCTTGCCTGCTTGGATCCTTATCCATTCACTGAAGGGTAAAACAGTAAATAAGTATTTCATAAAAAGAAATTTCTATTTCTCTTTGTATATTTTTAACCCAAAACCGTGGGACCCATCTAACGGGGTTAAAAGTGAGGGCAAACGGTGGGTTCGTGTTCAAAAAGATGGGGCAAAAATACAAAACTTAAAAAGTAAGGGTAAAACAGCAGTTGAGGTTCAAAGTGAGGGTATGGATGCAATTATCCCAAAGAGGATCCATGCCACCGAGAAGAAGGATCCCTGAGTTTCCAGCAATCTAGCATACACTAAGATTTTCCACTCCACGCATTGTGAACATGATCATCACCATCATCTACCAAAGAACACAAGAGTAAAGTATTACGCCTCCGAGCGGCCCAAATCGGTCTAAAAATGCTTGCCTCTCCCACTTTTATCCTTCGAGCGTCGCCTCATTTTTGCCCACCGCTCCCTGGCCGAATCTTCAAAGGGGGCCCTGGCCGAATCTTCAAAGGGGGAGTACACGCTTACCCGCTAGAGGAGTTCCACGCTCCGACAACCACATTACCATCGATCCCTAAAAAAGAGCACAAATCAACCACTCTGAGATAGATAGAAGGTGCATGAGCGATGTTCTGGTGCTCCCTACTGGTAGTATTATTCTACCAGTATTATTAGGGGTAAATTAGTAATTTAATAATACCCTAATTAGTTATGTTTTCTTTTCTAACTAAATATATCTATGATTAT
This sequence comes from Oryza glaberrima, assembly GCF_000147395.1. Lineage (NCBI taxonomy): Eukaryota > Viridiplantae > Streptophyta > Magnoliopsida > Poales > Poaceae > Oryza > Oryza glaberrima. The sequence goes on along the minus strand of NC_068335.1, from coordinate 19,373,446 downwards.
CTATTACGATGACATTACTCATATTCCATAGAAAAAAATGTTTATTGCTGATAAATGATGATTATACTCCTCCGCACCTTTTTTTTTATAATAATGTCCCTCCGTGTTTTTTACTACCGCTAGTTACTATTGTAGTATAAATAGATTTAAACCCTTCGATCAAATGAAATCAATAGTTCATATTGTTTTCTACTAGTAGTAGAGAACATCGTAATGGAGCTCAAGGTGCGTAGGGTACCACATGTCCATAACACCAACAAATAAAAATGGTGCAAATACCATTGAGTATTTGAGTATATTTCTTCGATGCTTTTTGGTACTTATATGGATTGTGTTAAATTACATGTTTGTTCAGCTTCAAATACCACTATAAATCTATAATCACTGTTGTCGAACTTTTATACTTTTTTATAATGTAAAGTATGATGGGCCATTGGAGCGAGGGGTACACTTCCTTAATAATTAAGATGTTAAACTCCAGCTCCAAATAGTAGGGAAACATCACTGAATCTGCCTTCAAGTCTATTATACTCCATTTGTCATCAAAAGATCCATATCATATCCTTGTATTTCTTAATGAAAGGAGAACTAATTAGGTCGCATGCGACAGCCATTCACACAAGAGCTTAACGAAAAGAAAAAAAAGGTGGAGAACAACTCACAGAATCCTCTTATTCTATTTATGTTTGTGCTGTAATCTCCGCTCTTTGCTCGCTAACTTGCATTATCTTGCAAAAAGCAACTCTAGATATGCGCGTCCAAATCAACAACTATACAATCAGTGGCTAGCTAGCTGCTAGCTAGCTAGTGATCGATGCAAGTTGATACTAGGATTAAGTATACTATTACCCGGTTTGATCGATCAATCAGCTCATGATCAACACTAAACCGTATCGATCGGCGTCACATCTCACATGTACTTCCCCAGTTGCCGGTTGCCCCCTGCATCGATCCTCTTTCGTGTTGCCTGCCGCCTGCCGCTTTCAGCTCTGTGATGTTGGGAAACTATTCTAACTCTCGTTATTTATATATCATCTAAATAGTTATAAAAAATATTAAAAAATAATAAGATAAATTAATATATGATAAATTACTCTACAAATATGCAAGATCAAATTTAACTTGTACAAGTTGCAATGAAAAAAAAATAAATTTAACTAAATATACGTTAACTATTTATGTATTTTCTATAACTTATAGAAGTTAAATTTTAACTTGTATGTTTATGAAGTTATATATCACATATTAATCTATTTATTTAATTTTCTATAACTATTTAAATTACATGTAAATAATAAGGGGAAGTTGGCTCGAAAGTTTTAGAATCCACTCTCGTGATGTTGCCACTCGTACGTGAGCTAGCTTAGCTATATATTGCGCACATGTGCAGCAACCAAACCTAGCTGCTACGAGCAAGGCAAAGCAGAGCCGTCAGTTGCGGTCAGTTTCCCTGTCACCTCCAGGCGTCCAGGAACATACACACACATCAAGGTAGTGGTGGCCATGGCCGCGTGCAGGTGCAGCAGCCGCCGCAGCCGCCTCTCCCTGCAGCTGCCTCCTCCGTGCTTGCTCATCGTCCTCGTCGCCGGTAAGTGTATCGTATCTTGCATGCATGCGTACGTGTGTGTGATGTGTGTCCCTGTGGCTGACACGGCGGCTGGGATGTGTTGTTGTTGTTGGTTTTGGTGCAGCGGCGGCGATGGTGGCGGCGGCGGCGACGGGGGCGAGGGCGGCGTGGGTGGACTACCCGTCGGGGGTGCCGTGCGGGGAGACGATCCCGGTGGAGCAGTGCGACCCGGGCGACGCGGCGGCGAACAGCGCGTGCATGGACGTGTGCCACTACGGCGGATGCCGGCGCGGCGGCGAGTGCGTCTCCCTCGGCTTCGGCCGCGGCCGGGGATGCCACTGCAAGTGCTAGCAGCTGAACTGAGCTGAGCTGATCTCTGATCTGAACTGAACTGATATGCTAATCAGGTTGAGCAAAGTAGTAGAAGCAGTAATTAGGAGAGAATAAATTAATGAGCGCTAAGCTGCTGTTTGTAGATGCTCGCTTAGCTACTGTCCCGTTGCTGGCTGCCTTGCTAGTTTTCCCGCCCTTTTTTGTTCCTCTGTTTTTTCCTGATCTTCGTGTTTTGCATGAGTTGGTAGCACATTAGGTTTGCTTTTGTCCGCGCTGCCTCTCTGTACAAAAGCCTAAGGCGTGAGCTTTGAAAAATGAAATCGCCAGGTGCCTTTTGTTTTCTTGCACCTGTCTTTTGCCTCCTTTTTACAACAAGCTCGTGCTACCAAGTACCAGTTGGATCTAAACAAACAGGAGAAAATAATCACTGGATTGTACTTGCGGATCCGGAGTGTTCTTTTGGTTGCCAGAAGCATGTGTACTTCCGTTACAATGTTTGTGGTCAAGAGTTTCATAATCCATGTTCTAGAGACAGGAATTCTCTAGGACGCATCAACTATTCGAAGGTGTGTATGATTCTCCAGGACGAAATAAAGTAAGCACCATTCTGTTCTTCGGGACCAACATTGTCACACACCATCCACTATCTGAGACTCGGTATCAAATATTCGCTTGTTAGCAAGGTACTTCCTCCGTTTCAGTAATATGAATAGATTTATTAACATTAATATGAATATTGGAAATATTAGAATGACTTATATTGTGAAACGGAGAGTAGTATACTACTACAAGATGTGCGCATTCCTGTGAGAATATAACAGGCAAGTAAAGAAAGCCCACCCAACCACCAAATTGCTTATCCTCCAAACGACAACAATACACATCAGTAACTCTATCTTCACAAGATGATGATCATCATCTAGCTCATGTGGCAGACAACACGTACAAATACAACTCATACATCACCACAATTCACGAAGAACAAGTTACAAGGGAGGGGATAGAAAGGTACATGAGCAGTTCTGCACTACAGATTGTCCATCTTTTTTTTCCTGTTGAAAAATCCTATACTGTACTGAGAACACAAACACCGCAGGACACAAGTCTTATTCACACTTTGTAAACACTACAAGGCTCAAGCTGATCAAGGACATCACATTCGGGGTGCTGTCCCTTTAATGGGGGCGATGAACATCAAGTGGCCGGCATCAGGGACCTCAAAACAACCACACAAACAGGGACCTCCAAACAACCGCGCACACTGGGGGTGGCAGCCACTGTGTTGTTTCGAATGCAAGTACACCGATTCGAGATTACTCTATAGTAGTTGTATTAGATATCAGCAAGGTAAAAAGGAGAAACCACGAGATGTACTACACAACAAGCTGCAGTCCAGACTCCGGATAGGCTTTTACATTTGGATAGACATCACCTCACCAGGCACTTTTGCTCGTCAAGCACACGATGCACACCTCTGAAGTTGGGTGTCAGCAAGGCTGTTCTGACTTCTGACTTTAGCTATGATCAAGCACACGATGTACACCTCTGAAGCAGGGTGCCAGCAAAGCTGTTCTGACCTCTGACTGTAGCTATGAATCTGTGGGCGTGGACAAAAATAATCCACACCTTTGCCGATTGTACATGAACAGGATATCGGGCAAACTTGAGAACTGTGCAGACTTTGGAGTCATGTATTTACAGCTACTGTACAGGATTTTTGGCTGGCCTGCCGATTAATCGACATTGCTGAGGCAGCAAACTGCATCGAACTTGCCCCTTGACATGCAATAGTTCACCATCAATACCACATCCATCATGTGTGTTGGGCCCAGCCTTGAGCCTCACAGACTTAACCTGGAAAAGTTAATATGTCCGTGAACTAAGTAAATTAAAGAAAAGAGTTTTAACATGATAACTTCTGGATAACAATAAAAATATCATGACAGGTTCAATAAAAACCAGAAAATTCTAACGTAATATATGCCAATCCCGACTTCATAGGTTTACCCTTTTTTTTCTCTCATCTATGATTCCAATTTCCAGAACAGATTGTGAATGGCATGTGAAAGGTAAATTTTTTCATTACACACCTACAATTGAACCAAGTTGTGCAGTGAATCCAGGAGATTTGCAATAAAAAAGAAAATAAAAAATGCAATAATCACATGACATGCACAAAAAGATTTTAAAACAACAGTTTCTAAGAATGAACGAAAACCTTAATATTTGACCAAGAGAACCAATCGTATTACCTTCAGATATTCCACATTGGGAAGAGAAATATGCTTTCCAAACTGCAAAAGCACCAAAAATTTCAGTAACCTCAGCCTCCCACTTCCACCAACCAACAGTAGGTCCAGGCAATTGTCATCGTATTCAGCCTTAGGAGCAATAACCTGAGAGCTTAAACTCTGCACAGTCTTGCATGAATGGTTGCATACCAGTACACCAAGATACCGCCCCTTCCTAACTGTCCATCTTTCATCTAAGCTTGGGACTAGTTCCTTAGTCAGACCAAGTTCAATATCATCCAATGGACCAGGTAAGTCAATGGGAGTCTCTGGTTCCCAGTTAGGTTGATTATCCCATTTAGGCTCATCATCCCACTTGGGTCCTGAATCCCACACAGGCCCAGGATCTGAAATTGTGGAGGAGGCGTCTTCTTTGTCATGTGTTGTGGTACCACGAGAGGAATTTGCATCATTTGTAGCACCCGAGCCTGGCCATGCCTTTTCTGTCCTTGATTTCGATTTGGATCTACGCCAGTTGGGAGTCGATGAAACATGAGCCTGAGGATGGATCACTTCTTCTGGTTCTTTGAAAGTACTTGTTCTCCCTAATGATAGGCGCTTTGATTTTGGGTCAAGTGCACGAACAAGTTCAGAGGGTTCATTATTAGCATGTGGACTCGAAACCTCTAGATCTCCACCTGACATTATTCCTGTAGACATGATTGAATCAATGCTAGATAAACTTGAGGCACGAGGTAGACATTCTACTCGCGACCTCCGAACTACATCATCATAGAGGTCTGATGCATCAACTTTATCTTGCCCTTCCACAATTTTATGCTCACCACCACCACCATCTGATATTGGAAGATACTCCAATTCAAAGCTATACTTTGGCAAGCACAAGAATTTCAGAAAACCGGCTACAAAGTAACGGAGAGGACCAAAACGCTTCTGGTATCTCTCTGAGAGTTCAAGAACTGCAATAGAAACAAATAGTCAGATTTTCTGCTTCCATTTCAAAAAAGAATTAATATTGATCCAACAGGAAAAGAAAATGGTCTGAAATGTCAATTATGTGGTTACCATCACTAACAAAACCAAAATATGAGACTGTTGTGCCAAAATGGATAGTCCCACTTTGAATCCATTCAACGGCAAAAACATCAATGGGTGTAAAACCTCCCTGCAAGCAATGAACAGTTTAACAAACATTGATGTGAAACAAAAAAGAAAAAAATGCTGACACAAAATTGTGAGGGCAATAATTAACTCGGTCTACGTTAGACAGCTAAACTAGTACACAGCAGAACTCTTGACTAATTTGTATGCTTCACAGACTTTCAGTGCCCTGCTACATTTTCTTGAAAAGCAGCATGTAAACTTTCATACACGATTCTACCTTCAGTGTTCAAACTAATTCTTGCCAGAACAATGGTTTCAAATGATGGATTCTCTAAGAAAAAAAATCAGCATGACTTCTGTGTACTTTCAGAACTGCTCGACTGCACCTGGTGACAGAAGCCCCCTTTGACATAAGTTGAGCTAGCTTACTACTGTGGCATACTAGGATGGCTAGTTAATGGAGTACAATAAGCAGATCTAGAAATGTCAGTACAGGCCTGGCCAACAATTCCACATCCCCAGGGTCCAACTAGAGCAAAGCAGTGTGAACACATGGTTGGCAACAAAGAGTAAAGAGTCATGATAGCTAGTAACTCAAGAGCTGGTATCATATCCAGCATCATCAATAACATTTAATTTCTTTGATGCCTAGTACTGAATCAATAAATCATGTGACACGTATATAGAAAACCATAAATACTGAAACAATATAATGATGTTTACCCTGACAATTGACATTGCTGCAGAAATCGGATCTTTAACACCCAATACTGTCCAAACAAGTGAGTTATCGGACCCTGCTGGTATTATACCAATTGGAACAGATACAGCCACATTTTGATCATCTCTACATAGGAGACCATTGAGAACCTACAAAATGAATTTATTAATGCATCAGAACCTGTAGTTGACAAATGAGCATTTTATAGTGACATGCAAGGAGAGGATGGCTTCAGAAAGTGGAAGACAAACATGGTCTAGTGTTCATAGAAGTACATAGGTTTTGAGAAGTAAGCATTAACAGCCCTCATGTGATAACCATTCTAGGTTAGCAGCGTCACTGAAAATGATTTGAAGGTTTTGTGGGTTCGACAACCAGTTGTTTAATGAACTCCAAAATTGTGAATAACAAAGTAAAATATTACAATATACAAATCTGCTGATCCCTGGGAGAAGCTTCTTGAACTTAGTAGTTTCCCCCTGAAACAGTTCAGGCTGAGGAAGTAGAAGGTTGGTTTCAGAACAAAGTTGCGAAACTTCAAGCAATTTTCAGCAGTTTATAAGGTATATCCTATTTGTTCTTGATATAACAGATCAAAACTTCAGAAAAGCTAAGGCAATTTAAGAAACTGTAATTGGTAATGTTGTCATAAAAGATTACCTTCTCTAGTTGGTATACCAAACACATTAAAAATAAGATGAGGAAACATAAAAAAATCATGCATGAAATTAACATAGACTAACCTCATTAACAATCCCATCGCCACCCACACATACAATTCCTAGAAGACAGGCACAAACGTGAATCAGATGATCAAAATAGTTATGTAGAACACTTCAGGTAAGATGTAAAGATATATATACCATCTGGACAGGTACTGAAATCTATTGTTGATACAAGAGATTTTGCATGACCAGCATGTGTAGTTTTGACCACTTCCATCTTGAAACCTGCAAGCTGTCACCGGCACTTATTATTGTTATAAAAACAAGCACAACCACATGATACACTGAAAACAAGTTGTTTTGCTCTGGAATGATAAGATGAGTATTTCCATACAATTGAATGCTCACTTATGTCAAAGACTATAGTGATGCCGAATTTTCATCCCTAATAAATTCAGCATTACAGAGATGATAGGACATGGCAGAAATAATCTTCAAGGCATGGCACTAGAAGCAGCAAGATTGATATGTAACGCAGTAGAGACAACACTGTATCAAGATATTACTCCATCACACGTGTCTATGTAATACCAATATCTTGATTAAAATAGACTGGATGAAAGGATACAACAGCTACAGACACACACAGCGAGAGAGAGAGAGAGAGAGAGAGAGAGAGAGAGAGAGATTTAAAATCCCTTAAAGTTCAGGAACATTTCAAACATATGAATCATACCAACCAGCGGACCTTGACAGATAATGTGAACTACTAGAGCCAGAGAACCTTCAAAATGGCTCCTGGCAATAAATGGATAGCAAAGCATGCTCCAGTTCAACAGGAGAGATGATTCCTAGGGCACAATATGAACTCAAACATGAATTTATACATAGAGAAGCTCATCTTGGTAAGATACTGACAACATGAATATTGATATGGTCCTCTACTACAAACGAATTCATTTTTATGGAGATGGATCAAGGAACATAATAAAGAAACAGTTCGTGCCTTTTCGTCTACCTATGCAAAGTTAGCATCTTACTTGATTACTACAAATAAAAAGGTCAACACGATTAGGTATATGACTTGCATTTTTATCGGTAACCAATGTCAATGGTAAATAAGGAAACATGAAAGACACTCATTGCAACATTTTTTTTAAAGTTATGTAATGACTATATGACCATATCTAATGCTGCAAACATGCTTAAGAGTTGATGAGGCAGACATCACAGCTCTGATTATAAAATAATGCACATGATTCTATTCATCTAGACATACCTTGAATATAGGTTCCACTTTTCCGTGGAAAACTTTGCTAGATCTACCATGTCCAGATCGAGGATTCAAGATGACAAGTATCTTTGGGGGAGACCGGCATTTAACACATGGATCAAACATATTATCAAATGGAATGAGTTCAGATGAATGCTTCTTGCTAGATGCCATGGGGTGAGGTAATAGATTTACATAGCATTGTTGATCTGCAAAACCATTAACCCACCGAAAAGCCTCGTGTGGAGAAGTGGATAGGAAACGTAAGTCCTTTTGAATTTTTCTAGGCTTCATAAAGCAGGAAAGTCCACTGGATCTTTTTTCAAGAGGGCATGCATGCACAGTGAAGTGACGGAGCCCGGAATGATATGATACCTGCAATGTTAAAGTTGAAAAGATCTTAGAATTGCTCTCACATGATGTGGACTTGCAGTGAAACTCAGAAACATACCAACGCAATTTACAGAATAAAGTCAATGAGCTAAAAACTTACAGATACAATGTCCTCGAGCTTAAGGATATTAGAACCCCATACCAAGGCTTCAGTAGTGAGTCTAGCATCAAAGCAATTGCTACTGGACCCTGATCCAGACTGTTCACCTGATGCACTTTTGGCTTTGTTATCCAATGTAAGCTTCCCAGAACAAATTTCATACCCTAACAAATCAGACTTCTCATCTTCAATTCTGTTGTCGTGTGTGCCTGCCTTCTCTGGATCCTTGATGGCATCATCAATATCCTTTTGCTTTAAGAATTTTGAATTGCTTGTCTCCAGGAATACAGGAGAAGGGTTATGGTCTGCTGCAGTTGGAGAACGCCTGCTACTTGTGCGACGCAGCACTTTATGGATTAGCCCTCTTGGTGAAGTAAGATTCTGCTCATGATGATCAGACTTCTGAATTTCCATCTTTTAAGGGAGCCCAGTACATGCATAACATTGGGAGATGCTAGATGCTATAGAAACATGCCAATAATGGCATCACTCTTATAAGCTCATGGAACACCAACTTATGGCTGTGTGCCTGCAAAACATATGTAACAGAACATCAAGCAGGTAATAATGGAACAGATCTGCGCCTAATTGATTGCTGTGGCAACATCAGTAACCAATGAAAGCTGCAATGGATGAGTAGCAGCTACTGAGTGTTCAGTTAAATCATCCTATACATTTATAAGAAATTGCCTACCTAATATGATAGTTTAGCTATGGATGCAAGTGGACCAGATCAGGCTGACCCATTGACCCCTTCTAGTTCATTTGAGTGCAAATAATACTAAATGGACCACCAATAGGTGGGAGTGATCCCTAGACCATTACCATAGTACTTGAGGAATAAATTATAACAGATCCTACAGGTGAATGTTTCTAGGTCCACCATAGCCAGGAGCTACCCTGCATCAATAATTCATCTCTATTTGAACTATGCCAGACATACAAATATCGATGCATGAAGCTGAAACACTCAACACCAACCTTTTAATCAAGGACAGAGATCAAGCCAAGTCAAACCACACAGACCAAAAGGGAAAAAAGTATTTAGAAAGCTACATAGAACAATTAATTTATAGTGCCACTTTGTAACCAACAAAAACTATTTTAAAATGAAAGGTTCCGATGTTGGCCTGTCAAAGGTGATGACAGAAACTTAATGCATATACATATGCATGCCATTAGGTGATAATAACATGAGTAAAACGCATGGTCATTCAACATGTTTAGGTGTGTCATATAGGTCACTACTTCCAAAATGCACATTTAGGTCACTAATGTGAGTTAAATGAGTCATGTTCTCATCTAACTATCCATGTAAGCATACCTTACACATGACATGCCACCTAAGACTGAAAAAATTACTTCTGAAAATGTGCAGACCTAGCAATGTAATTGAGTGGAACAAAAACATAGTGAAAATAAAAGCTGCTAGGGTTTGATGGCAACTGAGAACTTGAACTCGTCAAAATAGGCACATGAAATAATTTAGTTTCACTAATTCCGTGTATTGCCAATTAGTAGTGCTCTGACAAAGGAAAAAATACACAAAGAGTTTTCTAAACATTTCTAGATGCAATTTTTTAATCCTATGTGGCATGCCATGTGTACAAGGTATGCTCATGTGGATAGTTAGATGGGTAAATGACTCACTTAACTCACATTAGTGACTTAAATGTGCATTTTCTAAGTAGAGTAACCTATATGACACCTAAACAAGTTGGGTGACCCTCCATGCATTTTACTCATTAAACATTTTTTTGACAACCTTTATAGAATTTATTTATAAATATACGCATCATAGGTCCATACAAATAAAGAGTAGTAGGCATTACTTATCATTTTAAGAGATCCCACAGTGAACAATAGAATTTACGATTTCATGAAGTGGACGTTCATAGCAAACTCAACTATATGTTTTATACTCAATGAACAAAGGAATCAAAGGGACATCTCATGTTGTTACTTTTCATACAGCATATGAATCTGTCTTATAGTAAACTTACTCAATGGTGCAAACCTTACTCTTATAGAGTTACAGTAAGATGTCTGAAGGTGAACTACAGATGTCGGTGTAACTTCCATCAATCGATAGGGAAATTAACTTCCATTCTATACAAAATTGTACAGATATACATGAGTTATTCCGATTATGAAACAACTACACCTATAGCATCTACATGATCCTTGGTTTGTGAAAAAACACAAGTGATGGACACTAAATGTTCCTAAATCTTGTGGGTTAGGAACAAATATTGCTCAAGGAAAGCTATCTGCTGCATTGCCCAATGAAAAAACAACAATAAAAACTATAGTACATGAAGCACATGAGGCGTATCAACTGGATTCATCACCCGTCAAGGACGGGAATGAAGAAACCAGTTCAGAAATGACTCTTAAGGATCTGCAACCAATGGATAGTGGCCAAGGAAAAGACTAATAAGCAACCGAAGAGAACATCATGTTAGGTACAACCTTGGCACAGAAAAACTGCGTCTACCTAACCACAGAAATCAGAAGGCAAAAGCATCCCACAGCCACAGCCCACAGGACTCGCACCACAGCCCTGGGCGAAACGCCGCCGCCCAAACCGAATTCGCGCGCCTTCCAGAGCAGGCACGCCGAGGAGGAGGAGGAGGAGGGCACTCACCGATCGGATCGAGCCGGACGGAGGCCGAGGCCACCCGAAGCCTCCCCACCGCCGTGGGCGCTCCGCCCCACCGCAAAATCCCCGCGCCACCGAGCTCGATTCGGCGGCGAAACCCTAGCTTGGTCGAAGCAAACGGAGAGAGAGAGAGAGAGACGGAGCGCGTAGCCGGTGGAGGAAGGAAGGAAGGGAGAGGAGGGGGAAAATTTATTAATTAACGGAGAGAGACAGCAAGGCAACGACGACGAGGAGGACGAAGGTATAGTGGGGGGGAGCTGCTTTGGTTTGCTTTTAATCCCTGATTAGACTGTGGGGATTAGCTGCTAATCGTGCCATTTCCTGCGTGCTAATTATGGCACGTAGCGTGTCTTCCACGAAGAGACGCAGGAAAGGAAAAGGGGGCGGACGCCTGCTTTCTCTTTGGATTTTATCGGCACGACCCCCGCGGCCGCACGATGGGAATTTCCGACAGCTTTTTTATTTGGGTAGATTCGTGTTATTATAATTTTTGTGGTTTTGGGGAAAAAAACATTCTTATGTTTAGTACTCTGTACTGTTTTTGAGTGGTTATTTCGATTCATGTCATTATAATTTCACCGTTATTAAAAATACGCTAACTTTTAGATCATATTACCCTCATATTCTTCCTTCATCCTCTACTCTCCTTCATATTCATCTTCTCCACCACTAGATCTGACGGAGCTAATGTCGTTGAACGGTAGCTCTAAGCAGTATGTGGTGGGAATAGGGCAGCGTTGTTTTCCCTCGTTGGTTGACCCTGCTCATTGACCTATTTGCATGTTCACACCTCGAAGCCCACAACCCTGACCTGCACGAGGAGCTTCCCAACTCACGGTCCCAAACCCCAAGAAGGCACTCACCTTTGAGCTCTCCCGCGATATGGGTTGGGATGTGCTCTTGCTGCTGCCTAGGAAGGAGGAAGGTGAAGTGGGATAGGTGTCAGAGCTCGCGGTTGGACGCGACAAATGGGAGGATGGGAGAATGGTGTGGCCAGTGAGGGAGGGGATGGGAAGAGAAGAGGGCCCTCCCATCGTGGAGCTTGTCGCACTACTCTACACCGTTTTCGCTACATGGAACTCGTCGGTCCGAGTCCCTGATCTACCACTTGTTGGCACCGGGAGAAGCAAGGGCAATGGTGTGAGCTTGTCGGCTTGCGCCTTCATGATCCACTCCGCCATACGCCATAGTGTCGCCAAGGAGCTTGCGGGAGAAGGGAGAGGTACGGTAGCAGCAGAAAGGGGATCGAGGGGAGACCGGCCCTCGGTCCGTGAGATGATGGGGACTCGTCATCCGTGCCATCGCCAAGGCTCGCTTCGTTAATTTCATCAGGTTGGCCGCCTCAATCTTGAGAAATGAACTAGAGATGAAAAGTGGATGAGGAGAATGAAAAGGGTAATATGGTCCAAAAATTTTAAAGAAATACAGTAAAAGGGTAAAGAGTAGCATATTTTGGATAACAACTTCAAAACTGTAAAATAATAACATGGATCCAATTAACCCGGTATGGCCGCGGTACACTAGCGTGTACAGTGACCCCACCTGTCGGCCTCCATCGCTGACGCGAGTTCATCGACCTGGGTGTGTTCTGCATCTGCACATCCACAGCTCGGCCAATCTTTGGAAAATCATAATTTAGGGAATTTGGGCTTTTATGATGTGCAACATAAGTGAGCCCATCTTATTCTTCAGACTTACTGTTGGGCCACTCATCTTACCTTCACGTCCCATACTGCCATCTAACTAAAGGAATAAGTTCACTTGAAGTCCCTTAATTTATCGCCGAGTCTTAAATTTGTCCCTGCACCACAATATTAGATAGAAGCATCTTTCAACTAAAAAACTACTGACTTCGATAGTTGATGGATGCAACATATCTGATATTGCGGTTTATGGATGAATTTTAGACTTGACGATGACTTAGAAACCTAAAGTGAACTTATTCCTAAACTAAATGGGCTCGCTTTGTAAGTTTTACTGAGATCTGGGTGTTGGGCTTCGTAAATGGCCAAATAGGCCTCGGTGTTGGCATGGTTTACAAAGGGTCTGTTTGGCACAGCTCCAACTCCAGCTCCACCCCTCCTGGAGTTAGAGCTCAGCCAAACAGTTTCAGCTCCATCAAAACTGGGAGTGGAGCTGGGTGGAGCTCTCTCACAAAATGAACTAGAGTTGTGGAGCTGGGTTTAGGCAGCTCCACAACTCCACTACAGACCCAACTCCTGAAGCTAAATTTATGAGTTGGAGCTGTACCAAACAGACCTAAAGTATTGACAATCTGGCTAAGCGCCTATCAACGAAAAGAAACACACATGCTTTGAAAGGTTTTTTTTTAAAAAAAAAAGTTTTCAGGGGTCAATCCCAAGTGTCCTAATATTGCTACAGATTGATAGAGCTAACCACAAGGTCTAATGGAAACTTTGCTTCCGAATCAGAATAGGACATATACACTTTCCGATGTACTACAAACTTACTACAAAAGAAAAAAAGCGGTGAAAAAAAAAGGTACTACCTCCGTTTCATATTATAAGACTTTCTAGCATTGTCCACATTTATATATGTGTTACACACACACATATATATATATATGTATGTATAGATTCATTAATATCTATATGAATGTGGGTAATGCTAGAAAGTTTTATAATATGAAACGGAGGGAGTATGTGGCGAGAGCGTTTGCCCATCAGACTTTTCATTATAAATTGTGTGTCCATTCCACACCGCTTCAGATAGATTTTGGAGGGATCCGGTTCAGGTGCAGTAGCTAGTGTGATACTGTGACTGCAAGTTACACAGTCACACCAGCACCACTAGATTTAAAACGGATGACCCAGATGCATTAGAATACTGTAGCAAAGTACTGTAGCGTTGCTGCAAGAACTAGTGCTGATTCACTGTAGCAAACGATTTGGATCATTGGATCAAGAAATAGAGGGATCAGATTATGCGCAGTAGCAATAACAACTGCACTGGATCTCAATCCATTTTTGAGATATCTAGGAGTTTTGTGCATTTTCATTGTTGATCAAAATCCAAAGTCTTTTATTCTACTACCCTCGAGAAGGAGGAGATGTAAATTAGATCCACTGGATCAATAGACCCGATGAACTCCGAGAAAATCCATTGTTAAATGGCCTATAAAACGAAAATATGACATCGTGTACCGAGGGATATTAAGTTTAGAGTAACACCAATAAACTATTTTTTTCTCGATCCGCAACTAATGTTGATGGTATTGTTGTAATTCCATCTATGCCTTCCCAGACTACATTAGAAAATACTCGTTTTAGACCTTCTCAGAAGAATCTTTTTACCTGTGACCCTTGAATGGCGTATTAACTTTTTATTAGTTTGGTGTTAAAGCCTCTTTTAAATGGTGCATATGAGCCTTAGGATACATATCCAAACATTTTAGGTACATGCAAAAAAGTAGTTAGGTGTTGTATGCTTTAGAGCAGTCTAATAGTATAGCCCACTACTAGCTCCAAATCATGTACAACCAATATAATAGCCAATTTATATAATAGTCGCTTACTATACTATTAATGTATAGTCCCACCTGTAATACATATGTTATGTCTTTGAGTCCGTACTGTAGCTAGCTACAGATCTGTAGCCCGCTACTCTTCTCTCTTCTTTATCTCTTTAAAATATATTTATAGCTTGTTATTGTACCTGCTCTTACATGAGTTTTGGCATCTATCCTATGTGAATGGCTAGAATTACAGCCTACAGCCCCCAATGCTCCAAGAATTTGAGTCACAATTTTTTTCCCTTTTCTCCTCTCCATGTGGTTTGTGCAAAGGCAACTATTTTGTCCTTCTTGTGGTGATGTTTGGACAAGTGGCATACTTGAATAGAGGAATAAAGTTTATCAAGATATGGATGCTATGGTCCTCAAATAAAAGATAGGAATTCCTCACAAAAAACAGGAGAACAAAAATAGACATGGTTGGCTGACATTAAACCTCCAAATTGAAAAATACCGCCAAAAAAGAAGCCATGGATGAAGCAGATTATACTATCAAACTGCTCATACGCCTTTTGCACATTTGTTTCAGATGACACTTGTATCACCATTAAAGCAGTATTGACCAAACAAAAACAGGCCTTATTTAGATTCAATTTTTTTTTTCAAAAATGTCACATCGAATGTTTGAACACATGCACAGAGCATTAAATGTGGACGAAAAAAAGCCAATTGCACAGTTTGCATGTAAATTACGAGACAAATCTTTTGAGCCTAATTACGGCATGATTTGACAATGTAATGCTACAGTAAATATTTACTAATGACGGATTAATTAGACTTAATAAATTCGTCTCGCAGTTTACAGGCGGAATCTATAATTTATTTTGTTATTAGATTATGTTTAATACTTCAAATATGTATCCGAATATACTTAAAAAAATTAGCCAAGAAACTAAACACGGCCACAGTTAAGCAGAGTATAGGAGTAATCACAACATAGGAATAATGATTGATGGGATGGATCACAGAATATGTTCTACAAGGTCCCAAAAGAATGAAAATGAAATTCCTTTGATCACAAGTTCTAAACACATGGCAGGACATTAGTAAGCATCCTAATAGCTTAATGTATAGATCGCCACACAAAGATATTCTTTTTTAAAAAAGCATATGATGCACGTACACTACAAGTCAAAACTATTTCGTAGAACAGTGGTCTACCACTAAACACTCAAAGCCCACCATCCTCCTCCACGTGCAGGTTTCAAACCGCTAACATGGGTGAGTGAATCTGTATTCAAATTCAAATAAATATATTTAAAATACCCCACACCGAACGAAGGTTTACTCCCATTTACAACTAATTAGGTGGTGGTGGGATCCAGTGACTTAACTTTAGTCTCTATAGTTAGACACTAATTTAGAGTATTAAATATAGACTACTTACAAAACTAATTACATAAATGAAAGCTAATTTGCGAGACAATTTTTTTAAGCCTAATTAATCTATAATTAGGGAATGTTTACTGTAGCATCACATAGGCTAATCATGGATTAATTAGGCTTAAATAATTCGTCTCGCGAATTAGTCGAAGATTATGGATGGGTTTTATTAATAGTCTACGTTTAATATTTATAATTAGTGTCCAAACATTCAATGTGATAAGGACTTAAAAGTTTTAGTCCCATCTAAACAGGGTCTTATTCTTTTAACGGTAGACGACACATCCATCGTCAGCGAGACACCCATGATAACTCCGTCAATCATAATATATGCTGGATCAGTTTTTCATAATTGTTCATAGGTGTAGAGTGTGCGTGTGTATGTTTACATGGGTAAGTGTGCGTGTGTGTGTGAAGCTCTGTTTGTACCGTGTTTTTTTAAAAAAAGAAAATGAAAATTCGAATGTGGCTTGTTGGTATTACAACCGCAGGTGAGTGAGACCACCCACCGGTTCGTGTCTCCGCACCGCCCATCCCTAAAACATCGCCACGTCCCCGCCACCCCCCTTCAATGTCCGTCGCCACCGGCGGCGGCGTCGTCCTCTCGCGTGCCCAATGCGCAAGCCCCACCACGCCGCGCAGCCTCCGCCACCGCCGCCGCTCCCGCTCCCGCTCCCGCCGCGGAACTGCCCGCTCGCGACCGCGGTCCTGGCGCTCCTCTCCGTGCTCCTCGCCACGGCGCTGTGGGTCCTCCTCGTGCTGTCCCCGGCGTCCCACGCGAGGGGCCCAGCCGCGGGGCTGTCGGATGCGGCGGACGCGGAGGCGTTTGCGGTGGCGGGCGGAGGAGGCGGAGGCGGCGGGGAGGGCGCGGAGGCCCCGCTGTCGCTCGGCCACATCGTGTTCGGGATCGCGGGCTCCGCGCACCTCTGGCCGCGCCGCCGGGAGTACGTCCGGATGTGGTGGGACCCGGCCGCCATGCGCGGGCACGTGTGGCTCGACGCCGGGGCGCCCGCGGCGCCGGGGCCGAGCGCGTCCGGGGAGGGGTCCCTCCTCCCGCCGATCCGGGTGTCGGAGGACACGTCGCGGTTCCGGTACACGAACCCCACGGGCCACCCCTCGGGCCTCCGGATCGCGCGCATCGCCGCCGAGGCCGTGCGGCTCGTGGGCGGCGGCGGCGGGGGCGCGCGGTGGGTGGTGCTCGTGGACGACGACACCGTGGTGTCCGCGGACAACCTGGTGGCCGTGCTCGGGAAGTACGACTGGAGGGAGATGGTGTACGTCGGCGCGCCGTCGGAGAGCCACTCGGCGAACACCTACTTCAGCCACAGCATGGCGTTCGGGGGCGGCGGCGTCGCGCTCAGCCTCCCCCTCGCCACGGCGCTCGCGCGGACGCTCGACGTCTGCATCGAGAGGTACCCCAAGCTGTACGGAAGTGACGACCGCCTCCATGCTTGCATCACCGAGCTCGGAGTGCCCCTCTCCCGCGAGTATGGATTCCATCAGGTATGAGCTTATTTTTCAACATTTTGTGGCCATTCAACAGAAATGTGGGTTGGGTATTAACAGCGCTTATATTATTGAGTGGTCTTATGAAATGTTATTCGCCTCAGCAATTGGAGCACTTATTCTGTTCTGCTTTGTACGATCTGCTGATAGACTAGTTCCCAGTGACACAGTGACTTGAATTCAGGGACTATCCACTCTCTCCTGATCCCATGCATGAATTTAGTGCGAAATAGCATGCTGTCTATGCTCACGGAAATTCGGGGGATTGCTAATGAACTAGCCCCAATTTAGAATTTGCGTTAGATCTTGGGAGGCATGCATATTGATCCACTCTTTGGAACCTTACCATTTCTGTGATGCTTGATTCATTATGGCAGAAAGGAAGTGTAGCCTGTCTGCTGTTGTGCCAACCTAGCTGGCTGTTATATGTTCAATCAGAATACATGAACAATAGTAGTAGGGTCTTGCCAGAGTGGTTATGTTAGATTGATAGTGAAAGGAAGTTTGGTAGTACTTGAATGTTACCTTTCTTTGGGCTCTTTTATGGCCAGCAGAAGTTTTTGCAAGAACTTGCCTGCTTGCTTTATAGTACTGTTGTAATTTCTGTCAAATAGGTACCAGCATGCTGCATGTGTTTGAAAATGATAATAAGTGATTAGCAAGTTCTTTTTTCTGTTTGCACATTAACAAGTCATATTTACTTTTTTTTATTAATCGTGTGTATGGAGAACTAAACTCTACTCTCTTAATCTTACTTTTGTCCCTTTGCATTGTAATCAGTGGGATATCAGAGGCAATGCCCATGGTATATTGGCTGCTCATCCAATTGCTCCTTTCATCAGTATCCACCATCTGGAGCTTGTCGATCCTATATACCCTGGTTTGAACTCTCTTGAGAGTTTGGAGCTCTTTACAAAGGCTATGAAAACAGAACCCATGAGCTTCTTGCAGCGCTCGATTTGTTATGATAAAAGGCAAAAGTATACATTTGCAGTCTCTTTGGGTTATGTTGTTCAAGTGTACCCCTATGTTCTTCTTCCTCGTGAATTGGAGCGATCCGAGCGGACTTACATTGCATATAATAGGATGAGTCAGCGAACTGAATTTGATTTTGACACTAAGGATATTCAGAAATCATTGTGCAAGAAACCTATATTATTTTTCTTGAAGGATGTTTGGAAGGATGGAAACATAACTAGGGGTTCTTATATACGTGCAAGTGTTCGGGATGACCTAAAAAACAAAGTGTTTTGCTTCAGGTCACCCCCTTTACCTGACATAGACGAGATTCAAGTTTCTGCATCCCCATTAAGCAAAAGATGGCATCTGGTTTGTTCTAATATTCCTAACAATATATCATATCTTGTTTCTACATTTACATTGGCTAATTGTCGTACCACTGATATAGGCACCAAGAAGGTTATGCAGTGCGCTTAAAGGATCTATTAATGGCACTTTGTTTATGTTTGTTCGGCAATGTGGACGGGGGACATTTGGCTCAGCTTCTGATTCTCTATAATTGATGGAAAGCAGAGGTGTATATTTTCTGTTCAGATGATACCTGGAAGATGTAGTTACCATCCTACATTCTTTGAATCGAGTGTTGTGGGGGCTCTTTTTCTGCCTCGAGCACTTGGCAGTTACCAACTGCTTGTTATACTTGGTAGTTGTTGAAGGTAGTTTCTGTATCTTCTGAATAGTGACATTAGAAAATAGTTTTAATCATTGACCGTAACAATTGGGATTCATTTTTGATGATTTTTAAGGTGCTTCTAAAATTATGATGGTTTCTCAGGCTAGTACCATTCCCTATTTGACGATTGATGACCTGTAATATATCTAATGTAGGCCTTTTCAGGTTTTCATTCACTTTGTACTATATTTCATCAATTGGAAAAAAACCCAATCATGCATGGGCTATACTAAGTTTAAACATAGGTCTCAGACATAAATATGGACCTTACTTATTACATAAAAAATGGCATCATGCTTGTCCATACCTACTTTGAGTTGCAAATTAATTCCATGTGCTATGTATGCTTATCATGGTGTTGTCTTTTGATATGGATGCAAGAGGACCCTTCTTCTAGGAGATCATAACCCCCCCTCCCCCCCCCCCCCCCCAACACACACACACACACACACACCCCTATTTTCATTAGGAGAAATGAGCATTACAAAGTTTCTGATCGTCAGTATTATGATTAATTGATCAAAATTTGATACTTTCTTCTTGTCATGTACCATTTTGTTATTAAAGGATATAGTTTCTAACTTTGTTTAGGCATCAGAGCAATCAAATCATTGCTAATATACAAAAAGGAATTCAGAAGGATATGCAGATATACAAACAGTTGAAAAATGACAGGGAAAAAAATATGCCTGCTGATTGGAGAGAAAGATTTTTTTTTGTTGTTAAAAATAAGTTAGCACACAGGCGTACGATTCAATATTAATTGTGGTCTAATGGCTGAGTCGATGAGCGAAAATACCTAGTTGCTTCGCACGATGAATCCAGATTTCTACGTCTTGCATACATCTTATGAGAAAATAATCATTGACTGACATGGTTGTCAACTATTATGTTCCAGTTACGAGGATCTTTTTGCAGAAAGCTCTGAAAATTTAAGTTGCATTTGCCATTTTAGTTATTTGAAGGAAAAAAAAACTGTTGTGTCTAGTCATAAACTGCCTTGAGCTTCATTTTTCCTAATTTTTATAAAGAATGTTGGAGTGGGATGCTTAGCTTCCAACAATCTTTTACAGTGTCAGTGTGCTGTGTGCGGTACTCTGTTTCGACAACCTTAATGCTTATTTAAGAGTAACTGGCTGACTAGCATATGCAGATTGATTTTTTTCATTTCCCTTGCATTTTGTTTTCAGTATCCGGTGCTTTATCTGTAGCCTTTTTTTCAACACTCTGTTCTCTACTTTTATGTCGCCACATGATGTGCTTTAATCAATGCTTTATGCTGTGGTCACAAATGTTCTAACTTTTGAGCAAAGTTTCAGTGCTGTATTCATTCACTTCAATAGCAAGATTAATCTATCATGGTACATTGCAAAAGTTGCCAGATTGACTTGGTGTTCTGAAATTCTTTGTAGCAGTTTGTTAATAGAAGAATCTGCTGAGGAACAAAGCTGAAAAAGAAATACTGGTGGCTTTTTTTGTGGAATCTTCAAGCTACTCGTGGATGTACGATACTTGTGGACGGAGACTGGGTGAACGGAGTGTCACCCTTTGATTAGCTGCATTAGTCTGACTGAAACAACTTTCCGGCTTCATTCTTTGAGACCCGTGTACTAACCTTGATGGATTCTCAGTCGAAATGTGAAATCACTAAATCAGGTAAGAACAGCACTCCATTAGCATTGTATTGGAGGGCTGTAAACCTTTCCCGATACCTTGTTTAGAACTGTAAATCAGTGTGAACTGTGAAGCGCCATAACCATGAAAGAGATTCCATTCAATCTTTATTCCTTTCCAGTTCATTCTGAAAGCTGTTATCTGCTATGACGCCTAAATTTACTTTTGTGTCCATTTTAGTCCTACTCCTTTTGATATCTGCTTTATACTATCGAAGTCTTACCACAGCTAAACATGTTACCTTTATTGGGGCATGTCTAAAGTTGAGGATTTAAATGGGGCAAATCCGCAAATGCACATGTACCTTTTCCAGATCAATTACCTTAAGCTATATGCCATATCCTTTCTGTAGTATATCCTTGCTGCTCTCGTGTAAGTCGAATTTCTAACGTGTTTTTCCTTTTCAATTGACTTCCCTGATTTAGTCACGGTTCAATCCAGTCTTGCTGCTCATTATTCTACGAATCTCCCGTATGTACTTATGGTACACTGTTTGCTGCTAAATTAACATATGAACTGCTATGCTGTATCTGTTTGCTGCTAAAATAACATCTGGACTTATATGCTGTGTGGAAGTGATTCATCTTCCTTATCAAAAAGGAAAATAAAATGTGTATGTCTGTGATGTGCTCTCCACGGTCGGCAAGCAGATATTTAACCTCCTAGTTCTGTTCGTTGTTATTTTCAGTACATGATGTTTCCTGAGTATCAACAATCTTTTTCCTCTTTTTTTTTTCCCCTGAGGTGGGACTATCAACCATATTTTACCCGTTGCTAATGGCTCAAGTGGTTGGTGGTTACTTGTCAAGGGCACAAAACATGGTACTTGACTACTCCTAATTCTCAAGTAACAGGTTTGTTCAGATACTGCATCGCTGCTTTTCTGTTTACTCTGCAAATTGCGATCCTCTTATTACAACTTGTGTAGCAACTCTTGTGCTGTGCAAAGGCAACACTACGTACTGCGCTAGTACATGGTCCAATCAGGGCCCAAGCCCTTGAGGCCCATCTTAGCCCATGTAGTTTGAGCTTTGCCATGCGCTCCCTGAGACAGTAATTAGAGTTAAGTTAGCACCCTAGTGGGCCTTTTTCTTAATTGTCCATGAGCTTTGGCATCCATTATCGAAATGATATGAACATAAGAGGATTTGAATAGGTGGGAAGGAGGTTAAACATCTTCCCACTACTTGATCATTGGCCCTATTCTTTCCTTGGTGCATTTGTAAAGTCCAAATATAAATTTTGATGTACTAACAACTATGCTTTCCAACTGTCAACTGTTAGGCGCTGACTTTTTGTAGTTTAAGACTGGAGATCAGATTCGGCGTATGGTCGCATGGTCTCGTGGGACATTTCATATCCTCGCAAAGCTAGCTTAAATGTTCCATCATGGGGTCAACTGTCAACGCATTTTGCATGTTGATTTTGATATTTCATATCTTCGCAAAGCTTATCGGACGTAGCTAAAATTTAAATTTTAAAACTTAAATTTAAAATTGATTTTCATGCTTTTTATCATAGTTTATTTTTCAACATTAACTTTTAAGTCTCTAAAATATATATATGTAGAAGTTATATATAAAATTAGTTTATATTTGCTAATCAGCGTTACGCCTTATAATAAGTGGTATGTGAAAGGCAAAACTATCACATTGGGACTGAGGTGCTCTCCTCTAATATCAACTCTGTTAAGTTTCGAATTCCGTGAACCAAAATTCTTTTGTCAGCTTCCACCAAAAAATGTCCTCTTATTTCTTCTCTTGAATATAAGAGCCTGGTCTCTATAGGTGAAGTACAGCAGTTTTACCAACTACTATAGTCTGGTTGACACAGTATTTTTTTTTCCTGATCATGCATTTACGTGATATAGGCCCATATTAACTGTTACTCATTACTGTCGCGAGCAAAACCTAATTTCAGATCAAGGACCACACGAGTGTCTCTGACTTTCAGATTCAGTGTGAAAAATTCCTTGTATTTATTCCGTGGACTTGCAGGCTGTTACTTTGTCTTTTGGTGTTCATCCAGCCCATGTTTTGTCAACTCTCTACCTAACTTGCTTCCTCAATCTTTTCCTACCCTCTTTCTACTGTGTTTTGCCCCAGTAGGTAACCAATTCCAATGTAAAAAAGAGAAAAGGAGAAATGTCTTCAGTTGCGTGCAGCCAGGGTAGTATAGTTGTGTGGTTAAAATTTGGTTTGACGTCTCTGGCTCTGACCAGCAACAGCATCATCTTTGCTCCTAATGAATTCTAATGAAATTGCTCAATTATTACCAGGATTTAAGAAAAACCTACCTGCATGCATGATCTAACCTCTAGAAAGGAGTCCTTTTGCCTTCTACTAATTCATTTCTAATTTTTCTTTCTGCGAAATGCGATCCATTATTCCATCTCATCGATCCCAACATTTTGCAACCGATATACAAAACAGTACAGTGGGAATTGTGGGAAAGGTGAGACCAACTGTGCAGTAAGGCGAGCAGTTCGGTTGCACGCTATCTGAAACATGTTTTGTGTGAAGGCTAGGCGGTTGGAACTAACATCATATCGCTGGCAGGCAGCGTGCGTGCGTGTGTGTGGAGATGAACAAAGAGACGATGCGTGCCGCAAAGGAAAAGCGCATGCAAATTGCCTTCGTTTTCGCGTCATCCCGCCCGGTGCATGGCTGGCACGCGCCGCCGTAAGCAAAGCTACGCCGAGCATGGGAGTCGCCGAGCTGCGGTGGCACGTACGTGGACCTATTCCAAACAACTTCACCGTTTTGCTCTTCAGCTTATCAGCCGTAATTAAAATTTAAAATTATCAGACTTAATTTAAGGGTTGATTTTCAATTTTTTTTCGTCGTGGTTTATTTTTAGTTTAGAGCTTTTAAATCACTAAAAACATATATAAAACGCTTTACTTATACTATATATAATAAACCTTACGGTTTAAAATCTGCTGTAGGCGAAACGATGGGAATGAAAAATGTTTCTCAATAACTAAACCAGCCACTTGTCACTTTGATCATTCGTTCACAGATCACAGGATAAGTTGACTAAGTTCAGAAAACCGACTGCAAAATTTCTCCCATGGCACGAGCTCTCTATCTCTCTGCCCCCAATTTGGCGTAGAAAAGAGGTCAAAATTACGTAGAAAGCTCTTTCTCTGTTTCTCATAAGTGAGCTTTGAGCTTAACGTCGAAACGTCCAAGTGTTCAACTCTCCAAGACCTCGATGATGCTCTCTGTTAAGAGGCCAAAATTACACGTCAGATGAGCTGCCTAGTGTGGCCGTGTCCGTCTGCAACTCTGTTTGCTTCTCCCATTGGGTAAAAACCCAATTATTGATCTTGTGTGCTCAACTGCTCATCAGAAGGTGGCATCTGACTATCTGTACCTTCTGCAAATTCATCCACTTCTGCTGCCCTTTTCACATCTCCTAACTAATTGCCGTGTACTTACACGCTGATGCCATTTATTTACTCAGCTTCATCCACCTCTCACTGACCCATTACGTACATCAATCATCAGATCACACAGAGATACTCCTATACTCCTCCAGAATGTCAGTGTGCTACAGTACGTGTAATTTCAGAAACACGGATTCAGCAGAGTGGTTTAGCCAATAATTGTGCAGAGTTTGCTTGCGTGTAATACAAACCAATCCAAAATGTGCATCAAAAGCTTGGAGTTAAAACTACCTACCCATCTTCACCTAATCCCCATCCTTATTTTACGAGTCCTTCTGTACTACTACCACTTAATTACCACGAGTCATTTTATTCGTTATCAGTAGCAATCACCAACATCTCATCCGCTGTTCATCTTTGACTCCTGAAAGCTGAAAAAACATACTCCGTACAGTACTCTACTAGTTTTTTCTAAAAAAAAAAAACCATATACTCGCACGGGAAGCAGTAAATTGACTGGAATTCCTCACTCCAGATTACGTGAAGAACCGAGATATTTCACGCAGTGGATTTCTCCCGGTACTGATCCTATCTCTGAACCGTACTACTGCAAAGCCTGCAGAGCCGTGTCTGAATTCTGACACTGACGAGGTTGCAGATATCTGAATTTTTTTTTTGGGTGCTGAAAGCTGCGGCCACTACGGACACTGATGGTTACGTGAGGCCGCCGGCGCCGAAGCTGAATATATGCAGATGTGGCCGTGCCCTTACTAATGGCACTTTAATAACCAGCCGCACTGTTAGAAAGAAGCAAGCAGGACAGTGCTGGCTCTAACTCTTAACTAACTGAATTAACTTCACATGTGACTTTGCACTACCGTATCTTATCTTCCATGAAAGTTTTTGCAAGTGTAGTTTCCAGTGCTGGACAATTTAAGCCTTTCAGAAGATCAGATGCTGCATGTCAAATATGGTAACATGGTGTCCATCTCCGTACATTTTTCTCATGCAGAAAAAAAGAATGAAAAGAAGAATGAAAGAAAGGAACATTGCGTGCATAGGGATCAAACATTGCTGCATGCTGAGATGAGATGGATCCTGTAGATGTAGCTAGCAATGGACAGGTAAAATTTGGCCATCACAGTGTTTGATGCTTGATCTGATCTGATCTGATCCGATCTGCTTCTCCAGAATGCACCAGCCGTTTGCATGGACGCGTCTCTGTAACCAGGTGCCAGCCAAGTCACTACTGACAAGAGTCAGCATCTGTAATTCTCCTCTTCTCTGATCTGTCCCTCCCTGTGGCCTGCGTGCGTCTCTCCATCCCCTTCATCACCTCTCTGTCTCGCCTCCACGACCCCGTTCTTTTCGGCTACTTCACAGTTATTGTTACGGGTTACTCATTTCACGTCTCTAAAAACTCATCTTCTAAAAAAATAGAGAACATTTTTAATTGTTTATATCATATCGCTTGTTATAAGTTATCCGCTTACTATATTTAATTTATATTTATAATTGTATAGTTAATCTGCTATAATAATTTGGTCGATAATCTGTTGTAGTTTTGGTCGTGAAAACGGGAGAAATCACAACTTATAATTGTATATAGATAATTCACTATTGGGACGCGGGCTACTCATCTAATTTCTCTAAAAATTCCTTTTTTCTAAAAAAAAAAGAATAATCCTTTTACTGCACAACATCACTTATCCTAAGTTATCAGTTATTAAAATATTTAATTATTTACTATCATAATTCAGTGGATAATCTGTTTTAAGCAGGTCGTGACAACGAGTGAAAGCAAACAGCCGATCGCTCGGCCGCGGGCGTCCCTTTCTCGTGCATGGCTGCAACCTGACGGGGAACGGAAACGCCGCGCGCGGAAAGGAAGCCGCGCGCGCGCGCGTGCGACTTGGCGAGGGGAGAGCCACATGTGTGCGTGAGGAGACAGTTAGGCAAAGCTGGGCACTTAACAGTGCTGACACTGCCGTGTGCTTTGACACTTTGACAGTGAAATCCCCTTGAGTTTAGTTCTTTTGCTCGTCTCCCGGTGGCATCATTGCTGTGCTGGGGGCTCAAAAAGGAGAGAGAGATGGAGAGGGTGACTGTGACTCTAGGTTACACCTTCACCTTGGTTAACCTTGTAAATTTGTTTTGTTTAGATTTAACCATGGTTGCAAAAAATAGGGGTATTTGCTTTTCCACTTGCAAGCTTGCGTGAGGAATCCTTTTATTTAGGTTTAACCATGGTTGCGGAAATTGGGTGTGTTCCTTTTCCACCGGCAAGTCGTGTATGCGTGCAGAATCTTTTGTATTTAGGTTTAACTATTGTTGCGGAAATTGGAGGTGTTTCCTTTCACACTGGCAGACGTGCATGCGAGATCTTATGACCGTGATAGTTTGATACCATAACGTTTAATTTGGGCGGAGGTGCTTCTTGTGCTTCTTACTTAATTACGAGCTCATTTTCGGATTCGTCCTCGATTTATCAAGAAGGGTCAATTAAAACATGCACTAATGTTTAATAAGATTTAACCACGGTTTTTTAAATTGGAAGTTTTAGGGTTGGTTTGGTTTGTGGTTTAAATAGGCATTACCAAATTTTGTCAGTGCAAATTTTAGTAAGTTTTGGCATGACTAATTTTGTTAAGGCAAAGTTGTGTTTGGATTGAAGCTAAAATAGCCTAAGTTCACTATTGAAATGACATATTTTCTTAGGCATGTCAAAATTTAGCTTCAAACCAAATAGACACTAAACACTATTGAAATTACCAAATATTGGTAAGCCTAATTTAGGTCTCAAACCAAACCAGCCCTTACTTTTCGGCTAGTAGACATACGAGTGATATATCTCTTAACTATGATATATACCACACTACGAGTATTTAGGGGGTGTTTGGGAGAGAGGGGCTAAACTTTAGTCCCTCTCACAAAAGTATAAGTTCCTAAGAAGGGACTAAAGTTTAGTCCCTAGTTTCCAAACACCCCTTTAGTATAGGATACTTCTTGTAAACGATGGAATTACTTTCTAGTAGTATTTGCGATCTCAATTTTGGCCTTTTGTCCTCGATTCATCCAGAAGGATCAACTGGACCACACGCTTAGTTTTCAAATAGTGGAGTACAATTTGCATGTACAGAGATTCAAAACAAAAAAAGGGGAGCATGTACAGGAAGTGCGAGTCTAAAAAATGTACTGAATTCGAACAGGACAGAGTGACAAGGAGAGGGAATGGCTTGAAATGGCAATGAAAAGGCCAGGTCAAATTGGCAATCACACCGGCCAGAAAACCTAGTCAAAACGTCATTGAAAAAGAGAAAAAAAACTGAGGCGTTCAACCTGTTCATGCACGAGCCGTTCGTTCGGTTCATTCACCTTTTCACAGCGGTCGCTAGCTGACGGCATGTCGGCTCGCTTGTGTTACTACTACTTGATTAATTGACAGCTGCATGCCACAAAACCCAATTACAATTAGCAGTGGTATATTTTTTTTTCAGATAAGGACAATTAGAAGTAGTAGTAAAAGACCAATTCTTTCTTTGTTAATTACGCGTATCAATGGATGGCCTTTTCCATGTGCAGCAGCTGCAGTGGTATGATCACTGTCAATTTATGGGCCGGGGTTGAGCAGTATATTTGACTTCAAAAGATGGGAGGCCATTTTAATCAATCACCTGTTCTAACAACCTTTAACTAGCCGTGTTTGGTTTAATTTCACCGTTATTTCTAGAATGAGGTTTGTGTCCGGTTGTTGATACGGCGCACGAGTTTGAACAGTGACATGAGAGTTGAAGTACTGCTGGTGGTAAATGCTACCAAAATTAGTCCGACGTGACCAATTCAATTATTACTTCTCTAGTTTCTACGCTTTTGTGCCATTGGTCAAAGAAGTAATACTCGTGGATGTACACACTATAAAGATATATATCATTCTCAATGTTCCGGTATATTCTTTAGATAGCACTTTTAAGAAAAAAAAACTTTTTAATCACAAATAAAAATATCTATAAATTTCAAGCATTAATTTAATGAGAATGATACTGGTACATTCTGTAGTTTTATGATGCTCTACTTTAAATCTGTAATTTTGTAATATATTTTGTGTTAAACCTATAGTTTTCTGATATATCATCTTTAATCTATAATTTTGTGCTAATTTGGTCAATATATCTGTAACTTTGTGAAATTACTTTTTTATATAAGAAAATGGTGAAAAGTGGCACATTATGGGGTTGGGTTTTAATATGCATGTGATGTGAATGGTTCGACTTCTCTGGTTTGGTTGAACTTTTGGGTGAGTTTCATTTTTTTTTTGTGAGAAAAGCTTTGGATGAACTTATTGTTGCATACAACTTAATTAGTAAATAATATCAGTAAACATTTCACTAGTCAAATTTATGATATATCGGACTACAAAATGCAGAACAAAACATCAACTTTGTTTTTTAGCATGGGTGCGACGGATGAAAGTGAAACAACGTTAGAAAACTGGGAGTATAACTGTTGCTAACAAGTGGACAGCGTACGGACGAAAGGGTCAGCAGTGGTCAAATTAACCGATTACTGTAGCTACCCGTCAAACCACCCCCAAATTTGACCGCCGAAAAATCTAACCATTCCCTCTGACCACCATGCATGTACGTAAATACGTGCACACACCATCCCCGAAACACATCCAAAAGCCGACCTTTTCATCGAAATGAATAGCGATCGGTCGAGTGAGACGCGCGCGCTACAGTGCAAGTACTTCGTAGCTTTTTTCTTACCGTCGGTTACTGTGGTATACGTATACCGGGCACATACTGGTACTACTGAGTTGGAGTATAATTTTACATATTGTTTTCATACTATATTCACTGTTACCGTGCTTATCTTAATTTGGCTAGGGTAAGGATTTGCATTCTTGATGAAAACCGATCTGGATTTCACATAATCCAGACTTCTCTAACGAGGTAAAAAAACAAAAATCGCTTTTTCATGTCAAATTCAAAAAATTCAAGCTGGACTATAAATTTTCGACAAAAAATTATCGATTTCATCTCTTTTTCATTTTTATCAATGTCTTTGGTGAATTCCAAAGATACACCTCGTGAGCGGTTTTTATCCAGTATCGGGATCGTGAACCCTATTCCCTCTCCCCCGATTGTCCCCGGTAATAAGGCAAACTAAGAGCAGGTACAATAGCAGGCTATAAGCTAGCTATAAACATATTTAAAGGAGATAAAAGAGTAGAGAGAAGAGCAGTGGGCTATAGATTTGTAGCCAGCTGTAGCACGGACTCCTAGACACAATGTGTGTATGACAGGTGGAACCAGGTATTAATAGTATAGTATGTAACTATTGTATGAATTGGCTACTAAATTGACTATAGATAATTTATAATCCCTCCGTTTCACAATGTAAATCATTCTAGCATTTCCTATATTCATATTGATGTTAAATGAATCTAGATATATATATATATATATATTTATATTCATTAACATTTATATGAATGTGGAAAATGCTAAAATGATTTACATCGTAAAACAGAGGAAGTAGCCGGTAGTTGGCTACACTATTAAACTTGCTCTAACCGAGCGCAAAGCCTGGAAGAAAAAAAACACCGAGCCATCGCTCGGTCCGCATCCGCGCGCAAGTGTGGGAGCAGCCGCGGCCGCCCGCCCGCCCGCCCGCGCGCGCGCGTGTGCCGCATGGGCAAATTTTCCCTCTCACCCGCACGCATGCACGCATGCGCGCGGCGTTTGCGTGTGGTTGCGTCGCGGGAGACGGCGCCCCGCGCCCGATCGATCGATCGAACGAGCCCACGCGCCGCGTGCGCGTGAGCCCTCGCACGCAACACATGAAGCTAGTCGATCGATCGAGCCGCCGTTTCGTTAGCCGACACGCTTCGCTCGATCGGCAGCTGGCGGCTCGCGGAAAAGGCGAGACGAAATCACGCTGCAACTTGCCGCCGGATATGCACGCATTGCATGCGTATCCGGTCAAAACTCAACGGGGATCCACAGCTAGTTTATTTCAAGTCTGGACTACTTGGTTCATCACATCGACCAATCTCGGTCAGCCTCACAGTTGATTTTTCGCTGGTCGTATACTCTGCTCTCTTTTTTTTTTCAACTCTAAAATGCACGCACTCGTGTGAAATGAAATGAAATGATACACGAGATCGATGTATCGATCGGTATCTTGTTGCCAGAAGCTAACGAGATGATATGTATGCCAGCAGGGTTTATATTACCATCGGTAACCGCGCGGTTATCGGTCTTAATGTGAGGGTACGGTAATAAAAAAACTACGGTAATTTCCTTAAATTCAAATAAATTTTTAAAATAATTTAAATTGTTGATAAATTTTATATGGTTTCGTATGGTTTGTCACGGTTATCGGGGTAACCGTACTTACCGCCGGGACGCGGTAACCCTGACCCCCGGTGTTTTAGAAAACCATGCTAGAAACAGGTTGGGAATCTCAACATCTGATAAACGAGATCGATATATCGGTCGGTATCATCCGGTGCTGCACGTTGCAAACTCAAACTACGGGAGTCAAAAAGTTTCGTTGCGAAAGTGAGCAGATGCAGCACCACATCTGTGTATACTCCAGTTGCTTCCTCAGCATAAACATCTCTCATTCTTTGACGGGAAAGCAACTAGTTAGCAAGCATACATATAAACATCTCTCACTCTCACGGGCATTGGGATGCACACGCAGTAGACCAAGCAGCGACCCGACTCTGATTTTTGTACTAGTAGCGCCTGTAGACAGCAACGTATAATAGTACGACGTATGTTGCCATTTGTAATACACTAAGCTGCAGCCCACCGCGCATATTATTCCCCCGGACAAGTTGCTACTTAACAAAATGACAGGGAAGGAATAACATACTTTGCATATGTACACAAAAGGGTGTTCCTGTTCATGGAACAAGAGCTCGTACTGCCGCTGCAGCGGCAACCCCTGTCGTGTGGTGGCGCTCGGCTAATAAACCAATCCCCAATCCCCCGAGCGAATAGAATTTGTGATTAATTCTTCGGTGTCCCTCTCTCTCCTCCGGTTTGATGTGAAATCCTCTGTCACGTTGCCAATTGGAAAGAGGTAGCTGTACGTAGCCGAAGTCCCCGAGGCGGTTTGGTGGTGGTGTGGTGTGGTTGGTCGATGCGCGCGGCCGCGTTCGAGTGCGTGCACCGTGCGCCGCCGCGGGGTGGGTGATTGGGTGGCTATGGCTACTCAGTGTTCAGTTCCATTCAAACTCCCAAAAATTACATCACATCAAATATTTAGATATATGCATGAAGTATTAAATATGTATGGAAAAAAAAATCAATTAGACAGTTTGCATGTAAATTACGAGACGAATCTTTTAAGCCTAATTGCAACGTGATTTGATAATGTGATGCTACAGTAAATATTTACTAATGACGAATTAATTAAACTTAATAAATTCGTCTCGCAGTTTACAGGTGAAATTTGTAATTTGTTTTATTATTAGTCTACGTTTAATACTTTAAATGTGTGTCAATATATTTAAAAAGTTTTAGGACACGAACTAATCACTGCCGGCTTTTGCAGGCGCGAGATGCGCGCGCCGCCGGATGAAAGGTGTGGTGTGGGTGTGTGGGTGGTCGGAGGGAAAGCTGCAAAAGCCGGCAGGAGCACTGCGGTGCGGGCGGAGATGGACGTGGTACGTCATGCTGCTGGCCACAGTGGTGCATGCCTAGACCTGCGGCTTCCTGGGCCACTCGTACTAGCTCCTGGGGAGAGTAGCTTAAGCCAGATAGTGGGTAATCAGTGGAAGTGCTAGACCTTGGCCATTCCAAATAAGGAGATTCGGTTAACTAAGTGCTTTTTACTCTAGTATTATAAAAACTAAATATATTGGTACCGGTATTTTGTTACGTCATCCGTATTTGAGTCCGTTTTAAAGTTCGTTCGCTTTTAGAAATACAGATCCGTATTTAAGTCAGATTTTAAATTCATTTGTTTTTGGAAATAAAAAAGAATCATATAAGAAATCTCTTTAAAATACTCCCTCCATCCACAAAAGTTAGAAATATTTCACATTTGAGTTTTTCCAAATAAGTTGTTCCTATTTGTAATTTTTATGCATTCAAGACTTAAATAAAGAGATAAATTAAATGTTTGATTAGAACCCAAGGAGTCATATAAATACTCATTGGTTGCATGCTTGCATTCACTCGTTGAATTTTTAATATCCAAGATGATTTAATTTCTCCTTGGTCTTGGTGACAAAAGTAATAGGTATAACTTTTGTGGATGGAGGGAGTAACTCGCAAGCTAACTTGAGATGAAAGTCGGATTCCTAATTGCAGCTCATGATTTTCTAAAAAAAAATATCTAAGCGAATTCTTACAGTGAATTTCATCATAGCTAAACCGTATAATAATAATAAGATTAAAATAGCATTCACCCGTTGCAACACACGGATATTTTTTTATCTTTTTAAAAATATAAAATATTTGTATTTGATCGGTTCTTAAATTTGAAGCAGAGTATCACGTCGATTTGGATAGCTTCACATAGAATTTTCAGCTCCTCAAACAGTTTATATTGTTACCTAGGTTCTGACAATCTGTAGTTGTAGTCAGAAGCTGAAAAACAAAATTCTCCGTATTCTCGAAGTTGGCTACCAACCAGCAGATTATTAGAATCTTAAGGTCCCCAAATAGAACCGATCATCTAGATTCATGCACTTGTAAAATATAAGGACTAAAATCTTGGTTTAATGTATCACGAGATGTATAAAGTACAAACAATGTAGCTCGGGTGCTGACATGGTTGTCCACAATAACGAGAATTTTGTATTTACACCTATTCAATACAATATGTCCCAAAAACCGGCTTTCATCACTCCCAAGTTGACTCCTAACACACATGTGGGAGAGGTGGCGAAGAGATGACGATTAGAGTGGCATCTATTGTCGGAGATAGGAGGTCCCCGAAAACCGAGGTAAGATGGCACCATAGTGAAAGGGTGATCCCACGAGGGGGGAAGGCTAATGCGCGTACGCGCCAGCAAATTTAGCTGGCGCACGCGGCAGTTGGCCCCCTCCCCGGTTCCAGCGTGCTTTTCTTTTTCACATTCCTTTTTACAATTTTAGTGCCCAGATCTGGGCACGTTTTTCCTTTTTTTGGTTTCTTTCTATTGTTTTTTAATTCTTCAGACACCTCTTTACAAATGTAGAGTTGAAAGTATTTAATTTTGACTTGAAAGTTTTCAAATTTTGTGTTGAAAGTTTTTATATTTGAGTTGAATGTTTTCAAATTTTGAGTTGAAAGTTTTTAAATTTGACTTGAAAGTTTTCAAATCTAGGTTGAAAGTTTTCAAATATGGGTTGAAAGTTTTAAATTTGAGTTAAAAGTTTTCAAATCTGGGTTGAAAGTTTTTAAATTTGACTTGAAAGTTTTCAAATTTGGGCTGAAAGTTTTTCAAATTTGAGATGAAAAGTTGAAAGTTTTCAAAATTTGACTTTTAAAAATTCAAATTTCAAGTTGAAAGTTTTCAAATTTGGGTTGAAAGTTTTCAAATTTATGTTGAAAGTTTTCAGAATTTGACTTCACACATAAATTTCTTTTCAATCTGTTACTTAAAAAAAATCTTATCTTCATTATCTAAAACTAATGGATTTTTTTACATGCTAAAACTAACGGATTAGTTACTAGACACGCTATGAAAAAAATCCCGAAAAAAATCTAACCGCGCCGACGCGCGGTGCCGCGCATACGCGTGGGTCTTGTGGGCCGGAAGTACGCGTCGGCGACGCATATGCGCCAATTAGGAATTATGTCCCACGAGCCATGCACGTGTGATCGTCGCCGTGAAGGCAAACAATAGAACATCATACCGCACGAGGATTACGGCGAAAATAACACCACACTGAACTTACGATATTAACCCTCTCTATGTGACGTGGTTTTTCTCGGTTCTAGGGACTATCCACCAATGACAGTCGCAGCTATCCTCGTTACCATTTCTTCGCCTCCTCTCCCACTGGCATGGTGGGAGTTGATTTGGGAGGGGAATATTGTACTGGAGGGGCTGAATGTAAAATTTCCACTGGATGGCCAAATTAGTTTCTAAGTTTGTGTTATCTGTACTTTGAGCTGAGTGATACATTAAATCAAAATTAAAGACATAGATGTGCATTTTAAAATCCATAAATGTAGATAGTACTCTACTCCAAATTTAAAGACTAGCCAATATATTTTACTATTAGAAAAAAATAGCTACTCTAATTTTTTCAAATATAAGCATGTCTGACCGTTAATATAGATAATATATTTTGGAACGTTCGTACGGAGTACGTGATAGAAATGTGATAGCAAGGGAGCAAGGAGTGTCCATGCCTGTGCAACATGCGGATGAGCTTCGGTAGAAAAAAATAATAATGAAATTTACCAAAATTTCGCATAAAATTTCTAAAAACTTATTGTGCTCCCATAAATAATTAATTGCTCCAAGACATGTATAAAGACAAAATGGAAGATATCTGGTAGGAGGAACGAAACAAATAAAAGTATTTAGAAATTCCACAATTTTATTATCTGAATATAAAATCTGCTTCAGTTTTTGTTCGAATTGTCTACCGAACTTTCGGTTTAATCGCCTCCTACTGCAATACAATAAAATAAATTTGATATGTCCTCATCATGAGCCGTCCAATTTTGGATGCTCTCAGTTTCTCAAACGTGTCGAATTGCTCAGCAGTACATGTACAGTAATATATATATTGTAGAAGTGAATAAGCTAAACGAGGGGGAATAATTAATTTGATTGTGATTTAGCATGCTTAATTGAATTGACCACACGTTGCAACTTAACACGTATGCACGTATACCATTTATATATCTTTTGCTACTTTCTTTAAAGCAAACCAAAAGAAATTAGAAAACGACGAGACTGAATAAAGTTAAATTTATGAGAACAAATCACCACGCATATGAACAAAAAAAATGGAAGATGATATGGGATGATAGAGCAGATTAAATAGGAAAAAAACGGAAGATCAGAATATGGGATGACAAAGTGGGGTGGTTATTTAATCTGATGAATTTGAAGTGACTTATTTTATTTTCATGCAAAATATTCCTGTTATTAGTTATTACTAACCAATATCCAATCTAAGAAGACTTCTCATCTAGAGGTTACTGCCATCATTCACAATCTCTTGGATCTGATCGAGTTGAGTTATTAAGGTAAACTGCCATTGACGTGCATGCATCCCATCAGAAAGTGACACTGCATCACACCTAAGTGGATGAGTTAAAAAGAGGGTGAAGCAACTAGAAAAAAAAAACCCAATTTAAGCCACACAGTTATGGATTAACACGCCGCCAATATGGTCAGGAAAGTTGGGCATCTACTTGCAAAAATGTGGGGCCCGGATTTGATTAATGAAAATGTGATTAGATGGTGATATGAGAGTTTTGAGCAACTAAATTTATCTAAGCATGCATCCTACCACTTCTTTTTTTCTTGCTACATAAAGAATATACATGATAGTGTATATTATGGTATCAGGATAGAGTATAGACCGAACTATTTTGGTACAAGTCTACATGTAAATGTGAGTTTCATATATAGTTAGGTATGAGTTCTACGAGTTCAACCCAGATAGGTTAAGAAAACGTCAATTTTCTTTGACCCAACATAAGGTGATTTTGACGGCACGTGTCTACATGATGTTGGTAGTTCAATGAAAAATGACCTAGCTTAATTACAGCCACCAGTTTGAGAGTAAAATCTTATCCTCAATAATGAGCAAAAGTATCCCATTTGAACACATATTATTGGTCAATTACTCCCTCATTTTAAATTAATCGTCGATTTAACTTTGTTGAGAGTCAAACATTTCTAAGTTTGACTATCAAATTTTTTAAAATGGTTTAATATCATAGATATATGATTTTACATTTTCCATGGAAAATAATTTCATAATAGATTATTCATATGATGTTAAACTATATAAATATTTAGAAATAAATGGTTAAAGTTTTATATTATAGATGGGTGCCCCTCTTTTCTTTCAAGAGCTACAAGTACATAAAAGTTATTGTATGATTATAGTATAGTTACAATCTAATTATATTGCGATTGCACTATAGTTATGTTTGAAAGTTTTTCACTGAACAAACTTGTGACATTTTTTAAATATTCCCTAGAACTATTGCATATCCCTAATCTTTTGTATAGGTGCAAAAGCAATATATATATATATATATATATATATATATATATATATATATATATATATATATATATATATATATATATATATATATATATATATATATATATATATATATATATATATATATATGATACTCATATGGGACTCCATGGTGCCCGGGCTTTAAGGTATAAAACACACAAATTCTCTCAAATTTTTAAAAATTTACAAATTGTAAGTAGATATCTAGGTATATGAATTTGATTCATACAAATACCTAACAACAAAACAACTCAAACTGAACTTTATTTTACAATTCATTATTACATACCTAACGAATTATATATTTGAATGTTATATACCTAGAACCAAAATCTAACAAAAAAAAGTTCAAACTCAGTTCAAACTTGTTTGAACTTGTTAGTAAAGAAGTTAATGTTCATATCTAAACATTTAAAAAAATTCATACTCATTCAAATTGGATATATACTTAATTTGAATCTTGGAGCCCATACTCTATGTAGCACCAGTTAATTTACCTATATATATATACACACACACACACAAAAGTACAACACTAGACCCTTACTTATATGCATGTCTTACTTTATAACCAAGTAAATACACATATATCTTCGATCTATTAGAATCATATATACTGGATCGTTGAATTGAATTATAATTTACCACGTCTAGGATGAATAATTGTTGAACCATCCGGCGGCTAAAAGGTCCAACAAGGAGAGTTGGAGGTTGGAACAGCCTGTCACAACAGGTTTTTTGTACGCAGTTGTTACCAACTTCAACGCCGACGACGACGTCGTGTGGCCAATCTTCACCTGTCACCGCTGGCTCCTGATGGCCGGCGACGACGATAGATGAGAGCCAAATGAATAAGTAAACATCTCATCAACAAAAGCCCTAATTAACATGCTAATTAAGAGGCTATGAAGCACTAGCTGGGTAGTACTTATTTTATTTGTGCAAGATAGGATTAGCCTTGGTAGTTTTAGTTAATTAAAGGGGGTGATTTGGGGATGGATGGATTGTGCTTTTACATCCCTCAAGGCATCATCAATCATTATCCTTCCTCCGGCTCCCGGCAGATGATGGGGTGTGATGCAGGTGGGATCGTGTGCCACCTGGAGGGGAAGATTCCTCTTTCTCTCACCCTAAACTTCAGCGTTTTTCTTAGCCTTAGAGCAAATTTAATAGTATAGCCAACTGCTGGCTCTAATTCATCTATAGCCAATCTAATAGTTTATTCATAAAATACTTACATACTACACTATTAATACCTGGTCCCACCTGTCATACACACACCGTGTCTTGGAGTCCGTGCTACAGCTGGCTATAAATCTGTAGCCCGCTGCTCTTCTCTCTCCTCATTTATCTCCTTAAAATATGTTTGCAGCTGGTTTATAGCCTGCTATTGTACCTGCTCTTAGTGGTGGTGGTGCTAGTGCTACACGCACTTGATGCTGTACCAGGATAAATAACACGCAATGCATGAGCATCATGTCCACCCTAAAAGGCAGAAAATTAACCTCCTCTCTCCCTATATATATTGCCATGTTTACCGTGTATTCATCTATATAATTAAGGTGTAAGATGTGTGCGCAAAATTGTTTCATTTTGCATTCATGTAGGTAGGTAAAGCTGGTACCACGTCTAATTAGTTATGCGCTTGTTTTCCATAGAGATTTTTTTTTATTTGCACCCCTTCCATAGAGAATTAAGGTGCCAAAAATGAAGAATGTGATTGAAGGTACACAAAAAAGGATAAGTGCTTCCCCTGTTGGTATTGCACCGTGAAGTATCAGGCTCAAACGTTCGGCTACAAAAACTTCTCCTTAAAGATAGTTTTGGTCTTACTGTCAACAGCTAGCTAGAGTTATGTCACAAACGTATGCATACACAAACCGACATACGAACCAATGGTCAAACCAGAGAAGCATCCCATGGTTTCCATTACATACATAATAACTTCTTTCATTTATTTGTTGTGTGAAGTGATACACCAATGATGAATTCTACTACAAAAGAAATAGTGAAATCAATGACAACTCATTTTTTTTTACCAAAACAACTCAAAGTTTTACGTGTATAGTAGAATTAAATTTATATATAGTTGTGTAAATTTCTACATTGTGAATTAAGGGAAGGTAATTCAATGAAGTTGTCAGTCAAATTTCTACTACATTGGTTTATGGAGACATAGTATTTTTTTATAGGCAATATGGAGATATGGATTGATAGTGTAAATCCAAAAATGCCGCTTGAAGACATGACGTAGAGATACCTACATTTGTACACATTATTTAATGAGTACTACACCATTCACCATCTATATATTTTATTATATATGAATGCATGATATACTACATGATGCATGCATTTGCAAGAAAATTCACATTGAAAGTATGGGCAACTCTTACTTCCTAACTGTACATGCACATCCCTATTTATCACGAATAGAGTAGATACATATGCACGAATAAATATACAGTGAGATCACAGGCGTTACTCGAACTCTTGTTTCGAAGGGAGCATGGAAAAACCATTTTGAAATTCCCAATTCTTGTACCTACTTGTTCATTTACATCAGGCTCAATATTTATTTGAATTTCTAACTGTTGAGGCTAATGGACAAAATACCAGTAAACAATATAGAAGTGATGCACTGTTGTGACCATAGCAAAGCTCAAATTCAACTCCCTTTTGGGCCCAATTCTAAAATTAATCTCCCATGTGAAACGAAATGCCAATCCCGGTCTTGCCCATACATTAACTTAAGCCGGGGCATAATAATTGGGGTGGTTAACTTAATTTAATCACCAAGATTTTTTGCCTAATCATTAAAAAAAAGGGCCACATGGCCATTTATTACCTGGAAAGGGAGGGATTAACCCACAACATGCCAATGCATGGCCATTTTTATACTCCTCTGCCCCTGAACCAAGGCACGCGGATACCACCAACGCGGCTGACATGACACGTGGGCCCATGCGCATGTGGGCCCCACATGTCAGTGGCGTAAGCGTGTGGGCCACCTAGTGGGGTTGGGTCTGGGAGTGGGGGGTGTTGGGGGGGGGGGGGGGGTCCGCGTTAATCGCCGGGCACGTTCTGCACCTCTTTCGCTCTCCGGAAGGGCCCACATTACAGCTGTTATAATGTGGTCTTGTCTGCCTCCTCCTCTCACTCCTACTACTACTCCTTTAATTATTATTTTTTTGTTTTTCTCCAATTCTCCTAACTAATTTTGTTCCCACATGTAAACTTTTTTTTTTGGTTTTTTGGGGATTTAATTTTGCCTTTGTAATGATTTTTTTGGCTGTTGCTGATGCTGCTGCAAAGTAGTAAAACCAATCTTGGTGTAATTGTTTTTCTGCTGCCCCTTGGATCCTCCAATGGTCCTTGGTTTATTACTGGTCATCAGTGCAAACAATTGCTTCTAACTCAGATGAATTTTATATTTTTCATCTCAAAAGAAAAGGTATTGATGAGAGTAGAGATGGGTGAGGTAAAATAAAAAGGGTAATTTTGAGGATAATTTATGACTAAATTTCCAGTGTGAAAAATACTCCTCCAGCTTAGTACAGTAGATCATGAATCACAGAATCCAATATATTCCCCCATGGGGATTGAGGTAGAGGAGTTTTTGTAGAGGTATTTGTGCTCCTCTCCCTTTTATTACAAGCCTCCACCTTTCTCTCTCATCCCACAGTTTCCTACCCCTCCTTTCTTCTTCACCAGTTTGTTTCTCTCTCTCTCTCTCTACACCATCCCTACACTCCTCTCTCTCTCTCTCTCTCTCTCTGTCCTTTCGGTTTTAACTAGCATTAGGCAGGGGGTTAGGAGGGGAGGTAAAGCTCAAAGCTCCCTCCCCTGACAGCGCAGCATCTTGTTTGTTTTATCTCCCACATCATCTCCCTCATCATCATCATCTCCTCTTCTTGCAAGCACCCACAACAACACAAACTCTCTTTCTTCATCTTTCTCTCTCCTCCTCCTCTCTTTGTTGTACTCTACTCAACATTTCTCAACTTTCACTTCTTCTTCTTCTTCCTTTCTCTCTCTTCACAGCTATCATATTCTCCTCCTGCTTGCTGCTGCTGCTGCTGCTGCTGGCTGTTTCTCTCTCATCCATCCACCCTATTATTTATTCAAGGCTAAGTGATGGTATCTTAATTCTTTTTTCCTCTCTGCCTCCTCTTCTTCTTCCTCCTCTCTCTCTCCCTTGCTGTTGCAGGAGTATAATTTTTATTTTTGCCAGGCTTCTTCCTGTACTGGTGTTTCCTTGTTTCCTCCCTTTCTTGTGCTTCTTCTTCTTCCTCATCTTCTTTTTTTTTTGGGTTTTCTCTCTCCTGCCATCCTTTTCACCTCTACTAGCTCTCCTGATGTACTGATCATTCCATCACCTCCATTCCCCAGTGGTAACACTCGTGGGGGAGGAGGAGGAGGAGGTAGTAGCATGCAGCAGCAGCAGCCAGGGGGAGGAGGGGGAGGGGTGCAGCAGTTCGGCGCGGTGGCGCCGGAGATGTCGCCATTCTCGCCGGCGGGAGGAGGCGGCGGGGGGCGGATCTCCATGGCGGAGGCCGCGTCGCCCATCAGCAGCCGGCCGCCGCCGGCGCAGCAGCAGTTCGATGAGCTCGGCGTAGGCGGCGGAGGCGGAGGCGGAGGTGGGTTTGACGCCGAGGCGCTGGCGGCGGCGGCGGTCGGCGAGGAGGGAGCCAGCGGCGGCGCGGGGGGGAACCGGTGGCCGCGGCAGGAGACGCTGGCGCTGCTCAAGATCCGGTCGGACATGGACGCCGCGTTCCGGGACGCCACCCTCAAGGGCCCGCTCTGGGAGGAGGTCTCCAGGTAAAAAATTCAACGCCATGAGCCCCCCTCAAGAATTGCTCCGCCGTCGATCTCGCCGCCATGGCTGAATTCTCGTCGGCGAAATGCTGCATGAAATCTCGGCGGCCTCCAGAAGCAGTAGCCTGGTGTGATTTTTGGTTAGGCTCAGTTAATTAATTACCGGCTAAAATAAACACCTCCTTTTCACTTTTTTTTCCCTTAACCATCGTTCACGAGCACAGTGACTTTTTTTTTCCATTTTAAAATAATACGGGTATCACTCTCCTTCCTCACCTTTCCAAAGAAATTTTTTTTCATGGCCATCTCTTATCAAGATGGTGGTACAATACAACACACGCCCATACGCTTCAGATCCGAAAGGCATCAATTCCAATTTTGCAAGCAGAATTGGCCATAAAAATGCATTCTTTTGCACAAGCACAGGAGAAGAAAAAAAGATGGAATTTTTACTCCCCCCCTGCAGCATTCTCTCTAGTCTCTTCTTGGGATTTGATTCATCCTAGTTTAGCTAGCTATTGCTGCATGTATGCACACACCTTCCTTTCTTTATCTTTTCCGATGGGTGCCCAAATCGAGTAAAATTCTACTCCATGCATGCAACTTTCCTGTGAGGGTTACAGCTTAATTTCCTTCAAATTTTGGCTCGCCATTGACGAGCTCGAGCTTAAGCTTCTTCTTCTTCGTGTTGTTGTTAATGGCGGCGTGGTGGTGGGTTGGGTGCAGGAAGCTGGCGGAGGAGGGTTACCGGAGGAGCGCGAAGAAGTGCAAGGAGAAGTTCGAGAACGTGCACAAGTATTACAAGCGCACCAAGGAGAGCCGCGCGGGGCGCAACGACGGCAAGACGTACCGCTTCTTCACGCAGCTCGAGGCGCTGCACGGCACCGCCGCCGGCGGCGTGGCGGCGCCATCGCCGGTGACGTCGCTGGCCCCGCCGCCGGCGACGGCTGTGGGCGTGTCCGGCGGGGTGCGCGCCCCCGCCGAGCCGCCGCCCGCGGTGGTGATGGGGAACGTGATGAGCTTCTCGACGTCGAACACGGAGGAGTATTCCGACGAGGAGGACTCCGACGACGAGGGGACCGAGGACATGGGCGGCGGCGGCGGTGATGAGAGGGGGAAGAGGAAGAGGTTGTCGGAGGGTGGCGCCGCCGCGGGCGGCGGTGGCGGCGGCGGAGGAGGAGGAGGGAGCGGGAAGATGATGAGGTTCTTCGAGGGGTTGATGAAGCAGGTGATGGAGCGGCAGGAGGCGATGCAGCAGCGGTTTCTGGAGGCCATCGAGAAGCGGGAGCAGGACCGGATGATCCGCGAGGAGGCGTGGCGGCGGCAGGAGATGGCGCGCCTCGCCCGCGAGCAGGAGATCCTCGCGCAGGAGCGCGCCATGGCGGCGTCGCGCGACGCCGCCGTCGTGTCCTTCATACAGAAGATCACCGGGCAGACCATCCCAATGCCGCCCATCATCGCCGCCCCCGCCATCACCGTCATGCCCCCACCGGCGCCATCCCAGCCGCCTCAGCCGCCGCCACCGCCGTCTCACCCCACCCCCATCACCTCCGTCGCGCCAGCTCCGCCGCTGCCGCCACCAGCAGCAGCAGCAGCAGCATCCCAGCCATCGCCGCAGGCCACCAAGTCGCCATTGCCGGCGACGCCGCAGACGCAAAGCAGCATGGACATTGTCATGACGGCCGCCGAGGCGCACGACGCGGGGTACGACGGGTCCGGCGGCGGCGGGGGGCAGCCGTCGTCGTCGCGGTGGCCCAAGGCGGAGGTGCACGCGCTGATCCAGCTGCGGAGCAACCTGGACAACCGGTACCAGGAGGCCGGGCCGAAGGGCCCGCTGTGGGAGGAGATCTCCGCCGGCATGCGGCGGCTGGGCTACAGCCGGAGCTCCAAGAGGTGCAAGGAGAAGTGGGAGAACATCAACAAGTACTTCAAGAAGGTCAAGGAGAGCAACAAGAAGCGCCCCGAGGACTCCAAGACCTGCCCCTACTTCCACCAGCTCGACGCCCTCTACCGCAACAAGGCGGCTCTCAACTCCTCCTCCTCCTCCGCCGCCGCCGCCGCACCGGCCCTCCCGCCGCCGGAGCACGCGGAGCCGGCGGTGACAGTCGCCGCGCCGATCTCGCAGACACCGCCGCCGCCGCCACAGCCCGTGACGACGACCAAGAACGGCAACGGCACCAGCAGTACAAACGGCGAAGGAGGAGGAGGCGGCTCCGGGGGCATGCAAATGCAGGCGAGCAACGGCAGCGTCGTCGCCGGCAACAAGTTCTTCACCGGCGCGGCGGCGAAGAAGGTAAGCTAAGCTACGTGCATCCATCCGTGTGCATTTTCCCGTGTGGCCGTAGCGAATTGGCGCGTACACATGTGGTACGCTGCTGTTCGTTTTTGGTGATCCAATGCTGATTGCGTAACGCTGCGCATTTAAAGCCAGAGGACATTATGAAGGAGATGATGGAGCAGAGGCCGCAGCAACCGGCGGCGGCGAACAACGCCTTCAACCGAACGGACGGCGGCGGTGGCGGCGGCGGCGTGGACAGCGACAACATGGACGAGGACGACGAGGATGACTACGACGACGACGACGACGACGACGACGTCGACGGCAACAAGATGCAGTACGAGATCCAGTTCCAGCATCAGCACCACCACCAGCAGCCGCCGCAGCACCGCCACCAGCAGAGCGTCGTCAGACCGAACGCCGCCGCCTCCGCGGCCGCCGGCGGCAACCCGCCCGGCACCGCCGCCCCCGCCACGGCGGCGGCCGCAACGACGACCACCGGATCTTTCTTGGCAATGGTCCAGTGATCCATCCATACATCCGGTGACTCTCTCTCATTCCTACACATGCATACCTCCATGCGCGTCAATGGCTTCTTCTTCTTCTTCCTCCTCCATCTCTTGTACCATTTGTATCTACCTACCTGTCGCCTCCTCCATGGCTCGTCCATATCTCAACACCATCAAAAAGCTCAAAAACCTAAAACCTCAAGAATTCTCTTCCTCCTCCGGCATATTTCTCCATTGATTCCTCATGCAAGCTAGCAGCTATACATCTCCATGCCAAGAAAGAAAAATTCGCCCATTTCAAGCTGCATGCATGCCCATCGATCGTTCGTCGCTGGATGTTCCTAGCAAGAAAAAGCTAGTAGCATCGATCCATTTCTTGATTCGTTCTTGTGTTAATTACAGTGGTCTCTCCCATCTCGCGTCTCCTCTTAGCTAGTGTTAAAAGCAAAAAAAAAAAAGGAATTGGTGGCGTGGTAATTTATTGATTTGTTGTGGTAAATTTAATAAGGACCCTCCATTCGTGAGGGTTCACGGAGAGGGTTTAAAACTTGGTGCAGTGAAAAACGGCACGGAGGAGCGGTAATAACACCTCGCTCTCGCGGTTAAAAAAAAAAAGGAAGACAAGGGTATATATGC
Organism: Oryza glaberrima; assembly: GCF_000147395.1. Lineage (NCBI taxonomy): Eukaryota > Viridiplantae > Streptophyta > Magnoliopsida > Poales > Poaceae > Oryza > Oryza glaberrima. The sequence continues at coordinate 19,328,726 of NC_068335.1, read as the reverse complement.
AAAATGTTGCGGTGGTTGTGGTTGTTACAAATTATTACACCTCGGTAAAAATTTGTTTGGCTATGTGTACTACTGCTCGATCTACTGTGGCATGTTGCAAGGGCGCGGTGAAAAAAAAAATCGAAGGTGAAAAATTAAAGATGTGCTCATCAAGTAAAGTGGCAGTGAAAAAGCAAGAGAGCTGGTGCTGGTGTATGCCGGAATTTTTCCCATTTCTCTTTTTTTTTCTCTTTTCTCTCCTTCTTTTATATGTTTTGTTTTGTTTTTTCTAATTACCTAAACTGTCCATTATGTATTACCTGAGTTTTTTTTTCTTCCTTTCCCAAACTGTTGTTACCGAAGTTTTACAGTGTATACTCGCGACATATTATATGTTAAATTCTTGCTATTCTTATACCAGCATTCTTTCTAAATAAGTGTGATGCTCTTTGTCTACTTTATTTATTTTTAGAGAAAAGAAGGATTAGAGGCAGATGCAACGATTTAAATTACATGTGCAGCTCTGGTTATACTCTAGGATCCAATGCTTAATTTATTGTAAACTTTTTAGTTTTAGATCCCATAAGGATCGATCTCGATCTTTCAAATATTAATATAAATTGCTATGCCACGATTAGTATAAGCATGGGGAGATAGCCCTCACATGCCAAAGATTAGTATAGCACAAGGAAGGCTTGATATATAGGGTATAAAATTTAAAGCAAGTAATTATCAAATTATAACCGAGGTAAACTCATTAAAATAAGTAGGTAGCATCCAAGCTAGATGTCACGGTATGTTGTCATATGCATGCATGCATGTAAATCAAAAAAATGCCTGCAAAAATTTAGGTAGATCAAAAGATAAAATTCGGTATGATCTTGATCAACTTAAATTGCCAGCACAAAATCAACTAGTAGAAGGATCTTGTGTAGATCGCCCTATCATGACAACCTCGAGTGCTAGCTAAGAGAGCATGTGCTACAAAGTGACACTTGATTAATTATCACTTGCACAAATTCTTGCTACTTAAACCACACTTTTATACACACTATGCTACTGTATACTACTCCCAGTAGCACTAGTCCTGTAATTAAAATTGTGCTCCTAGTACGTGAGATACCCTACCACTGTAGTTTTAGGCTTGGATGCCTCGGAGTTAGAGCCAGCAGGGGGGGGGGGGGGGGGGGGGGGTTGCCTAGCTATAGTGAGTGTGGCTGATCCTTTGGCAAGCATACAAAATTAGTTTTGGGGTCAGGCTGGCTTGGCTGTGGCTGGGGATCCGTATAAAAACGGTTGAAGTGTGGGGTGTTGTGTCTGCCATAAAAGGTTAAAAAGAATGGAGCTGTGGGATTGATGCCTCCTGTTTAAATTATGGGAGAACGTGGAGGTTGCAGGGCGCGCGCTCGTTCACCTTGCTGCCCTTCGTAGCTCTAGCTCTACTCCCTCGGTCCCAAAACAAAAAATAACTTAAAAGAAAATATAACTTTTCCTCCTAATACAACGAATTTAGATAGAGGGTTATCCAAATTCATTGTACCAAAAAGAATCACATCTAGACTGAGGGTTGTCCAAATTCGTTGTACCAGAAAGGGTCACATCTCATACTATGTTAAGTTTTTTTTGGACGGAGGGAGTATGTAGTAGTAGCAGCATCATTAGTTCTAAGGTGGGAATAATAATTTTAGGATTTTGATATGAAATGGAATAGTTTCATATTCTAAATACAGGAGTTCGATCTCAGGATTTTAAAGAATTTTTGTGAGAGAGGTAAAAATTTTCGTATTCTAAGAGGGATTCGGAGAGGGATGGAGCTAATTCTAAGATGATGGCTCGCGTACGTGCCATGTACCTAGGAGTACATTATATTTGTGGATTTGAATGCAACATTTCCACTATTTTCTTTTGTGAAGGGAAACACTAGGAGGGCCGTATAATACACTGTCAAGATAGTGCACTATGCATACACGTTGCAATAATTTAGTGATAAATCTATCCATTATCTTAAAAGAAGAGTGATAAATTTATTATATAAGTTTATCGTGTTTGATAATGTTTGCTATCTTATGACAATAGATTTACATGAGCTACATCTACACTCTAATTCCCTAGTACACACTATTCATGCATCTTTTCTCACACTCTTCATAGCTGCTTGGGCAATTGGCATGAGAAGGGAGAGCTTGGCTCTACACTCTACTTTCTTCTGGCTGCAGGCTGAATGTTGCACATGGGATGGTGAGAAAGTTAAAAAAGAGGGAGAGATAGGAAATTAGGAACAGACATGTCCAGGAGGAGCCCACACAATGCCACCTTGCTTCCTACTTGTGCTCCCTTAGCTTTTATTCCTTTATTTTTTTACCACTGGCTTTTTATCTTGTCATGGTGGTAGTAACTATTAAGTCATATGTCCAATGCGTAGGAGGGCCAATTCATCATCTGCCAACCTGTTGAGATCTGCGTGTGTAAATTCAGTGTACAATCATGTGGCAATAGCATCCGCATATGTGTAACTATCTAGACCAGTAACAAGTGTAACAAACAGTTAGAAAATGCTAGAGAAACCAAATTCTAAAGGCATTTTGCACACAAACCTCAAAAACTGAAACAATATTCCAAGTCCAAGAAAAATTTCCTTTTCTTACCTGGATAGTAGGTAATCTGCAACAGGGCCATACACTGAGAGTTTGTGCATGGAAAAGGCAGGCCCTCATGCAGAGAGGTGGCTGCAGAAGATTCTTTTGGTGAGAGAGAAGAGTGAACCAATGCTACTTCAACGTACTACCAGTAGTACGTTTTATTCAGGTAAAAGATGGCAAAGTGCACAGGGTAATAAGGTGAAAAAGAGAGAAAAAAAAAGAAGAAAATAGTACTGGCTTAGGCACATTGAGAATTCACTGGCCCCGGCAGCATGTGCGGTGACTCCACGGTTCACGAGGCGGTGTTACTTGAGGGCTGGACACTGGGCGGTATACTGAGGGGCGAAAAAAAAAAAACTGGAGAAACTTTCGCTAAGTCAACACCCAGCGTTACACAGGCTTTTCACTAGGTTTGGTTTTATGTGAAGGTGTAGTTTCAACATAGTCCAGGGGCAGAGCGAGCGGTGTTGTCAAGCCCGAACAATGAAGAATGTTTACTAGCAATCGGTAACTTTTAGTACATGGGTTGCCGATAACAGAACAATAAAAATACCGACGACAGAGCTCGAACAGCTGTCCAACTATCTCAGGAGCCAGCTCCGCCACTGACATAGCCTCTTGCCAGCGAAGAACATTTGGGTATATAAGATATATTATAGGAGTACGAGTACCTCTGGTTTATTGAAATTATTGCACTGCAAAGACACCCCCCCCCCCAAAAAAAAAAAGAGAAGACAATATTAGATGAGCAATTCTACGATCCTTGAGGAGGTACCATGAGCTACCAAAAATTTAGTGTAAAATTTGGTACCTCATAATACCTAGGTACCAAGAGGTACCAAATTTTCAACAGAAAAAGTGGTACCTCATGGTACCTCCTCAAGGACCGTAAAATTGCTCATATTAGATTGTGCAAAAAATAGTTGATCAATTAATCTCTAAAGCATCATCCTTTCACTTATGCTTATATAAGCCAAACTTTAAAATTTAAAACTTAATTTTAAAGTTGATTTTGTTGGTTTTTCATCATAGTTTATTTTACAGCACATGCTTTTAAATCTCTAAGGACAGTATGTATAAAAATTTTATCCACATTATTTTTCAATGGCTGATAAGCAATACGGATAAACACGAAGTATAAGCGAAACAATGGGGCCGCTAGTCTCTAATGAATATGATGATCACTGTACACTTGTAAATTTACAAAAATTCTTTCAACACAGTTCACCTGAAGACTATATTTATATTGAAAATTTTCAAGCGTCTATGTATCATTTTGTCAACAATATTTGGTGACTAATTATCATCACTATGATAGAAAAAGAATATATCCAAAATATACTGCAAACAAAGTCAACCACATAGGAGAAAAAAAAGAGAACAACAATGTTGCATTTTTGTAGAAAATCTTATTAGATGACACAAACTCATGATCTCCAGGACAATGAAATGGCATGCATATGCCTTGATCAGGCTGCTAGCTTGTCTGGATCACAGTATTAAACAGATAACTAAATGAACATGATGAATCATCAAAGAAATGCATAGTCTTTTTCAATATTTATTATCTTACTCCTATATACATAGAACATGCACCACATTTTATATAGTAGTACATGGAACACTCTATCTTCAGTGCTATATGTCGGGTTTGCTATCCTGGTTTGTTTTTGACTTTACATGGTAGCTTTTATCGGTGTGCTGGTTAGGTACATGTGTGAAGAGGGACATCAGAAAGCAAAAGAGAAGGGAAAATTGAAAATGCTTCCAATTTTGTGGCAGGTAGTACAAATGTTTTATCAAGAAAATATACCGCCTGCAAAAAAAAAAATCTTCGGAAGGAACCCAAAGTGAATGATTTGAGATCACGCAATACTCATTTCATTCTGTTGGTTGGCTAATTAGTTATAGATGCTTTGTGCCTTCGTTGACACACTCATATGCCAATCAAGCAAATAAACAAGTTTATTTCCAAGTCCAAATAGGAATGCACACATATAGGAAATTTAGCATTCGGCCGGTGGTCTTCACGTTAGATGATGCCATTCAATTAACCAGGGACGACCTTTCAAATAGAGTCATCGCCTCATTGGTGTAGTTACGTACCCTTTGCATGTTTCTAGTTACACACTCAGTAATCCGTTTTTAACGAAAAGGCCGGACTTCACACCCAATCGATTGAACTATTTTTATTAATGCCACACAATGTCTGAAAATGACACCCATTGATTGTGTTGTTAGTAGCACTGTGGACTAAAATAAGATATAAACAGCCATGTCCCGTGAGTACGTACCATCCGCTTAATTGCCGTGAATAGTGGTTAAATGTATACAAAACTCTATCATGTTTGCACAGGATATGATTAATCAACCAACCACATTTTCTTGTTAGGTTATATAGGGGCATGTCATCGACTAATTAAGATGTGTTAAAGTAATCACCAAAACAGCATTTGATATAGTAGGTGTGGCGGTATATTAATCCTTTTTGTCTTCATTAAAATTTGATGGATTTTATACAAAACCAAATTTGACAACTAGATAGGTAGAACATACATGTACATGCTTGCATGTCGGTGCAAACAAAAAAAAAACAAACAAACAAAGGCGTGCAGATGAGGAGGTATCATCCATCCTAGGGTGACAAACCGGTAAAGAGAAAAAGGGCATCCTTCCTAGTGCAAGAAAAGGTGATGTTAAAATGATTGGGTCGCAGCTCAAATGATAAGAACAAAGAGAAGCGTTTGGAAGCGGCACAAGTATGCAAAACTAAATTATTAATAGCTTAATATGCCGCCTGATAGCGACATCATGATGTGCTAGTTTCTTTTGATCTGTTGCGTATATTATTGTTTTTTTATCTCTCTATCTCTTTTCATTTTATTATATTAGTGTAACCGCACAGAAGAGAGGGAAAAAAAAACATGTAAAGTTGCGGCGATTCCAGGGACCTTTTCCAGTGCAGCACGGCTGAAACAAATAAAAAGGTAGGAAAATAATTAAAAAAAAGGGTTCCCTCCAACGTCGGGATGAGCTCTGTGTGTCGTGTTCTGTGGTGTCAGTGTCGCACAAAGCTGCAATGCTAACTTAGTTATATATGCATGCATGGCTGCTGCGTGCACCAAGAATTTACCAAAAGAAGCCTCACCAACGTGTATTTCAAATTACCCTTTAAAGGCCCTGCCGCAGGGATACCTGGGACTTTTTAATATCCCAAATGTTTTAAAAAAAACTCTAATTAACTACTTTATTATGTAAAAAAAATATCAAAGTTAAAGCTGATTGCAATAGTTCAACTGGAACATATACCTAGCTATTGTGATAAAAAAAATTCTAGAGTAGATTATATTACAACATGTTGTATATAAATTTGCGAATTAATTAGGAAAACAAAGCACCTGATGGATTACCTGAACAATTCTTTGTAGCCAGGGGTGTGACCATTTCTTTAAGAAAATTAAATAATGTGAGCTCTGTCAACCAATGAAAGGGTTTAATAAGGCAAACCTTGTCTGGCATGACTAATCAAACCAGTTAAACAGGGAGATGCGTCCAAATGGCCCCTTGCTATATATGTGAACCATGGTCCAGCCGGCGGCTCCCACTGTGCACGCCGGTGAGCCGCGGCGATCGATGATGGTCCAAACGGAAACCCGTACATTATCATGGTCCCGTACGTGTTGCTGGAGAGACGATCTGAAATTAGACATCTTTTTCCCTTGTCCTCTTCAAGCTTGGATGCATAGGAGAGATAACTAATTAAGCAGATCCATCGATCCTTGAGAGATAAACCACATGTATATCTAGTTAGCTTGTGTTGTCCATCTGGACCACCAAGTCATCAGGTTTGGTTAGCCACAAAACCTTGCGTAAATCCATCCGATCGGGTCACATGCCGAGGCGTGAGCCTGAAGCTCGTTGAATCATTAGTACTTGCCCCTGAAGAAACAGCTTCGATCTAATCGGCAGATCAGAGGCTGGATGCATGCTTGGATTCCTTCCCTGTCTTTTAACAAAGACGAATTAAAACCCAGTATGTTAACAGACTCCGTGAGAGTTAATGACAGATTAGCACTGACCTTATTCGATGAAAAGGAACCTTCTTTCTTCAGAGAAAAGCTTGAACTGGCTTTAGCCTGTGCAAGGGGTAGGACCATTTCTGTTACAGCAACAATCCAAGATTGTTGTGTCCAGGATGGAGCTGTCAATGGCTCGAGATGTTAATCCTGCCAACTGTTTTCCCCTTTCCATAATCCCTTGTGTGGTGTGCATCTGTACAAAGCTAGCTAAATGGTGCACTTCCATTAACCTTTTAGCAGCACCTACCCAACAAGTGAAGCTAGGACCAACTGTTGACAACAATACTTCAACGACCACAATGAAAGATAGCCGGCCAATTTGGTTGTCCCTGTGAGCACTTGTACGCCATAATACAGGTTCCTTGATGCCGTCAGATTATAGATGCATGTACTCAAATACGCATCACCTGTAAACAGGAAAAGACCGTGAGTGTAACTGAAGATAGCAATCTTGTAAAAAAAAAAGTGTAATAATACGTCAGAGATTTCAAATACTGATATCAGATTGATACCACTTGATTGGCGAGGAAAATGAAGTGCTGGAATCTGGGCCAGGATTTAAGTAAAAGCAGATAAAAGTCACAAGCATATCTGGGCAGGACTAAAATCATATATTCCAACTTGCATATCGGCTTCCAGTGTCCCAAGGTATTTTTATCTTGGGCATCTCATCCATACTCAAATAAGAGCCTGACCCATGTGATAATCAGAACTACTAGTTTCCTTCTCATTAGGTTAAAGTGCCAACATTTCGCTTGTACATCATGGTTCCAGCAAAGATTCCCTACAGTTTCACAAAAGGTACCATCACCTAAAGCACACACTTGAGTGTTACTGTCATTACAGGGCAGTACAAAGTGACCAAACCACAAAAGAATTTATCAGTCAGAAGTCCATTTCACCTTAATGTGCTCAATTACATGTAGAATTGCCACCGTTGCTCTGGTTGTCTTGTCTCATGATTAGGCGAGCGCACCGATGCTGTAGTGCACTAGGAAACTCTTTCTGATATCCGTTAGTGTTAGGTGGTGAAAAAACTTTATTTACAGCGTGCAAAATCCTTCTTCCATGACCA